>NC_090936.1:859508844-860116898 GCF_040938575.1 Ambystoma mexicanum | reverse complement strand
AATGTGCGCATGCGCGCAAGAATCCTATGGACAGTGTTCGGGTCCTCAAACTAATTAAAAGTGCGACACAAGTGAAATGGACAGTTAGGGACAGGCATGATGTTCGCTGTACTTATGGGTGTACTGCGCATGTGCATACATGATCTCCTGACTGTACGGACAGGTCCAGTGTCCTTAGGACACCTCCATTTTGTTTAACTACGAACATGCCGGTCACCGCGCCTGTCTACGGACGGTTCCATCTTGGCTGCGGACGATACGGACAGGTATAGTGTCCTTAAGACACTCCCATTTTGCTTATTTACAGACATCCCGGACACTTGGTGTGTTCTAAGAACATGTTGTATCTCATTTGTGAGCGGTACAGAGAGGTATAATGTCCTTAGGACACCCTATTCTGTTTACTTACGCACAACTTCCACAGATGGCGCATTCTAAGATCAGACCCATTTTGGTGGGCATTGGTATGGGTAGGTGTATTGCCGTAACAACATCCATATTCTATTGCTTGCGGATAGCTCGAACAGGCGCGCAGTTTGCAAACATTTTAAGTCTTTTAAAAAAAATGTATTTCCTCAAACTCTTCAACTACAACTAATATACAAAAACTATCCAAAAACACACACACACACTTCAATCAACAGAAATACAGGGGGAAGCAGATACTGACACGAATATAGGGGAATTATGATTCAACACGGGGTGGTTATGAGGGGATGATTTGTGAGGGGAAGAAGGGATGGACGTTTCATCAAAACGTCTATTTTATCCTTGAAGGTTTGGGGATGGTTCAGTAGGGAATGGAGAAGGAGGACAGGTACAGGTGGGACAGTGATAACGTATTTTTCCTCTCACAAACTCCTCCACAAACTGTTTTAAACTGTTAAAATTTTCATTTAGTATGTCCATTTTCAGTTCTATTCTTTTCAGCCTGTCTTCCTCTGTGTCATTTGTGATGTCATCTTTGATGTCCTGGGTGTTAGTCTTAGCAATGCACGTAGGTGGCGCGAGTTATGGTTGCTTAGCTTACCATAATTAGGGAACGTCAAGTGTTTTTCGGTTTTACTGTGAAGTGTAATGTCCCTTTAACAAAGTTTTTTTTACTGAATATACATATATGTATATGGCAGTGAAGAAAATCGAAGGGGCTAAACATGTGATGGCGTCAGTGATGTCATCAATGACATTTGGGATGGCATCTTTCATGTCCTGGGTGTTAGTGTTAGCAGTGCAGAGAGGTGATGGGAGGTATGGTTGCTTAGCCTACCATAACTGGTGAATTTCCAGGGTTTTTTGGTTTTACTTTGAACCATAATGGTGCATTTGAAAAGTTTTTTTAGTGAAGTGCACAGGTTTTTGGTAGGGCAACTTAACCATAACGTCCCCTTAACAAAGTTTTTTTGTAGTATATATATATATATATTTTTTTTTTTTTAGGAAATTGTGGTTTGCATTACGACTTGATAAAAAGTACTTTATTAATCAAAATAACTGCCTCACATAATGTTTTGAAACAGGAAGCATTCTACCCCGAAATTATATTTGTTCTTTTATAAATGCGCTTAATGCCGGTAGACCATTCTCTAAGGGCGCGACCTGGATTCGAACCTGTGCTGCCATGCATTGTCTTGCTTTCAAAACAAATGCGTTTCCTCTGAGCTATAGGTGCAGAAAGGTTTATGCTAGAGTAAATGCCTGTGAATGCGTTAAAATGGAGAAGGACAGTGTTATCGGTGCTGGGTGAAACAATGCCAGATCACAGTGCCACCCCCTCCGAATTAGGAGAGGAACTTGGCATCCATACCAATATCGTTCAAAGGAATGCAATCTGCAGATGATTGTGCTTTTGAAGACCGAAAAAAAAAATGTATTTTCACGGCTTCACACGTACATGAACAGCCGACGAAAGGATCTCAGATAAGCACACACGTCAAAACCCCCACTTTTGATTAAACACACTGCAACCTTCTCCAATATATCATTACCATATATTGCTTTATTCTGAAATTTCACATTTCTGTTAAGGCACACAAGAAAAAGAACAATTCTCAGATACTAGAAATCAGATTTCTAGTATGTCTTCACACACATTGCTCTTATAATACAGTGTCTCTCAACCGTCTGTGCTGTTAACCTATTTGAAAGAGATTTGCAGGATTTTAGTTTCGGGATCTCAGTTAGGCAATAGCATTTGCGCAGCCATCATGAGTTTGTTTGCAGAAGCTCAAGAGCATCATGTTGACATCAACTACCACAATCACAGACACTGGTAAAGCCAACCGTTCTGTCTTTTGCATGTTCCACAGGCACTGGCACCATTTGCCTCGGTACTCATACCATTTGCAATTCTTTGCCATTTTATGACCAGGTTGTATATTTCTTTGTGAAAAATGCAACAAAGACCCCCCATACGCCTGAGGTGCAAGAGGTGCTGTGTTGCGTTTTGCATTTAGTTAAGGATACCCCTTCAGGTGGGGCCATGACAGACCCAGTGCAGACGTATAGGGAGAGGAATGTATGGGTGCAGTGCAAAATCGTAGGTGTGCATATATTGAAGTGTGAGGAGGATCGGTTTGGGTACCTGAATCATTCTATATTTCTTTGACAGCTGATGGTAATATATGCCCAGGTACTCCCATTATAGATGGATACAAAGCGATCTCTCATTTTCTCAAAGTAATTTGTTACCGATTTTCAGTCAGTATCCAATGTCCTCCTCTGTGGCCTCTTAATTTGATTGTATTAGGTTCCACCTTATCTTTATAGTGTCCCACTTCAAGAGTAACGCGTGCTGAGCTTGGACCCACACCTTTGGTCCCTCTCTGTCCAAACCTACAGGAAACAACTATAGCCTAAACGTAAGCTTTTTGATTGTGATTATAAAATGGAAGGTACAGTGTGTACATACTGTATGCCCTGGTGTAGCATCCATAAAGGGAGGCCACCCCCAGATTTCTATCCAACATGTGGGCTATTTTGTTCAAGGCAAATACCATCCATTTTGGTTTCCCATGCTTTTTGGAAATACATATGTTTCAGCCCTCAGTTGTCCGAGCACATACAAGTTAGGATTCAATATAAATATTGCCGAATGAAGAAAATTATGTGAGTAATGAATTTGTGGCATAGCTCTGCAGGTAATACTCAAATCATAGGGCGAAAGCCAGGCGATGCTGCTGAACCTCTCAATGTTTTGAAGATGATAGAATCTGTGCCACTGAATAGAATAACAACGTCCCCCATTGGCATCTAGTGGCAAATGCTCTCTGCCATAGGCCCCATGTTCTGTGTAAGGTCTTCAGGCAGTAATGTCTTTTCCAGCTGCAGCACTTTGCTTTCCTGTACTTGTAACTGTGCTTTTTCCGGTCATAAGACACATTACCAAGTGCTGTCACTTGGGATACATGAAATTATTTAATATATATAATACATCTTGTCTTTACATATAGTCTGAGGCATTGATAGAATCTGTTTTTATTCACAATGTATTCTGCTCAAAAAGCACATCTAAGCATCAGGAAAATGAGAAAAACATACATAGATGATATCTAGACAACCACTTGGGTGTAAAACCATTATGATAGTGTTACAAATCTCATTATCAGCACACAGTGCTCACTCACATACAATAACAAATACGGATACAAATCACAGTATGAATACAAAACATAAAACACAATTCATTACAAAAGAACTAGCTTTAAATAAATGGATGTGACAAAAGCTTTGCAACTTTATTCAATGACTCTTACCACTGACAATTTTTCTTCCTATTGCCGAATACAACCCATTTACATCTGCACTGGCATTTGATCAAATTAGTAATGGCCTAGCAGTTACAGCTAATTCCTCGCTGGTATCAATCACCATATTTCATTTCACATTTATTTTTTGTATTTATTTATTTGCATGTATAAAGCGCCAACTGCCCTCGGACATCGCAACGCTGTAAAGAAGGCTTACTTAGTTACATAAGTGCTTTCGACGGCATACATAAATAAATGTTGATTCATACAGTTACAATAAGTGCTTTACAGTATTTACATAGATTGGTGGGCAAGTAAATGGTGCTATCCACAACTTGCATGGCAGCAGCTACATAAAGTTGCGTGGTCAGCATCGGTAAGCAAAAGCATGGTGCCCACCACATGTTGCATGGCGGCAACTACAAACAGTTGCGTGGTCAAAATTAATAGGCATATACATGGTGCCAGGCACATGTTGCATGGCGGCAACAACACATAGATGCGAGGTCAGAGTCATTAGGTAAGTGCATAGTGCCAGGCACAGAATACAACGGAAGCAAGCTACACATAAATGCATGGTTAATGTCAACATTGAATAGCATGGTGCAGCCCCATGTTGCAGGGTGGCATGTACATATATCAGTACATAGGTTCAGATCAACAGGTAGTAACATGGAGCAAATCTCTAGGTAGGGCCGGCAGCTTCACACACTTACTGGGATGAGACGATGGGGGGGGGCACTCAAGGGTACACAGGCAATCAACGGGGGCAGGGGGGAAGCACTGGTAGCACCCACGCTATATATGTGCGCTTTTATTTATGTGTTATTCAATCTACACAAACTATTTAAAGCCAGAGAGGCACTTGCCCTATATGTGGCAACAGTAGTTAATATCTTCATCATCTTGTATCATTTTACATATATAGTCATTTGTCTTTTACTTATTTCACATGCAACCCCAATTATTGCTGTCTTCCTGACCATTCAGGACTATTCAGGACGTTGGCACATGATCGTAAGCAATACATCTAGAAGTGTTCTTGTGGATCTCTGGTTACTTTCTCTAACGCACACCATCTTATATCATCCTCTGTATGTTGGTGATCTAAATCAATGTTGTACTAAAGATGCACTGATATTACTTGTGCAGATTCTTGATCTATGTTCAATAATCCTTGTGTTCAGTTGGCGTGTGGTTTTTCCAACATATGTCTTCTTGCAGGGGCATACAATGACATAAATAACACCTGTTGATTACAATTGGTGTGTTTTTCTAGACTTCATTGTTTGAAAGATGTAGTTTCTATCGTAAATGTGTATGTCCCACAACTTCGACATGGCGAATGTCCCTGTACCAGGGATACGTTCTATACGTCCAACAATGTATTCTCGTTAGATTTTTCCATTCTTGCTGCATGAATTAATAATTTGTGCAAATAAACATTAGTTTTATTGGAATAAGAGGACGTTGAAGGCATGGATTCTCCATCTGTAAAATATGCACATTTTTAAAAAAATATATGTTTTTATTAACCGTTTCTCGTTTTACAACAGAACAACAACATACATGACATCATCAATACTTGTTACCTTCACAGTATCCAACCTTGTCATCATGAAACAATCACGTCATAAAAGGAAGAAAAGAAATGCAGAACCATGTCAAAGTCTCGCGAAACAAGTTTTCCGTTTTCCCCCTCCCCACCTCCCGCCACCCCCCCCTAACATAATAAACCATTGGGTTGAGAGAAAGAAAAAAAAAAAAAAAAGGGGGTTTTCCTCAGGCATAATGCTTAAAGTAGCGACACGTTCCTACACCTTGTCCTCGCATCATACACCTGTGAAAGGGTCACATCGCAGGTGGTGGCACAAATGACACGACCCGGGAACGTAAGGGCAGACAAGCAAATGGTAGTGGGGTCACAGCCCCCACCTCTATTTGTCGGCTGTTTTGACGATAAATATCACTTAGTCCATGGACTCCCAACATGCGTTATAGAATTCTAGAAAAGGCAGCCATACCGCATCAACATTTCTCCGTAGTTCATTTACTGCCGCCGTAAGGCTTTCCATTTCGTATATGGCGTGTGCCTTCAGTAGCCATTCCTTCTTTGAGGGGAGAATCGCAGATTTCCATTTAACAGTTAGGCAGACTCAAGCTGCTAGCAAAAGGTTGCGTGGCAAATGCGTCAAAGATTCATATGCTTCCCCATCCTCTGAGTCCACCCCAAACAACACCAGAATAGCCGACATGTCTCTTTGAACCCCATCCACTGCCCGGATCCAGCCCAGTACCTCCCGCCAATACACCTGGACCTTGTCACATTTCCACCATTGATGCCAGTAGTCACATCGTTCTTGGCATCCCCTCCAGCAGTAGGGAGACGTTCCGGGGAACATTTTAGACAATCTTAGGGGAGTGTAATGCCACCTCATCAGTAGTCTAACATTGTGCATTTTGTATTGCATGGAGACAGAGGATGACCAAACCGCTCTGTATATGCTCTCCCACAACTCAGGTCTAACTTCTGTGGCTAGATCCGTTTCCCACTTTATTTCTGAATGCAGGCGATGACTTGGACCCCTCGTGAGGAGTGTTTTATACATTTTTGATACAAGGCCCCTTGATGCCTGAGGTGTACTCAAGATGTGTTCAAACGGTGTCAGAGAACGCTTTAGAGAATCACCCCATCTAGTGTCATTCATGACGCCCTTTAACTGAAGGTAGGGCATGAGGGGGACATCTGCACCCTGCAGGTCAGCTTTCAATTCATCCCTGGTGGTAAACACTTCGTTCTTCCATAACTGTCCCGCTCAGCTAAGACCTGCCTCGTACCATGGCTGGAATCGCTGTACAGAACTTAGCAAGTTTTTGATTGGTGGGGCCCAGATACAACTCAGGGGGGAGGGCCAGGTAGTTACTCCCTGCATTGTTCGGGAGGGGCGCCACAGGGACCATAACACCTTGAGAATAGGGTGTTCCCTGATCCTTCTTGTCATGGCGGACAGGGTGACCCACAACCATTCTCCCAGCGTGACTGGAGCGAAAATGTCATTTTCTATGGGCACCCACTGCTTCTCGGGATTTTCCCACAGGTGGTCCGGGAGCACCCGAAGTTGAGTTGCTCTATAATATTCCCCTAAATCCGGAAAACTCATACCTCCCTCTTCCTTGGGTTTGATTAGTGTCAAATACGGGATCCTCGCTCTCTTGTCCGCGCATAGGAATCTTAACAATGTACGCCTAACCTCTGCCAAGAAGGGCTCAGGGACCAAAACTGGGAGGGACTGGAACAAGAATAAGAATCGAGGGAGAATATTCATTTTAATAGCTGTGAAGCGCGCTGCCCAGGACATGGGGAGTTTGCACCACCTAGAGATGTAATTTTGAATGGCCGACCATAGTGGAGTGTAGTTAGCCTCAAAGAGATCGGACAGGGAGACTGTAATGTTCACTCCTAGGTATCAAACTGAATCAGTACGGACCTGAAAGTTCCAGTTTGCCTTCAGGCGTTGCATTAGTTCAGTGCTATTTCGGAGGGGGACAGCTACGGTTTTCTGTAGGTTGACTCGAAAACTTGATAGGACACCATACCGTGACAGGTCTTGCAGGAGGGCAGGGATGGAGATGGATGGATAGGTGAGGTAAAGGAGAACATCGTCTGCAAACATTGCTAGCTTATATTTCTTACCTCCCCGTGGGATTCCTTTAATCATTGGGTTAGACCGAATAACCTGGGCAAAAGGCTCCATCACCAGGGCAAAAATGAGAGGGGAGAGAGGACATCCCTGCCTTGTACCCCTAGTTTGGGAGAGGGGAGGCGAAGAGACACCATTTATTGAAACCCTGGCACGGGCATGCCGGTAAAGAGCCAACGATCCTTGTGTCCAGGCATCTCCCAGCCCCGACCATCTTAGAACGGCTCTTAAAAAAGGCCACTCCACCCGGTCGAATGCCTTTTCGGCGTCTATCGATAATAAAAAGGGATCTTCCCCGGTTTCTCGGAGCATTGCCATTAGGTCAAGGGTTTTTCTAACATTGACTGCCCCTTGCCGGCCTCTTACGTACCCCACCTGGTCAGAATGAATTTGTTGGGGGAGAACCTGGGCGAGACGGGAGGCTAGGATGGTGGAGTAAATTTTGGCGTCTACGTTTATCAGGGAAATTGGCCGATATGAAGCACAGTCAACAGGGTCTTTCCCCTCTTTGGGGATTACAATAATGATAGACTCGGTGAAGGAAGCAGGGGCTTGTCCGGTTTCTAGAATAGAAGTAAACAATTTGGCGAGGAAAGGGGCCAGTGTTTTAGAGTTTCTTTTATAGAAGGCTGGTGTGAAACCATCCTGTCCCGGGGCAGAGCCTGTCTTGAGTGCTGAGATTGCACCCTGCACCTCTATTCCGGTGATGGGGGCATTCAACATTTCTAGGTGTTCCATTGTAATGGGCGGGCGTGGCAGGGCGGCTAAGTATTCCTCTATTTCGGGACTTGTGGCACTATATTCCTTGGCATACAATACCGAGTAGAACTCTGAAAATCGGTTAACTATATCTTGAGGGTCCGTAATTAGGACGCTACTGGCGTCTCTAATTTTGGAAACGGCTCTGTCTGCCCTCTGTCTACAAAGCCTATTCCCCAGCATCGTGTGAGCTTTGTCACCTCTCTCAAAGAATCTCTGCTTTAGGTATTTAAGTTGGGTAAGGGCCTTGCCATTCCATATATCTTTAAGTTCTTCTCTGAATTTCCTAATTTCCTGGACGGTGTCCTGATCGCCCACGGGTTGGTCCCTAAGAGTACGCTCTAGTCGAGTGATATCATTTTTTAATTCCCCCTCTTTGAGCGACCAAAGCTTTTTCCTGGCAGCCCCTTCTGATATCAAGATTCCCCTTATAGTGGCCTTCCCAGCTTCCCAGACTGTGTTCAGAGGCATATCGTCGGTGTCGTTGATTTCAAAATATTCTGTTATGGCTTCAGAAAGGGATTCTCTAAAGATGGGATCTCTACATAACAAGTCGTTGCACCTCCACCGTTGGTTTGGGGTGGGGAGTGGACCCAGGTCTAGCTCCAATGTGCATAGGTCGTGATCAGATCAGGCCACTATCTGGATGGTAGTACTCAGAATATTACTCTCGTTTTCCGCCCCTAGCAGCAAGTAATCAATTCTAGAGAAGGTTTGGTGTGGGGGGGAGTAAAAAGTGAAGGATTTTTCTGTCGGGTGGGAGGCTCGCCAGGTGTCTATCAGGTGGTGTTCTCTAAGCTGGCTCAAGAATCTATCACCCTGCAGATTGCTTGGGGGCAAAGAATTTGGCCGTGCAGAGTGCCAATCCCAGTCACGGTCAATGGCTACATTGAAATCGCCCCCACAAATCAACGTTCCCTCCCTCCATGTTTCGAGAAAGTCTAACAGGGACTCTATAAAGCTCGATTGACCTTGGTTTGGGGCATAGGCGGCACACAGTGTAACGGTGCGCGTCCTTAGTTTACCTTTGAGTGCAACATACCTCCCTTGCGTGTCTTTATGTATGCGATTTACTTGCAATCCCAGCGATTTGCGCAACAGAATGCCCACCCCACCCTTCTTATGTGGGCCAGATGCCCAGATTGTGTCCCCCATGTCCCTGCCAAAGATTTTCATCTCTTTGCCACTACTATACTTTGATTCTTGGATGAAGAGGACATCTAATTTAGCCTGAGTGAATTGTCTTGCTAACATTGACCTCTTCTGCGGGGAGTTCAGACCTTTAACGTTAAGGGAGCCAAAGACTATGCCATCAGAGCTAGCCATCCTGTGTGAAGGGGGCAATATGCTCACCTTTTATGCTCGCCTGACCCCTGTGTCCCGTGAAGGGACCGAAAAAGAGGTGCCATGTTGCATGGTGTGTGTGTAGCATCCATGTATGCCTGAGGTGTAAGATCATGAGTGGAAAAACGAATCTCCCCCCTCCCATCCCCCCTGTGTGGACTGCTGCTGGAAAGCGCATTCTCACCCCAAGAAGGAGGAAAAAAAAAAGAAAAAAAAAAGGGGGGGGGGAGAAGGACAAAACTAACTATCAATTAGAAAATAAAGTTCGTGGGAAAATTGGACAACAATAGAAGTGAGACGCCCTTAATTAAGAAGGGCCACTATGGGTGGACCCCTCTCCGGGTCGCGATCCACAATACTGCTTGTTTGCAAGAAAAAAGAGCACAAGAAACCAGTTCCAATTAGTAGGAGAAACCTTTCGCTAACAAATCAGCATTTTCTGTAAGCACCTTCCTCGACAGCTTGGTGAGCAACTTGCACAAGAGGACAACCTCTAACTTAATTCAAACTAATTGAGGTCCTGGCTGTATACCAGGGGAGAGATCACAATTCGAGACCCTTAGGGAGTGTTCAGATGCTTGTATTTCCATTTCTGCTGCAACTTCCCTCGTCGCGATGGTGTATTCTTTATGTCCTTACGTTGACCCGACTGCTCCTTTCGGATCTCCATTTCCGAGCCCCCTGCCAATTTCTGGAGGTAGAGACGAGCACGCTCAGCCTCCTCAACGGAGGTAACCCAGAACTCCTCTCCGTCATTCGTGAAAGTGAGGGAGCAGGGGTGACCCCACCTATAGCGTATCGCTTTCTCCTGCAACCAGCTTGTGAGAGGGCGACACCCCCTCCTCTTTGCTAATGTCATTGCTGATAGATCTTGGTAGAGTTGAACCCGCGAGCCCCGGAACTCTATAATGTCTCTGGCTCTGGTTTTCTGTAGAATGTCCTGTTTTTGGACATAGTAGTGGCATTTGACTAGTACCGAGCGGGGGCCCCGGGATGGGGCGCCCGCCCTGTGCACCCTATTGAATTCCAGCTCCGGGGGCGAAACTCCATCGTAAAGGGATAAAATAAGGGCCTTCACTTTGCTTTCCAGGCTTGCAGGAGTTTCCCCTTTTTCCTCATCCAGACCCATTATGTGGATGTTTGATCACCGTTCCCGATTCTCCAAATCATCGAGCTTGGACTCCACATCCTTTTCTTTCTGCTCCAAGTCAATGAGTCTAGCGTCATACTGCATGCTGAATACGTCTGCCGACTGCTGATTGTTCTCAACCGCCTCTAAGCGGTCTTCCACCTTTGCCATCTTTGCCTGCAGATCAGAGACCGTTTCAGTGAGGCTGTTTTTCATCGATCGGATTTCCCCCAGGAGAAGGCAGATATCCGATTTGGTTGCGCTGTCTCCATCATTGCCAGGAATGTCCGAGGAACTCTGGACCTCCTCCATCTCCGTAGGTGGCTCCGAGCGACTGAACTTTCGCAGTGCAGCTAAGGTGCGAGGGTCCAGTTTTGGGCGGAGTGGGGAGTCCAGGATAACTGCGCAGCTGTAAGGGTTGGTGAGCAGCGGACCCCTGGCCACCTTTGCTAAGTGTCCTTGGTGAGGCTGGGTGCCGTGGAAAGAAGGGAGGAGACCTCTTGCTTTGCGCGCAGCCACCACTGTCCCACTATCACTGGGGACGTTTTGTACCAAACGTTACCCCCGCACTGCGCTGTAAAAGCACCGTTGCTGGCCAGGGCTCCAAGAAACGGGGGACACCCTCTAGGGGGTGGTGCCGAATGTGTATACAGCAGTGCCCTTGCACGAGAGGGTATCGGCTACGTGGCTTAAGGTCCTTTTGCTGGCGATGTGTGGCAAACTCTGAAGTGTGTACCCCCGACTGGCAGCGAAGAGTTAAGGGGTAAAGAGCAGTGATTGAAGCACCGACAACCCCACACTATTTTACAACCATGGAAGGAGGTTTTCCTGTCACTTGGCGGGGGAGACAGCGAAATGCCTAGAGCGGGGCCGATACAGTGGGGGGCTTGTCATCTGGGGGTAACTGTAGTGCCAGTCAGGGATCCACATATGTTCAACTTGGTGCCTTCAGGACTCGCGTGGTCACAGTTCTTGTGGGGGCTCGGGTCGCGCCCTCCACCTGTAGCAGGGTGTCCAGTGGTTTTCCTTCAATACTTCCCACCCAGGGCTATCACATCCCTGGCCCAGGCCGTGGGCGCTCAACGCCGAGCGGAGCGCCCGTGCTGCCGACCTACCTGGGAAAGCGGGTCCCCGCCGCCTCGCCTCCTCCGGAGCCCCGCTCCGTCTCCTGCAGTAATGGCGGACACGGAGCGGCTCCCTCCGCTCTTCTCTGCGGCTCGTCAAGGCCGCCCCACTGGAGGCACTCCAGGCAGGGGGGCCCCCGGAGAGCAGCAACAGCTCCTCCGCCTGCGGACCGCCTCTCCTCACCGCAGTATCCAGGCCCGCCGCTCCAGCTCTCAGGGCGCGGGTGCCATTTTCTGATGCCGGGCCTTTCGTTGGGTGTAGGGGGGTCGCCAGGCGCGGTCAGCTTTCCACTTCTATCCTGCACCAATTAAGGGGCAAAATGGCTCGTAGCTGCCCAGGCAGTTCCTCCGTCAGTCGAACTCTTTTTCAAGCTGATTCCTTGCATATTACGGGCATTTTGCATGCAGTGTCTCCGACCCGGAGAGGGAGACGATGGTTCAGGCGTACATTACGTCTGCGCCCCCTGGTGGTCTCCCAAAATATGCACATTTTTGATAATTAATTTTTTAATGGCCATGGTATCTGCACACAAAGTGGTAGCTCAGACTAATCTTTCTTTACAGTCTCTGTGCATAGTTTGATACAGTAAGGCTCCTCTGTCTGATACCCTTGCCCTTTTATAGGACTGCAAAAGCAACCTCTTGCCTGTAATCCACTGGACCACTTTGCTGTTTAAGATCTGTTAAAGAGGTACAGTTTCTTCGTAATCTAAGAAATTGCCCATACAGCATGTTTTATTTTAGTGATGTAGCATGAATCAAGAGTAATTGTTGGGTAAAATATAGCCCCTGAATGCCAGAAATAAAGAGGCCAGGCCCGTATTTAAGAGTGAAGCTGAATGGTGCTATCTATTGGAAAATGCCGACCAGTCCGAAAACACTTTAATTTTCTGACTTAAGGTCTAGGACATGAACAGAAAGGGTCCTCTTTCAGCTTTACCAAAATGAACAGGCGCTCGAGTGAAGGAAAATGTGCCTGGAAACTTAAAATGTGCTGGATGTGCCCAATGCATGGCAAAAGACATATGTGGCTGAAAATGCTGTTTTACTAAATACATGTAAAGCTCCACTTTCTACTTAAAGAGACAGATAGAAGCATGTACATTATCTTCAATGCAGCACCATATTGTGACCAAGAAATCTAAAGTGAAGCCAAGCACTGTGCATTTGTCACAAATAAAAACACATACTTTTCGACATTAAAATGACATACTTGCGGTAGAAGTGAACACTGGTGTTCTCTCTAATTGGCCTATTTGTGTGCATGCAATAAATCTTTGTGTTAATATTGTGGAATCAAAAACTATATGTTATGAACAACAGGTTGAAGTGTCATTTACTATACAAAACATGCCATGCAAAATGTCAAAAGGTAAACACAGTTAGTTGAGTCACAGCTGTACTTTCAAAAGTAGGGGTGCAGCTGGGCATTTCTACTGAATTGGAACTTTAACCGAATTGACCTTTCCTAAGATTGTCCCAGAGTGGGAGGTCTGATTGTCAACAATCAATCAGGTTCATTGCTTTTAAAAAAAAGAAATACATAGCCAGCAATGTGAACCACAGTGGAAATAGATAAGGCCAGCTCCGAGAAGTGACCTTGGGTCGGGTCTGCCCATAAAATGTGAATTAAGAGTCTTTTTGAAGCTGCCCAGGAGAGCTAAAATCAACATGGTCCAAAAGCCACATGCCCTGTAAGTGCATTTGGGAATTGAAACCTAAGAAAAGGAAGGGGGCTAGGAAAGTGAGTGAGGCCTGTGAGGCACAGTTTGATTAATAGAAAAATACATTTTATTGCATAAAAAGGGCAGCATATATGCCACAAAGCTTGTTCCAGACTTTCATTAAAGGTGACAGAAATCTCTTTTGAACCATGTTAAAATGATTTTTGTGTGATAAACATAACGAAAGTTACTAAGAAAATTTTGATTTGGGCCTTCCCATGATTACGAGAGATTTGAAAGTTGGTGAGGGTAAAGGACAAAATTGACGTTTGTATGATGAAGTGTCATATGTTTCACTGGTGCGACTCCTGAGTAAGCAAAGAAAAACTATCTCTGCATAGGAAGGGCATGTCGACTTCAGATTAGCATCATCTGATTTGCCTTAAAACCTAGTTCTTAAAAATATATGCATACATGTAAAGATTTGAAAAATCAGGGTACTTGCAGTGCTGAAAGATTTTGAGTGCTTAAACATCCAAAACCCACATATCAGTTTGGGATGACAAAGCTTTCTCCGCCCTCGGCTCGTCTAACCCACACCCCTCAGCTCCTTGTCCTATTAGCACACAGGTGGGAGGTGGGTGAAGAGAACCAACCAATCCATAATGCAGGAATTCTTATGGACACCAAGGAACGCAATAAGCAATACCCAACCTTTAATTCAACATAGTCTTACCATATTCTCAAGGTATGCAATGTCCAACTTGATTGACCCATAATCATCATACATAATCATGTGATCTGAATTTGGACCTTAACCCCCACACCTCCTACTTCTCCTTTACCCTACAGAAGCACTGGACACTCGTCTTCTCATCATCATAGACTATAAAAATCAAGGAGAGAAATGTATATCTAATATGAATGGCGTTTAAATAAGGTGGACTATATGTTGAAAGATTTATGTTACAAGTTTACAATTAACTGTTGTATGAATTGTTTGACTTGTGCCTTGAAAAAGCCTGAGCAAGGGCGAAATGCATCGACGCGCCTCCTAGCAGAGTTTGTTGGCACTACTATATCAACACTTTATGAATACTTATTGATGATCTGAATAAAACACATAATATTGTGAACCACCATCAAGTTTACATTATCTTATTTAATAGGCAAATCTTAATAGAAACATCTAACCAAGCGCTCAGGCTAACATAGAACACACAACATGCACTACTCCCTTGCCATATGATCAATATATCATCAACGTACCCTTTGTACATTTTCAGATGTATGAACAATGGGTTGGTTTAATTTTCCCCCTTATCTGACATATATAAATTAGCCATGCTTGATGCGAATGCACAACCCGGAGATGGTCCTTCAATTTGGAGGAAGACTAGTGAGCGGCTATGGATGAGGACAGCCATCCAGTGCTTCTTTCAAAGCAAGCACAGTTTAGTCCTGCAGGATATTCATAGATACCGATTCAATACCGATTGTTACTAAAATGTCAGTCTCCTGATTTAAATTCATACCCTCGACTAGATTGATCACATCACTAGGATCGACCAAATAGGAGTTAGATGTGAGGTTCAGAGGTTTAATGAAGAAATCAACATACTTTTCAAAAAGTGAACCACAAGTTGAAATAACCAGCCTACCTGGAGGGTTGGTTAATTACTTGTGCATTTCTGGTAAGATGTAAATAACTTGAATTTGTGGATCTTTCTGATTTAGATATTCTAGTTAATGTTTATTTATGATACCTTCCTGTAAGCCATCAGTCATGATTCCGAATATCTCACAAGCAAGGGATTTGGTTGGATCTTCCAGTAATATCCGGTAATATTGCGGTAATATCCAGTAATGTGTACTATTATTCAATAAATGCATTACTTCTGCATTATATTGTCAAAAATCCATAAATCCTTTGCCCTTATCTGCACTTTTGATGATAATATGTGCATATTGCTTGAGGTGTTGTAATGCTTGCTTTTTATCTTGTATTAGATTGGATGATGTATGCTTTCTTCTTTTACAGATCGAGGTAAACCCTTTTAAAAGTACTTTTTCAAAGGTAATACCACTTTTGGCATACTGTTTGTTGGAGGAACCAAGAAGAATTAGTCCAAAAGGAGTTAGTGAGTCTGTAGGCTCATAATCATCAGAGTTGCCAAAAAACATATGCAACTGTATTTTTCACGAAATTGTCTCAACTCTGCTTCGAACTTAATATTGGGAGGACTCTGTGCTGGCACAAATGAAAGTCCTTTACTGAGTAAATATGTTTCAGGCTTATTCAGATTTCAATTTTATAGATTTTGTGCCTCAGGACACTTGTGTATAGGTACATTATCAATACCCTATACATAAATTAATTAATAAATAAATAGATTGAAGATTGGGCTAGCCAAACATATTGTCGCCAATATGTTTCTGCTCATAAGCATGGGACTACAAGTCCAGCATGCAAAGGACTGGCATGATGATTATCTGCAAAGCCAGGACTAGCAGAAGATGTCACGATTGAAATAGTTAATTGGCCTCTATGGTAATCGAAGTAAAGATGATCATAATGCCGGTGAAAGCTTCAAGAGCATCAACTGTGTCAAGCTTACTTACAATTGTTTGCATTACTTTATAGCTACTTGTCTGCTTTTAACCAACATAGATTCTGCTGATTTGTATTTGGCCAGGGGGAAGCACCTGTCCCATAGGGATACATATTGTGTTTGGGTCTTGACACATGTATGTGTTTGCCAGGTAGAGCATCTGCATAATGTTAACTCATGATGTGCTTGTGTCTATAAACCCTTGTGGAAATTCTAGTTGACAACTGTAAATGGGCTTTACTGGATCCATTTGCATCGTTTGGGTATATGGACAATTGAAGCATTTAAGATGCATTTTGAATTTTAACCAAGTGTTTCAATAGATGTTTCAATAGATGGCCAAATTCTAAATACCAATCAGAGTATAAAGTAGAAAACATAACCTTGCAAAGGTCCTCAGTCAAGGGCCTTAACCGCATCCTGTCTGAACCCGTTTCCCATCTAGAGGCCACACAACCACTAATACTAACCACCTTGATGAAAGAGATGCCGCACTAAAGGAAAGACTCATGGGGCTTACAATTGTATTTTCGGAGCATTGGCTCCTCTCCAGCATTGTCGCTGCAACCCTCCTATCAACTGCAGGGCTCATTTTGCTGGTAATCCCACCTCTGCAACTTGTGGATTGGCAGGGATTCTGCTTATGGACATAGTCACTAGGGGAGCCGGCAGGCAAAGCCAGTCCCCGCAAAGGGTCTCAGTCAAGGGCCATACTGCATCTTGTCTGGGCCTGCTCGGAGTGGGAGGGCCTATGATGGATTCAAACACCACCAAGTAGCCAGGTATGTGTGCAGGTTTGCATCTGCTCACATAATCTTTCATAAATTCCAGAAACTTGTTTCAATGATTTTACCCCTCTATTTTACAAGGCTGATGTGGCCTCCAGTCCTGCTGGGTGCGGCTTTACCTGCTTGTGCTACTTAATCCTTGCACCTCTGGTCCTGCTCGCTTTTGCTATCTAATATTATTCATAGGAAGCCTGGTTTATAACCCAATGTCACCTATCCCTCGCTAATGCAATTTATACATGCTATACCACATCTTGTAACTCATGACTGTCTGTAAATGTATATCGCTAATCACAGGCAATGTCGCTTTTTACCTACCTGTACCGGATTCTCACAATGTCGCTTTTTACCTATCTGCACCTGCATATGCTATGTAGCACCCTGGCCCAACGCACTCTGAAGGGCACACACTTGATGTCTCCTCTGGCCTCCCCCTCTCTACCCCATGTCCACACCTCTCTTCTGAGTGATCACTGCATAACCTCCTCTCCTTTCATCTCTCTCTCTCTTCCCCCCAAGCTAAGCCTACCCCAACACTGCCACCTACCTTCTTGGACATCCAGCCCATGAAGCGTGTGTCTTTTGAGGCTTTCACTGCCACCTTCTCTCCTCCCTCATCCTCTGGCTGACTCACACCCTGACACAGCAGTGTCTCTCCTCTATGCTTCTATTTCTGATACTCTTGATACTCTTGCCATGAGGATCCGCTTGAAGTCCAAAGCCAAGTGGAATTCTTGGTATGACTCCAACCTAGCTACACTTAAACTTAAGTGTAGGGTGGCTGAGAGAAAATGGAGGGATTCCTGTTCATCCTAGGACAAACTGGCCTATCGCCTACTCCAAAGACAATACCGACTCTTTGTCTGCACCAAGAAGAGAGTCCACATTCAAGCCTGTGTCTCTGCAGCATCTAACAACTCAGATAAACTCTTTAAAATCTGCAAGGAACTGCTGCAGTCTCTATCCATCCTCTTGCCTCCCAGGCTCTTTGAGATGTCCTTGCCTCTCACTTTATCTCAAAAACCCAGGACAGCCTGTCCACCCTCTCCTCCACTTCCTCTCCTCTCCCCTCTCCGTCTGTACTTGCTGACCCTTCTTCAGCCTTCCCACCACCCTCCTTCTCTTCCTTTCCTCTTTTCGCCCCTGATGAGGTCACTTGACAAGTCCGATCTTTGAAAGTCTCATCAAAACAGGTCCATCCCTGTTCCTCTAAAACTATCAAGGACCACATTGATACCCTTGCTCCAGCCTTTGCCGATTTCTGCAACCACTCCTTTGCATCAGGATCCTTCCCCTCTCCTCTTAAGCACTCCTTTGTGCATCCTCTCCTCAAGAAGCCCACAGCTGATCCTTCATGCCCGGCCAACTATCACCCAATTCCTATTACTCCCTTTCTGGGCCAACTCCTGGAAAATCTGGCCATTTCTCAGCTAAACCTTCATTTCGATGCTGTTGGCTGTCTCCATGACCATCTCTCTGGCTTCAGGGTAAGCAGACGCATGGAAAATTCTCCCTTGAACATCTGTGATGATCTGCTCTCCAATCTTGACTCTAGCATTCCCTCTGTACTCATCCTACTTGATCTCTCCTCTGTCTTCGACATGGTCAACCATACCATCCTGCTCAACCGTATCCGTGATAACCTGGGTATCAGCAATCAGGCTCTGGCCTGGCTTACCTCTTTCCTCTTTGATCAACCCTCCCAGGTCCAATTTGGGTCCTTCCTATCTATCTTCTTCTCCGCCCAAGGGTATAACCTTTTGCCCTGGCTTATCAACCAATACCTGGCAACTCTCACCCGCTACAATGCCTTTTTCTGCTCGAACTTCCAGTGCTATACGGACAACACTCAACTAATTTTCAGGCTGCCCTCGGCCACCTTTCTCATCTGTGGTTGCCTAACTACCATTCATGATTGTTGTGCTGCCAACTATATTCGTCTGAATGCCAGCAAGACAGAGATCATCCTCATAGGCACACCTTCACCATCCTTTCTCCTCACTATCTGGCTGGCCTCCCTTGGCCATACTCCTATCCCCACCTGTGAGGCTAAGAACCTTGGGGTCACCTTTGATTCCACACTTTCCTTCAACGCCCACATCGCTGATGTCTCAAAAAAGTCAAACCTCCTACTGCACCTCCTCAGAGGTACTCTGCCTTTCCTCTCCTTCCCCAAGAAGCTCACTGTCTCCCATGCTCTGGTTCTCTCTAGTTTGGACTATTGCAACAGCCTCTTTCTGAATCTACCCTCCTCTACTCTCTGCCCTTTGCAATTTATCCAGAACAGGACTGTGAGACTTGTCCTTAGCCTCAAGCCCTGGAATCGTATATCTCCAGCTTTGACATTTCTCCATTGGCTTCCTGTGGATGCAAGGATAACATTCAAAACCCTCTGCATTGTTCACAAGGCTTTCTGGGGCCTTGGTCCAACATACCTTCAGCTATCCCTCTGCAAATACCTCCCCTCTTGAGCTCTCTGCTCCTCTACCTCTAACTCCCTCAGGATCTGTCGTTTTTCAAAGAAACAAGCTGGGGATCGATCGATGTCTTCGGCTGGGGCCTCCCTCTGGAATGGCCTCCCTGACACACTAAAACTCGAGGAGAACCATCTCTGGTACGGAAGCACCTCAAGACCTACCTCTTTGCTTCTGCCTTCACCACCCTGCTCCCCTGCTGATTTTTGTTCTCCTTTGGCACTGTATACCTGGCCACCCTCTGTCCTCTGGGCAAAGGTACCTGCTGACCCTGCCACCCTCCTGCACTGCCTCCGGGCCACCCCTTGCACTGGGTTCTGTATCTGTACCCATACAGTCCCCCCCTTCCTGCACTTATCAGACCTACTTAGTCTGCCGCCTTAAACCCAGCACTTGCCACTTGCTGGCTGCACTACCATTGTTTGTTGCCTTATTATTTATCAATGTATTATTATTTATCTGTGTCTCCTTGTTCCGCACTGTCCTTTTCTCCCCCTTCCATGCACTTTTCCCCCTCTCCCATGCATTTGCAGATTCTCAATGTCACTGGGCCTAGTAAGATCGTTGTTTTGTTCTCCTCTGTTCCCCTTCCCTTGCTGCACTCTGAAACACTTGTGTATGAGCATGATATAAATAAAATATCATATCATATCACATCACCATGATTTGAGGCTTTGCCAGGCTGTGCATCCATACAGCCCAGCACCAGCATTTGATGCAGCAGATGCTGCTTTAAATTTCACTTCTTTGCCGGATCGCGGAGCAGGGTGGCAAGTGGGGCAGCCTGTTCCCTGTTTCCTGGGAGGCGGAGGTGGCGGCTCACCCAGCACCAGCATCTGATGCAGCTGATGCTGTTTAAATTTCACTTCTTTGCCGGACTTCAGAGTGGAGTGGGACGGCAAGTGGGGCAGGCTGTTCCTTGGTGGGACGCTGTTAGGAGTACTGGGAGCACTGGGTGTTCTGCCCCGTTGGACACAGACACTGATACAGGCTGGGAGACTTGTCCAGCAATATCTGGTGAACCTTGTGGATTGCGAGTACCTTGCAGCCCTATCAACCCATCATTGAAACTTGTTATTGGAAATCCTGCAATTAAGTCTGCTAAACGGGGAAGCTTCTATGTTTTTACCTTTGCTCCCAAAATCCGTTTCAGCAAGTTTGCCATCAGTTTTGTGGCAAATCCGAAGGGAAGTTCTGACTCTGCTTTTTTATTTCTGTAAGGGCACGAGCAGTGCTTGCTGAGGGAGGATTGACTGACCTTTGGGACCTTTGCTGCTCGGTGCGCAGTGTTGGGTGCAACAGACTACTCCATTGCCCCGGGGGGGGGGGCCTGCAGCTATGTACTGGGCTGAAGCCAGGCCCTACTTTTTCAAAGGTGCAGGACCCAGCCCACAAGGGAGGTAGTTGGCGCACCGCGGGGAGGATGTAATTCTAAGATTGGGGAGCAGGACCTGGCTGAACTGAGGCAGAAGCAAGGTGGAATCTGTGTGCGGAACAAGTCGCTAGGTGAGACGGCAGGCAGGGCTTATGCCTCGTGTTACTCCCGCAGACTCTCTTGCTGCCATGACTGCCATTCCCCACGTGAACCCCCCCATAACACACAATAGCACCCCTTCCCCGCAATGCAATACCAAACTTAAAATCTTGACTGTTAGGCGGCAAATCGCACAGAAACCTTCCTCACCTGGCACGAAAAAGAAAAAGATACTGGGCCTCATTCTGAGTAATAAGGGCATGGCTACCCCCAAACCCGGGTCCGGGTTCCCTGAATAGGGAAATACCGGGCCATTTCGAACTTGGAGGGCCTGGTATTTCCCCATTCAGGGAACCCGTACCCGGACCATCCCCCTTCCCATTTGAGCCCCAATAGGGCTCAATTGTAACGGGGAGCATGCTAACAATGGGCCTGTTAATAACCAGGTGTCCTGAGCGGGACCCGCAAGCCGACCTCGTAATGGGGTGGTAAGGGGTTAATTGCTCCGGCACTTTTACTGGTGCCGTTAACCCCTTAGCACCCTCCTCGTAATGAGGCCGACAGTCTCATAGCCCCTTAAGACTCAAGGGGGAGACCTATATGCTGATAAATGAAATTAACCTGTTCTTGGATGCCAACCAGGAGGTTTGAAGTGTCAAAGATAAAGCTAAGGAGAAAGAGGTCAAGGTCAACTTGGCATAAATGCCACCAATCGATTTGACATTAGCAGCTACGTAAGCCGGGCCCCAGATACCCCCTTGGACTATGAGGCAGTGGGCTTTCCAATGCCTGAAGACTTGCCTAGGGGCTTGCCTGTTGCTTGCCCGTTGCCCAAGTTGTAGATCATTTATGTGCTGGGGTTTTGGGAGTGCAGGGAGTGACAATGCAATAATCCCAACTGCCATCCCAACGGCCTCATTTCAGGAGGCCTTGCTTCCGAACAAGCTCCCAACGATTAGCTTAGACCTCCCTGATCCTCCCGATATGTTGAACATACCTGTCATCCCCTGCATTATACCTGGTGTAGGTAAAGATGAACACATATTAATCAGGGACCTCACAGCCCCGAATTGTGAAAATAGTGTGCCACAAAAATGTTTACAGAATGGGGGGCTACTGGACAGGAAATACCCTAAGGGAAATGCCAGAGATGATGTGACCCCAATCATGTATGACCCTCTACCCGAATGTGAACCTGAACTGGAACTCAAAATGCTGTTGCTGTCCCTGGCCCCCGACAGTTTCATGATTTTTATGGAAGATGTGGGGAATGGGAAAAACGTGGGTCATATGGGTTATGTACTTCAACAGTGGGCCGCACTCTGAGTGTGGCGGTCCAGAAACAAGGGTGCCGGTAAGCTTACTGGCATCCTTGTTTCCGGACCGCCACACTGCATGTCTGTCTGCAGGGGCCGTTTGCGCCCAGCAGGGTCAGACCTGCTGGACGCAACGGCCACTGCAGACAGACTTTTCATGGAAACACTGACACCGTTAGCCAGAAACACTGATACCGGTCAGTGCTTCCGTCTCCCTAACGCACTCCATGGGAATGGGGAGTTACCGAATCTGCCGCCTGACTTCCCATGCCGCCGGGACTCCGGGTCGGCAGCAACTCGCCGGTGGCACCAACGGGTTACCGCCGACCTCGAATGAGGCCCAGTGTGTTGTTAATACTGCAAGTCACCTCCCTATGGACACTGATTAAAATATGAAGGGGCTAGTCAAGCACACAGAGAGTGGTTCAGTTACCCCCTCCATCCATGGTTCAGCGGCGGTGCACATCCTGTATCCTGTTGTAAATCCTGCTGTAAAGGAGGCGCCAGTGGCTAATGGATATACTTGGAGCCTTGTTCTGACAGAGTTAGTAGACATAGAAGAGCTACTTTTTGGCTCTCTTAGATGCTGATGGAAGGGGGAGGCTACAGCAGAGCCACATACTAGACCGAATGATGCCCTAGGGACTCCGAAACTACCAGTGGTGATAAATCCCCATAACATTTTAAACATGTCTAGTACTGATTTGGTGGGGTAGTGTACTTATAGTGAGTGCAGATAGTAACATTTCACGGATGGTTATGGAGCGCCAGGCACAAATCCATCTAGGCCCTGCTGCACCCACCCCTCGACCATTGCTTCATTGTTTCATGTAGCACAACAACTCCCCACCGATGTATGCTCAGCGGGTAGATGGTGTTTCTAGTGCCAAACAAGTGGCTAACAAACTAGTTAACGGGGAAGGTTATGTGGCATCTAACTATGCCCCCCCAAGGTGCCCATGGTCTGCAGATCACAGTATGGGCAGGGTATGACAAACAGCAAGGGTTACAGGGGTCGTTTGGGGGGAGTAGTATTTTTACACAAGCTCACCAAGCTTGCCCCTGGCCACTTAGAAACCAGGTAAGCACTTACTTACAAAAGCATCCACTGGCTCTGTATAGTTAGTGGCCGCTTAGTTGTATTCGTGAGGACGTTTTAAATTGTACTAGACTGCCCTCCCCAGGGGAGAGTGCTCTTCACCTGATCCTTATTAACTTCAGGGAGCGGAGGATTGCGAACAGGCTCCTGGGTTTTGTTATGAAATGCTGCCCCATACAAAATAGTGCAATCAAATTTAGACCCAAATATGTGCACAAAAATGTCAGCTCTCTTGAAACTAGATCATACTTTTCTGCTGCCAGTGCAGTGCTGTTGGGGAAAAGGACCTTGGATAACCCCACTATAGCAACTGACCATGTATTCCTGGCTGAGTCAAAGAGAAGTTAGTGGGTCTCTGAAACTGTTGATCAAAGTGAGGACCTCATTCATTAATAACTGGTTGTTTTGCACCTTGAAAGTATGTATATTCGTTATTGTTTTATTAATTTGTATGTTAGGATTGTAATTTTATGGCCTCGAGATAACGTTATTGACTAACTGTTTATATGTCATGCAGTAATTTTCAGGCTAAGATACCACCATTTCACCATGCAATATCAGTGTTTCTTCATGTAATATACCCTTTTCCTCGTTTGATACATACAAGGTTTGATACATACAATTTACTATAAGATATTTATACTTTATTACATAATGTATACTTTTCAATATATTATGGGTTTTATGTAACAGAAATTTGTTTTGGAAATGTTGAATTATGCCCCTAATGGCCCCTCATATATGCCTGTCAACCTTACTGTTGACACACGTTATTTGCAATACGCTAAAACTATGCGTATCTGATGGTTGGCACTCTAGTTAGACCTATCATTCCATATTAGTTCGTAAATCAATTTAGTTACATTTGTCATTGCCATTTCCAGACCAAAATATGACATCCTAAAATTAATGCATTTTATTGAGACTACTGAACACTACTATCATGTTATTATGTAGCCAGATTCATTCGCCCCCCCCCCCCCCGTTTGAGTTGTAGACCTGAAGGTACAACACAGAGCAAAAGCAAAAAAATAACTTGCTGAGCTATCTGGCTGCACAATAAAAAATTATAATTTCGAAATTTCTATTACCGGAATTGTGTATCCATATGCACTCAGTAATATGGTCATCGTAGAGTTAAACTATTAAGTCAATACAACCCCAAGCCGGACACTGCTCACCCTCACTGCTCAATGTAATGTATTGTAAGTGGTCTTGTGTAGCCCCATCTTTCACTTTTGGTGGCCTCGTTGTGCTTGGCTCTACGAAAGAAGGTGGGTGGGGTCCAATAATGGAACAGTGGGAAAGGCAGATGCAAACCTGTGGCATTGGTGCGTGCAGGGCGGAAGTACCAGGTTCCTGAATGCCAAACTGTTTTCTACCGGTTTGCCGGATAAAACTTGTGAGCATGTTATCCATAGGGAAGAGCCCAAGATCTGCAAGGACTACATCGCTTTGGGTCTAGTTAGCCACTGATGTGGTAGAAGGTTACAGTATGTTCTGTTCAATGTAACTACAACTTCCCAGTAGTCTAAAGAAAAAACGTGATTTCTTTTTCTGACATCTGGGCTCTCTTACTGTTTACAATGAAGAACATTGACGTCTAAAAAGTTTTAAAATGTCATACTACTACTGTTCCTCACGTTAATATAATTGACAGCCATGTATTTCATTAGCAAGCATTTGAGATCTTTTCAGAATGTTGGATGTTGTCTCAAGAAGCAAGGTGGTATAATGTCTGCGTGGGAATCCAGATGGCATCTGGCGCAGAGGCTGTTTTCCCGAGCCGGAAGATGTGGAAATGAACATGTTTTTTGTTTGCTAATCAGAATCCATTCATGTATGTGATGGAAGATGGCAGCATTCACAGACCAGGAGAGCCACAGGCCGATGCAAGCAGTGCTAGACACCGAACCATTGCTTGCAGACGGGAAGAATCTCAAGCCATGACGCCTCTTTCATGATCAGAAACCTCAGGCCATGAGAACCTGTTTGCATGTGGTGAGTGGATTTAATGGTCATGTGTTCCTGGACACATTGAGAGTTATATGATGGATGCACTGAAAGAAAACAAAAGATAAAGGAGAAACACCCTTGGGTGAGGTGTGGGCAGGGTAGGGTGTTTATTGGCTGTGAATGGGCTTAGAGTTAGCCTGGCTTGGACAGGGAATGGGTTGGTGAAAAATACAAACAGCACCCACAGGCATGGTCTCTCCTTACTGTGCTCTGATGTCAGTACGGATTATGCCATAGGTATGACACTTCAGCATTCTTTGGCCAGTTACTTCCAAATCTACCAATTATGGCTGCATGTCAGGTGTTCTCATTATACGATAAGTAGAGCGCCTACATTGCCAGTTGCTGCGACAATACAGTATACAAAAATACAATAGACGCAATTCACCAACAGCGCACAGGAGCATTAATCCTTTAATCAATTATAATAATTTCTTATTTATATAGTGTGTATGCCAAAGTGCCATATGTAGCAGGGTGCACTCTGGGTCCACTTCAGGGTCCTGCACACTGACTGTGCACCCTGCCTTTCCTCAATGGAGAAGCCACTGCACCTGCAAAGGTAAGCCCATCCAGGCCCCCAGTACGTTTCACGGAGCATCTGCCACTCAGGAACATGGCTGTCACCATCCTTGCCTCCCACCAGCTGAACCACAATCTCCCCGTAGCACTACATACAGGCCTGCTCATGGAGTGCCCTGATTGGCTGCCCTGTGGCCTTTACCAAGTGCACAACGGGAGCCGGTAGGCAAAGCCGGCCCCCAACAAAGGCCTACAGCTAAGGGCTGTGTCTCCTGTCTTGGCCTCACTCCAGGGTCTTGCACAGACTGTGCAACCTGCCTTTCTTCAATAGAGAAGCCACTGCGCCTGCAAAGGTAAGTCTGTCTGGGCCCCCCTACCTTTCATGGAGCATCTGCTCCTCTCTATCATGGCCACCACTGTCTCTGGCTCCCACCAGCTGAACTGCAATATTCCCGGAGTGCTATACACAGGCCCACTCATGGAGCCCCCTGATTTACTGGTCTGTGGCCCTCACCAAGTGCACGATGGGAACTGGCAGGTGAAGCCAGCCCGCTCTGAAGTCCTATACCAAAGGCATGTGTCTTCTGTCTTGGCCTGTCTGGCATGGAGGGGCAGCACTGCATCTAACCCCGCCCCACTCCACATCATCCCAACGTTGCCTGACCTGATCGACCTTAACCTACACTCTGAACTACCAGTCCCAGGTAAGCCTACTCTTGCCAGCCGGTACTCCATCATCAAACTGTTTTGCATAACAACCAACCCTATACCGCAACCCTCCCACACCTTTCCACCTCTCTCACTTCTATCGCCATCACCTTTCCCACTGTCCTACTATCATAACTAACTCTTTCAGCTTCTGCACCTCACAGCCCACCCACAATTCTGTATGGTACACTACCTCGCCTCAGCACCAATAGACTCCTCCACCTTGCCACCCACATGCACTAGAAATGCGTGCCTCTGTGCGCATACAAGTGCACCTAACCTAAATAACACTGAAACTGCCCCCCATTTACACCAGCCAAAAACACCTACACCTCACTCCCGACTAACCATTTGAACCATATAGTCACTAACCCTACCACCCCTCCCTCTACTGCGCTAACCTGTACTTTCATCAACACCATATCCTTCCTGGCACATGCCCTTGACATCCATGATCTCATCATTGACAGCAATCTTGATATTCTCGCCATTACTGAAACTTGGCTGCATGCGCCTGCCGGACCTGCCCTATCTGTTGCCATACCCTCAGGCTATGCTATCCTCCGCAGTGACAATCCTACTAGTTGGGTGGTTGCATTGCAGTTATATACAGAGATTCTATCCCTCTCAGATACTTCAACCCCCCCTACCAACTGTGACCTTCTGTCAGTCAAACTCCCCTTATTGTCTACCTCCACCATTTCCCTTCACCTTCTCCAATCGCCCCCCAAAAATGGATGACCTCCTTTCTGCCAAATAGATTGTCCAGAGTCTGCTCTGGCAACTCTGCCGTCCTACCACCCCAGTTAGTCCTGCATGGGTCCTGTGTTTCCTCCACTCTCTATAACATCTACACAAGGCCCATCTTTGATCATTTTGACTCACTAGGTATTTCTTACACAAACTATGCAGATGATACACAAATCCTAATCCCCCTCACTGGCAACTACTGGTAGGATTCTACCAATCTCATTGTCATCTATGAGGCCATCTAAGCCTTGATGGCAACCTACCCATGTTGCCTAAATGACGAAAAAACAGAGATCTTCATAGTCGGCACTCAAGCATCTCTGACCAAACTTGATCCTTCCTACCATTCCTTCCCAATAGACGGCTTCACAATTCCAGCATCCCCAGTGGTAAAAACAAACCATTTCTCTTGACCAACAACCGTTTCATTTTCCCGACAAGTCATTCACAACAATACTTTTCTTGCCGCTTTTGATCTCTCAAAACGAGATCACATCACCTACTCCAGAAGAGACGCTCACTGGCTCCCAGTCTGGGATCGCATGGAATTCATAGTTCTGACATCACACACAGCTGCCTCTCCAACTCTGCACCACCTTACCTCTCACAAAGTCTCTGAAAGGCAGAATATGTCAGACCTACACGCTCAACCAACTGTCATAAACTTCTTGTCCCCAGACTCAAACGTAGTAAGGCAGGCGTCTCCAGCTTCTCCGTCACTACACCCCTAATCTGGAACTCCCTGCAACTCTCCCTCCACTCTGAACCTTCAGAGAGGGCCTTCAGGAAACAACTCAAAACTTGGCTCTACAACTAGCTACCTGCTTATCCCACCCATGTTGACTTTTTATATTGTACACCTTACTCTGTCCACTGTAACAAGCGTCTAGATGTCTCTAGGTAAATTGTACTCTACAAATGTAAAAATAAAATAAATCAATACAATTATCATTCCCATCAAGGTTGGTACTCATATATCTACTGTGGAAGAATGAAAGGCTGAGTTGGCCTTGCCGTGAAGTCAAATCTGGATGCACAATGTAGGCCATTCTTACCATGTAATAACACTTATCATGCTTACTTTATCATAAATGCCCAGAAAAATAAACAATGCCACAGTAAGGAAAGGCTAGACTGGATGCCAGTCTAGACAGGTAATAACACATATGATGCCAGCTTTATCATGGATGATCATTACATTTTAATGCACCCCACTCCTGCCACATCCTTCCCATATGTTCCCTCATCCTGCCACTCTCCTCTTCCAACCCCCAAAATCAGATCCTCGGGCCAGATTTCCCTCTATATCCCTCTTTCTCGTCCAAGTACTTACTTATGAGGCAAGGTGCTTCATTGGCAAGTACTGGAAGGAGGAAGAGTAGGACTGGGATTAATAAAGATTACCAGTACATAATCCCGGCATTGAACACAAGCACACATGCATACACCATTAACTTGCTCATTTACATGTGCACCCATTCACCATTCACTCACGCACGCACAACCAGCCACCCACACATCATGCACTCACATGCATCCAAGAAAAAAAACGCCCTCACCTTTTTCCAATGTGTTGCCCTGAATTTCTCAGCAGGCAGGCCTCTGGCTTCCATGCTCAACGTACACTCATGCGCAGAGCAGTGGAGCCGGAGGCCTCCATGTCCTGGGTGGGGGAGCTCAGATTTCAAAAAGAAGTAATTTCTTCTTGAAGTCACAGTGACTGACTTTAAAAAATAAATGATTTCCTTTATGGCAAGCCGTAACGTAGATAATTTCTTTCTGAAGTTTGAGTGACTTAAAAAAGAAACAATTTCTTTTTTTAAATCGAGTTCCTTCCACCCCCAGGATATGGTCCGGTGTGGCAGAAGGTGCCCTCTTTAATTTCGGTTTCTCCGCCTCTGCAAACCCTAACAAGGGGTCGCAGAGGCATTGCCAGGAGTCACACGGGAGTTGCCAGGGAACGCAGTTGCTAACATTTAACCTGGTCTTTTAATTGCAAATATAGGTGCACAGGTTTACATGTCTCAGGCCTTTCAAATTGTTCTGTCATGTGATAAACACGTGGTTATGGGGCTGGTGATCAGGCATCCACCACGTACTGCTTCACCATCACTCTGCCTTCGGGTCCTCTTGAATAGTTGCGAGGGACATTTGTCACTTTTGCACTTTTTTGTTTTTATTATCCGAGGAAAAAACAAGTCTTCTTTTTGTGAGAACAAAATAGAAGTGAAGTGGGCGACGTGTTGATTGACATGTACACACAGGGGTAATGGTTGGAGCTATTTATTTATAAAGTGTCTTTGCTGGTGAAGTTGCCTTACCGATCTCTCATCTTTTACAATATCCAATAGACTCTGGGGAGGTTCTCTGTAATTCTGTGGGAGAGAGAACACTAGTATGTCAACTGACACCACACCTCTAGTCCCCAGCACCCAGTGCAAATCCTGTACCTACCACCCTGAAGTCACCATCATGCTACGCTCTACAACAGCAGAATAGCTCTGAGGTAAGAAAGTGGTGAAGCAATATGCTCATGTTGAGTTATGTTATGTCACTTGGCATTTATATAGCGCCTTTTGTATCATTGGTATGACCTCAAAGCACTGGTAGGTTGAACACCCCCTGGAACCGCAGTTCAAGTCAGTAGAGGGAGAGAGTGTCGTATAGTGCGTGGGTGCATCAGATATGTGTGCAGCTAGTGTGGTTGTTGCATGGTAGCTGCTTCTTAGCGGTAGGTGTGGTGCTGGGGAAATCAGTTGGATGTGTTCAGTCTGGAGGGTGGACACCCATAATTAGTTCTGGCTGAGTTAGGCTTGAGGAGATGCCTAAAGCTAGCGGTATGTGCTCAGCTAGCTGTGTTTTGTTAGGATGATGAGGAGTTTGTGGGGTCATATGAGAACAGCTATACCGAATGTGTCATAGTATTGCTATGTTCTAGTTGAGTGATGGTGTATAGGAGAGAGTAAGCGTAGTAGTATGATATGGTGGTTATCAGTAAAGCACCTGCGACCAAGCACGAGAGCAGGACAGGGGGGTACATATATAGCGGTATACATACATACAGGGACAGGATGGAGAGGGTAAACATGTGATACGGATAACATGGGGATACAGGTATGTAGCATACACATAGCATACATATGAGATGCAGGGGTATATTGAAGTATATCCACTGCATCTACTCTGTCCTTTCCATCCACTCAGTTCACTATATCCTTTCATCAAAAGAATCTGAAACGGGAAAGGGGAGGATGGGCATTGACATAGAAGTCCTTCAACCTCTGGGGTAATTTATCGCCAGGCCACCAAAGTCTATCCTAAAATATAGTGTTATTCTGAAAATGGAAGGCCTGCCATGATCTCCCCCTAAGTAATCAGACATTCTCATCAGCCAGGTGCTTCTAGAAGGACAAAATTCACACTTATTGTTAGAAAAAGTCTGGCATTGTGACTGTAAATTGGTATAATTAGTTGAGAGGCTGAGAACTGTATTAGCACTTGGCTGTGGCAGATCTACTTCAAAGAAAATTGAGACGAACAATCATATAGCAGACAGACTTCTCAGAGGTCATAAATGGAGTAGCTCTGAGACTCAAAGGGAACACCACCAATAGTTCTGCTTACAGCATGGGAATGGAATGCCATTTAATATTTTGGTAAACTGATTATGTGGGAAGAAATAAAAAAACCTTTGCAAAGTTTATATTGAAAAGCTCCTAACATACAGCATTGCCTCTACACAATTACTTGGGAATCCAGTAAATAACTGCAGCCACTAATATGTCACACTCAGTTGAACCTAACAAAGCAGAGCAAGAGGGGAACAAAAGCGAAAGGTACTGATTACTATCCTCCGGTCCCCTCTTAAAAGTGAAGTGAAAACATCCAAACCTCCTTCTACTTCTACTAACATGCATGATTTGGTTGACAACATTGATAATAATTCCCTACTTGAACTTTGTTACAGTTTCCAAAAGAACATAAATGGTGGTAGATCTATGGAATAATTCATTGGTACCAAATTAGATGGTTCACCTAAACTCTGTATACCTTTAACACATGACAACATGGTTAGTAATGTAACTTCAGTAAAACAATAAATAGTAATTTAACTTCACATCTGCTTCAACTGGTTCTGAATGATCTACCAGAAATATGTACAAATATTGTCAATCAACTTGCTATGCATTAGCAGGTATTGATCCCACTTCACAAAAATCATAATCCTCACAATTACCTAGAAGCATAATTTAAGATAAATCAACAAATAATGAAATTGGCATGGGTATTAAGGTTTAGCCAAATGTTGTTGCTGATGCTCCTCTTATTGTTATTAGAGATGAGGACTTCCAATTAACAAGCCGCTCTGCAGAATTTACTGCTGAGTTAGAAGGAAATATGCCCCACTACAAAAGCAGAAAGAACAATATGAGGGAAGAAAACACAGAAAAACAACAAACGTAATAAAGGTAAACCTAAGCCTCCTCATATTGACGGCAAAGATGCTTATGAAATCATTTAGTCTGAAATCAGGCACTATACATTGCTAAATATTACAAAAACAAAAATTAGTCACAAAATGTCAAAAAATCGGATACTGCACAGAGAAATCTGAAACATTGCCTGAAGGAACTTGTGAATATTGTTGAGGAGAAAGATACTTCCAAAGGTAATAATTCTACAGCACTGAATACTGCATACAAACATGACAACACTGATATCTCCTCATTCATGTCGATTTTTGAAGAGAATCTGATCAATTGTATTTTGGGCAGTACTGAAGGGGCAGAGTCATTACATCTTTCAATTTCTTCGCAACATATTCATTAGGTAAATTGAGAAAATAAGATGGACAATCCTTCTCTCTCTGGATGATTATAGAACCAATTCTGTAATGGATAATGAATGATCTTGCTAATTTTTTATTCATCCCATCTTTTTGAAAGGCAATGAGTCACCCATGAATAGATCATATTTACTACATCCGTTTGCCACTATCTCACAACTTCAGGTAATCATCTGAGCAGATATTGATTGGATAGAATTTATCTCAAATAATGATAAGTTATTTACCCAGTTACATTGTTAGTTGAAGAGTGTACCTCTAATGATCTTTGCACAAAGAGGTCTGGGAGAGCCTCTAGTGAGAACCAACGCAGCCAAATAACCTGTTCTCAGGGAAGGTGCCCACTCGGGAGGGTCTACAACCATGTTTTAGCTCACTGTACCTTTCACAGAGGGTGCAGAGGTACCTTGGGCAGTCCAGCACCAAAATGCTAGGCAATTCTCCTCTGAACAAGAGTACCATCAGCAACCCCAGACACGTGCTTCAGCCTAGGCGGGCTTTATCAGTGAGGAGAAGCTGAGTCTCTCTAAAACACACTGAGCAAGGTGTCCACGTATGGATTACCCTGTGTTACTTAGGGTGAAACCCCACGTTTTAAAAAGTTACAGTGGAGTGTGTGAGACTCTCTACTGAGAGCGAACATGGGTCAAATACCCTGTTATATGGACATTTTTCCACTCACTGTACCCTTCACATAGGAGAAATATCAATTTGCACATGGTGTCAAACAGCTATGCTCTTCAATGACTGGAGGCCTAATTCCCAGTGAAGCGCCACCAATGGCATACATTTCGGGAGCCAATAAAGAATGTGCTCCATATCAGAGCTTCTACACTATCCAAATCGTCCAAATTATAGTTCGACAGCACCTCTAAGTCATACAATAACTTCGGGACCGCTGTCACGATGCCTGCCCCCGGAAGACCAGGCCAGGCCCAGCAGCCCTGGAAGCAGGCATCATGCCACTTGGAGCATGCCCAAAAGCCCCAGTTAGGGGCTGTTTGGGTACAGTCCTGGTGCCTATGGCGCCAGGCTCATAAAGATAAAGTCAGTCCTGGCGCCATGGGCGCCAGGCTCATTATTGATAACTTACCTGAAGCAGACCATGCTGCATACTCACCTGAGGCAGACCATGCTGCATGAAGACTCAAGCCAAATGAGGCTTAGGAGGGACTATTTTACTGAAGGAACTATTTTGTTACTTGGGTGGGGCTGTGGAAGAATACTTACCTGGATCTTCTTCCAAGGCTATTTAAACCACGCCCGGACAGCCACACGTGCTTCGCGTTATTCTGCTTGCTGCAGCGTAACGCTCACCGTGTTTTCAGCAGCTCCAGTCTTCAGCCACGCCCGCTTCAGTCCTGGGACTTCTGAAACAAGAAGACTAAAGGATAAAGGTTAGAACAGGAGTTTTAACTTTAATCCTTACCTGAATCCTGATCCATTTCGCCATGGAACTGAAAGACAGAAGTCTTTGAAGCATTGCTTCGCATTTCTACGGCGCTGCGCTGAACTCACCTGCTTGGTGGTACTTCAGCATTCCATCACGCTCTCTCCATCTCGCGGCCGCCCTCCGACACCTAAGGAGACAAAGACAGCAAGGTGAGCAAGGGGACTCTCTAAGGCCATACAAGCTACCCCCAAGGACTTACCTGATTACCACGGGAGATACTCACCTCATTTCGGGTCGGCGGAGTCAACTCTGCTTCATCGCCGTACCCCGGCCCCTAAGGGGAGAAAGCAAGGACAATACCAGTTACCCCCCCACAAAACTTACCTGATTTACCACGGGGGTCTCACCTTATCTCGGGTCGGCACAGTCAACTCTGCTTCATTGCCGTACCCCGGCCCCTAAGGGGAAAAACACAATAGACTTACCTGAATCTTACCGAGTGCCATTTGGAAATCTTCGAGTGGATTAATCGGCAACCTGCAAGGAATCGGACAGAGTGAAGAGCAGACATTTGAACTCTTATGAACAATTGGACTTTAGAGTCAATACTGGAACTCACCAATTCCTCTACGCCAGTGAAGTAACTGGTCATCAACGCGCCCCTGCGGTCGACGCAGGATGGAGAGCTCATCCTTCCAAACCATCAGGTGAGACTAAGAAGGGGACATCAAGAGTGATCAGTGGGAAGACAACGGGAGTGGGGAAGGTGGGTTGACACACAATTCCACGGGTGGTTAATTCCTCTTCTCCTTTGCAGAAGAATATTGCGAGCCAGACAAACTAGGCTGAGCGGGCCAGTCCAGTCAGTCATCTCGGCGCTACACGTCACGCTGGTGGAAATAACAGCGGCCCAGTTCCGGTCGACGCCCCCGTGGGAACCAGGTGAGCGTAACAGAACGCGAAGCCTACCCACAAATACCCACCTGGGCATCATGGAGACCTCAGAAACTGATCAGTTGGCCCAATTATTAGGGGAATTAAGGGCCGAAGTGCATTCCGCCCGCCAAGAAACCAATGCCCTCAGGAGGGAACTGATAGTGTCAAAAGAACGAACTAATGAGTTAGCCAGACAACTATTACAGAGCCAGGCTGGACAAACACCTCTACCAGGATTTGGGGCAAGTCCAGCTCCTGTACCATCGAGTAACCCGGTGCAGATAAATTTACCTGGAGCCGTTCCTTTGGCTCCGCCTGAACGCTTTTCCGGAGACCCAAAAGGGTTTGTAACATTCATGAATCAATGCCGCTTGCACTTTTTATGTAGACCTGGAGCTTTCCCAAACGATCAGGCCAAGGCAGCCTTTGTACTGTCATATCTCAGCGGCAGTGCGGCGGATTGGTCCATTCCACTAGTTAACCAGGATGACCTGATTCTTCGAGATTTCCAGGGTTTTCGAACAAGCATGGAAAGACTATTCGCCCGACACTCCAGGGGACAGGCTTTGGACAACGAACCTTTATCCCTACGTCAAGGTAACCAGGATCTTTTATCTTACATTGCAACTTTCAATAGATTAGTAGTGGAAACCGAATGGCCTGAAGCCAAGCGAATCACATTATTCCATCGAGGACTTCAAGGAGAACTCAAAGATGTTTTGGCCCAAATCGTGAACCCGCCTCAAGACTGTGCTGAATATATAGATCTAGTGGTCCAGCTCGATCACAGACTTCAAACCAGGAAGGCTGACCGAACCAAGTTTGAGAACAGGGTGTTGGTTAAAACCCACGTAAGCTCCAAGGGAGTAGATGTCTCAGAACCAATGCAAATCGGGGGGGTTAAAGGACCCCTAACCCAAAAGGAGAGAGATAGACGACGGCAACTGCAATTATGTTTATATTGCGGAACTGCTGGTCATTTTCTTCGGAACTGCCCTGTAAAACCACCCAAGAAAGTTATAGAAGCAGCAGATGAAAACCTTGTGAAATCTGACTCGGGAAACGACCACGCCCGGCAAGTGTAGAGGTCCGCTTGCCGAGCTTAAAGAAGGACACTCTGACCTCGCATTTCACCATACCCATGGTCCTTGTAGATCCAGAGCAGACATCACGCATGCACGCGGTAAAGGCGTACGTAGACAGTGGAGCCATAGGAAATTACTTGGACTGGGAATTGGCTACCAGGATGAATCTATCTCTCACCCGCAGGACCACGGCCAATGCTGTCACCACTGTAGATGGAACGGAAATTGCCTCTGGACCCGTAACTCATTCCACTGCAGAGATGGCATTGTGTGGTCGTTTACATCGACGACATCTTAGTATACTCTTTATCAGAATCTGAGCATGTAAAAAACGTCCGAGCAGTCCTAGAGAAGTTACGCCAGCATAAATTATATGCTAAACTGGAAAAATGCATCTTCCACACTACGGAAGAGGAATTCCTTGGATTTATTCTGACCCCGAGAGGAATCCGGATGGATACACGAAAAGTGGATGCCATTCTTAATTGGCCTTCGCCAAGTTCAATCAAAGGAGTTCAAAGCATGCTTGGCTTTGCCAATTTCTACCGCAGGTTTATCCCAGACTTCTCACACATTGTACATCCCACCACAACACTATTGCGAAAAAAACAAACGCTTTGTGTGGACAGAGGAAGCCGAGAATGCCTTCCAAGAGTTAAAAGCTAAATTCACTTCTGCTCCCATATTAAGACACCCGCGCCCTGAGCTTCCCTACATAGTGGAAACAGATGCATCCAGTTCAGCCATGGGAGCAGTCCTTTCCCAAAAGGATCCCGAAACTAACCAGCTTCACCCAGTAGCATTCTGGTCAAGAAAATTTTCAGCCCCCGAATTAAACTATGCCATAACCGACATGGAGCTGCTGGCCATCAAGTCCGCCTTCAAGGCTTGGCGGCACTATCTACTGGATGCCAGACATACCATCACGGTCATCACCGATCACCGCAACTTACAATACCTAAAGACAGCCAAAGCTCAATCTTCGCGCCAACTCCGTTGGGCATTGTTCTTCGCCGAGTTTGATTTTGTAATAACCTATCAACCAGGTTGTAAGAATGGTAAAGCAGACACCTTGTCCCGGATTGGAATGGGAGAAGCAGAAATAACTTTAGAACCCGTACCCATAATTCCGGAACAGAGAATCCTTGGCCTGACTTCCATACAGACACTGGAGAACATTCAAAACAAGATCCACCAACTCTTTGATCCCGTTACCTTACAGGACTGGGCAAAGAAAGGTCCAGAGTACTCTGTCATTGATGATTTACCTTATTACCTAGGCCGGCTATTTTTACCGCAAAAGGAACTACAGGAACTTGTCATTTCCCATTACCATGACACCTTAATAGAAGGGCATCCGGGTATTGCAATAACCGAAGCTAAAATTAGGAAGCAATTTTGGTGGCCTACCTGGCGAAAGGATGTCAAGTCATTTGTCATGTCTTGTGGCATTGTGCACAAAATAAAGGGCAAAAGAAAAAACCTGCTCGATTATTGCAACCATTAGACATACCACCTACCCCTTGGCAAACCTTGTCATTAGACTTCATCACGGATTTACCCCCGTACCAAGGTTACAATACCATTCTAGTTATTGTAGATCTCTTTTCTAAAATGGCCCACTTCATTCCTTTAAAAGGGATACCTTCAGCTTCAATCCTGGCCAAGGAATTCCTTGAAAATGTTGTCCGCCTGCATGGCTTTCCTTCAGTGTTAATTTCAGATCGGGGCAGTCAATTCATTTCACATTTTTGGAGGAAATGCTGCCAACTGGCACAAATTGATGTTAGGCTTTCGACAGTCACCACCCTCAGACCAACGGTCAAACGGAGAGGACCAACCAGACTCTTGAACAGTACCTCCGTTGTATGCTACATCAGTCTGAGGGGAATTGGAAAGACATTCTGTGGATCGCAGAGTATGCGTACAATAATTCCGTACACTCAGGAACTGGACAAAGTCCTTTTTTTTACCAATTATGGGCACCATCCTCGAACCTCGGATCTGGACTCTCCCCAGCATTTAGAGATGCCCGCAGTGGACCATCTCCACGCTGTTATTACACAAGCCTTTAAAGAAGCAACCATCCATTTGCAAAAGGCTAAGGAAAAATACAAAAAGGATGCGGATCAGCACAGAAGTGAAGCTCCTCAATACCAAATAGGGGACCAAGTATGGTTAGCCACTAAGCACTTACCACTCAAGGGGACACGGACCTTTAACCCCAGGTATTTGGGACCTTTTTCTGTCAAGGCAATTATTAACCCAGTGGCCGTCAAGTTGGACCTACCTGCTCATATGCGAATCCATCCCGTTTTCCACGTGTCTCTTTTGAAGCCAGTGCAACCAGGAACACGGCTAACCACTCCACCTGAACCTATCCTCATAGATGGGGAGCCCGAGTTCAAAATCAAGAATATTTTGGACTCAAAAAGAGTGAGATCAAAACTCTTTTACCTAATTGACTGGAAAGGTTATGGTCCACAGGAAAGGTCTTGGGAACCTAGTGACCACGTGCATGCACCTCGTTTTAGTGAAGAGGTTCCATCGGGAATTTCCAGACAAACCACGGCCAAGGGGGAGAACGACTTTAGGAGGGGCCTTGAGGGGGAGTGCTGTCATGATGCCTGCCCCCGGAAGACCACACCAGGCCCAGCAGCCCCGGAAGCAGGCATCATGCCACTTGGAGCATGCCCAAAAGCCCCAGTTAGGGGCTGTTTGGGTACAGTCCTGGCGCCTATGGAGCCAGGCTCATAAAGATAAAGTCAGTCCTGGCGCCATGGGCGCCAGGCTCATTATTGATAACTTACCTGAAGCAGACCATGCTGCATACTCACCTGAAGCAGACCATGCTGCATGAAGACTCAAGCCAAATGAGGCTTAGGAGGGACTATTTTACTGAAGGAACTATTTTGTTACTTGGGTGGGGCTGTGGAAGAATACTTACCTGGATCTTCTTCCAAGGCTATTTAAACCACGCCCGGACAGCCACACGTGCTTCGCGTTAACGCTCACCGTGTTTTCAGCAGCTCCAGTCTTCAGCCACGCCCACTTCAGTCCTGGGACTCCTGAAACAAGAAGACAAAAGGATAAAGGTTAGAACAGGAGTTTTAACTTTAATCCTTACCTGAATCCTGATCCATTTCGCCACAGAACTGAAAGACAGAAGTCTTTGAAGCATCGCTTCGCATTTCTACGGCGCCGCGCTGAACTCACCTGCTTGGTGGTACTTCAGCATTCCATCACGCTCTCTCCATCTCGCGGCTGCCCTCCGACACCTAAGGAGACAAAGACAGCAAGGTGAGCAAGGGGACTCTCTAAGGCCATACAAGCTACCCCCAAGGACTTACCTGATTACCACGGGAGGTACTCACCTCATTTCGGGTCGGCGCTGTCAACTCTGCTTCATCGCCGTACCCCGGCCCCTAAGGGGAGAAAGCAAGGACAATACCAGTTACCCCCCCCCACAAAACTTACCTGATTTACCACGGGGGTCTCACCTCATCTCGGGTCGGCACAGTCAACTCTGCTTCATCGCCGTACCCCGGCCCCTAAGGGGAAAAACACAATAGACTTACCTGAATCTTACCGAGTGCCATTTGGAAATCTTCGAGTGGATTAATCGGCAACCTGCAAGGAATCGGACAGAGTGAAGAGCAGACATTTGAACTCTTATGAACAATTGGACTTTAGAGTCAATACTGGAACTCACCAATTCCTCTAAGCCAGTGAAGTAACTGGTCATCAACGCGCCCCTGCGGTCGACGCAGGATGGAGAGCTCATCCTTCCAAACCATCAGGTCAGACTAAGGAGGGGACATCAAGAGTGATCAGTGGGAAGACAACGGGAGTGGGGAAGGTGGGTTGACACTCAATTCCACGGATGGTTAATTCCTCTTCTCCTTTGCAGAAGAATATTCTTGCGAGCCAGACAATCTAGGCTGAGCGGGCCAGTCCAGTCAGTCATCTCGGCGCTACACGTCACGCTGGTGGAAATAAAAGCGGCCCAGTTCCGGTCGACGCCCCCGTGGGAACCAGGTGAGAGTAACAACCACCTTAGCATTGTACAATTTAATTATGGATCTTAGCGAGAATTTCACGAATGTGTTGTTACTTTATAACATCTGCACAGTAAGCTTGAGCATTTGAGCTTTCATTAACTTTCGAATGGGGAACTTTACTGGTCGGGCCATTACCTGGAAATTAAGATATACCAGGTTATTCACCATATCCAGTCTAGTATCCCTAATACATCACAAGTAGCTCAGCCTATTCTTTTTACCATTAAAGCGCATAATCTTTGTTTCTTTGCAGGCCAATGGGGATCTTGTCAAATAGTACAAATTTGTCTGCATAAGCGAGCCATATGATCCTAAGCAAGCCCCAATGTCTGCAACATACAGGTTAAAAAGACAGCGGGCTAACGCACATCTTTGCCCAAGTTCAAGAAATGTGTTAATTTTCCTGGACAGGTGGCCCTCGCTGTCTAATCTAACCTGTATGGATGTATTCTGATGCAGATACATTAGTATGTTCAATCGGCCATGATCAGCTCCCCAGTAATTCAATTTCGCCCACAGTGCATTTCTGTTGAACATGTCATATGCAACAGATAGATCAAGCAATGCCACATATGCAGGGGTGTCATTATTATGCCAGGAAACTTTTTGAATGCATGACATAATAAGGCCATTGTAGTCAGTCCCAATTCCCTTCCTGAAGCCTGTCCAGTTTGTTTTCAATATTCTTTTAGATTCTATCCAGGCCTCATGGTCTTTAAGGACTGATACTGCAAAAACGTACTGTCTGCGTGGAGAAGTTCTATGGGCCAGTAGTTGATGGGTTCTGTTTGTTTGCCTTTTTTATAGATTGAAATGATGAACGCATTCATCCATGTCAAAGGAGATTGCTCCTTTCTTATAATATCAGAGAGAAGCAGGAAGAGAATTCATGCCCACATTTCTGGATCACATCTGAAAAGTCTATTAGGTAATTGATTAGGCTCCACTGCCCTCGATCCACTAGCATTCCTAATAGCCTTTTCCATATCATCAGGTTTAGATTGCCCTCATAACGTCCATAGAAGTTGGAGGAATGGGTCACCCATATTGCTTCTAAGATAGAAATAGTTTGTACATTTTCCTGTCCAACCTCCAAGCCATTAACTAGGGCCCAGAAATTGGCAACTTGTTTTCATAATAATAGAGACAAAATGGTTTCCCCATCCTGCTGGAATAATTGATGTCTGTGATTTTACATCCAGTTCTTATGTCGCTGCTTCTCCTTCCTGACCAGTTTCAGACATTCAACTATATTCTTATGCTGTAGTTTAATTTGATGAATCACCCATTGTATTTCTTTTGCTCAAACACACCCCTATCCAATCTGTGGTTATGATTCCCAGGGGGTTGAGTATTACCGCCATTAGGCAAATTACCCCATCCTTGTTCTAACAGGGAGGCCACATTACCCACAGTGATCATATCCACTTTTTGCTCCATTTTATCTTAAGCATTACGAATTCTAACTCACTATTGACTGCTGAGATATTCTTAATATTCCATTTTATTCATTGCCCGTGCAGTTGACTATCACATCTCGCTGGGCAATAGAATCTTTCTTTTTGATTGGCACATCTGATCCTTTCTTTAATGTCAAATGCCATACACTTTTACAACATTCTTAAGGATGCAAAGATGTAATCTATGGTTGTACTAGAATTACCTGTATGCTATGTGGGGGTTTTCCTATGGCCTCCCTGAAATTGGTCATTCAATAAAAACAGGCCTCATACCTCCATGAATTGACACCATAGCACACCCTCGTTGCACCCTCTCATCTTAACACAGGGCTATAGCATCCAGTCGATTCAGGCATTAGACGTTTGGGTCTTCTGCTAACAATATTACCCCCGCGTGGAAAGCCAAGGAGCCATACCCCTACTACTGTCGTGAGACTGGCCAGGAATGTTTGCAGGTCACTATGGCCCGTTGCCAATAAATGTTAATCACCAAGATATTTTCATCAGTTACACCCTTGCGCCACAGATGGATAGCCAGGATGTCCCTACTTGATTTGAGTTGTTTCACAAAAGAGAACACTGCATCACTGCATAATTTCTAACTGCTCTTATCAGCCCACATGAAGGCAACCCTGTTTTCTCTTTAACTCTGGCTTATGCCTTATGTATACACCATTCAGTACCGGTTTGTCATCAACCAAACTTGCTGGAGCAGCACAATTCAATGGACTAATAAGAATTTACAAAGGGTGTCATTACTTGTTAAGTGTCTGTGCCCTCTAGCTTTCCATGATAGGCAGCTAAAGGATTCCCTGTCACTAAAGTTGCTGTTAAGATTTCTCAGCTAGGAAATAGATTCCTTAAGGGTTAGTGCCAACCAGCAAATTTAATTTGTACCATTCAAATTAGTATCGACCAAGTTCTCCTTCTTGCTCTTCTCACCCTCACTCTTGCGTTTAATATTCTGGAGTGCTTTTTGATTCTTTTGAGTTGGCAAATATCCCTTCACTCATATACAGACTCTTGTTAGCTGCCCTGTCCGATCCATCATTTTAGGGTGCAAGGCCGTAGCCTAGCTGTTTCTGGCTACTGATGTCCCCCAACAGAGCATTATACACCACACGGTAGGGGATAGTTAAAGCCACCAAAAATCAACCAAGTCAATGTCCATAGAGGTGATGAGCCTTAGAATTGGTATTTCATACAACAGTTCAATTATGTTTGCTCTGTTCAGAACGTCTGGGCCCCGAGAGATGAATACATATTCTAATAATAGTCTAGGACCATATAGATCACTTGATGTTTCATTATCAAGCTTAGTTTTTGAGGAGATGCTGTTTCATACCATGTCAACCAGAGTTGGTTTAGTCGATCCTTCCTGTGGCCCACATATGTGATAATTCTCAAAGAACATAGTAGTTTGACGATCCATATTTAACTGATCTGTCCAAACCTGGAGTGCCGAATTCCCATTGTTCTGATTCCCCATATTAGGAGCTCTTTGAGGTTTTCGATGGAATCATCCTTAGTTGGTCAGTCTGACAGCAAACCTCCGGGGACATTTTTAACAATGCTCTGGGAGCACCCCATCGGTCAGTCAATTAGCTCCCTTGCACACCCTGCCCCTCAGCCTCATCCATTTTTGTAGCCACACAGTCTCCAGTTGACCAATGTTGATGCACATTTGTTTGCCAGGCAGTGTTAGCCCTTCCGACATTCCTTATGGGTCCTCTTTTATTTGTTGTTTCTCAGAACATTTATAGAATTTGAGGCAACAAGCTATTTTATTATCTAATCTGACTCCTGGCATACCCTCTCCTTATCGCAATGATCGATCTTTTAGCACAATGGAGGGGGGATCCATGGCTGTTTACACTTTATCTTGAAACAGGAAGCTTCGCATTGTGATAATTGAGATGTGGTCATCATCTTCCAATCCTAAACTAATTAGAGCAGGATTGAAGTCACCAGCAGACACATCACATGATGTATTCAGGACAACGCGTATGAACTTTCAGGAGGATTTCATCCCCTGAATGTTGGGTCTTGTTCTTCCTTTTCCCTTTATGCTTTCCCTTTCCAGATGTAGCTGTGCCATTTCCAGATATCTTTACCATCTTGTTGATGTCAGTTTGTATGGCATTCCCTGTTTTTGCTCCTCCGGGTTGTTATTGTATATCATGGTTGTGTGTAGGTTTCGGATGCACATCTATGAGGATACTTCCTTCACCAGTCATAGACTGTGCCACAACGGTGTCGATTGACCAATATCCCATGATTTCATTTTGCTGAGGCTCAACGTTATTATATTTAATGTTGTTGATTGACTCTTTAGTTTCTAAAGAATACCAAGATTCATTTCCCTCAATATAGACCGCATGATGGAAGATATTGTTCCTACCAGGTCAGCCGTAAGCCCAAATTTAGCTTGTTTAGTTGAGCTGGTTGAGCCTGGATTATTTGTTTCCATTTCTTCTTCAATTAACACTTCAGAACCATAGTATGGCAGATCCTCCCCTGTAAGTACATGCAGAGTGTTGAGTAATGATGCAGATAATTTGGGTAAATCTATATTGATAGGGCCCATCTGCAATTCTGCGCCCAACACGCTTGGCTTTTTGCCTAAGATTTGATTTTCAATGGTTAGAGGTAAATAAACCATGTTACTTCCTTGAGTAGGGACCCAGTTAACCACTGTTTGAGACCATGATGTACAATAAGCTTCAATCATGATCTTTGAGCAGGACTCTTTGGCTGCTTGGGTGCTAAGGCATTTAAGTACACTGGGCAGACTGGAGGCAGAGTTTCTTGCATGGGATGGAGGTTGAAGGAGCAACAGCATTGAAACCACAAGACTCAGACTGTTTGTAAAGACCAATGGAGCACCTAATATAGCATCCTTATTTAATACTTCCCCCTTCCTTTACCTTAAGATCTACATAGTCTGAACAGGTACAAGGTTCCATCAGCAGTACACGCACGCTCACCAACCTTTTTGCCCACAAACAAGGCAAGTGCATTAATCAAATTTACTTAGCATACTGCGGTGTCGTCCTCAACTACACCACTCAGCCGAACAGCAGAACAGCACTCCAAGGGCACTCACAGATGCAAAAGTGCAGGTGAGCAGGCGCCTAATGTTGAAGTACTCTTTTGAATTAGGGGGATGGGTTCCAATCTCTCCTCTAACTGTGCCGTAGCCCCTATTGCAGATTTAATAAATAATAAGAAACTCAGATCTAGACTACACCGTTTTTTCTTCTCCTCATTACTCTGTCTCAAGGATAGATTACATTTTTATATCCAAATCCCTGACCAATGGAATGGGAATGGGGATTAACACCATTCCGCCTCCGTGATTCCTGGAAAACCGGGGTTGTAATGCCCTGGTAATACGAGTCCGGCGGTAACCAGGCGGTTTTACCGCCTCGGTTACCACCAGACTCGTAATGAGGCCCATTAAGTTTAAAAAGGTTGCTCATGCTGATGACGTACTACTCTTATTAAGGGCATCCGATACTGGCCTACAACATCTAAAACGCATTATTACACAATTCTCCCTTGCTTCAAGATATAAACTTAACACAGAGTCCGAAGTCTTACCACTTAATATACATTGCACAAGCCATCATTGTTCAGGCCTTGGAATTAAATGTGCCCAATGGGTGTTAAGTATCTTGGTATCCAGATTTCATCCTCAATTAAGAATATAGTTAATCAGAATACTGCTAACATCATCAACAAAGTGAAAGAACTAACAAACACATGGTCACCTCTCTATCTTTCTTGTTGGGGGAGATTAGAAGCTCGTGAAATGATGATTTCACCTATCATATTGTATTTTCTTTATATGCTTCCAATTCCTATTCCTGGTTCTTTCTTCAACTCTTTAGACTGCTGTATCATCAAATTTCTATGGGGAAGAAGAAGAAAAAGGATCTCATTATGCAAACTTAAAAAAAAACAGACCTGAGGGTGGAGTAGGTTTTCCAGATTATAGAAATGATCATGCTGCCTTTGTTCTAAGACAATCACAGTTATGGTTTTCTCCAGATAGTATTGATTTGCCAAACTGGGTGCTTATAGAGAGAGCAATGGTCTCTCCTCATGTTCTCCCAGACTGCCCATACATTAATAATAATAATAGATGCTTTACTAGCACTAGTATTAATATCTCCATTAAGTACTTACGTTCATATCTAATTCTGCATTGTACTAATAGCTAACAGTATATATCCCAGTATATTTGGATGAACCCCCTAATAACAATGAGGAGGAGAACTATCTGTTTGAGACTATGGCTATCTTTGGGCATTTTGGGCATTTAGGATATAGGACAGCTGTTTACTCAAGGCGCCCCATTAACCTTTGATAAATGTACAACTAAATTTCAAGATCTGAGGTCTTTTCTCCAGAAAAATGTTAGTCTAATTAATGCTGTTATCGAAAACTATGAATTGTTAGTTCTTAACTCTAGTGAATATCAAGCTCAAAAACGATTCCACGTATCTAATCCTAATGTTACAGCGTCTATGCTTTACAAAATATGCTCCTCTACGTCAACAGATGATGTTCTGCTTAAATGCCCAGAAGCGTGGAATCAAGATTGCTCCCTAAACATAACACAATTTAGATGGCCTTGTAGATTCAGGCAGTAACGTTTGTGAATAAGATAGATCCGATTTAATTTATTTAATCAATCAATTAAATCAGAACAGCACGAACGAAACACGAACGTTGCTACCTCTTCCGGGCCTGGAGCTGCATCTAACTGTGCCGTCCATGGCTTCGCTTGCACATTGTGCAGGGCACCGCCCAGGCCTCAAGTGCACGTGCCATGCTCTCTCGCTTGCGCAGCAGCAGGTGTGAGAGACACCTGTGCCTTGCCTGCCCAGTGCTTTCTGCAAGCGAGCTGCAGGCTGGTGTGCCCCACCCAGCCCCCGTGTGAAAAATTACATTTTGCAGAGCCGGCCCGGGCCACATTTGCACGTGCTGCTTTGCCTATGCAATTGCTACAAGTAGGTCCTATTTATATTATATATCTTTGCCCATTTAATGTAAAGAGTAGAGCCTTCATTCCATTTCCTATGCAGTGTAAGTGGTTTCAACCCAACACTCCACCTAAGTCAATGCCTAGCGTGAGATGCCCAGCTGGAACCCTTATTTATATATTTTTATGTTAAAAGAAAAGTTATTTTATTTTTGGATGATGTACCCTTATATAACGCCCCTCTCTTTGAATCCACCCCCCCCTGGTCTCACTGAACCAAGAAGTGGGTTGTTTTGCACAGTTAAAAGATGTATTTGATGAATTGAACAATATATATATCACACTTTTATGAATATGAACAATATCTAGATATCACACTTATTAATATTTATACACTAATCAGCAATGGGTGATATCACAACAATCAACAATCTCTTTAATCAATAGGAGTATGGGCGATGAAAATAATGTAGCAGAGAATAACTTTGTGTGTGTTCAATGAAATGCAATGATATGAAATTAATACAGCATAGAAATGAAACTTGATATGAAGTCAATCAAAGACAATGTAATCAGTCTTTCCCCTGTTACTACACAATCCCCCCTAATATGCAAGATGAAGAGATGGAATGGGGGAACACAGTTTTCAGAAATATACAATCAACAAATGCAATTTCAATCCCAATTCCCCCAGCAAGCTTAGAGAACAGGAATGATTTTAAACAGGTCAAACGCTTTTAAATGCGATCTGAAATGAATGGGAAAAATGCTAAAAATGGATTTTAATTTGCTAAAAGGGATTCATAACTAGTGGGAGCAGCTTTGGATAGGTTCGGGTAGACCCTAGCAATGATGTTTGAATGACTGGCAAATAGGAAACGGAATTTCAGAGGTTGAATGCAAGAAATAGCAATTTTATATGGAATGAAATTGAGCCAAATGCAGAATCGCGGCAAACTTTTCAGTGCACAAGAAATGCGATTACTGAAAAACTAGCTTGTTTGAAAGCTGAGGCTGTCTGCTTCAATTTGACATTTAAATTTAATTCCTAGCATGTACGGTTCTGTCAGGATTAATCAGGTGAGTACAAAGGCAGCGAATATGGCAAGGGAAATGTGCACAAAATCGCACAGTGAATAACCTTGAATCAAACAACGTGCACACAAGAACCACGACTCATATATACTAAAACCCAGGAGTGCAGATAGAGTGAAACAAAAATACCTATATATGAAAAGGGATGTGGGGTAAGCACTTAGAACCTCCTTATGACTGAAAGGAAAGTCGGCAAACTCCTTACCCACTATGCTATTACAGATACTGACAGCGCTAAGCCCACGCAGAAGGCAAGCAAGGACAGGATCTGTGTGCTGACACTCTGGATGATACTGAATAAGGCACTTAGAAACAGTACTCACGAGAACCGGAAAGACCACTTGAATGTCAGTAAACCCCGAACCCAGTTGATCAAACAGGGACCCAGAAGGCTATAACAGTAATGGGTGGAGGATAACTAAATACCTAAGACCTAAGTCAAGGAGCAAGTAGGAATTGTGATTAAAGAAATAGTGAGGAAAACAAAAGGCATTCACACAGGGACTAGTTACAACAGCACCCCACACCTAAATAATCAAATGGGAAATAAATGCAGAAGTGAAATGGAAAACATGGCATGGATCCCAATAGGAAGTAAGGATCAGGAGCAGGGAAAATGATATCACAAAAGGAAACCTTACCCACCCATCCAAGGAGAAAAGGCAGGAAACTAAATCTAAAAAAGGAAAGACTAATGCATCAAGTTTTTCAGTAGCAAAGGACAGTATCAAAGAAACAGAAAACACAGGCAAATTGGGCTGCATCAAAGGGTAAAGCACAGAGAAAGGCTGCATGCAGACAGAGGAAGACAGAAAGGGAAATCCAGAAAGCAGAAATCAATTAAGCACATGAATCTGAAATCCAGGGCGGAGGAACAAGAAACAGGAACTAGGAACTAGGCACAAAAGCTAGGAACAAGGAACAAGGGACTAATCACAACAGGAACACTGCAACGATGACCAGCGCTGGACTGAAGCAAACTGAGGTTTTTAAAGCTGCTTAACGAGCACACCCATCAGGTGTGCCGCCTGCTGCACCTGCAGCCACAGGTGTTGCCTATCCTCCACCCAACCTTGTCCTGCAAGGGAGGAGGTCAAGCAGTGAGCCAGGCATTCTGGGAAGCATAGTCATTTGATTAAAGTAGCATGCTGGCTGCCAAAAACCTGGAATGGATCCGGAAGGGAAGTAACTTGGAAAATAAGGTTTTAGCGCTCCCAATTCATCACAACACTGTAGCATTAGGTTCGGAGGAAATGTCCAGTAGGGAATAAACCCCAAAACATGCCCCCAAGTGGCAGGAACGGGTGTCAGAAGGTTGAACCTCACCACCCTTCTCCTCACCTGTGGCTTACTCTGGTTTATCCTTGGAGTGCTTGGAAGGCCTTCGGGGACTCCTGGTGTCTTCCTTTGCGGGCTTGTCTCTGGACTTCCTATCGTGCAAGTAGGGCCTGGCTCCCTCGGAGGCCACCTCGACAGGGAGTGGGACCTGTCTCGGGGGGCCCCGAGGAGCCAAGGTCCTGCAACAGGGAAAAGACTGATGGACAGTAAAAAACCCTGTGTAGTCTTCCGGAGATCGTGACGAATCTTATGCACTCCAATGGTAGATGTGGCTGTTCGTGATCCGGAGTGAACCAGGAAATCGTGGATCAGGTAAGACTGACCGTCCTCCAATATGGATACAGCTGAGGAAAGGAGGCAGGAACCGATCCGTGGGTTAATTGGCAGGACGTAGGTAAGTAGATAATGAGAGGAGCTTAGTGAGAAAAGAGAAGAGGGGTAACCCCGGAACGAGGAAACGTTCCGAACCCAGAAGGTCTGGTACAGATAGGAAGAAAGCTGAAAAGTCCCTACTTACCAGATACGGCAAGATCCACGAAATGCACAGGGAGGAACGCGTAGAAACGCGAGAATGGCGGCTAGCCGCTAGTGTGAATGAAAAGACGCAGAGCGAAGAAAAGTTAAAGAAAGTGAAACGGACGAGAGCCGTGAAAGGGAAAGGGGAATCAAAGCAAAGTCAGCAAGCGCAAGGGTACGAGGGCGAGGAAGAGAACTGCAGAAGGCACAGGAGGTGGTTTAAACAGAGTTAGTCGAGCGCTGGTATCACGAAGTAATAACACAGATACAACGCGCTGAGAGGGGGGCGTGGCTTGCTTAAATAATGAAGGCGGCCATGTTGGATGAGGACTGGCCCGCTAGCAGAAGGTTCTCCGCGGCGTGATCTTCCACTTCTGCCATAGCTTCCATGGGTGGATCCTGACAGTATAACCCTTCTCTCTCCAAAAACCCCCTGGTTTTCCCGGATATCTCAGGTGGAATTCTCTCAATAATCTTGGGGCATGCAGATGGTGCCTGAGTTCCCAGGTTCTTTCTTCCGGGGAGAACCCCCTCCAATGGACGAGATACTGTAGACTGCCCTGGCGATATCGGGAATCCACCAGGTATTCCACCTCATACTCCTGTTGTTCTACCGTGGTCGGAGTCTTGGTCTTCCGGAGCTTCCGTGAGAAGGGATCCTCCTTATACTCCTTTAGTAGTGAGGTGTGAAAAACTGGGTGAATCCTCTGGAGGTGCTTAGGCAGGTGAATTTCGTAGGCCACTGGGTTTATTTGTCTTAGGATAGGGTAAGGACCCAGATATCGTGGTGCGAACTTGCCGGTGTGTATCCATTTGGGTAAATATCTCGTGGATACCCAGACCCTTTGTCCGGGCTTCCATTCGGGATTGGGTCTTCTACTCCTGTCGGCCCACTTCTTTTGTGAACGTTGGCTGTCCTCTAATGCTTCTCTCGCCAGCTTATGTACCTTCTTTAGTTCCGATAACCGGTCATCTATGGCGGGGGATTTGGTGGGTTGTATTCCGGACCAAGGCATCTGCTGAGGATGGTACCCATAAGTGCAATAGAAAGGACTCATTCTCGTGGAGGTGTGGTAGTTGTTGTTGTAGGCGAATTCAGCCTGTGCAAGATAGGAAGACCAGCTCTCTTGTCTGTTGCTGCAAAAACATCTTAAGTACTGCTCAAGACCGGCATTGAGTCTCTCTGTCTGACCGTTGCTTTGGGGGTGATAGCCGGACGACAGTGCTCGATGTATTCCCAACTGTTGACACAACAAAGTCCAGAACCTGGAGGTAAATTGGGTACCTCTGTCAGAAACAATAGTTCGAGGCAGTCCATGCAAGCGTACTATATCCTGGAGGAAGACAGAAGCCGTTTTTTGGAGCTGATGGAAGTCCCTCCAATGCAGAGAAATGGAAATCCGTGGACACGTGTTCCCAAGGCTGGGTGGTTAGGAAGGGTTGTTGTAATTTACCTAATGGTTTGCCTGTTTGATATTTGTTGGTGGCACAAATCGGACAGGCCGAAACATATCTCTTAACATCCTTGGGAGTTCTGGCCACCAGAATCTTCGGCTTATGAGGTCCTGTGTCTTCCTGATACCGGGGTGTCCAGCGAGGGGGGCATCATGACACCAGGAGAGGATCTGTTCCTGAAGTCCTTTAGACGGGAGAAACAACCCAGTACCATGGTAGTACAAACCATCTTTGGCCAGATTGACTGTGGGTGGTACGGTAGATAGCGGTAGATAGCGAACCGTATTGGGTGGTAAGTTCTTGTAAAAAGAGTGAGACACCTGCCATGATCTTAAGGTTGGGAAGCAAGAGATCGTGATCTGAATTATGGTTGCCTTCTTCTCCTTGACATCTGGAGAGAGCATCTGCCATTCTGTTCTCTGATCCTGGTATATAAGAGATGTGAAATTCATATTGAGAAAAGAAGTATGCCCATCTGGCATGTCGGGCGTTGGTACACTCCATCTGTTGTAACACTCTAAGGTTGCGGTGATCCGTTCGTACCTGAAATGGATGTGCTGCTCCTTGTAACAAGTGTCTCCACTCTTGACATGCCAATTTGATGGCTAGTAGTTCTCTTTCAAGAACGGAGTAATTCCGCTCGCTTTTGTTCAAGGTTTTGGAATAATACGCCACGGGATGTGTGAGACCGTCTTCTGCTTCTTGCAAAAGAATGGCTCCCACTGCTCCCCCTGAGGCATCCGTTTCCATAACGAATGGCTTAGCTTCATCCGGCTGTACCAATATGGGAGCGGAAGTAAACAGCTCCTTGAGCTGTAAGAAGGCTCGTCTTTGTTCCGGACCAAAGGAGTACTGAACCCCCTTCTTAAGGAGTCCTGTGATGGGTAACATCAAGTTAGAGAAGTTGGGAATGAACTGGCGATAGAAGTTAGCCAGCCCGAGAAAAGACTGGACCTCTTTAACACTTCTTGGCTCCTTCCAGTCCAGAATAGCCTTTATCTTTCCTGGTTCCATCTTGATCCCTTCCTTCGAGAGGACATAACCTAGATAAGAGACTGAGGTCACTTCGAATTGGCATTTCTCTGGTTTTACCAGGAGATGATTAGTTCGGAGTCGATGTAATACTCTTTTGACTTGTTCACAATGGTCCCGTAGCTCTTGAGAATAGATCAAAATGTCGTCTAGGTAAACGACCACTGAAACAAACAGCATGTCTGAGAAGATCTTGTCAATGAACCTTTGAAAGACAGCAGGAGCGTTTACCAGGCCAAAGGGCATAACCCTGTATTCGTACAAGCCGAAGGGGGTTCGAAATGCGGTCTTCCACTCGTCTCCCCTCCTCACCCTGAGGAGATGGTAGGCCCCTCTAAGGTCCAGTTTAGTGAAATAAGAAGCCCCTCTGACAGCTTCTAGGATGTCCCTTATGAGTGGCATCGGTAGCGATCGCGGACAGTAATCCGATTTAGTCCTCTGTAGTCTATACAAGGACGTAGCTCGGTGGTGTCCTTCTTTGGAATAAAAAACAGAGAAGCCCCCCCTGAAGACCTTGATTCCTGTATAAGACCATTCTGCACGTTGTCATTCCGATATCTTCTCAAGGCCTGTCTTTCAGAAAGGGACAGAGGAAACATCCTGCCAAATGGAACAGTGGACTCCGGGGTAAGTTCTTTGGCGCAATCCTCTGGTCGATGAGAAGGCAGGAGTTTGGGTGTAGTGTCTTCGAAGACCTCGGCGTATTCTTGGTACTGATGGGGAACCGATGAGACCACCTTGAGGAGGGGGTTCCTTTGTCCTTGTCTTCTTTGACTTGATGGGTCGATCTGAAATATTGTTCACAGTAGGGAGAATCAAAACGCACGCAGTTGGTAGACCAGTTTATCTGCGGATTGTGTCTTCTAAGCCAGGGTATCCCTATCACCAAGGGAAAGTGGGCTGCTCTTATGAGGTCGAATACCAGTAGTTCCTGATGTTCTCCCAGATCCAAACGTACGGGCAACGTTTCAGATAGGATCGGGCCTGAGGACAGGGGGGTACCATCGACTCCTTCAACCGGAATGGACCTTTCCTTTCGCCTAAAAGGGATCTGCTGCTCTCGAGCCCATCCTTCATCCATAAAGTTCCCTGCGGCACCGCAATCCAGCATGGCAAACACCTCTACACATGAGGTTCCAGTCGTCCAAAGTTTGACTCTAAATACCATCAAGCTGTTATCTTCTTTTAGTTCTGCTGGTCTGGTAAGGTTGCAAGGACTGTGTCTTGTTCCCCCGAGACCTCCCTTGCAAAGGACCGAGGGTCGAAGTTTTCCTTCCTTCTTGGAGGAACTTCAGGGCAGTCTCTGAGGAGATGTTTTGAAGAGCCGCAATACATGCAGAGACCCGAATCCCTGCGTCTTTTACGTTCCGCAGGTGTGAGAGGGCCTCGGGCTGCCCCAATCTGCATTGGTTCCTCTTGGGTGAAATGTTCCCTGGTAGGATGAGGAGTCAGGCTGGATGAGGGTTGACTGGGACGAGGTCTTCTCCTTTCCTGGCGACGCTCGTTGAGACGGTATTCTAACTGTAAAGTGAGAGACATTAGATCCTGAAATGACGAAGGTCGAGCCACCCTGGCTAATTTGTCCTTCAATTCATCCTGAAGTCCCCTCCGGAATATCGTCTGTTTAGCAGATTCCGGCCAGTCGGTCTTCGCCGCTAGTCTTAGAAAGCGAGATATATAGGTCTGTACATCTGTGTTCCCTTGTTTGACATCTAGTATCGCTTCAAAAGAGGTGTACAGAACTTCAGGTCGTTCGAATCTGCTCTTGAATAGGTCCACAAATAAATCATAATTAGCCAGTGCTGGATCGTTTCTTGTCACCAATGGGGTGGCCCAGGCCAAGGCATTCCCTGTGAGATTGGCTATTAGGAACCCTACCTTGGCTCTGGCAGTATTGAAGGCGTGAGGGCGAAAGGCGAAATATACGTGGCAGGCGTCTAAATACTCCTTTAGTCCGCCCGGGTAGCCATCATATTTTCCAAAGGATAGAGGCATGGGTGGTAGGTCTCCTTGGTCGTCCCTGTGTAGGACAACTTGCTGGCGCAAAGCTGCGTTTTCGGTCTTCAAGGATTGGACTTCTAGGGTTAGTCCCTGTAATGCTGCAACCAGCTCTTGATACTGCTCAAGGGAAGCCATGTGTCTGTCTGGGCGTTGTATTCTGTCAGAAGGTTGAACCTCACCACCCTTCTCCTCACCTGTGGCTTCCTCTGGTTTATCCTTGGAGTGCTTGGAAGGCCTTCGGGGACTCCTGGTGTCTTCCTTTGCGGGCTTGTCTCTGGACTTCCTATCATGCAAGTAGGGCCTGGCTCCCTCGGAGGCCACCTTGACAGGGAGTGGGACCTGTCTCGGGGGGCCCCGAGGAGCCAAGGTCCTGCAACAGGGAAAAGACTGATGGACAGTAAAAAACCCTGTGTAGTCTTCCGGAGATCGTGACGAATCTTATGCACTCCAATGGTAGATGTGGCTGTTCGTGATCCGGAGTGAACCAGGAAATCGTGGATCAGGTAAGACTGACCGTCCTCCAATATGGATACAGCTGAGGAAAGGAGGCAGGAACCGATCCGTGGGTTAATCGGCAGGACGTAGGTAAGTAGATAATGAGAGGAGCTTAGTGAGAAAAGAGAAGAGGGGTAACCCCGGAACGAGGAAACGTTCCGAACCCAGAAGGTCTGGTACAGATAGGAAGAAAGCTGAAAAGTCCCTACTTACCAGATACAGCAAGATCCACGAAATGCACAGGGAGGAACGCGTAGAAACGCGAGAATGGCGGCTAGCCGCTAGTGTGAATGAAAAGACGCAGAGCGAAGAAAAGTTAAAGAAAGTGAAACGGAAGAGAGCCGTGAAAGGGAAAGGGGAATCAAAGCAAAGTCAGCAAGCGCAAGGGTACGCGGGCAGGAAGAGAACTGCAGAAGGCACAGGAGGTGGTTTAAACAGAGTTAGTCGAGCGCTGGTATCACGAAGTAATAACACAGATACAACGCGCTGAGAGGGGGGCGTGGCTTGCTTAAATAATGAAGGCGGCCATGTTGGATGAGGACTGGCCCGCTAGCAGAAGGTTCTCCGCGGCGTGATCTTCCACTTCTGCCATAGCTTCCATGGGTGGATCCTGACAACGGGAGCGAAGGGAGCGAGTCGTGACAGGTTCAAAAGTTACAAAGGTTTTAGTAAAGGTCGATTTTTCTCAAACGAGTCAAGATTTCAAAATGAAAGATACACTTTTGAAGATTAGGAACAAAGATTGGGCATACACTAAGAGGCTATGAAGATGCAAGATACCCAACGGGACAGCCACCAGAACAGGGCACCTTCCGCTCTGACTTTTGCCCGCCAAGACACTTGACTTTCTTCAGCAAATATATTTAGCTCCAAGATGATTATCACTACAATTATCACAGAATTATATGGATTAGAGGAGGATTCAGAATAGACAAAAGAGATTCTACAATACAATCTGGATATGTTGGAATGGGTTGGATAGGATTACTTAAGGTTAAGAGATTTGCTAAATACTCACAACTATGGGTTTGGAATGGGCCCGTCAAAGATGTGGTCAAAGGTTTGGACTGGAATTCGCTTGCCGCCGGAACAGGTCACAGGTGCTTGGTTCTGCTCTCAGCAAGGCACTGTGGTCTGCACGGCCTTCTGTACTGGATCTGACGGGCTGGTTCTGGGTACAGCTCTGCTCTACAGGTCTGGATCTCTGGGTTCTGGCAAGGGTTCTTGGCCAGAAGCAGCAAAACAGCTCAGGCAGGCTGTTGGATTAGTTGTGCCCCGTGGAAGTTTGGGGTTAAAATCAGGTTGCAAGATTCTAAAGGCCAGCTGAGAAGGGTTCAGCTTTTTGGATTGGGCCTTTTGCTTCAGGGTTCTGGACTCTGGATATAGGTTCTTCCTGAAGAGCGCTTTGCCAGTCGATCAGATGATGGGTGAATGTGTCTGTCCCTGTGCCCTCAACAGTCCCTATTTATGTATTTCCCAAGGGGGTGGGGAGGCTGATTATACTAAGCCCACCCTCTAGGAAACTGATTGGTCTAAGTATTCCCTCTCTCCTGATTCGAGAAGGAAACAGTGTGTCATGATGTGTCATGATTATGGTCCAGGGAGAAAAAACTCCCCTTTGTGTCTAACCAGAAAATCTATTTTTCATAAAAAAACATATTCACAATATCCCAAACTTGCTAATATTACATATTTACATTACATATGAATGAAGGCACGTGTCTGTCAAAGTCCCATCTTCTGGAGAGCTTTGGTTCACAAATGACAGTTTTTCGCCCTTTTGGTCAATTACTCAGTGTCAGTTCTGTTTCTCACATACATGCACATACCATCTGGGCATATTCCTGTAAATTTTCATATTCCTAGCATAATCACAATTGCTACAATATCAATATATTTGTGGTTCAGTCTCTGAACATTGCACAAATTCCAGAGTAGTTTCTGCTTGTGAGCAACTTTTTCATTTTAATAACCTCTAAATTCCATATTTATGCCAGTTCGGCACAATTTTCTATAAGTCTTTTCCTCAAACATATATTTTCTCCAATTGAAAATCCACATCTCAGTCTGGGCCCGCCTCCAAGGCTTGGCTGAGCCAGAGAGTAACTCGAGCTTCTTCCTACCAGGGCTGGTTTCTATTGACGCCCCAAATTAGCATTTCCTTTCAGTTCAAGGGAGTCCTTTATCTCCACTCAGAGCAACAGTCCAAAGTCCCCCTCCCAGTTCCCTTCACACACCCCTGCCAGTTTCTCAGCAGAGCAGGGGGGAAGATTCCTTTGTTGGGTAGAAGGTGTGGAATATCTTTGAAGCACAGTGTGGCTAACTTTTACTCACTTTTAAAACAGTGTTTAAATAGTCTTGTCAAAAAATACAAATTACATTTTACTAATATATCCAAAAATCTCTTAATTCCAGCCTTTTTAAAATATAGTTTTGAATTGTATCCACCTCTATTGCTTTTGATAGGAGTTATTTTCCATACTTTGATCTTAATGTAGAAGTTTAAATTGACAGGTTAAGTAATCGCCAGCTTCTGACACAGGCGAGTAGCGGTACTGCGCCCATTTTTGACATATTCTTCCAAGCAAGCATCTTTAAATGTGGATTTTCTTCTGATAAATATGTTTCTGCTGACATGGTGCTTAGGTGAATTCTTTAAATACAGTGATGTTTAACACCCAACAAGGAGGTTGGATCTCTTGTGATGTTTGGGAACCATGATTTTTGCACTTTCCACAGTCAAGGAAAAACGGATTTTTAAACAGCTCTGTGTTTCTCTTGCAATGCAGGACTGCTTTTTCAAATAGTTTCATTTTCCTCTGTGGGCAGCCAAATGATGGGTTTTGGCAGTGGTCTCCTGTGTTACCACTGACATAGGCAAAAGTGGATTGGCAGCCTATTTTTCAGGTTTTCCTGTGCACTTCTGGGTGACTTTAGCGCATATAATGCTTTCCAGCGGCCATTGTGAGGTTTCTGATGCAAACAGCACACAGTAATGTTGCAGGGCCTGGACTAGTGGGTTAAAACATCCCACAGCAGTCATTTATAGGCAATTGAAATCATGATGCGGGGGCTAGTACTTGCATGGCAGCAGGAGGGTGATTGGAGATGGGGTACATTCTCACAGCACTTGTTAAGTGTGTGGTTTCAGTCAGACGTGGATAGAATTAACTGTGTTTAACCTTCGAGCTGCACTGTCCAGATGAATAGCAAAAGAAAATGTTAGTCTTGTTTCACTCCTACCCCCACACTCAGGCTTACCTGCCATTAAGAGTGGGGTGGGGGTGAGTGGTACAGACAAGACAACCAGACGTTGCCAGCCCTTATCCGCAGCAACGCCATGGTCTGTTTCCCACCTCCCAGAGGGAGCTCTTTCTTCTGCCGCTGCAGCCTGCTGCCTTAATTGGGTCGAAAATCCAAACAAAAGCATCTCCAGGCTGGCGAACTGATGGGGGGTGGCGAAGCGAGAGGTGCTGAAGGAGAGAGGGGTGCCTCAGCTCTCATGTGGCTTTTAAATTCCTGGCCCAGAACTTGCGACCAGGAGTTGCTTTTTGAGCAAGATATACAATATAAGCACAGATACAATGGCAGTAAGTAAATTGCCGTAATTGCCGTAATTTCAAAGGAGGAAATGGAGCCTTTCACACGACCAAAGTTTGCGATTACCTGTCCTTGACTATCAAAAAATCTGGTGCTGTGTATCCTTAGTACCGCCGAGAGAGTCCCCGGGCGTCAACTCCATCCTCAAGTAGCGAGTAACCAGAATTACTGTGAAATTCCGATTCATGTTAGAAGGGTGAGGGATACAAGACTATATACAAAAACTTGCCCTGATTCGGCTGGGGAATAACATAGAGCCTGTGTCAGTACCAAAAAACATGGTAGGCATCATATAGAAACTCAAGAAAAGTAAACATATAAAATATATAAAACAACAAAGTGAAAACGTGTGCACGTTATCTAAATAGGCAAAAGAAAAGAGAAAAATAAAAATAAACCCTTGGGCACCATCATAATGGGGGATGCCAGAATGCCCGGCCAGGCAGACATCACCCACCGAGGTGGGGTACCCAAGCAAGACTAAAGAAGAAACATATAAAAATATACATTAAAATAGTGTTGTCAACTTTCTAACACCATTTTGCGGGTCACTTTCCCACACGGCGATGATGTCATGGCATCATTCACCTTTGGTATCCCCACAATTGCTATTTAAGCTGTTTGTGAATGCTCTAACACCTGGCTGAATTCCAATGCTAATGGTTTGTACTTGGCAGGTGATGCTCACGTTTTTAGCTGTTAATAGCAGCACCCAAAGAGTCCCAGTTTAACTGTGAACATGACCATCACAAACAAACCCAAGACCAAAACATTATTATTGAATTTAAGCTGGGGTCACAGAGTTAGAAGAGCGATGAGGCTGGGCATCTCTGCAAGGACATAGGGGAGAAAATGGTGATGGTAGAATTGTGTCTACAACCCCAAGCAAGACCCAGCAGTGACAGAAGCAGAGAAACAGAAACTACTTAAAGGCACATTAGAAGGGAGGCTGCACACATGCATTGCCTGAATCTACAGAGCTATATCCAATAGGGAAAGGGGAATAACGAGTAAAACGTAAAATTGCAATGGGTACACAATAAGCACACACGTATTAATATTTATTCAAATTTCAAAGATGTTTCGCTTAGTGAACAGTTTCTTTTGTGTTGCCAAGTATTGCTGTAGTGTTGTATGCGGTATGCCCAAATGCTCACATCATTTCCTAGGTAAGGCCACTGCATACCCAGGTACTCAAACCGTTTTGGCAGCTATTGTCATCATGTGCCCAGTTATAGCCATGATTTGCAGTGAATTGCCGTGATAAACTCAGATACTCAAACAGTGGAACATTGTTAAAAATAATGAGAGGCTCCCTGGGGAGATTGCAAAGGATCTCAGAGGGAATGGGGGTGCATGCAATTAATGGAGCATTGAGGTCTGTCCTGCTTTCACCCCTCCACCTGCCAGTATAAAGGTCTCTATGTCTGCACTGGGGCTCACGCCTGCAGCATGAGGGTTTGAGGTGATACATGCCCCTTCCCTTCACTGTCCATCTCTATTGGACCAATCTGGGTATTTTTCGGGCATGTGTATGTTACACCGGATCTTTATATTAGGAGATAAAATTAGCAAAAAGTGCAAAGGCTACCAAGGCTCAAAGACAATGAAGTGATGCTCAGTCAGACTTACATGCAATTAAGACAGCTCAGTGGGTCAGGCACTGGCTCAGCTATGCTTGCTGATGGTAGTCGGGTGCACAAGCCTCAGCCCTTTATCCTCCTCAAGTGAATAAGGTGATGATCATAACATTGAGCAGTTAATACCATGAACATACCATTTCGCAATGATTGGAATAGGAGACACAGGCCATAAAACGAAATGGGATTATGACTGGTAGCCCATATGAGCTAGCTTCTAGGTGCATGCTTTAAGTTTCTCCCAAGACAAACCACATTCCTGCTGCCCTCATCTACATGGAAGTCCTAGGGACTAAACAAAGGAGGTGTGAATTGTGCATCAGTTGTAGGTTGTCAAACATTCTTTCTTGCAAATGCACTTTATTGGTGGACATATTCTGCCACTTGTTTGTGACTCAGACCTGTAGTGTTGTGTTCTGCTGTCTGACACAAAGTTTAGCACAGATTGTGCAACATGTCAAAGCTGACGCGTGGGTTAGGCAGATTTACAGGTTCACACCCCAGATAGAAGATGTATAGTTCGGTAGCTGTAGTTGGGCATTGAAACGTAGTGCAAGCTTCACTCAACATGAATCATTTACTCCTTTTCCTGCTTTGTTGCTTTTAGAGAGGAAGGCTTAGGACTCCCTTGGATTGCAGTATAAGCAATGCAAGAGCCCTACCTCGTATAGTGTATGTCTTTGTGGGTGAGTAAGTGTTAATTTTTATTTCGGGTGGTACAGGTTCTAACATAAGTGTGCAATGCTTGTCTTTTCAGACTGTCTCTGGACACCTCAACCTCTTTGTTTGGTGTAAAATATAGCAATCCTCCTGATGTTTTTCATGTATGGAACATTTCAGGTGCTGCATGGAAATTCTGCATTCCTCCATGCCTAACCTCCCTCACAAAATCGTGAGTGGGGGTTTAAATTCTTTTAATGACATACAGGCGCGTATTATGCATTTTCTTCTTTGGCCACTCGATCAGGATCAAAACAATAAAATACTTTAAACCATTTGTGTGCATAGTGTTAACAATTTTGAAAGTATTAAGGTGATCTGTCACCCCTATATCTCCAATGTGATGTCATTTTCATGGTCTCCACTCCAGGCACTCTATAGTACAGAGGGTCCATGCCTGATACGAGAAAGCATTTTGACATATGCAAAGTGGAAACCATGCTGCGCCTATCAGGTCTAAGTAATGTTGTTCGATGTGTTACCTCTATCTCTTAAAACATAGTGCTCTGCTTTTGTTTGTATGAGCTGTATAGTATGAATGCAATATTAACACATGAAAGCGCAACACTGCACCTCCATTCGTATGATATTGTAATGTGACATCCAGACTTGCAATGGGCTCTAGCCCCGGATCTTTCACCAACCTAGCAACGCCCCTGCAGTGCTGAACAATATATACAGGGAAAGGTAACAGACAATTAACATTTGGGAAAAATATATACAAGTTAATAAGTGGCATAAGCTGTTAACTGTAGTGAGGCATAGGTTACAATATTTACAGTATATACAGAGGGGGAGAGTAAGGTGAAGATGGTGTAGAGTGCCCAGTGTTTAGTGGTCATGATCATTGAACCAATTGATGGTATTGCGTCTGAAGTGGGGGTATGTTTGGTTGGCCCTTAGAGTGGGGGGTAGGGAGTTCCACAGCTGTGCGGCCTTAACTGGGAAGCTATGTCGCCCAGTTTTGGAGAGTCTGAATCTGGGAACAATCATGGAATTAGTGTTGGCTAGTCTAGTTGGACGGTTAGATGAGTGTCTTTGAATTTTTATGTGAGGTAGAGAGGGGCAGTGTTGTTTAGACACTTATGGTATGGGTGAGTGAGGCTGCTGTTTTTAGAAGGATTTTATTGTTGGTGGCGAGCCATTTGTTTGATCTTCTTATCTCTGAGATGTGCTCTTTTTTGGCTATACACAGTGTGTTAGGCAGAGTTTGTATGCAGTACCCTCTGGGACCACTACACACAACTAGGACTACCGGTGTGAGCAAAACCAACCTTTGGTATAAGTCTGCACCACACAGTTTTTGGTAGCGAGCTGAGCAGCCAGGCTTATCTCAAGAGGGAAAGTGAGCTTGTAAGGGTGTTACGCAGAGATCTACAATGACAAGTATTCAGATAGACACTTATACTCAAGGTTCTTGGTAAAACAATTATTAATTTATAACACAATCATTTAGAACGCATTCACTAAAGGAGACAACCAATATCACACAAAAATTATAAAACAATACTGATTACTAAGCAGTTGAGCTCCCTTGAAGTCGGAGCAAAATAGCATTGAAGTAGGAGCAAAAAGGCATGAGTTGATAAAATTAATATTACAGTTACTTTAAAACAGTGCAAATAGTTTGAGTTCAGCAGAGTATTTGATTCAATGCCCAAAGTCAATGGGCTAGTGTCTTTTATAAGTAAAAACAGTTCTGATATTTAAAACAGAAAAGTCCTTGCCACAGTTCTTAGAAGTACTTCATGGAAGAAAGGTTTGTATATATCGGGTCACAAGCTGACTAGGCCTGCAAGTTGCCAAAGTTCCACAAACTTTCACGGTGAGAGATACGTTGTCTCGGTCGGGTTTTCACAGTACCTTATATTGAAGAAAAAGATGCATCTGAAGTCTCTGTTCCTGGCAGTTCCTGAGTCATCCTCAGTCATGGGGACACGAGGGAGGACGTAGGGGGACTCCTGCCCTGCACAGGGATGGATCACAAAACTGGCAAATTGGCAAATCTTCACTTCCGGTTGCTGTTCTTCAAGCACACAAGCTGGTGTCCTTCTCCCTGGTTAATCCTAACCAGCTCTGAGAATGGTATCCAGATGGCTTACGAGTTGATTGGTCCCACCAACTCAAAGGAAGAAGTCGTCCTTGAAGGGGCTTCTCTGTCGAGGTAAACTTGGTGATTCAGACCTGCAGCAGGGCTCCATCGGGCAAACCAATGGTCCAGTAGTTGCAGCAGCCGTCCTCTTCCAGGTCGTCTTCGGTTCTTTCATTCCAGTTGTCGACTCTGTCTTTCCGTACAAGAGACTCGCCTTTTAAACAGTTTTCTCCCATTCATTCCAGCCTAGCTGCCACTCACCCAGCCAGGTGGCTGTCCTTGCCGGACAGTCAGCCAGCCAATCACACCAGAGTGCATTTGGGTCTCCTAGGAGACTAAGCACAGGGAGTTTCGGGCACCTCCCTCACTTCCTGCCAACCCAGACACTCGGGCGCCAGAGGCAGTCTTCAGTCCTGAAGCCGGCCAAAGGCGTAGGAACAAAGGGACAACACCTAGTTTGGCGCGCAGAAACAAACTCTAGAAGGACCTTTCCAAAAAGAAATGGTGAAAAAAGAAGACCGGGACCTGTTTAAACAAAGGGGGCTCAGACGCCATCTTGAAAAACATGGCTCCCATGATTTTTATCTACCGGTGTTCACAGTCGGGAAAAATCATGGTAGTTCATTGTAAAACCACTGCCACCAGCCATTTCGATAGGAAAGGGTAGCATTTGACTGCTACATGAGTTTCTAGACATAGGGCATACTATGTAACCCCTCCAGCACTCTATTGTAAGATAGTGTGTGCTGGGTCTAGGATTTTAAAAAGACCAGTAAAGTCAATTTAACTTTACATTCTCTGGGAAACAGTAGTTTATCCCAGAGAAGGTATTTAAACCTTTGGATAGCATTGAAAGGCTTCCCTGTGTTACTGCACTGAGGGTGCTATGTAACACACATGAAAAGATTATGCCTATGGAGTTGTCTTAAAACAACTAATCAAAGAACACAAGGGTAAAACACACATCAAAATACACGACAGAGTGTGCAAAAAGGCTCACACTCTCTCCAGGAAAAAAAATCAAGTCCTCAAAATCCAGCAAATTTGCTGGGGGTCTCTAAGGTGAAGGGAATTAGCACATTTATGAGAATTCTGCCTAACACTGTGCCTAACACTGTGCCGCTCTAAGGGCATTATTTTGCAGGATCTGAATTTTATTAATGATGTATTTGTTGGCTCCAAAGTAGAGGGCATTGCAGTAGTCTTATTTTTATAAAATTAGAGCTCTTGTTAGGGTGATGCAACTGTGTGTGGAAAGGAAAGGCTTGGCAGCTCTGATTAGCTTGCAGATATAAGCCGTGGCGGAGGCCATGGAGCTGACCTGTTTGGAGAAGGAGAGGGTAGCGTCCATGTAAAAACCTAGTGTTTTAACTACTTTGGAAACATTAATGGTGTTGCCGTCGATGGTGAAGCTGGGGTAGAAGTTGCTCAGGTTGGGGGTGGTGCCGAGGATGATGAGCTCAGTTTTGTCATCATTCAGGAATAGACCATGGGAGGTCATCCATGCCTGGATGATGAGGTACACTCTGTTCACCAAGGCCAAATCCTTGTCGTAGTCTCCGATCAGTGGCAAGAGGATCTGAGTATCATCTGCGTAATTAGTGTAGGTGATACCAAGACCATCGAGATCATCGAAAAGGGGCTTGGTATAAATGTTGTACAAAGTCGGGGAGACACAAGAGCCCTGAGGCACTCCACAAGTGATGGGAATAGGGTAAGCAGATGTTGTGGGTGAGAAGACACGCATATTGTTCAGGAAGGATTGTATCCAGCCTATATAATAAAAATGGATGAATTAGTCTGGTATCACGGCAAAAACAGTCAATCAAAATTGCTGCTTGACCCTATGGCGTGACGCGTGACGCCATCGCGTAACGTGACGCGGTAACGTCATGCGTCACACAATCGCGGTCTTTATAAAGGACAGAAAATTTTGTAGAAAGTCAGCGCGGATCCTGGCAGACTAGAGGCAATCGTAACGAGTTGAACTGAAGGTAATTTTCTTTTGAATAGGGAAAGCAAATAATAGACTCTGGGCTGGAAAGATACCTTATATATTTTTGGTAATATTTAGCTTTGGGTACCATGGAGAGATTTATGGAAACCATGAATTACACATAGAGTTTTGGCTAAACTTATGATACCTTCTCTCATTATTTACAGAAAACTTACTAAACAATATCTTCTCAAATGAGAGAAACAAAAATGAAAATGGAATAAATAAATTAGAGATATAAGTGCCTAATGAAGAATCTAGGTGAGTATAACTAATAAGCAATGTAATCATAATTGCTCACCGCATTTCACCACCACTACTCATGTTTTAAATATACATAACACAACTAAAATTGACTTACATTTTTTTCTTATTCTCTTTCATATTCTCTTTCTATTCAGTATCTCTCCTGATGAACCACGTGCACAAAACGTGGGGAAACACGTGTTGAGAGGAAATAAAATCAGTATGTGAATTAATCAATGGAAAAGGAAATTACATGTAAAAAATAAAATATCACTAAAGAAGTAATCCTGTTGATGTGATGTATATTGTTTTTACCCGAAGCGCATTCCACATAAGTGTCTTCTAAAAAGGAAAATTGAATAAAATATTGCAGCAGCCGCAATATACACTTAAGGGTGCAGCATCGAGGTAAAGTAATAGTTAATTTTTGCACTCAGAAATCGCTGAAATAGGAAGCAAAAGCCGGCCAGGTCTGCAACAAGTTTAACAAAACTTTGTATCCAGCCTATATCTTCATTCGAAAAGTGTGCTGCAGAATCTAGGTGGTTACAGAGGATCTTATGGTCTACCAAGTCGAACGCCGCTAAGAGGTCAAGTAATAGTAGCACGGCGGTTTTACCATTGTCTCTAAGAGCATCCATTTTGGCCACAAGGTCTATCAGTGTTGTTTCAGTCCCGTGTTGAGGCCTGAAACCTGACTGGCGAAGTCCTAAGAGATGGTTTTGTTCTAAGTATTGCTCATTTGAAGGTATGCAATCCTGTCTAAGATTTTAAGCAGAAAGGGAACAGTGGTGATGGGTCTGTAGTTTCTGGGTATGGAGGGGTCTAAGGTTTGTTTTTTGAGGAGTGGGAGTACCCAGGACTCCTTAAGATTGCTGGGGATAGTGCCGGTGGAAAAGGATTTGTAGATGAGTTTGGAAATAAAAGGGGATAGATCTCTCACAGCGTCTTTAATAATTTGTGCAGGACATGGATCGCCTTGGCAATTCGAAGGCTTGAGGGTAAGGATGACTTTTTCAACTTCTAGGATGGAAACTTTGGAGAAGTTGAAGCGGTGTCTGGGTTTGGGTGAAGGCGTGGCCATACTGAGATGTGGGGCAGAATTAAGAAGGTTCGCTTTTTGATTGCCAATCTTATCTTGGCGGATGCTACTTTATTGGTTAAGGCTTCTTGTATACTAGTGCACCAGTTTTATTTTCCTTCGTGCATGCAGTTATCTGGTGTAGGGATGGGAATTTCTATTTCTTTAATGATTATAAACAGTTCTTTTATGCTTGAGTTAGCTTGCAAGATTCTTGTGTTGTAGGATTCTTGTTTCGCTTGGAGTATTTCTTTTTTGTAATGGGCTGATATGACATTAAGGTTGGACTTGTTGTCAATTGATGGATGGTGTCTCCAGATAGCTTTGCATTTTCTTTTTTCCAGGCACATTGATTTAAGATACAGCGAAAACCAAGTGATCAGGTGCATTTAAGGTTTGCTCTTTCTCAATTTTTGTGGGACAATGGAGTCTAGAGCTGTGGCCATTGTTTTGTTGTATATGTCGACTGCAGTGGAGGGGTCCGTGGATTCTGGGATGGCGTTTAGTGTAGGTAGTAATAATGGTATAAATTTGTCGGCTGTGATATTTCTTCCTTGTAGGTATAGAGGAGGCAGATAGGTTATTCATGGTAGTGGGCATTATGGCTTTGACTGAGAATGCTAGGAGGTGGTGGTCAGTCCAGGACTATGGGGTGATAAAAGTAATGGAGGCACTACAGTTGTAGTCATGCACCCAGTTAAGGGTTCTCCCTTTGTTGTGGGTTACTCTTTGAGTGAAACCTAGTTCAGCAAGGGGGCCTGGGGATCTGTAGAGTAAGGTGATGGTAAGAGTTTTGGAGCCGGAAATGGGTAATTTGGCGATCAGGGCTCTGCAAGATTTGACATCCGGTGAAGGGGCTAGTCCCATGTCTAAGCTGGTTTTAGCTATTATAGCAATACCTCCTCCACGGGCCTCCATTCTGTCCACCCTGTGGATAAAGTAATCCTCAGGAACAGCCAGCATGAGGGCAGGTCTGGCTGCTGAGTGGAGCCAGGACTCGGTGATAGCTAGGAAGTCGAGATTTTCTGATTGTAGAAGGTCTGCTATCTCTAGGGCCTGTCCCGTTATGGATCGGGCATTTATTAGGGCCCCTTTAACGTGAGGCACATTCATTTTTTAGTGGGAATTTATTGGGGATCAGTAGTTCTCTGAGCGTGCATTAAGGGGTTTGGATTGATGGCATCTCTTTGGAGAGGGGTGATTAGGGAAGGTGGTCTTGGTTAGGTGGCACGTTTTTTTAGCATTGGAGGAGATGGTGATTCTGGCGGGACGTTGAATAGTTTAGGAAGCCTCGAGCGGAGTCTAGGTTTTCTGGCAGCAGGGTTGCAGGGCATATTAATTTTAGTTAGGTCCTGGGGGTGTCTGAAAGGGGGTGATATCTTTGCACAGCTCAAGATTCCAGGTAGTAGTGTGATAGCAATGAATGTTGGAGGTTGAGCTGTCAAATTTGGGTGCGCTATGGGTGGGCAGTATGTATTTGCAGTCCAGGTCAGAGGGATCAGGTCGAAGATGGCCCTAGGTAGAACTGTATATATGGCAGTCATGTACATAGTACCACAGTGTAGTCGGGGATGGTCAGCTGTAAGGTGTGCTACCAATGGTGAGATGGTAGTATAGATTTGGCAGATAGGTTTATGTTTTACCAATCGGTGGAGATGCACAGTTTGGCCTAGATGGTTTGCTAGGGTTGCTATCAGTTGGATAGTTCAGGTTGTGGGTGTAAAGCTGGGCTGGTGGAGTGGTTAATTAACTAATTAAAGCAGGGGTCAGATTGCTGACTGAAGGCTGGGGGGCATAGCAGGTGTAATAGGCAAATTTGATGGGCACTCACTAGTGGACAATAGGCTAGACAATAGGCAAGTTCAGTAGGTGGTGGGCAAGTTCAAAAGGCAATAGGCAGGTACAATTGGCAAACACTAGCACACAATAGGCTAGATCAATAGGCAACTTCAGTAGGCGACTGACAAATGCAATAGGCAATGGGCAGATTCAATAGGCAGTCACTAATGTATGCCCAATAGATCAATAGGCAACTTAGTAGCCAGTAGGCAAAATCAATGGTCAGTAGGCAATTTCAAAGGGCAATCGCTAGTGCACAGCAGGATAGATGCAATAAACACGTGTTAGGCAGTACAGTAGTACTTGTATGCAATGGTGCTGGTAATGCAAGGGGCTAGAATGTACTAACATAGATAGACAGGATAGGCACGTACGAGGAACTAGCAAAGGCTAGGGGGAGACAATGAGGGGTAAGGGCATGCACAGATTGCTATCGGAGCGTTCAAAAAATGCAGTTATTTTCCGTAAGCAAGGAGTGATCAACCACATGATAGGCTGAATGGGCAGTAGGTCTAGTGGCTAGTAGGTAGTACCTAGTGGGTTTCGTGCAAAAATCCTGGTATTCAGTCAATAGGGTTGATAATGCAGTAACTGGCACGCAGATGGCCTGGTGCAGTAGTACGGCTCATGGGCGACGTCTGCTGGCAATGCAGTAGTTTGAGCACATTGGGTCAAAATGATAAATCAGCTTTTTGAAAGGATTAGCTGCTAATAAGTACACAAAATGCAAAGGCACAACTGCCTGAGAGCAGCGTTATATGTCAGCTAATTGGCTACAGAACGAATTGAGGTCAGGCTGAGAGCATGTATCAGGTTACTTGTATGGGTGTGCGTTGGTATGGTTGCCCCGTAGAGTACTCACAACGGTGAAAGGGATCCGGGCGCAGGTTGCGGCCCGACTGGCCTAGACAGGCACTAGATAGGCTTGTGCCTTATACTTGGGTGCCTTGTGGATCGCGGCCGGTTTACACCTTTCTGGTGGAGGCGTTCTATTGATGTAGGCACAATCCTCCAATCAACGGAGGACCATATTGTATATGGACCAATATCTCTAAAGTAATTGCCTCCACTAGCCTTCTTCAAACGCTGTATTTCTTCCACCATAGGGCTTTAATTACCCCTCTAACGCTTTCTAAGAGTGGCATATCTCAAAAGGATCATTGTTGGAGTTGCCTACACTCTCAAGGTTCCTTCAAGCATATGATTTTGGAATGTCTATATGTTAAAGCTTAGTGGGAAAGGATTGGGGAAACACTTGGCAGTATCTTCCAAATACAGCTGATTATCTCACTTGATGGTTTATTTCAGGTAAGTGTAAAAATTCAACCTGCTATGGATAAAAAGAAAAGTTATCTGTTTGATGTATTTATTGCCATAGCCATCCAGACTATTACTTCAAATTGGAAAAATCTTAAACGTGTAGATTTTAAATTGTGGTGGAAATCAGTTTGTAATCTTCATAGGGTGGAAACATGCATTGCTGTGTCCCCACCATTGTTCAACAAACACCTATTAAAATGGCAACCTTTCTTAAACGTTTTGAATCCTGCAATACCCAGTCAAGATTAGAAAACATGGTTAAGTACTATTAGTTCTCACTTCTTTACATATTGACCCCTCCCCTCCTTTTGTTCATGTTTGTCCTGTATGTCTCGTGCGTCCAAACGGTTGTATCACAGATAAGTTATATAACTATTAGTTTATTAGTAACTGCATTTTATGCATTAAAATAGGACATTTATTCACACTATATAAATTTCCATACCGGCTCAGATGGGATGTTAATGAACTTTTCATACTTTAGCCATATGTGGCAAGTGCACTATTCTATTTGCTGTTGTAATTGTTATATGAATCTTATATACTTACTGTACGTAATAAAAATACTTAAACAAAAAAAAAATATAATAATAAGTTAGCATTTATATTGCGCTATTAGCTCTCATGCTTCTGTGCGCTCTTATCATTACCCACGGTGTGTGTGTGTGTGTTGTTTTAGCTTTTTATAAAGTCCAAAACAGCGTTTAAACAAGAGCAGAGTTATCTCCAGCAGAACAGAACTCCTGGGGCACTGACTTGTGTGAACCACCAAACACACACCAGCCGTTGCCAGCTGATTACCCTATGCTTCACTCCTAATGGGACAAAAGTCCCCGTGGTTATTTTTAGTGTCTCGTGAACCCAATCCCACTCCAGCCAGGAGAAGTTTTGAGGCATGAGAGACCACAATCTAAATTTAGTTATAATGCAACCAGCATTCACTGTCTTCATAAACTATTCATATGATCAAGATATGCAGAACATCTGTCCATCTAGTCGTCTACAGAGAAGCACCACAAAGCTGAGACAGAACAGTTTTATAAACAGATGCAGTGTTTTTATATATATAGGTTAGTCAATTTAACCAAAAATGCATTCAAATTAACAACCACACCATTAATTAATAGTGTGGAAGTCATTAACAACAAAGGTAGTAGTACATTGACAATATTCTGAGGCAATGACAGTATTCTGGGCTGAATCACAGTCCTCAAAAGCACCCAAATGTACTCAGAAGATGATTCATGAAGTAACACATTAAATTAAACAGGGAATTCATATGTGGCTAAGTACAACAAAGTAACCACATTGGCTCGATTGTCCATCTGGGCAGTATAATTCTTTCTGCTCAGAGTTTCCTAAAACACAACCATGTGTGCCGACGCATTTCAGATTACGCAACAATCCTTTTTCAGGGCGGGGTGTGTAACACTTTCAAAATTGTTCATTAATTCCCACAAAAGGAAAGGATAACCTAATTATTCCTCTATGCCAACCGAGAGATTTCATTAGTAACTCTCAAGGAAAAAGTGAAACTAACCTCATTCCTGTGTATGTAGCAAAAACCGGAGTCAACCTGTATGGTAAAATGTGCAAGAGTGCATTGTAAAGATTTATTCTCAAATATGATTCATATTTTCGAATAATATAGTTAGAGTTTAGTGTACTCACCCGGAAGGAAGAAAAGTGCCTCTCCCCGGGTGAAATAAATGGTGATGAGCTGAGTTTTCCAGTGGGCAATGGCTAAAGGCGAGAAGAGATCAGATGTGTGCCCTTAATGTGTTATCGAAATTGTCACCCTGCACTTGTAACAACATTCAGGTAAGTAAAATAAAGGAATAACTATATCCCTTGCCCTTGGGAGAGCCTATCGAAATGACCCGAATCAATCATGCTACTTGGTGTTTTAATAATGTAAAATGTACTTCTGAGCGTCAAAACGGGCATACACCGTGGTGCAGTTCATGTCTGGCTATACACACTACGTTCCTACCCAGTTGTTAGACTGTGATTAAGCCAGTACCCCAATAGGGATACGGCCCTTACGCGGGTTGAAGATTACAAGCAAACATAAACTTAAAGGCTAACACAGGCTCTCCTGTGTCAGTGTGCTGAAACGACACCCGAACTGGTTGAAAATTACATATACACAAGAGCATGTTGGCGCGCAGAAGCCCTCTCTAGTGGGCCAATTCCGTAGTGCCCGTCATACTGAGCACAGGGCTATAACAACTAAGGGTATCTCGTTAAAGACACTCACCATTCAGAGATACGCAACTTCCAGTTCAACCGAGCAGCCCGTCGCTAAAGACGCGCTGCTCGTGACTGTTCTATTTACATGGTCGTCATGGAGGCGGCGCGCTTGCGCGCCTCGGCGCCAGACTTCCATCTTAGTGTGGGACTCGGCGACCGCAGTGCAAGACTCGCGGAACGCCCGTCCCACATGCCTCCGCCCATTATTCTGCCCTAATCATGTCCAGGTGTGAGCAGAAATCCCATTCATTGTGGAGATAAGATCTAAATGGCATGACTTGTGGCACGTCAGTATGCACGTGTCCAACTGTGGACAGTGGGCTAAGTGTTACTCCTCAGTGTTATCACAAATATATTTACAGCCGGTCCTTAAGGGAGTACAAGCTGGGAAAGTGAAGGTGTTGCTATACCTATGCGTAAAGTAGTGTTTATAAAGGTGAAAACCACCCTGAACGATTCAATATGGAAGGAACTGGAGAGGGGAGGGAAGGGGGGAAAAGGAGGGACGTAAGGGAGGGGGGGCATCGCGACAGTGAAAACCCCGAGGTGCCCCCACCTATCACTGTCATTTCAGATGAAATAATCAAGGATTAAATACTTTAAGGCGAGAGAAGGGGCAAATAGCAGTGATATACGATGCCCGTCTGCACCATTACAAAAGGGTTCCAGCCATATGCAAATCAGTCAGGTACTGCCATCAATGTTAGCAGCCCAGCCCAAACTGCTAGGCCAGGTCCCCTCTGTATGGAAACACAAGCAACCCGAGACATGTTTCGGCCTTGTTGGGCCTCCTCAGTGAGGTGTTGCTTGGTTCCCTATGTCGCTGCGAGCAAGGGACCCACGTCTGGGCATTCACTCTCTCACATAGTGAGACAAACTGTAAGCAAAGCAAAAAAGTGATGGGTGGAAAGTTTTGAATGAATCTGAACCACTGGCATTGCTCTGGGTAACCTTCCAAACCACTGTTTTTTAGCCTTTCTGCGCCATTACAAAAGAGGTCCAGCCATATGTGAAGGGATGTGACCTAGCAGTTCGGGCTGGACTACCCCTTTGGGGGTAGGACCAATCCTGATTTGCATGTGGTCTTTCTCCTTCTGTAATGGCTTGGCAGGTGAAGAACGATGGTCTGGACGGTAGCCCAGAGCAATGCCAGTGGTTAAGATTTATTCTAAATCTTCCAGCCATCACCTCTTTTGTTTTGCCCTTTAAAAATAGACAGGGTAGCAATATGAACTAAAAATGCACTTACGGGATCAGTTGGTCGTCCTAAAGGTGGGGTTTTACTTAAAATCAAAATACTATAAGTGATATTGAAATATGCCCCCAAATATAATTTACTTGTGTGGGAAATACTATTTTGGCTTAAATATGGTGCTTAGAAGTTACTGGTAATAAATCTCTTCGACCCCAGATGGGTATGTGAAACCTGTGCAATTATGTCTTGTCTTAGAGAGCTGTTTTGTGAAATGAGTATGTCTAACAGTGGAGTAATGATAATCATTGGTTAGGATTTTAACGCTTATTGTTGAGCCTCAGAAAATGTCCTTTGTCCTTCTGACTTACTAATACCTAATGCTAAAAACTATAACACATTTTTGAGAATGCTTAATAGCCACTGTAGTCTCTAAATAAGCGTTTTATGGTATTCATGTTTCTGACATTTCCGTCTGTATTTATCCATATTTTTTGGGCCATTTTTCTATATTGATCCACATTTCTTTATTTTCATATTAAAAGATCATTCGTAACCAGTATTTTTCTGCATTTATTCTAATAAAAAATGCATTTATTAAAGCACAAAGGCAGCCAAATAGGAAAGAAATGCTAGCTCATTTTTTTCCATAACAAGAAACTGTTGCTCATGTGACTGCTGCTGCCGTTAGATGTATGCTGTCAGCAATTTGAAGAACTTGAATTCTATTTTTACATAACTTTTACACTCTGCATGCTGTCAATCTGCAATGCGATTGATCTGCGATGTATGAGTGACATCATAGGTAACCAGACAGAAATATGTTTTTCAGTTTTTTTTTCAATTTTTATGAATAAATAGACAGAAAGCAGATTGATTTCTGTCTGTATATATGTGTAAAAATCAGTAAAAACAGAAAGGTTTTTATCTATAAATTAAATTTCAATTTAGAGGTTGAGGACATCTATATTATGGCTTGAAGATTAAACCCTCAAGCACCTGGCCCAGATGTGCTAGCTAATATTATATTAAAGAAGACTTTGGATTTCTGGTCACACGTTTTAAAGATCATGCTTAATCGGTTCCATGTAATAATGTCCCCACAAAAATATCGCCATGCAAAAATACCGCCGAAAAATGGCCGTTTTTTGTGGGGACATTATTGCATGGAACATGCGGGGGACACCTCCGCAACCCCAAACCTTTTTATTTTTCTTTTTTCTTTTTCTTTTTTTTTGGCTGCCCCTATCCCCCTATATATGGTCACCCATATAATATCGCCACAACCTTTTCCCGGCGATATTATGTACAGCGACCATATATATGGGGATAATATTACCTGATACCGCTTAATCAAGCTGTGGCCTCTGGTAAAATACCAGACTCTTAGAGGGAAACGCTTATAATCACTGTGTTTAAAAAAGGTGATGTGAAACTTCATGGGAATTACAGACTATTAGCCATGACTGACTCTATTATCAAAGTATTCACAAGATTTTTATTAGGCGAACTATCAGGATGGACAGGAAGATGAGCTATAATTAATACTTTTCAAACAGGTTTTAGAAAGGGTTCAGCTTCTGTTCATAATTTGTTAGTATTCATTTTGATAAAAAGAAATATCCCAGTCTACCTGGTTTTTATAGACTTTGTTGCTGCATTCAACAGATTAACCGGCACTTATTATGGTTAAAACAGAGTAAATGGGGTATTGATCGAGGTTTACTCAAACTAATTCAAGAACTCTTAACTAATCCCTGTATATGAATGGCTGTTACAGGCTGAAAGGCTTATTGCTGCTTTATTCTTCTTGCTTAGTCTCTCATATATTGTATGTATTAGATACACTTCTATGCCCGTGTCTAAATTGGTTGAAAACACCTGAGGAGAGATTTTGGATAACTATATTAGCACTTCCCCAATATATGCCAATCTAATGTATATGTTTAGAATTACTTCATTAGAGACATTATTGGCAATACATAGGGACAGTTTATTTATAAAAAGTTTATCAAACCCTGATTGTCCATTACTTGAACATTTAGGAAATATATTTGGAAAGGAATTACTTATGGGAACTAATACGAGTTTGTTGCAAAGAATATGTCTTTCTTTGAAAAAAATAGATTGGTCTATGGATTTCTCTGAGAACCTTTGGTTTTGGTCAGGACACTTAGGCTAATTTACAGGATTGGCATGCCAATTATGACTATGTAAGAAGTAAAACATCATTGATCAACTAAAGCACTTTTGTGAGCAATGATATGTGATGGGTCAGAAGAAGGATATTTTTAAGTAAGGTTTCTTAAATAAGCCAGAAAGGACTAGCTAGCCCTATGGCTATGTGATATGTGATGTTCCCTACCTAAAGAATAACTTAGGTGCTCATCAGTCATCTTTTTTTCAATGTCAAAAAAGAATCTGTCCATCGTCCAAAACTACTAGTATCTGGCTCTATCACTATCGTAATAAAATAAAGGCAGGAGAATAACTTCCAGCACTTGTCTTCTTGATATATGTTCTCCTCTATGGCATTTCTCTTTATCAGTTCAGATAATACCCTTTTCACATTAGACAATTTGTATTCCACTATAGGCAAGACTTTCTTTCATCTTGTTTAGTTGTATAGGCTAGGTGGGCCCCCTGATATTCTCTCTTTCATATCTCATACTCCTTTACTTTAGCAGTCTAAGATGATTTCTATTCTTTCCAGGATAGGATTATATTCCCTGGTTCATCCTCTCCTTTGAGGATATCTGTATCTTTTTTTCTTTTACTCAAGATATTCACATTCATTAAGGTTGACCAGGGGTTTCTCTCACTTTAATTCACCTCCCTCTTTGGGAATGTTATTCTTTCTTTGCTTGTATTAGCAGAGTTCACTTTTAGTAAACATATTATATTTTCTACTTTCATCCCCTCGAGGTAATAGTATTGTTATTGTCCCCAAACTATCACAATTCAAATGTAACAATGATAATTCACTTGTACTTAACTCACCTTCAATAAGCGTTAAGGGTTTCATGTTTGTTTCATCACACTGCCAATATAGTAACTCTTGTTTCTTACTTTTACTGAGATGAGTTATTAATTCTGTGTTGTACACTTGGTTTTCTTCCCATGCCTACCCGGTCTCCTGTTACCTTCATCCTTATTAAAACACGGGCATGGGACTCTAACAGGTCTGGCATCGATTTGATTTCCTTCACTACACTTGCTTGCCGGCTTCCTCGGCGTCTCTTGCCTGCGGTCCCCACACCTCTGGTTTCCTTGATATCTCATCAGGGAGCTGTGTCGCTTGTAGCAGCTTCCCTTGGATGGTCTCAGCATTTTTGCACAGACCAGTTGCCCACCCTGGTTCTCTCAGGTATGCCACCAACAATTCTTCTCCTCATAGGCATTCAGGTACGCTGACCATTCAGTGTTCATTCTCTTGCTTCACAGCAAGTTTGGAAATCGTGAGTTCTGTGGGATATTTTAAACCATCGAAATGTGCCCCACTGCCTCAATTTACAAATGAGGAAAGAAACAGCCAAAAATGGATGTGCTAGCCGCTGTGCGTGCAAACATCTGCAAAACTGCGCATGGGTCACAATCACAAAAGGCTGCACACCCCTGCCACACACAGTAAAAGTGGGGGGTAACCAGAGCTCACTGCAGGAGAATGCCAGTGGGTGATGTTACATTTAACATGGAGCAAGGCAGCAGAAGTGTCCTGAAAATCGAAAATGCCTTTTAAAAAGGTAGCTTTGCATCCTTCAAAGTGTGTTTTTGGTGCTAGATCAATTTATTTTCCAGTGAATCCTTGAGAGTAAAAGGGTTGCAGTTTTGCAGTTCATCCAGTGTTGCCAGAGGAGCCGGGGCTCATTGACTGACAACAGCTAAGAAATGTGTGTTATGAAAAACTAGCTCAATAACATTTGGTTCCATTTCCACGGGAGATATGCGGCTAAAAATGGCAACATGTAACAATTTCAACTGGGCAGGCAGAAACTACAAACAAAAGGCTGGATACATATCTCCAAACTGAAAAACAAATCCCAGCACTGAAGGAAAAGCTGATGTAGAAGACTCAGTTTAAATGTGCTTTTTCCCTGAAGAAAGTGTAAAAACAACCTTTTTAAAAGTATATTTTTGTGGAAAGGCTTAATTCTTTAAATGGAAAAATCCCCTACAAACTGTGTTCAGTTTCTCTGTTTTAATGAAGATGTAGGTAACTTCAAGTTAAAACACAGTCTTGAGTAATTACAATTCTGCCTGACAGTTTTCAGCCTGGGAAAGATGACACTTTAGGTTGACACTCTACTGCTAACAGGAAGGCTTAATTGATGCTACAGGTTCTTGCTTATTTACAACAAAGTACTCATTGGGCTTTTGTCTTTGGCCCAGCCAAGGACAATGGCAGGCTGCATACTGATCCCCACAGGGGAGGGGCTGAAAACTTCCTCCCTCTCAAGGGCAGAGGACCCCACCCTGATCAAAGGAATTTGACAGCTGTTGCCAGTTGAATGAAAGTAAAAAAACTGCCAAGAACTTTTGGTGTTTAAATGCATATTTGTAATTAAGCTTTGAAAACCTTTAACTTTGCCCCATGAAGGAGGACAAATCTAAAAATTGGTAGTTGTCGATCTAATTGTATTCTCTTTCTGTGAAGACGTGAGTGAACCCTGTACTACATAAGGAACCAAAGCTACACAAAAAGAATAATTGCGGCAAAAATATTGATGCTGCAAATATAATATTGTATACCCGTGTACTAGGGGTAATTGCCCAGTTATGTACTGGATTAGGAATTGTTAGGCCAAACCGTTATAACTAAAATTGACAAGATTCCACAGAACTACAAAGACAGCTCTTATTGAGATGGGAGTTAGATGTCAGGATAACCCACAAAATATGTAATGTATGTGTCCGATTTTATTAGAGGGCATAATTATAGAAATGTGCATTTTTGGGAAAGTTAAACTGTGGTTCAAATCAATGTGGGAGTTCCCAAATCACATCATAAAATATTGACAGCTATTTCTGACTTCCAACCAGAAAAAGGCAAGTGCCTTTGACCTATCACAGCCGTGGGGGTGTGGTTTGAATTTTGCCCCTACCATAAAGTTTGTGTTGTCACTTGGCTTGATAAATATAGGCACTTCACCACACACAGACACACTGATTCCTGACTACATCCTGATTTCCACCCAGAGTTTTACTCCAGACTTCTTCATCCTGTTCCAGAATTCTTTATCTTGTCCTGATTCCAGACTACTTTGCCAAACCAGGGCCCAGCAATTGCTGAACTCTTCTTCAGCTAGGCCCAAATCTTGAACCATCCCAAACTTCAGGAAAGAATAATTCTGATCCAGTCTGGCTTGCTACCATTCATGCTTACCTGCTAAAACCCGCGATCCCGCTAACCGACCGTATCCAGTGACCAGAAGGGCCAATCCAATCCAAATCCAGTCTGAGGTGCCAGTCCAATTGACCAGAACAGCCCAGTTGACCATCCTTCCAGAAGTTCCCTGCTGCCGGTTAGACCTGACCCGTGATGACCAGAACTTGACTTTCCAATCTGAATTTACAGTGGACTGTAAGTATAAACAGGAATCATAGTAACCCATAGTATATTTGCTTTGTCCTATCCCAATCTCAACCTATCCCATCTTTAACTTCAGAACCTCCAATATTGTCAGAATCATTCTTGCAATCTTTTGTTTCATTAGACCATAAGCCATTAATGATTTGGATTAAATAAAGTAATTCCCATACAGAAAACGTAGCATCAGCCACATGAAGAGTTACAAGCGGCTGTGCGTAACTGTGGAGATAACCGGGCAGCATTCTTCTTTTTCTTAGTCATTAATATAGTTTAAATCAAACCAATCTGTCATTTTTAAAACCGAATTTCTGCGTTTCTCTGTTCTATTTTTTTCAAAAATGCCTCTCATTAAAACGTGTATAACCTCTTCATTTTAATAGCTAGAAACCTAATTTTAACTCTCAGTTAAACCTAAGACCTGTAGCTACATCCACATCAATTTTTATTAAAAATCGCATAGTGAAATATAGGTGCAAATTCACATTTTTGCAAAAGTTGTACAAGTGTCTTTTCCCATTCAGAATGTTTCTTAACTTCCATTCTGGTTTAAAGTGTGTTCTGTCGCTCATCTTGTAGCTCACGTTGGTTAGAATCTGTTTAGTGTTGCTCTCATAAGAATTTAGATAAATTTAAGGATTGTTGCACACTTTTCATTGTCTCACAAAGCCATTTTCAACTGTCATTTTAAAAGTGTAAATGTCCCAAAAACGTTTTCTCTCTTGTTTGGGGAGGGAAGATTATATTCAAACACTGTACTCTGTTCTTCATTCCTAAATACTTGCTGCTTACTTACATCTGTGTAGAACTGCTCATTTGTGAATTCAGAACTTTGCAGGGGGAAATCTTAACTTAAACGCTATCTTTCACCAACCAAAGCTGTTTTTCCCTGTGTTTTATCTTCTATATTACTATAAGTAAATTCAATTGCTTTACTTACTTTCTGAATTGTTTTGTCACCACATTGGTGATTGCTACCCCATATATATTAATTTGTGTTTGATTTGAATTTTAAATAAATAAATAAATAAATAAATAAATACCTTTATCAACCAGCCTGATTCCTGGTCCACTGTGACCTGAGGGGTATTTTGAGATGGGTGTGATATGAGTGGTATATCACTCAGAATATTGAACCTATAGACATAATAAATAAATATTTCATCTGTGCATCACATGCTAGGCGAGACCCAGGTGTGTGCCTGATTGAAATCCTTAACAGTTTGTAGGGAACCTCCCCTGCTCTCTCACTCTTTGTCCTCATTCTCCTCCTCTACATGACAAGTATTCTCCTTTCATTCTACTTATCTCAGTGGATGGGTTACTTTTCCTTAAAGAGAAATGTTCTCTTTCTCCTGAAGAATAGCATTCCTCAGCCTCTTCTTCTGTCCAGTCTTGATATTTGAGAATATTTGGTAGTCCCATATATGCCATTATGTTTTCTAATGAAGGGAGTTCTTCACAGCAAGGAGAGTCTTTGTCCCCAAAGGAGCAGTCTCTCACAGTGAGGTCCCACTTACCTTGACCCCAAGGGACGGGGTTGTAGGGCCTCATTACGACCCAGGCGGTAAGTTACCGCCTGGGCCGTCACTTTACCACCATGGCGTAAACTACGTTTACGCCATGGTGGTTGGCGGACTTACCGCCCCATTCCGACCTTGGCGGGGCGGTAAGTCCCCAATCCCCATTTACCCTTCCCCATTCCCATTTTTGCCCCATAGGGCATAATGGGAGTGGGGAAGGCGTTAATTACGCCACCGTAAATTACGGTGGCGTAATTAACTCCATGGTCCCTTAGCGCCATGGATTTTAACACCCGCTAAAAGCGGGTGTTAAAAGCTCCATGGCGCTAAGGGACCTCGTAATTGGCGGTAAGGGGTCGGCGCAGCTAACGCTGGCGTAAACCCCTTACCGCCAGGGTCGTAATGAGGCCCGTAGAGTGAGTTCACCTGCCTAGCCTCACAGGGGGAGGCTCCCACTTGGGGAGAACAGACACATTCCCTCAAATTCGGCACATATTTGAAACTACAAATCTAGCTGCTGAAATATCCCTCCTCGAAAAATCAAAGGGTTTTATATTTCTTAGAATTAACCAAATGTCTAAATTATCTGTATTAGGTCCTAGGATGAAACGATTAAAATAATACCAAATCTGTAGATTATGAAAGAGTACTGCTCAGGAAGAAACCTTACAGCATTTTCTTTTATCTTGAAGACATTTTATTTGAAGCATTTTGGAGGAGGTGTTTAAAGACATCTAAAGTGTGGCACACATTAGCTTTGATCAATTTATGATTAATAGTGAAATGTTTACCAACCAACATTGGAACTATGAAATTAAATATTTTAGATTGATTTTACTGTTATGATAAATAATAATCTATAATTCTTAAGAATAGTCTATAAGAAATGTCTAAACAGTGCTGTATTGTTTCATTGTAATTTGTATTTCAATCATATTTTTGTATGTATTTTTAGACACATATTAATTTATCATGTCAAAGGTTGGTTATCAACTACAGAACACTGTAATAAGTAAAACACATTCTAAAAAGAGGAAAAATAAAAGAAACACTCAGCTAACCCAATTACCTTATCAATCAACCCTACCAATCATTGAATATTCCTCGAGTGGGTAATCTTCAACCAGTTGACTTAGAACCTTGAGGATGAAGGCTTGGGAGATCCTCTTTAATAGGGATTCCACAGTAAGCACTCCATGGAGACAACACTCCTGTATCCAACATTCTCTCTGATACGTGCCACTCCATACTCTGTTCTATACTCCTTTTGGACCTCTCTGCAACTTCCACCACTGTTGACGACTCATCTCTCCTCTTTGGTTTTGCAAATTTGCTCTGGTCTGATTGCCTCCTACTTGTAGGTTCACCCATTTAAAATATCCTTGAACTGGCAAACCTGTCCTGTCAACCTACCTGTCTCCCTGTCTGCGGCCCCAAGGATCAGTTCTTGGACTGCTGCTCTCTCGAAGTCAGACATTTTGGCACAGCCCTTTCAGCACTGGCCATTTCAGGGTGACTCGTTTGCCATAGGTCCCCTTTCTGTGTGCTCTGTTGTCAGCTGTCAGCAGGTCACGTGGCCCTATCAAAAATCAGAAGAGTAAATGTTTCAGGAAAAGTGAGTTCATTACATGCAAGTGGGCAGAAGGGTTATTCAGCTTCATAAAACTGAAAATTAACAACTCTGTGTCATGTTCAACAAAGTTATTATTTATTTATTTTAGTTATTCGGTAAGGCGCTACATGCCCGAAGGCCTCAGAGCACAGCATACGAGAGGACAGCAAAGAAACAAAAAACAAGATGTGAATCAGGAGAGACCATTAGTCGGCATGGTTAAAAAGAAGAGATTTTTGTACTTTTCTTAAAAGTTACTAAATAGTGAGATGCTTTAATAACAGGCGGGAGGGCATTTTATTCTCATGGAGAATGGAAATGAGAGGTAGTGTGTCAAAAATATGTCTAACGAAAGTATGGTTGAGTGAGCAAAGGAGTATCAGATGTGCGTAGCGCATTATGGGAGAGTTTTGATGATCATCTCCTGGATAGATAAAGGAGGGCCCACTTATTCTGGCATTTAAAGGCAAGAGACATTATCTTATGCTTTATTCTTTGCCTAATAAGAAGCCTGTGCTATTCCCTCCTAAAAGCTGTCACATGATCGCGGCTAGATAGCCCGAAGACTGCTCTCATAGCCCCATTTTGAGTAGGCTGGAGTCAGTGAATATTGCCTTGTCAAGTACCTAGTAGTAGACTATTACAATAGTCCAACCTTGAATTCACGAGAAATGATGCCAGGAGCGCTCTATTAGCAGTAGAAAGATAGTGGGGGTCATTACGACCTGGGCGCAAAGGGATACCCGGCACCGGTAATGACACTGGTGCTGGTAATCCCTTTGGGCCCTATTCCGAGGTCCCTTTATGGGTCCCTCCCTTAACACCTGATTTTATCAGGCGTTATGGACGGGACCTGCAAAGGGATACCGGGGTCAATAACGGTACCGCAATTTGCGGTACCGTTATTGACGCCTTCCCCCTTCCCATTGAGCCCTATGGGGGCTCAAATGGGAATGGGGAATGGCTTTTCAAATGGGGACTTACCCACAATGGTTGGAATAGACCGGTAAATCCCCATACCACCAAGTCGGTGGCGATACCGGTATTGGTGCTAGTCATGGCCCTAACAGCGCCATGACTAGCACCAACCTCGGAATGAGGGCCAAGGTCTAAGATGATGGAGAAACTTGACTACATGACCACAAGACGAGCGTAACTGTGATACCTGTTTCTTCATAGATAGCTCAGCATCACGACACACCCCAAGAGTTTTTACTGAGCTACAAACAGCAATGGTAGTTCCCGCAATTTCAAAGTGTGAATATTGAGTGTGGAGTTTCTTCATGCCAGGACCAGATGCCATGATGAGAAACTCAGTTTTCGAATCATTAAGGTTGAGAGAATTTACTGCCATCCATATCTGTATTTTTATTGGAAACTAGATTTATTCTGTCAGTATCCTTAGACAGGTACTAGTTACAGCTTTTATACACAGTATCAGATAATTTACATAATTGGTACATGACAATTACAACATAATCCTCATATTTCCATTGGCTAACTCCTATAGAAAAACATAAACATCACTTATATTCTCTAACCCCATTGGACACAACTATCTAAACACAATCCCCTTTCACATGGTCTCATTAAGCAGTCATTCATGACGTTTTTAATCATAATTGGTTTGTTGTTTCAAACAATTTACAATAGTTGACTTGCCACATTTGTCAAATAAACTTTAACCCAGTTTGTGATGTGCATACCCTTGACACAATTCCCATCAGGGAAAAGGAGGAGTGAAAACAATGTCCATTCCTTTGATTGTGCAATGGCCTCCTCATTATCCCAGACCAACAGTGGCCCAAACTGCTCCTTCAGCATTCCTTTGCAATACCTCATGCAACTTCCATCTTAAATCTTATGGCCTCCCTAGCATGTATGGTGCTTACCTTCCTGAGAACCCAAATTGAATCATAAAACACTGTTCAAGCTTTGCTCTTGAGTATCCATTTCATGTATGTATTGACTAACCCTAAACCTTGCAACCTAACTGGACCCATTGGTCATTCAATAACAAGGCATTGTGTTTCCAAGAAATGTGTCTCTCCCATCTGCACATCCATCTAACCATATAAATGAACCTAATGGCAGTTCATTCCGTTCTTGCCTCCAGCAATAATTTGGTCCACTATGCCCACTGCCCGCAGTGCTCTGCTTCCACCCCTTTTCTGACCCTGGTCATCCAAAACACTAGCGGAGAGAAAGAAACTCAACTGCTGCAAACTAGAAACTATGCAGGGTAAGGCTCTAACTAAAATGAACCTGCAAACTTTGAGAAGGCTTTTTATGTAAAGCTGGCAGAACCCTTGAGGCCATAGCAATCTAACTACACATTTATCCTAATTCCAAAAGTTCACCTCAACCTACTTCTATGCACTACAAATTGAACTACCACACGATGACATTGGCGATTACATTGTTGCTCATTATGTTGCTACATGATGCAAACTAAAATGTATTCAAACTAGCTACAAAATAACACATATATCAAATCTCCAACTTACATAGAACACATACTAACTGCAACATTGACACATTTTAAATGAGCAACAGAGAGCTTACTAAAACATATGCAACGTGAACCTCTTTTCTCTCTCAGGACGCTGTATGGGCATCCAAACATTCCCCCCTTTAGTTAATTCATTAACTAATCTATTTGCATCTCTCGCTTTGATACAATCCTCCTTGGGGACCCAAACCATATGAACATCATGCATGCTTTCCCGCAATGAGGATACTCCTCCGGGGTACAAGACAAAAATGACCAACCTCCAACTCTCGCACAATCTACCCAAAACTCTACATAATTACCCAAATCAAGTGGATATTAAGAGAGAGCATGTGGAGGACCAATCAAACTGTATCCGTCCCCAAATCAATGTGTGTGACTACATGTTTTCAGATGGTAGTGGCCTTACCTGTGGTCAAAGTAACTGGTATCATTGTGGCTGTTCTAGGTAACCTTGCTCAATGTACCTGGCAGGAACAAAAAAATCACAATCGGAATGACAACATTGGGCACTACATTTTTGACAGTTAGGGCCATCCAAGAGGGTACATATGAAAACAAAGAGTCCAGAGAAGTTTGGATTTGTATACCAGCCTCCATCTCGATCGCAGCACATACATTCTGCCACGCTCCAATAGCATGGGTCAAAGAGCCACTGTCCAGATCATTAGGAGGAATATATGTGCAGCAAGAACTGCCTAGAGTGAAAGTATTGAGAGGGTCATCCCTGGGTTGATAAACACTAAAATACACAAGGGAAACAATCAATTAAAGCATCATGCAGGTGCAGCTCAAGGACCTGAGCCTATGACCAAAATAGATAGAATGATTGTGTTTGTTACTATTATCTGTGTGTAATCTTAATTATCAGACACAATTGTTGATACAGACAGGATGCTGAGAATCAGAAAGATGCTAACTACTAAATATTTGTTCTATTATTCACATGATTTATATAAAAAAAATAAAAAATGTGAGATTCAACTAATAAATCAGAAAAAGTGACTTGTGCACCCCTTTAAAGTGATGTGTGTTATCATCAACACTCGTGTGATATTTGATTAAAGGCATGGTTCGGTCAAAAAAATGTTTTGTCCCTACAGGTCGGCCATGTGTTTTTAAGCCTAAATTGCTCGATTTTAGAAAAATTTCCTATGGACCTTACCCGAGTTTTCGTCCATTAAACGCACACGAAAACAGGCAGTAGGTCACTGCCATTTTGTGATAATCCTATCACTTGCCGCATCGCCCTGGCTGACCTGCTTTTGCGGCACTAATTCATATCCCCCGCCCCTGAGCCTGACATTATCAAAACATTCATATTCCCCGCCTCTCTCCGTGACGTTACTGTGTTGCGTAGGCAAACACGTCCAGTCGTCTTCTACGCGACCTCACACAGAACCAGGAAACTAACACAGATCAACTCACAACACAGCGCGCCACAATTCGGAATATGAAACTGTACTTTCAAATCAAACAGCAACACGGTACATTTGGTAAAGTACATTTATTTAACATTAAATGTTTATAGAATATTCAGCAATTGGCATATTAAATCGGAATGTCATTTTTTTTCTTTTATCTCTATCCGCAAATCCTGTTCTGTTATATTGTGAGTCACGCGCTGTTACTTTATGGTACACAGGGTGTTGGTTTTCATTAAAAGAAGCACTTTGGTCGCACGGTGAACCGCAAGGCTGTTCCATCAACTAGGCACTAGGCCAGCATAAATGTTGATATGTTGCGTCTAGCAGCTAGTACCGCGTAAGGGCATATGGGCCCTTGGCAATCGATCGTCCCATAAGATCGTCAAAGTGGTGCAGTTGTTTACGATAAACTGCAGCTGACGGTTGAAGAAACCATCTGCCGGGGTCTGAAACTGGTGGCAGTAGCAGTAGGGTAGGATATACCTGTTTTGAAAACATAAAAATTAGAATCAGTCTCGCCAGCCGATCTTTATTAATATTATTCATTTTATTTATTACGGCCGATCTGAAACTATTTGCTTTCAAGGATAGTGCAATGGAGTATGTTCGGCTCTAAGATCAATGCGAAAACTAACAAAATAAATCGAGGTTAACACACAATGAGAAACGACTGTTTGTCTACATGCGTGTGGAATGTGGACCTGCATGCCCATGTGCCCAGTACAAAGACGATCCCACAAACGTTTTACTTGCTCTTCATTCATTAATTAATTCATCCATTCATTAATTCTTCATTCCGGTATAAAAGCGTCTAAGGAGTTACTTACATTATATTTGCAATTTCCATTGTGTCTCTGCGTAATGCAGTCTGTAAATCCCACTGTGCTCTTCACAACGATTTTTCGTATATTGAACTAACATGAAACTCGGTCTAGTTTCAGAATTTTCTGCCTTATCGTCTTTTACGTTATTGCACCCCTCCTTCAAATGAAGTCCTTTCGGCATGGTCCCTGTCTCTCAAGGTCAAAAAACAATAGAACTTTATACTGCCAGTGTGAGTTGTGGGCCTCTTCAAGCCGCCAGCTGAAAATCAAAGCCGCTAACCTTCACTCTAAAGGAGCATACATTCTTACTTTGCAACATCCCGTAGTAAAGCCATCTGTGAGAACTTGAATTTTCGAATCCATCTATGTACTAGGCCTCAATGTGCAAATGTGAACTGGCTTCTCTCCCATCTGCAACGGCTCGCTTGGCGCGTTCTGAGGCCCCCAATTTTGTCCTCGTTGTCCGCGAGCTTTGCAGCCCTAGAGACCCATAACTATGGAGATATTGACTTTTTGAGGGAAGGTCAGGGAAAGTATAACGTACCCGAGGAGTTGAGTTGAAAGTCAGATTTATTGTTTGTTTTATTATTTGCAATACGCAAGCCTTGCGAAACTTAGATACAGCAACAAAAAAATATACATACACATATTAACAAGGTCAGCGATATGAGGTGAATAGAGAGAGAAGTCAAACATGACACCCTGGTTGTTCGCCACCCAGGATGGTGAAGGGAGGGGTTAGGGTTAGCATACTTTGTACGTACACTGTACAATAACATTTATTTACAAAAAGACAATTATATTACAATTATTTAAACCAGGATTTGTACTTCACAACCATGTCTTCTTTGGGTGGACATGGCACAGTGGCAATGTTCGGTGGCAATGCATCAGTGCTCTGCACAGAAACGTTAAAAATTCTATATCTGTGCTTCTCGAGTACAGCAACAATAAGGCTTTTTGCAAAGTCAAACTCCATTTCCTCATAGACTGGTTTGATGACCCATTGCTTACTTCTTTTAGAAAACCCCTTAGTGTAGCGAGGCATCCTTACATTACCCGTAGTCCTAGATTGTTCACGGCTGAGATTCTCGTTTTGGGCCAAGGCTACAAGCAGAGTCCTATGTTTCATGCCGTGTATGCTGAAATGCAAGCGCTTTGGCCTGTACTTTAGGCACATATTGTGGAACACCTCCAAACCCCCTGTGTGACAGAATTCTGTCAGTCCCCTCAAATCTCTTGATAGAGTTTTATCGAAAACAATCTTCTCAATGGCTTTGTGTGTCGGTGAAGATGGAATCAACCACTTCTTCTTCCTTGCCTCCTCTGGGGATAAAGGGCCATGTTCACATTGGTGGAAATGTAGGTTTTCTGACCAGCGGTGAATGTTGGTACAGTGGTGCATCAGTGACTGCCATTTTTCAAGTAGTATTTCCACTGACCCTTCACAAGTTTCTGAGCTCCACCAAAGATGGTTGCTGATAGAATGGGACCACTGTGAAATACTTTCCAAACCTTTTTTTTCCCTGCAGCTGAGATTTTCTGATTGATTGATTTAGCAAGATGCCATACATCAAATTGATGTTTACCATGTGGGAACTGCTCTCTCATTGTCTTGGCAATTAAAACGTGTCTGTCCGTGGCTATGAGGTCGATGTGCATTCCCCTCGATTGTAGATATTCCACTGATTTTATAAATCCTAGTTTCTCCATGGCCACTGAGGATGTACATTGTTTTACCTGCACAACCACCAAACTCACAATGTTCTTACTATCCATGTCCTGAAAGTGGTAGGTGCAGTACTTGGCAGAAAATCCAGGGCTGTCGCACTGTCCATCGCCGGCTAGCCTGAATCGTTTCCCTTCGAATGTACTTGCTAGAGACAATTGTTCAATTTTCCAAGCATCACTAATGGCCGGAAACAGATAATCATGTTGGTATTTGTAGTACTGCGTTTTAGAAATGAAATTAAGTCCCACAAACTGAAAGAAAGACTCTAACTTTCTAAAACTGGACCCACTAAAAAGTGATGCAGCTGCACACAGTAGATTGCCTGCTGGCAGCTTCCCCAGCATCGTTTGTGCAGACCATGAGAACGCATGATTTAATCTACAGGCTGCATGTATTTTGACGTTACTGCTTTGTTTTTGACGAGTCACATGAATCAATGGCCTCCGACATACTTTCCCTCTGACGGAATGCCCACATTTCAGCATACTTATAATATCCATCAAACAACTGTCGAATACTATGTATTTGCCCTCTTTCATTACACTGTCATCCGGTGTCACACTTGTTTCGGACTGCATCGTTGAGGACATTTCACCACAACTTAAATAAATATCGCGGATATCAGGTTCTGATGCGTCTGTGAATGCTGCTGCTGGTACATTCTCTGTCATTTCAACATCTGTTACTTCAACATTGATGGGAGAACACAACATTGTCGACAGCTTTTTTGGTGGCAATTTTTTGGCGGGTGTAGATTGTGTGAATTGATCTGGGACTACTTACGAGCTATCCTCAATACATTCAGTATCATCTTCTTGTGGTGGTGCAGTCGCACTGAAGCAATGGTCCATTACAACTTTACTGGATACTCCGGACACATTCATTTCATGTTCTGGCCATTGGATATGAGCATCTCTAGTCTCAAAACACGGCATCTGAATTAATAGTTCCTCCATAGTGTAAATGGTCTGGCAAGCAACATCTCTTATTCGCTTCACTGTCTGTGTATGTATAGTTCGTAGACCCACGGGTAACTACAGGACAGATTGGAAAAGGGATGTTCAGTTTAAACACAAGATAAAGTATAGTACAATTGACTGGAAAAAACATAAAATAGTCCCCAGCACAAAGAAATTCTAAAGTTATGAACTGTTTGTAACTAACCTTATTTTTGTTTCTTTTTTTTGCAACTTTCTTGACTCGACCTTCAACATATGCACGCTGTAGCTCCGATTCGTTTCCGCATCTCTTCCCTTCCTCTTGCGCTGCAACGACTATATTTTCTGTATCCGCATAGACAGCACGGAATGAGGCTCCATCGACTCCCTGAAACATAGTACTTTCATTACTATGTATCACAATATTGATAACATAAAACACACGTGAGGACGAACACACAGGTACATCTCAATAGCTCAACACAAATTAAACATTGTGTAGAACAATCAAACGACAAGTACTTGAGCTCTGATGACCTACTTCCATGGAACTGTCAGTATCCATACCTCTGGCTCTGCATGGACTGCCATGAATGATTTTATTGGAGAGGAGGCATCAGCAACTCCCTGAAACACAGTACTTGCATTAGTATGGTTTTCAATATTGTAAACATAACACACACTTTGGGTCGACGGCACAGGTACATATAAAGAGATAACCACAAATGTTGCATTGTCTAAAAGAATCAAGGAATATTTAAATATGATCAGATTTAATCGACTTATTTCTCCGATTTCTTTACATCTGCATCATCTAAATGGGATCTTGTGATTGTAGTGGAAGCTCCATCGTCTCCCTGAAACACAGTACTTGCGTTAATAGGGAAGAAAGTATAGCAAATGGAATCACGTTATATGATCACGCTCGATGGAGCTGTCAGTATCCATACCTCGTGCTGCTGAAGAATATCTATGGATGTTGTAAATGTGGTGCGCACTTCCGAAAGCTGTTGCGCCGATTCGTATCCGCATGGTCCCGCTTCCACTTCCCCTGGAATTACTCGAATGTCAGGCTCCGCAACAAGTGCGTGGGTTGACGCTTCAACAACTGCCTGAAACATAGTATTTGCATTAGTAAGGATTACAATATTGAAAACACAACACACACTTGGGGTCGACCGCACAGGTACATATCAATGGCTAACCACAAATGAAACATGGTGTAGAACAATCAAACGACAAGTGTTCCAGTCCTGATGATCATGATCAATGGAGCTGTCAGTATCCATACCTCGTGCTGCTGAAGAACATCTAGGGCTGTTGTCAATGTGGTGGACGCTTCAGCATCTCCCTGAAAGACAGTACTTGTATTAGTATGGATAACACTAATTATAACTGAAAACAAACACCAGGGGACGACAACTAAGGTGTATATCAATTGGAAAGCACTAACCAAACAATTGGTAAAATAATCACACGATACATAAAAACTATTACTTGACATGCATAAAACAAGTCTTTAGCGGAATAGCCAAGTATGATTACCTGATACGCACTAGAAGTGGTTGATAACTGCGGGCACGTCACGGATGTAGAATGTTCTTGCTTCAGATTCAGTGGATAGTCAAGCAGTTGTAAAGCAGTTGTAAAGGTAAATTAATGAAATGCAAATATTATAAAATTGCCATGTAAACCGACAGAATACTTGAGAATAATGCTGTTGAAAATGCACAATATAGTACAGTTCCCTGTGCCCATAAATAGATTTCCTTTGGGGGTTATAAAATTGAAAAATAATGTATTGATAAATGTCATTATTCAAAAAGCTAGACGCTCATATCAATATCGAAAGTATTACAAGGGAGTATTACAAGGGACACAACACCTAAAATATCAATTAATCCATTCGGCTACCTACACACTACCGCAAGGCCTAAAGCTAAATCCGGACACTTGACTCACCGGTGGCGGAATGTGGACGAATAGAGTGGTAATAGCGTTTGCGGGCAATTTTCGTGTCGTTCACTGTTTATTCTTCTTTGTTACCCAAGATGTGGCGTAAATGTTCGAGGAAAAGTGCCGGCTGCAGATGAGGTATCGATCACCCCTCTTGTCCTCTAAGGCTTGTTGGACTCTACTTTCCAGCTCATCCAGTGGATATCCGCAATGTCTGACCCATTCTCTTATTCGATCAACAGTTTTCGGGAATACATGCATTGTAGTGCCTTCAGATTTAGCATGGGTCTTCGAAGGGCAACCGCTAATCGAACAGGCAGGCATTGTTGAAAACTCTGAAAAGTAAATATCAAGATTATTATAAAACCTTGATGAATAATAATGTCATAAAAAAGTCAATGAACCATACCATGTTCAATGCAAGGTTTGTTTTGGTCGCCGGAACTATACCAGTTCATCATGTGCGGCTTAGTATTTGCATAAGTTACAGACATTTTTTTAATGATGTGACTAAAATCTGAACATGTGACTCGTCCCTTGGATGTTCTGTCTTGCATGAAAAGGAAACATGCTTACATTATAGACTGGACCACCGAAGGATGCAATTCGATGACAATTGACACAGATGAAAATAAATAGATCTATTGATAGCATAACAACTGAAACTCAAGTCAATAGCAATGAGACCAATGACCATAGCACTATTGAGTACTGTAATCGCAAATAGATAGAAATGTAAAAATGACCGAAATATGACTAGGATACATGGCCTTACCTTGACCAACAAACAGTTGGATTCAGCAGGCCGAGCAGTATGTAGCAGGAGAACAGGTAGCACACAGACGAGTTTGCTCGAAGCGGTCACAGATAGCACGACGACAAGCAGATTAGCATAGATCTCAGTGCTTCTCAGGTAGAAGGTTCAGGAGGAGACTTGCAAAGCACAAAGATGTTCTCATGAGACATATCAAGTGGTTTATAAAGTATTAGAAACAGGGGTGTGTTTGTGACTGAATGACGTGTGTATGTCGTGGTATTATGTGGTTTGCAGGGGGGCGGCCTGCCTCAGGGGAGGCCTGCCTGGAGACACGGGGTCTGAGGAGGCAATGTGAGCGATGGCCCCTGGGCGTGGGATACCTTTTGAAGTGTACATGCTGTTTGGCACCTTGGCCGTTTGCGCCCGTGACAGCCCTCCAAGCCAGCGCTCATCCCCGAGTGCGAACCGCCTTTGATAAAGGGGGATGGGATGGATAGGCCTGGGGCGTGCAGATAAGGCACAGGAAGACTGCTGAATGGAGACACACTTATGTGGATTGCAGGAGGGCAGCCTGCCTCAGGGAAGGCCTGCCTGGAGACACGGGGTCTGAGGAGGCCATGTGAGCGATGGCCCCGGGGCGTGGGATACTTTTTGAAGTGTACATGCTGTTTGGCACCTTGCCTGTATAATCCAATGTTGATTGATAGTATAGATATATGTGTGACTTTTATAGAGACATAACCGACTGAAAGACTTTGAACAAGTGTTATTTAGTGCATGCATTATTGAGAATATATTATGTTAGCTTAGATAGTGACACCCTGCTTCACAGCGACCTGACCTTCAACCATTCGGAGCACAGATGTCTGACGTCCATCCTTGAATGGAGACACACTTTATTCATTTAAAAAATCGAAACAACCGTTGTTAAAAGATATGTGGTGTTTTATTTTGTATCTTATTTTGATGACACAAAAATACAAGACTTTACACATTGTACAGGTCAGGTTGCAACACAGTGAGAGAAAATCCCCTGTACTGACCGCTGTCACTTGGGAAAGTTTCTCTTATGGCACGAACGGCACAGGCGGGTATTATTCTTTGAATGCGGTGTCCAAGCCTCCCGTGAAGCCACCATGTAAAGGAACGATAGGCCACCAGCCTGTACCACCTGTGAAAAGGAATGAAACAAACTGTTTTTAAATGACCAAGATAAGTTTAATAAACGTTTGTTGTCAATGACAATTCTTGTAACTAATGGCATTCTGCTCGGACAAATGCTATCTAGACACTGCACACTATTGAACGACTTTCATGCGTTACAATGATATGTAAATGTAATTTTGGATATAGTAGAAGACCATAAAATAGGAGTGGCATGACAAGCAGAGTATACTTACTCGTTACTCGGATTACGAGGACGAACAGTTGCGCGAAGTTCGTGCATAAGCACCATCATTATCCTCAACACGGACCATGTGAGGCAGGCTGCCCTGAAGTCTGGCAGCTCGGTGATGCATTGCGGTCGTGGCTCGCCTTCCGAAATGTAGGCCACGCATCCCGAGTTTTCACAGCAGCAGCAGTTCTCGTCCTCGGTTGGCATTAGCTTGCACCGATTGCATGTGCACCAGGTGGAAACACCGTCCATGCGACTAGGTCCAGGCTCTCCAGCTGTTGAATCATCCTCCCAACTGCCGTCCGAAGACCCATCATTTTCGCGTGTTTCCCTTTCCAGTAGTTCCTCCTCGGTATACTCGGGCTCGTACATGTAGGACATTATTGTAGCCATTGTGTGTTAAACAAACAAAAATAATTTATAGCGGTGGTACTGGTATCTGTTCAGACGGGCTACAAGCAACGAAGGTAGCTGACCAGAGCACAGAAACGAGTCACAGAAGACTCAAAGTAACACAGAGAGAGGAATGGAATTGAAAATCTGCTGCTGTGTGTTGTGAAACGGTCTGTTTATACTTATTGAGGAAAGAGGCGTCCTGCCATTTCCATGGCGACACGTCATTAGCTGAAGCGCAGCGAATGTTGACACGAGACATGCTTTGGCGTTGTGAAATGGGCGGTACGCGTCTGCTGATGACAGGCTCAGGGGCAGGGTATATGATTTAGTGCCACAAAAGCAGGTTAGCCAGGGTGATGGGGCAAGTGATAGGATTATCACAAAATGGCAGCGCCCTGATGCCTGTTTTTGCGTGCGTTTAATGGACGAAAACTCGGCTAAGGTCCATAAGAAATTTTTCTTAAATCGAGCGATTTAGGCTTAAAACACATGGCCGACCCGTAGGGCCAATAAACATTTTTGACCGAACCATTCCTTTAAATGTTAAAAACAGCATCATGAAATGCTGGCTGCTAACAAACTTCAACCAGTTTGAATTTGACCCTTAGATTATGTGTGTCACTCTGCTGCATGTTGGGTCTTAATGATACTAATTACACTTGACTCTGGCACAGTTACCACCTAATGGTTTATAAGTCCAGCTGCTCAGACTGCAGCTCTCATATGCCCGACATGTTTCATTCCACTACGCAACTAATATGAGTGAGGAAACTTCTTCAGGGGTAGTTAAAGTTGGCTTGGCAGAATAATTCTGGCATGACAATGAGAGCTAACCTTTCCTTGACACTGCTGCAATTTAGAACACCAACAATCTGTATGTGGTCTGTTCTGGCGGGACAAGCCCCTACTGAATAGGTAAATGTTTGGACACAAATCTCGAAATCTCGTGGTTGCAGAAACTCAATGGGCAATATTGAATAGCAACAATTCTCCCTCAGAAAGTCAATTCTCTCCAGTGTATGAATCCAATTGGAATATCTCGACTGGTACAGAAGAAGGATGTGGCTCCCAGATTGAGCTCTCTCCTCTGTGTGGCCTTAAATCTGACTGTGTAGTTCACATTGACTGTCAGATGGGTAAGCTGATAAAGAGTGACTTCACTGCAACCATGGTAAATTATGGACACAGAGTGGCACTGCAAAATCTCTGGTTAGCCAAAGTCTGTGTCTCGGCATAGAGCGCTCTCATCCGGCAACTGTGTTTCTCATTAACAATTGTGTGATGAGCGTCAGGCACTATGAGTACTGGCGAATGCCAGGTGGAGATACTACACACACTGTTCCATGCTGGTGGGAGCTGAAGATACACCAAGTTCCCACAGTCCCAGTAAATATCCATAACAGCAGACATCCCACCATCAAGGTCTGAAAATCAGAAAACATTACTGCAATTCTGATTAATACCCACTGGCACAGTGCCATCACCCCTGAAACAGAAGGAAAAATGTGTCAGCAACTGGATCTTAGCAGGTTTTTCTTTTTGCTTCAGACAAATTATCTTTCCATATCTCAAAACATTTTTTCATATGTGTCACCTTCTTCTGAGAGCCCCTGAACTCCTCGTGCTCTGCAACACATCATTCGCATCTCCCATTGATTATGAGAGAACACGGAACCTTCCAATTTCAATTAAGCGTGTAAACTGCAACTTGCATTGTCCTGTTCTTTGCCATTTCTTTTATCACATTCAGTGTCATTGATAGGTGCTATAGTAGTGTGTATTGTCTGCCCTTGACATAAGCCACATACTCTGCACAGAGCCTGATGCACTAAACATTGTGCTATTTAAGGTGGTATTACACTAAGAATGAGCAGTCTAGGAGTGCAAGTAGTGTGTGGGATGAGGAACAGATGTAATCAAAATCTGTAGACCTCTCCATTCCCACCTCCCTAATGTGGTTGTACACCATATTACTTGAATCGGGGAAATGCTCATCAACGACGCTATCTGAAACATTTTCATTTTCAAGAAACCTGCATTGCTCAGTGACCCTTATTTTCCTGAACAATGATAAATCATTATACTTTATGTCAATGACTACTGATTTGTCAACTTTTCCATGCCTACATTCACCAGCCCATACCCATATAATTCCTGTTACACATGGACAAAAACAAAAAAGAAGAGAGAAAAACAACAGACAAATACTCATTATAACATTGGCGTTCCTCCAGAAATCAGAGAATGGCCATTGCCCGCTTGTCCACAAGGACGCCCTAGTCTAAAAAATGTCCCACACCTCATAAGAATACTCATCTTATGTATTCTCTGGTTGCTCTTCACAAAGGTCGTACTCTTGCAGATGTGGGTTGGTACGAGTGTCTAGTAAAACATTCACAAGGTGTATCCAACACTTTTGGCCTTAGACCTTCACTGCACCCGGAATAGCGAAAATCAGCCGGTACGGCCCATGGCTACAGTGAACAAAAGTATGAATGAATATGTTCTCCCCGGAGAAGAGCTGAGGTTGCGGTAGGGACTCTAGGTTGACACTTTCAGATGCAGCCGGCTGTTGACGAGAAGATGCAATCTGTGAAGATATAACTTGTGCAATTTTGGTGAGATCCCTAAGATAGCCCTGAAACTATTTCCCTAGGATGTCCTCAGACTTATGTGCATCAAAGACTGTGGGCCTCATCACGAGTCTGGCGGTAACCCTTAAATGCGTCGGTAGCGCTATTACCGCTGCATTTAAGGGTCCGCCAGATCATGGCTTTGGAGGCAGAACATCCAATTTTGGGACAGAGAAGGACATAAGGCCTCATTACAAGTAACTGCCTTTGAACTTGTAACACTGTTCCACGAACCTGATATCCTGGTGCCACTGGGACATCACAAGTGACCTGTAGATGGTGTTCTGAACACAGCCTGTCCTTAATTCCCAACAAGGAAGTCATCTCCTTAAATAGCTCATTAAAGAAGTGAATCCCATTGGCAGATTTTAGGACATTGCATATTCCCAGCTAGGAAATACCTTGTGTACCAACAATTTACCCACTGATTTAGCATCAAGGTGAGTACAGGATCCAGTCTCAGACCAACAGGAATATGGGAAAACAACAAAAATTAAATAGTGATAACGAATGCACCTGTTAATCATATTGACACAGTTGATATGAAGCTCTCTGAAGGCCCAGAGGGGCAGGACAATATTCCCTTCGTCCTGAGGATATGTCCGGTGTTGTACAGGTGGCAAGTGATTCAGTTCACCACAAAATTGTCTACATGTTCTTGGACGTTGAGGACAAACCAACCCTCCTGGATATTGGCATCAACATCAATGTACTGCTTTGAAAGATGCGTAGGGTAATGCGCTGCACAGGTGCAACCCTGAGCAACTCTTGAGGCATCACTACCTTACCTGTGATATTTTGTCTGCAAACCATATCAGTAGGTGATAAAGAACACCCTCTCTTATTCCACTAATCCCTTTATTTTTGTGAAGCCTTACCTTTAAATTCAACAATTTTAGTTGAGGGCACAGAATTGTACAGCATTGGTAACTGTACCTGTTGCATCACTAATTCAGGGGATGCTGGGGAATCTGAAATGTCCAAATATGTGGCTTCCTTTGCCACTTTGTCTGAAACATCATTACCAAGAGCAATTGTGTCAGTACTGTTAGTATTTACAACACACTTTACTACCACTACTGTTGCTGGCATGGTTAATACTTTGATTTGTTGTGAAAGTAATGCAGCATGCTGGATGGATGTACCGTCGCACCTCTTAAATCCTGTCCTATGCCATCTCGACAACCCTGCATGCCCTTTGGACTTAACATAGGACGAATCAGAATATATGTTGACTGCGCTTTTACTCTTAATTTCTAGCACCTCTGTGAGAGCCACTAATTCTGCCACTTGTGCAGAATAATGCGGAGGCAATCTCTTCTTCACCCTGAGCTGGTACTCACCGTCCACAAGGTGCAGAACAGCGGCACCAGTATGCCTTTCACTCTTCCCTGATCTATCATCAGGAGCCATCAATGAAGAGTACTTCTCCATCTTTGAGTGCATCCTCCCTGACATTGGGACTCGTGTCTGTTTCTCCCTTGTAGATCACACGGTCATGGACAATCTCATCTGGTTGCACTGGCTCAGCTAAGAATGTTGTAGGGTTTACAGTGTGGCGCCTTACTGGGTGAATGGAAGCATTCAATAATGTTGCCTCATACCCCAAGGCTTTCTGAGTAGTAATGGTTGATTTAGATTTTTCCAAGATTGCAAAAACTGCATGTCCCATGTATAAGGTTACTGGGCAGCACATAGAAATGGTCGAAGATTTCTGGATTGCAAAAGCCGCTGCCGCTAAAGCTTGCTTGCAAGAAAAATGGCCCGGCATCACTGGATCTATGAGTCTACTAAAATAGGGCAGGGATTGTGACTCATAGATGTTCATTGCATGAAGACAGCCATCATCACTTGCCCACTTGGTGTAAAAATAAGAAAAATGGCGTCTTATAATTTGGCGTTGCTAAGACTGGAGCATTACTGATCGCAGCTTAAACTCCTGGAAACATGTTATCATTTCTTCTGTCCAACTGATTGAACCCCTCAGTTTTTGCATTTCCTTAAGTCCTTGCAAGAGGGGTCTTCTGTAGCTAGAGTAGTCAAAGATCCATGACCTACAATAGTTACAGAGAAATAGGAATTATTGCATTTGCTTAATGGTAACTGCCTGTGGCATGTTTTTCACTGCAACTGCATTCTCTGGCATTACTTTCCTTCCTGACAGTGATGTTACTTGCCCTAGGTACACTACCTCTTGCTGACTATACTAACATTTCTCTTTGTCCACCTTATACCCCTTGTCGGCGAGCAGAGTGAGAAGCCTTATTGAGTCTTTTTGACACTGCTCCTCTGAAGTGCTACACACTAACAAATCACCCACATACTTGTTCACTGTGCTTGACATGTGTAGGTTCCCTAAATCCATTTGTCCCACCCTATTAAAGAGACAAGGAGACTCACAATACTCCTGCATTAATCTTGTGTGCTGTAATTGCTGACCACGATATGCAAATGCAGCAAGATTTTGGGAATCATGGAGAAAGGGAACTGAGGAAAATACATTTTTTAAATCAATCACAGTCAAATCGATCACTGTAGTATTAATATTACAGAGAATGGAAGCAGGATTCGAAACCACTGGAAATTCCACCATAACCATATTATTCTAAGGGCGTAAATCCACCAACTTGACCCCTTCGCTTTCTTTCCTGGATATATTGCTGTAATGCAAGATGACACTGACAGCTGTATTATACCTTGTTGCAACATCACCAACGGCCCCCATTGACACAGGGTATTGCCTCACTCTGTGCAGCATTGCACCTGACTTTAACTTTATCTGTACTGCCCCAATTACTGGTCCATAAATGGCTATGTACTTTCTCCAAGTCTTCCTGCAACTGTGGTGATGGGGGTCTAACAATAGACATAATGTGTGGCACCTCTCTATGCTCTATCATAATCTGGCAAGTTATACAAATCTCAAATATAATTTCCCTGTGTCCTCGGTATCCTCAAACAACTGTTTGTTGGACATCCCCCTTAATGGCAACATTGGATCTACACACAGAACTGGCCGCTATTCCTCCCCTCCCTCATCTGTGCATAAAAGAATAACCTTGTCTTTCTTTGTAATCACTGTTTCTAGGTGCAAAGTAAAAACAGTACCTGGTGCTTTTTCTTGTGGGCAGCTGGTCGAAATAAAAACTCAGCAGGCATGTGAAACGCTTTATCTCGAATACCAGGCACCCATCCTAGCCCTATTGTTACCCTGTAAAGAACAGGTCTGGATGTACAGGTAGCCCTTGCACTGCAATGTCACTATAACATTCTATCATAGGTGCTATTGTCCTAGCGGGACACAAACCTGGTGTCGAGCATACTATACCTTCCTCCAAAGATGAGATTGTCAGATTCAAATTACACAGGGGATCTCTGGCCAAAAAATTCACTGATCTGCACATTACAATAAAGGAGCTGACAAATCCTGTGTACCTACCGTAATAGGGAGAGCTTCAGTATATGAAACCAACAGAATAGCCCCAGAGAAATCCTGTGTGTCCATTAAGCTTCCTGAAAGGGGAAAATTACCTTCCTTGATGCAATATTTAGTTGCATCTGATTCAGCCATAAAAGCAAATGTACGGTCTCCTATCATCACACCTACCTGGGTTCCCTCTTCCGGATCAGTGGTGATGGACAGGACTGGCCATGCCATAGTTCCCTGTAGGATGTCCTAGTGAGTATATGCGCTCATACTTGGAAGCGGGAATCGATTGCTTCCTAAAACACTCACTCTGGTATAGTGCATCACCATACCTTAGGCTAAAGGATTCTTAGCCCAAGATTGTATAGGTGCCTGTGCTGGTACCACTAGCTGTTGTGCACAGGTCTGTACAGTCTCAGGCGTTGGGTACTGAACTACCCGTGCTTGCTGTGGCTGCACATATCCCAGGGAATATGAAATAGATGGGGGGTGCATTTGTGACGAGGGATGATAGGCAAACCTACTTGCTGATCCATTTGGGTTAGCGCAAAAATCATAGAAATATGGCAATCAACTCCTGCAATCCCACGCTAAATGCCCCATCCTTCCACAAGAACAACACTGAACTTCAAACAGCCCTCCAACTTGACCTCCAAATTGTCTGCCAAAGGTTGGCTTCCTCCCTCCAAATCCAACCCCTCCTCTACTCCGAAAACCTCCTCTGCCCCTCTGGAAACTTCCCATCTCCCTTCCATCTGTGGCAAATCCATATGCCAATCCCTGTGCCATATTCTGTTTGTACTGCCCTTGCTGTCACTGCTGTCCTTCTGTTGAGCTCATAATCATTTCTCCTTCTGTTCTGGCTTTGCTCCAGCTTTCTGGGGCCGTTCTGTGGCTTCTCTTTGTTTTTACTGCCTTCTTCTACATGATGAACTATGTGTGCTCGTAATTTCAGTCCATCATTTTACTTCTATTCCTACTACTTTATGTAAATCATTCTGTACATCTTTGGGGAGTCCCTTCCTCAGCATATGATAATTTATTGCAATGTTTTCATCCCATGCCTCTCCTGTCTTGGCTCACCACATTTCCCGGAACTGCTGAATAAACAAGGCCAGACGAACATCCGCCTTCATAGTACGAGCCATGATTGAGTTGATGCCTAGGTGCACATTTCTTAAATCTGCCCATACATATGTCCTACAATTATTAACGGGTGCACCATCATGTTCATTAGTGTCAGGCTGCACCCCTGGATATCCTGCTTTTCTCCAAATACCATATGTTCGCTCCCCCAATAGAGCAGCAAACAAACATTGCAGGTCCCCACGGCCAACATTATCCCTGTTCCCTTATTACATTTGACAACAGCCACTCGGCTGCCATGACGCTTACTAAGCCGTGACCCCCATGGTGTAATCTCCCTCATATCTCTTGGTGCTTCCCCCCTGTTCCTCATATGCTAATCATTCTCCCTCTTCTGCTACTTCTGCTTCTCTTTCAGTATTCACTGAATCATAGCCTAAAATAACACCATTCCATCTGCCAGAACTTCAGGTATCCCATCTAGACCAAGACCTCCCTTGTCTGGGTCCACCTTGTCATCTCTAATAAGTGTGCTATCAATTTGTATCCTAAACCTGTCGCAATCTCCACTGATGCAGGCATGTCTCTGCACTCTGCCCCACTCTGCTTTCCTGCACTGCTTGTGCTAATCCCTCCTCTGCCCTTCTCAGCACTTTTTCTAAATCCCTACATGTTTTTCTCTCTATCTCCATCCTTAATTGTTCCCTTGTTCTAATAGTTGGAGCAGCTGTAGATTCCCTTATAGGTTCAAGGGGAGCAGGATACTGGGTATTAGTATAGCCGGCAGTGGGCTGTAAGGGAAAGAAATCATACAGAGGTGGGGTGGTGGAGGTTTCAGTGTATGCATGTACCGGCCTAGTTGGCTCAATATTACCATCCTAGGCTTTTCTTGAATTCTCAAATACCTTCCACAGTGCTTTGCCTATTTTTCAATTTTGCCCCCTCATATTTTGGCATCAAATACATATACATATGTATGTAAGCCTCCTGTCTTCCTTCCTCTCCTCCTTATCACCAATGTTTACCGCAATGGCACTGTCCAAGGCCCTCATGCCAACCTCCTCCTCTTTGATCGACGTTTCCTGTGCCTTATCAATTTCCTCTCCTCTCCTGCTGTCCCTTCACGACCTTCATCGGCTCCATTGCCTCCTCCCTCTGCCTCTACCTTGGTACCCTCCTTCTCCTCCTTGGCTACTTTGCCCTCTCCTCCTTCCTCCTCTGCCCTACCTCAGGCTCCTTCTACACCTTTGCAGGGAGCACCTCTGATTTGTACCCCTGCCCGGAAGTCTTTCAAGGATGGCAACCTCCTTCACTGCGCCACTCTTAACTCTCGCTCAGCTGTCAAACACTCTTCTGACATATGCCGTCTCCGGGAAGAACTCGACCTTGATGTCCTTTGTCTCACTGAGACATGGTTCACGGTCAGCTCTGTCATGAGCTTTGACACTCTCCTCCCTGATGGCTACAAAATCCTCTCTGTGCCCAGACCCAACCGTTCCAGTGGGGGTATAGCCTTGATCTTCCCAGAGTGGATCCCTGCCCTATCATTCCCATGCAGGCCTACTCCTCCTTTGAATGCCTGGTTTGTAGGTGCTCACTCTCTCCTGGCTACTATCTACCGGCCACCTGGTCTGATCACCTCCTTCCTCTCTGAGTGGGCGGAGCTCTCTTCCTCCCTCCTGACCCCAACCAATTACCTCCTCCTCCTTGGTGACTTCAACATCTACCTAGATGCTTCCTGTCATGCCACGGGACTCTTCTGTGACCTTCGTGACTCTCTCTCTCTATCCTTCCCGCTGGCCCGACTCACTCTGCAGGCCATACTCTACTTGATGTTCTGATCTCCTCAGACCTCCCACTATCTAACTCTCTCACCACTCCTCTCTCCTGTAGCGACCGCTTTCTCCTCTCCTCTCATTTATCTCTCTCTACCCCTCATGCCAAGCCTACCTCCCCAATGCCACCCACCTTCTCAGTAATTCGACCCATGGAGCGTGCGTCAGAGGCTTTTGCTGCATCTTTCTCTCTCCCTCCTGCACCTCTGGCTGACTCATACCCTGACACAGCCCTTTCCATACTCCACTCTGCTATCTCTGATACTCTTGGTGTACTTACCCCTGTTATGAGGATATGCATGAAGCCTAAAATTAAGTGCAACTCTTGTTATGACTCAGACCTCGTCACCCTTAAACGCAAGTGTAGGGTGGCTGAGAGGAAATGGCTGTCATCTTGTATAACCTCTGAAAAACTGGCCTGTCGCCTACTGAAAAGGCAATACCGACTCACTGTCCTCGTTAAGAGAGCTCACATCCAAGCCTGTGTTTCTGCGGCATCTAACAACTCAGCCGAACTCTTTAAAATCTGCCAGGAGCTGGCCAATCCTGCCACAGTCTCTACCTCTACTGTCCCTTCTCAGGCCCTCTGTATGCCCTGGCTTCTCGCTGCATCTCTAAAACTCAGGACATACTGTCCACCCTCTTGGCCTCACCTGCTACTCCCCCCAAACTCTCATCTCCCTCTGGCCCCCCCAGTGGCCACCCCTCGTCCCTTATCCGCCTTTCCTCTCTTCTCCCCTGATGAGGTTTCTAGACAAGTCCGATCTATGAAAACCTCATCTAAACAGGTTCTTCCAAAACCATCAAGGACAACATTGACACCCTCACCCCTGCCTTAGCAGACTTCTGCAACCACTCCTTCACTTCAGACACCTTCCTCTACTCCTGAAGCACTCTCTTGATCTTCTTCTCAAGAAGCCCTCAGCCAACCCCTCCCTTCTGGCTAATTATCGCCCAATCTCTATAATGCGTTTCCTGGGCAAACCCCTGGGAAAAGCTAGCCATCTCTCAGCTTAATCGTCACACTGAATCTGTCTGCTGTTTCCATGACCATCAATCTGGTTAGAGAGCAGCCAGAAGCATGGAAACCGCTCTCCTGGACATCTGTGAAGACCTGCTCTCTAACCTTGAAGCTAATCACCCCTCTGTCCTCATCCTACTTGACCTCTCCTCTGCCTTTGACACGGTTAACCATGCCATCCTGCTCAACTTTCTCCATGATAATCAGAGCATCACTGATCAGACTCTGGCCTGGTTAATTTCTTTCCTCTCTGATCGACCCTCCTAGGCCCAAATTGGGTCCTTCCTTTCCTCTATCTCTCTCTCCAGCTGCGCTGTTCCCCAGGGGTCTAACCTTTCTCCCTGGTTGTTCAACCAATACCTATCACCCTTCGCCCACTGCATTGTTGCCTTGTGCTCCAACTTCTAGTGCTATGCGGATGACACCCAGCTCACTTTTAGGCTCCCAACTGCCGCCTCTTCTCCTTCTCTCATCCCGGATTGTCTCTTTGCAATCCAAGAGTGGTGCGCCACCAATGATCTCTGCCTAAATGCCAGCAAGACGGAGATTCTCATCATTGGCACACCTGCACCCCTCTTTTCCCTCACTCTCTGTCCGGCCTCCCTTGGTCCTCCTCCTGCTCCCACCTGCAAGGCTAAGAACTTTTGGTTATTTTTGACTCCACACTTTCCTTCTCTCCTCAGATCTCCGACATCTCTATGAAGTCAAACTACCAACTGCACCTCCTCAAATGTACTCTCCCTTTCCTAACATTCTCCAAGAAGCTCACTGTTTCTAGAGCTCTGGTTCTCTCTAGGCTTGTCTACTGTAACAGCCTCTTCTTAAATCTGCCGGCCTCTATGCTCAGTCCTCTACAATTCATCCAGAACAGGACTACAAGACTTATCCTTGGTCTCAAGCCCACGGATCATATCTCTCCAGCAATGAAATCCCCCATCGGCTCCCAGTGGCTGTAAGGATCAAATTCAAGACCCTTTGCATTGTCCACAATGCCTTCTGGGGCCTGGGTCCAAAATATCTCCAGCAATCTCTATTGAAGTATCTTCCTACTTGAGCCCTTCGCTCCTACACCTCCAATTCCTTGGGGGTCAGGTGCTTTTCCAAGCAACGAGCTGGGGGCAGATTTCTCTCCTCTGCAGGAGCCTCCCTCTGGAACAGCCTCACTGCCTCTCTGAAACTTGAGCAGAACCACTTATGGTTCTGGAATCAGCTCAAGACTTTCTTCTTTTCTTCTGCCTTCTCTCTTCCTCTTCCCTGCTGATCTCTTGTCTGATACTGCACTGGTTACCTGGCCACCCTCTGGAGCACGGGCCCAGGTCCCTGCCCTCACAGTTGCACACCTGCACTGCCTCCTGGAAGCCCTTCACTTGTGGCTGTATCTGTAACCATACAGTCTCCCTACTTGCACTTTCTATCACCTGCTGTTCTGCACTTAACATTGAACTGCCACCTTCTGGCCACACATCCTGTCCCCAGATGTTTAGATCCTATGTCCTGCACTTGCCCCCTCACTCCCCTTCCCTCTGCACTTTTCCCCTTTTCTCTTCAATTCATCTGTGTGATCTCATTGTCGCTGGGCCTAGTAAGATCATTGTCTTGTCCCCCCTCCCTTGTTTCTCCACCCGTGCCTCATTGCACTTTGAAACCCTTGTGTATGGGCACGTTATAAATAAAATATCATATCATATCCTCCAAAATACTCTGGTCGTTCCGACACTCTTCAGACCAAGATTTAAATATCCAATCTTTTGTTCACTGAACCCATTCACGGTAGTACTTTAGGATCTCAGCCGTAGAACGTGGAAATGATAGACACAAGTGTACTAGTGGAGTCTTCATACTCCTTTTAATTTCCCACAAAATAAAAAATGTCACTACAGTCAATCCTGTGGCACTCCAATAAATGCTGTAAACCTTTACAAAACCAACCCCCCTACATTTTGACCCTCCAATAATCACACCCCACTCTTAGCTATCCCTAGTCCACACAAACACTCCAACATCTACGACTGACACTGCATCAATAGAAAACACAATAACCTATACCATAGTTCCTCATTTTTAATATGTCCTCCAATCGAGGCAGAAGGAGTGTATCCCTGCATACACACCTTATCTGAGTGGGGAAGTACTGTGAATCCTTCATATAATGGACTGCAACTACACTGCTCCTACTACAACATTGGGCCTCATTATGAGGTCAATAGTAATCCGCTGGTGCTACCGGGAGGTTGCCGCAGACCTCGTAACACTGTTCCGCCACCTCATATCCCGGTGCCACCGGGATATTCCAGGTGACATTGGGCCGGGATGTTAGGCGACGGAAAGTGTAAATCCCCATTCCAGTCGAGTCCCATAAGACTCCATCGGAATGGGGACACAGAAGCACCAGCATTGTTGCTAACGGTGCCAGTGCTTCTGTGAAAACAATGCCTGCAGGTGCCAGTGCTCCCGGCAGGTCAGACCTGCCAGGAGCACCGGCCCCTGCAGGCATTCTTGTAGTCTGGTCGGTCCAGAAAGGGTGCCAGTACATTGCTACCGGCACCCTTATTTCCAAACCACCAGGCTTGTAATGAGGCCCATTGTATTTCCTCGACTACGAGAAGAACCTCTTCACTACCAATAAGAAAAGAAAATAATAAAGAAAGTAATAAAGGAAAAAAGGACATCAGTTGATTATGTCTTTGATAACTGTTCTGAAACTATTATTCAGTGCTGCTTATGTCTTGCTGGTGATGTTTGGTTTGAAAGAGGGGTCATCGTTGATGTTAAAGCCAAGCAATTTTGCACGGATGAGGGTTGAAACGTGAATACATCAAGCTTCATGTCAGTCACTCATTTTTGGACTTGGTATGCGTGTTGAGGTTTACTAGAAGAATTAATATGGTCTTTGTTGAGTTGAACTATTGGTTGGTGCTTGTCATCAAGGTTTGGATGAGGGACAGGCAGTGCTTGAGTGGGTGGATGTTATTGATGAAAATAACCCTAGGTAAAGATGTGTGCCATCTGTGTATTGGTGTTACTTGATGTTGATATTGTCGAGTAGTTCCCTTCAGAGTTTCCATGTAGATGTTGGAGATGATAGTGGACATGTTCTAGCCTTTTCAAATTTTACAGATTACTGGGCAGTGCTGGGATCTGTGGGGGCCTGTCTGGAAGAGTTGGTCTCTCTGGGGACGTAAGTGGTGAGCCACTGCAGGACTGTTCGTTGGCACCCATGCATTTGGTGCGGATGTTGAGAAGGGCTTCTTTGTAAACAGCATGGTAGGCAGTAGAGAGGTTGAGTAGGATGAGTAGGTAGGGGTCACCTTTGTCCAGGATATGCAGAGCCCATTTGATAACTCTGATTGTGGTGCTCGCGGTGCTGCATCATGGTTGGAACGTATAGGACATTGAGCTGAGTGAACCTTTTGTGCAACATGAAGATGGCTTTCTTCTGAATCACCTTTCCGAGGAAAGGTAGATGAGTGACCTGGGGATTGTTGGCCAGGTAATTCGAATTGAGTATGGTTTCTTCAGGAGTGGGATGATATGCTTCCTTTTCTGGTACTGCAGCAAAGCAACATGATGCTTCTTACATGGGAATAGCTGCATATACGGGAATGCTGCCATATGTTGGCTCAGACAGCCTGAACTTGTTTCGTTACAGTTGTATTACTGGAACTACGGGCAAAACCAACATGATTGTATTCTTGCGTGGCAATACTGACATGCATTGCTCCAGGCAGCATTATCTGGTGTTCTTACAACGCCATGCTGCTACTATTGGGCACAGACAGAATGATAGCACGTATTGACAAGCCCAGGTGCTCTGGAACTACTCCGTTGGGGATGTTGTGCAGTATAAAACCATACAACATAACATAAAATAAAATATATTGTAGTTAAACACCTCATGAAAACGCGTCTGAAAATGCTCCTCTGTACTGTTGGTAGCGTTTGGATATTTGTCATGTATACCCCTCAATTTCACTCAATTTTCCAACAGCGTGTGCAGTGAAATGCACCATTTTATCCCGTTGGTATAAAACATGCTCTTGATGCCCACTCGAATCTCACTGGGGTGGTCGAGGCTCTCATGCTAAACGCAGATGTTTGCACACAAACTTGATGAATTGTAAAGCCCCTCCCATAAAACAAGTCACCAGCCACAGCTGCTGGGTCGTTTACCAGGCCTCTGAAACGCCCCATAGAATCATGAGCTCTGATTGGCCCACCACAACTCTTCCCAGCATTCTGTGGTTCCATTCAGCCCAGCAATGCAAGCCCCGCATGTTAAGTCTTTTGCTGGCATTTGAGCGCAATGTTTGGCCGCCTGCACGTGCGAATATCAAATGAGCTATTCTGGTTGTCCCACTCAATCCGGCAGGCATGGGTTCTTCCACCCTTACTCTAAAGTGGGTCCACGCCCTTGCAGCACATAACAAAACAGCTCAAATCAGTTGATTTAACACCACAATCTTAACGTTTCCTTCATACTTTGGCATCACTGCTGTTCAAAAGGAATGCAATGGTCTCATTTTCATTGATGGATTGCACATTAATCAACCGCCAGCAATAATTAACTCGCAACATTATTGGGCACTTTTTCTCTTCTGTCATTGAACTTTCCACCCCCACTTAATTTAACCGGAACGTCAATGCACTGCAGCCGTTTTCCAGTTCCTAACTTGAGTGATGGGTCTGGCCATCTGGAGAGGTCACGTTCACCGAGCAAAGGCTAGCCCGCGGGTTATTGTGGCTCATTAATGCCGACGGTAACCAGTTAGAGCTTGGACAAATGGGACGTATGGAAAGGGGTGATATACACTGGGGTGATATACAGTGCAGCTGTGCATTCATGGCGCACATACATCATTTCGCTGACATTTGTGTACTGAAAAGAGGGCCAATTAGTAGTATGTCCAATTAGTATACCATTGTTAGCACTCCACCGTTGGATGAGAGGAAATGGCAATTCTGAAGACAATTGTTATGAAATTATAATTTGTTGTGGTCCAATGAACCACACTTGGTCTTTGCCAGGGTATACAAAGTTTGCATAGAACAGAATGTATTATTTTTAGCTGAGTTTTAAAAGTGCATCATTGTTAATGATCTGCAGCCTTCAATGATACCTGTTAGTATGTATTTTCTGTGAATGTGTTTCAATCATATGAACACATTTGTAAATGTGTGTGCTTGCATGTCGACAGCGCTATAATTTAATTAGAAAGACCTCCCCTGATCAAGGCTTTCTTCTTTTCTGTAGCAAAATAGCACAGCTAAAGAACAATGAACTATGCAACCTAGTTCCAATAAAGGCGTGTGAGGTGTAATGCTAAAAATACTATAGCCACCAATAAGAACCAAGTGTATCGCAGCCACCAATCAGAATCAAGTGCATCGCTGTTAAGGAATTGCAATCTCTGAAGACCTCTTATTTATTTCCCAGCAGGTCCAATGCCAAACGAGCTGCCAACCTCTGCCATTTTGCCAGGATCTTCTTTTTTGAGTTCTGGCTTCTTCAGACAATGGCACTTTGCATTTGGGCTTGTAGGACGATGCTTATGATTTAAAATTCTAAACTTCAAGTTCCAGCATGCACGTTGCTGTTGACTAAAACGCCAGTATTGGTTAAAGCTACAAGCGTGTAAAGTTAGGCCCAGTTTGAAACTGAATTGTGAATAGAACACCCCCTGAATTGGTTATTTTAATTGTATACCTGTGTTGCTATGACTTATTGTAAGGTGTATGTCATTTCGTCTGTGACAACGTCTCCAGAATTGAATGCTATGTTATTTGTGCAGCATTTTCTTATGTTTGTATTTCAGTTACTGTAATGATGGATCCAGGTGAATGGCGGGGGCAGGTATTGGCAGTGTGTGGAATACAATTCATGGTTCACTGTACATTTGAAAAGGCTGGCCATAATGTCATATGAAATCCAGAAAATACAACTAGTCAGCTGATCTAAATACAAATCAATTTTAAAGTTTGTAAAATGTATTGCATGTTTATATGCAGCGCATTTTCGTCTCTGCCTATGCAGGATAATGGAGCCATAGGGCCTGATTTGCAAACGCGTTTTTCGATTGGATTGCGCTATTGTAAAACGCTTTTGGAAATCGGATCCCCATGGTCCAATCCAATAGGGCATCTACTTCCCTTGCACCAAAAAAATTGTGCCACAATCAGATTCAGCAGCAACTGTTCATACAAAGGGGTGTTCCTGACCATTTTAAAGAGCATCTTACATTTACAAATTGGATGTGCTTTCAAATGTTCAAAAAACGGAAGCCGTACCCTGCTCATGTTTCAAAGGCTTAGGCAGAATCCACAATACATCAGAGGGTTTTGTGTAACCCTTTCATGCACTTTTACTTAAGTGAGACACACAGGTATGGACCACCGCTGTCCCACTTTCTATCCCCGAACATTGATAGTCTTTGTTTTGGAAGACATTTCAAAATGGCAGGCCCGTTCACGCAGTTATTCTTTAGGCATACAGTCAAGTCATCTGAGGTTCTGACAGTGCACAGAATACCGCCAGAAGATACAGGAGCTTGTGTAGCCTGAGGAAATCTCTTATTTGGCTTCAGGCTTAAATCACGGACCCATGCCATATTATGATCCTAATGTGTACGTGCGTACCTTTGGCATGGGGCAAACATACACCAGGACGAACCCCTCACTTCATTTTTCCTAGGTCGAAATTGAATTGAGTAATACAAAAATCAATGTTTACAGTACTTACAAATGGGAGTATTCTAGCATGAAGAACTACATAAAAACATGATATGATTGTGTATAGGCGTGTTACAAATGCCATATCATATCACATCATATCATGATAATCATCGTAAACCATCAGCATTATTTTATTTTTCTTATTATTATGATTAACTATTATTATTGATCTTTATTTGTTTTGGTTAAAATAGTTCAACCTTTTCAATTTACAAATCCTAAAACTCAGTTAAAAACATTTAAGTCTCATTACAAAATCAAGCATTTCATTCAGTGCATCAGGCAAAGTATAAAATATTTCTTTCAATACATGAAGCAATGTATAAAAAAACCTTTAAAACCTATTTCGACTAAAACATAAAAGAAGAAAGCAACAACAGAAAAATAAAAAATAAAAAATAAAGATACACCATACTATTTAAAACGTTTTCTTTTGAGAATACGTGTAATTAAACTAACACAATACCAACTTCTCCAGAACACGAATAAATGCTAAATTTAGAGGTATTTGTTCAGCATTAAATATTTTTATCCACATTTTCTCCCTCAACACCACTCTGAATTCTTTAAAAAATGTGCAAAATCGATCTTTTCTTAGTTTTGACAAGGCCGGACAACCAACAAAAATATGTTTCTGAGTTTCTATGACATTAGAGTTCTGTCAGAATCGACATTGCGTTGATGTACCACTAATTCTTTCTCTTGAGGCAATGACTGCTTTGGTTGGCCACATGTCTAGTTGAATCCTCAGCAATGCATTCCGATGTTTGGGATCAGGGAATATTTTGAAAGATCTTTTTATTGGTTTTCGAACAAAATGGCCAACCTTCATAATTTAATATTGTTGACACCTGTGCCAAAACCTGATCCACTCTGATTGATAGAGCTTCTTTTTTGCACGATCTGGGTTCTCTATCAGCAGATTTTCTGCAATATCTACTTTCCTCATGATTGACAAACAATGTTTTTTTTTACAAATTTTGAAAAAGTTATTCTTACTAATCGGTGTAGCTGTGGCTATTATCAGGATTAAAGTAGATTTGCCCTCTTGATGCATTAAACATTTTCGAAACAGTGCCAAAGTTTGCCATTCTACTACCGTTTAAAGAGAGGGTAGCCCCAATTCAAATCAAATCACTTTTGTGATTCCCAAGATGGTTTTCCAGAATTTCCCTTCCAAGTAATCCCATTTCGGTTGGTTAATTGCCATTTTAGTCTGAGGACCATAGGTGACTGCAGGGTCTACATTTTGCTGATGGAAAGTTATTATTGGTTTACAAGAGAATTTGCAGTATCTATTTTGTATTACTTTAGCCTGCGGTGTTGAATTGATCATCTTGTTCTTTATTTCCTTTTTAAATGACAGGTCTCCCTTATCTGCATTGACGTTAAGGCCGAGGTAACACAATTCTTTAATTGTTTCAACATTTTCATTGTCTATATGACATTTAAATTTTGTGCTCTGAGCTTTTTTGTTGTGCGTCAGGATAAGAACATTTTTGATTTGGTAATATTTATGGTTAGTAAGTTTTCTATGGCATACCTTTTCTAATGCATTCAATTTCCTTTGTAGGCCTATTGCAGTTTGGTCAATTATGACAAAATCATCAGCGTATTACAGGTGAGACATTTTTGTGATGCCTAATTTTGGTGAAAAGGAACGCAGAGCCTCTAGAGCAATATGTATATCATGGATGAAAAGTATTGAGGCTAACACACACACCCTGTTTTATCCCTCGAGAGGTGGTTATCATCCCAGTCAACAACCCTTCTTTGTTTAGTTTTATTCGAATTGATGTGTTGGTGTGTAGCTGCTGTATCAAGTATAGTTGGTCGGGAGGACACGTTGCAGTTTTTAACTTCACCCACAAAAATTTTCTTGAAATATAATCAAATGCCTGTCTAAAATCAATAAATAAAATTGAGAAAAGGGACTAAGGTTACCCCACCTTGCGGACACTGGTCATGAAGGAACCAGCACACTAATGACAGATCACTCCTAGTGGTCTGTGTTCTAGAGAGCAACCGTGCTACAAGTAACATATACACATATTTTATTCATATGATTGGTTTTCAAAAACAAACAGATTAGCCTAACAAAACATAGTTAAAAAATTGACATCATCTTTTTTTCTTATTCTTGAGGTCTTTCAGATTGACTTCATACCGACATTTGTACATTCAGTTACTTTGTCTTGTGAGTTAGTACATATTGGTGACTGAGAATGTGGTCAAAGTGACCTAACATCTATCTATTCGACACACATTAGTGTTTCTGGCACTGAAAAGGTTGCTGGTGTTCTGGTGACGTCTTCAGGACAGTTCTAGTGGACTTGATGGTGTCACCGATTATTCACTGATGGGGGCCATCTAAAGGTAAAGAACGAGTAGTTAAAAACAATGGGTATCTCTACAGGGACTGGAGGTGCCTGGTAGGTTGCTGGGAAGTATCCTACCTGAGCCAGTTATTGGCAGTGTCCCAGGTTTGGTGCGGCCGCACAAGGGCCTCTTACTGCAAGCGCCTTCTGTGCGCTTGGTATGATTTGCTCTGGATGTAGTTAGATCCAGACTCCAGTTTGATAACTGTGGGGAAGATTGCAATTATCAGATTAGGTCTCCAGTTGGTTAGCTCTGGAGAAGATTATCTGATAAATAAGGAGTGGGGGCACTGGATGTCGTGCCTCTACCCCCTATCTAACTGTGGTGGTTCACTGCCCTAGCATGCTGTTAGGCAAGTGAAGATCATCTCTACTCGATTAGTGAGTGTCAGTGATCGAGTGACAAATACTGTGTATCTTGCCTTGTCACTTGTGAATTAGATCAAGTCTCTTGTATTTCATCGCTCCTGCCGTGCTATGTCCTGCCGTGCTCTCTATGCGTTTGGGGAAGAGCAACGTGCTGTGCAAGGGTACGCTCTGCACCGCGGTGGATCAAACAAAATCAATCAGGTTATCCGGCCTATAGGGGCAGTGTCTGGGTACCAGCGTGCTCTATTGGTGAAAGGGAGCATCGGGCTGTGCAGGGTGGGCTCCAGACCACGGCGGGTCAGAGTACAGTTTACCTATTGGTGCGCGTAGCTGCAGATCGCCGTAGGTATGGCAGTGTCTGTAGCTATGCGCATGCGTGCTGGCTAGTTAATGCTTGCTTGGCGCGTCAGTACGCGCACTGGTCTAAAGGATGCGTGCGCAATGGAGCAACGTCTCAATACTGTGTACCGGAGTTAGTGTCTCTGCCGGGCGAGTGCGTATTAGCCATTGAAAAATGCATATGGCCTGTGAGGGATTATACGGAGACCCTATATCTATTACTAACATCGGAGTTGATTACAGTGTGATACCATTTTCTTTAAGATACGGTCGCTATTGTGGACATACTCTCTTTGTACCTAGTTAGTGCCAGGGGCACAAGTGCAATAAAGTCCTGGCGGTATTGCTGGTGATATCTATTGTAACTAAGGGGTCAGGTAAATGGTATGAGTGTGTTTAGCTTGCATTCTAGTATTCTTGTAGAACAAGAAAGGCATGTAACCATACAAACTACTGGCCGCGAGTGGAGACCATCGTTATACTATTGCGAACATTGCCAGTATCGATAGAGCTAATGAATCGCATGAGCAGAATGGCAGTCCTAACAAAGTCAGAAATACAAGTAAATACGTTTCCCCGCATTTAGCATCCTTGATAACTTTTGCTTACAGAGTCTTATATGCATGGAAAAGCATTTGACACATATGAAGGACCATTTGACACGTATGCATGGAGAAACATTTGCCACATGTGGGATGATTCACACTAAGGATTTGAAAAATTAGAAAAAGAGATTCCACTATATGGCCACGTTTAACCCGTTTTTTTACAGTGTCTAAACGGTGTATCCATTTTTGCTCTAATTTCCTTAGTGCTAAGTCTCTGTCTCCTCCTTTAGCTTTTGCTTCTATAGTTTGGATCACGCACCATCTTAGTTCTGTATGTTTGTGTCCTTTTTTCTCAAAATGGGCCACCATTGGTTTGTCCTCTACTTTGTTTTTCAGACAGAACCTGTGTTTGCATATCCTTTGTCTCACCTAGCGTTTGCTTTTTCCTATGTATAACAAATCGCATGGGCATAGAATCATGTATATGCTCCATTTGGTCAGACAATTGGAAAAAGTCTTGTATTTCCATATAGTGCCATTAAGGGATACGTCTTTTTGGTCTTGCGTGAGGTGACAGACCGAGCACTTGCCACAACGGTAGTGGCCTACCACAGGTGGAAGATGCCACAGTGTGGTTTGAGCAGACAATTGTGGTTTTTCTGTTGGGTACGTGTGTACCAGGTGGTCCTTGATGTTCTTACTTCTTTTAAATGCAAATCTTGGTGTTGTTGGTGCAAAAATGTCTGTTTGCAATAAATGCCAGTTGGACAGGATTGTCTTTCTGAGTGCGTTACTCACTGGTGAGAAAGTCGTTATGCACGTCATCTTGTCTTGCTGTTCTGCTTGTTTTTGTTTTGTCAAACAATCTGTTCTGCTGCGATTTCGTGCTGTTTTCCGTGCTCTCCTGATGATCGCCCCTGGGTACCCCCTGTTTTTCAGCCGGTTCTCTAGGTCTTTTCCATGAGAGTCAAATTCGGGCAGTGAGGAGCAATTCCTTCTTATTCTTAAAAACTGTCCAAATGGTAAATTTCTTTGAGGGCTTGTGGATGGAAGCTGGAAAATTGTAATAATGTATTCTTATCTGTTGGTTTACGGTATAGTGTCGTTGTTATTGTGCCATCTTGTGCTCTGAGGATATTGAGGTCCAGAAAGGCCAAGTTGTTATTATCGTGGTGCATAGTAAATTTAATGCACGGGTCCACAGTGTTGAGCCATGTGTGAAACTGTTGTAGTTCGAGCAAGTTGCCTTTCCACAGAGTAAAGATGTCATCAATGTACCTCACCCATCCGACTAGTTTGTTCCTGTACTGGTTTACATCGTTATATATGAATGAGATTTCTAGATTGTCCATATACAAGTTTGCGATATCTGGCGCAAAAGTTGAGCCCATGCTAGTACCTCTTATCTGCTGAAAAAATTGTCCTTTATATAGAAAGTAATTTTCCGTCAGAGCCAGGCGGATGCACTCTTGGATAAATGAGGTTGGTGTAGAGACATCTGTGCGTTTATCTAGGTATCCTTTGAGGACGTCAATGCATTCCTTTTGCGGTATACTGGTGTATAAAGTTTCAACGTCAAAGGTCCCCAGTATGTCTTGTTCTGAGGTGGGGATGTTGCTGAGATGGAGAATCATGGCTGTGGTATCTTGAATAAAAGATTTCATTTTTCTTACACATGGTCGCAGGAAAATATCAGTGTATATGGACAGGGGTTCAAGAATGGACCCTATGCCCGAGACAATGGGTCTCCCTGGTGGTTTAGTTGTATTTTTATGGATCTTTGGGATACAGTAAAATGCTGGTATTACTGGGTGATCTTTGGTGAGAAAGGCCTTCTCATCCTCATCGATCCATCCTTGCATTGTAGCATAGAGCATGAGGCTTTTGATCTCTTCCGCTATGCGAGATGTGGGGTTATTGTCCAGTTTCTTGTAAAAGCGGGTATCGCTAAGTTGTTTCTGGATTTCTTCTTCATAAAGTTGTTTACCCCAGAGGACTATACTGCCTCCCTTGTCTGCGGGTTTGACCAAAAATAGATCGTTCATTTCCAGATTCTTTAAGGCTTTTCTTTCTATACTTGTTAAATTATCTCTGTAGTGGTTTTTTGTTTTGTTGTCCACCTCTCTTAAGATCCTGTTTTCAAAGGCTTGGATTTCTGGACATATCATTGACGTTAGAGGCGTAAATGTTTATTTCGGTTTTAGGCCTGTCGTAGTCGGGTCTATATCTTTTTCTTTTGTGGAATCTCGGAAAAAATAGCGAAGTCGGATGAGGCGGAAACATTTCCTAACCCGATTGGTTGTTATTTCCACTGTTCTGTTGTTGGTAGAACCCCGGGACCAGATAGGGGTATGTACGCTCCTCTCTTTAGTTTTGTATGTCTTTCTTGAGTTTCCAGATTTTTTTGTCCAGTGTGAACTCCTTGAATTTTTTTATTTCTTCCTCTATTTGTTCCAGCTGTTTTTTGAAGTCCGGGATCACTGATTCTGTTTTGATCTTATCCTCCAGTTTCTTAAGAGCCTCTGTTTGTTGCTTGCTTTCTTCCTCCGTTGTTTCTATTATTAGGAGGACCCAATCTCTGGCGCATTTATTGCCGACTCCACTGAATTTCGCTTCAAATCTGGGGTTGTCGATGAATACCCTTGGTATATTTTTTACCTGTAGGCCCTCTGGGATGACCCCTGCCTTCAGGTATTCTAGCATAAGGAGCCCATGTGACTCCGTACGTACTAGTTTCTTTTTCTTTTGCAAAAGTGTATCTAATTCTGATGAGGAAGTGTTAGTTGCCTCAGCTGCTGTGGGTGTCAATAAATTCCAGATATATATTTTATTTCTGAGTTGCAGCTTGCTGTTTGAGGGCAGTTAATGTTATCAAGTTCACCCCGGTTCCCAGGGCACCAATGAATCTTGATTGACAGATGTCCACATTTGAGTCAACCGTCAGCCATTTTGTCAACTTTCTCAGTATTAATCAGGCAAAAATCTTGCCAGGGATGTCTAGAAAGGCAACAAGACAGTAGTTGGTTGGTTCATTCCTATTGCTCTTCTTAAATAGTGGAATAATGACTGAAGTCCTCCATGATTCTGGAATGAGCCCCGTTGTGATTTATTTTTGAAAAATCAGATTTAGTAAAGTTGCCCACTCCCGAGGATAGGCTTTCAAGTCACATTGGCTAGCCCATCTGGCCTTGGGGCACTGGATGAACTTAATTTATTTATCAGCATCATTATATCTTGATGGTCAAAGATGAATGTGCTCAGACCAGGGGAGTCGAGCCCTACCAATTCACCATTGTCATCGGGTGCTGCAAAGAGTGCTGAATAATGTTCTGTCCAAGTCACTGCACTAATAGTGTTCAGGGCAATGGATGGGAGGGGATCCCAAGGGTTGTTTTTAATAGCCCCCATATCTCCGAACTAGATTTAGAGATAATCGCTACTAACATCGTTTCGCTCGCTAATTGTTTTTTTCAGTGCTTTGTGATGGCGTATTCTATTTTAATATTTTGTGCAAATAGAAGTTAGGATACCATTCATATTACTAGACCTGGCTCATTTGATCTCACGTACAAGGCACCTATTTTCCTTTTTTAAATCCTGAACATAGTAGTCACATGAATACATATGGGATATCATAACGGGGAAGCCCTTTTCTGTTCCTGTCTAAATAGCTGCAAGGCATCCCTATATGTCAGATGCTTTATTGTTGTCACCTGCTGCAGATCATCAGATAGAACTCGTCTCAATTTTTCCATATTGGATGAAAACGATCTGATTCTATTTCTGTTGTGTACCTCTACAAGATGATTGTAGTATTCATCGATGGATTTTATTGCCTAGAGTCCACATAATCTCAAGCATGTAGTGATCACTGGCTATTGTTGGAAGAACAGCAAAGTCGATTACCCTTGATAGGGCATGTTCCGAGATAAACGCATAATCCATAGTTGTAGTGAATGCATCTCTCACCCATGTGCACTTTGGAGATGTGTCTCTTTGTGATGTACCATTGAGCATTATAAAGTTTCTTTCCTTCATTAGATTTAGCCATAATTTTGCATGCCCCGTCAGCTTGTTCTGCTTTAATCTTATGCATTTCAAATTAAGATCTCCCACAATTATAGACATGTTAATTTCATTATTTTTGGAAATTTCATCTAGAATATCTGTAACTAGCTGTATGAAGTGCACATTAGTTACCATTGCTGGGTTCCAATATAAATGTAATATTGCTATCTTTGAGAAGATCAGATTGTTTACATCTCTGGTCATCAGTTTTGTCAATTAAATGCATGGGTGAGGGGTTGCCCAGGCTGTCAGGGCACTATTTAAGTTTAGCTTTGCGCTGTAAATAGACCTGCTGATTGTTTCTCTTTACCATGATGTATTGCTGGTGTCCAAATTAATTTGTACACTGGCAATATCGGTTCGGATAGCAACCACGTTTCATGGAGGGCAATGAATTCAAAGTACTGCAAGGGATTCTTTTCTGTCGATTTTATTAAATCTTTAAATCCTCTTGTGTTCCAGCTCACCAACCTAATCAGTCTTGCATTATCTGATTCTTGACATTATTTCCTAATGTGATTGTGAGGTTCATGGCTAGCCTTCGCCAGCCACGACCATGCTGACACTTTGTGCGATTGCTTGGCTGTGTCAAAATAGACATTTTGTGGCAATTTACCTGTGTCACCTCTACAACTAATGTGTAGGGGCTCAAGATTGTTCTGTTCAACCTCATTGTGACTGCTGGATCTATCACTTGCAGTCGAAGTAATCTTTTTAATATCTAGTTGAAAGCCTGCTTTGTTTAGATTTTCCCTTTGACTGTAGATTAGTTCTTTAATTACCATGGATGGAATTGTCAAAATGACTGTATCCATATTCTTGTCATGCAAAAAACAAATTCTCTCTATGTCACGATCTGATTAATTGTAGTTTGGTAAAAGTTTGAAATACAAACATCAGCATTGTTCTGTTAGGGAACAGATCTCTCCTGTGGCGATTGGGCATAGTCAGAATCAGTTTGTCTGATTGCCTTAAATGGCTTGTGCCATTTGATTTTTCTTTTTCTGAATGCTGAAAATTATTATTCGCTTTAATTTGTGATGTTAGATCTTTTTTCATTAAGGTCATTTTTGATGAGTTCCTTCTCTCTTTTATGGTATTATTATGATTATGATTTGTATTATTTCTTAGGACTCTCTCTATGTCGATCGGAGAGATCCACTTAGTTGAACAGTTGAAGAAAGTTTGCTTGTCATCTCATTGTTATCACACGCCTGTTCAATCCCCATTCTTCCCTGTTTCTACTCCCTGACCATGTTAGCTGACACTTTTTGCTCTGTAACCAGGTTACCACACCATTAATCATCTGAACATGTTGTTATCTCAACTACACTGGGCCTTGCTGCCCCCCACTGTTAAACTATCCCACTACATATCCAAATATACTCTTATTAATTTTAATGTCAAGCGATACTACAATAAGCATTTCTGCTTTCATCTAGATAACATTACCATCAGAGGTCACACTCTAACTGCCTGTCAGTCAGAAATTCAAAGTACTCCTCCTTTTGGTGCAACGTAACACTTTGTGTTGGTAACTCTGCGGGGGTCTGAAACCTTTGCGCTCAAGGTGTTGCAGACTACAAGTTCCATCAGTCCTACCCAGCAAAGTCAGTGGTGAGAGATCATGGCATTTGTGGTCCAAAACATCTGGTGAGCAGCAGGATGCAGACCCTAGCTTTAGAGAAATATGTTTTCGGTGTAAACTCAGATATTTAAGATATTCCCCCTGAGTTTTTATTTTGTATGAACACAATGTTTCTGAACACATCCTGTAATTCTAAAGCAGGAAATAGGTCTAGCTAGAGAAAGCTTCAGCTTACTGTCAGAGCTCTTGCCGTTGTATATAGGTAAGCCCTGGTGTCAAGCATCTGCTTTGTGATGGGACGGAGTGCAATACGTTGAAAGCTCAACCACAGTGTCAGCTATTTTGTAGAATCTAGTGAAGTTGTGTATGCTGAGGAGAGAGTTGTCCAGTGCTGCATGTAAGAGTTTCTTTTAATGCTGGCTGCATGATACATTCACATTTTTCCAATTTTGTACTGTATTACATCCCTTTGGATATTATCTATATATATATATAAAATATGCAGGTATGTTTACGTACTCAGCTGATGCAATTTATCAGTCTCAGGTTGTCCTCTGATTTCCAAATGGCAAAGTGCACCCACTTCAACAACAGCGATCATTTCAACAAACAGATTAAGCATGGTTCTACATGGTCAACTACATCTTCCACTATCGCAAACATTCGGAATAATTTCAAGTTACTTCTTTCCACCCCCACTTCTCTTCACACAGGGCACAGCGGATCCAGTGTGAATGTACAGTTAATTACTGGCTCAACGTTTCAGTCTCTAATGAGTGAAATGCTGTAGGATGAATGCCTCCTCACGAGCAAAAACGGAAAGTAGGTGCTGCAATTATGCTACTGCGCAATCTTATGCCATCACAGGGATTCTTTAATGGAACAAGGTTGACAATTAAGCATCGACAAAGACACATCACAGAGGCCTGTGTGATTGATGGAACGTAGATACTGTTGTTATACTGTGCATTCTTCTCATTCCATCTCATACGTTTAGCCTTTTCAGTGACCATTAAGAAGTGTAACTCCGATATTTAAGAATGGGAACAGAAGTGACCCTATGAATTACTGAACGATATTGACCTTTAAGATATGGTAGAACGGCACAAGTTATGCCCAGAACAGCTAGTTGTTGTTAAACCCACTAGGTACATTGATTTATTTTCACTTTGGTGCTGCATTGCATGTATTGTATTATCATTCTTGTTTTTATTGACAGTTGCCTTGTGGTGCAAAGTTTTATAACCAGACTCCCAATCCACATCTATTATTTTCTCTGTCATCGATCTTAACTAAAGCACTATCTTCACAGGAGCATCCTGAAAATGCAGAACATGCCGGGAAATGTTATCATTCACGTTTGTCAGCTCCTTCATAATATTTGTATTCTGTGTGTGTTTTTCTTCAGTGCCAAAACGTTTAGATGCAGTTTGTAATGACATACTATCATGAATAAATCGCTGCATTGTTTTCGGGAACATAGTTATTCTCGGTTTATTTTCTGTGTGCTGTGCATGTGCATGTAATGTAACAATATAATATCATGTGTGCACTGTATACAGTGCACACTGCACCTAGTACACACTGTAACTCGAACCCACTGTTTTAATCACTCACTACATCTAGTTATCAACACACATACAACTTTATAACACATATAACATACCACACACAATCAAAGGCTGACACATTAACACAGAATCCACCACACACCCCAGAAACTCACCTTGCAAAGGGAAATGCAGATCCTAATACCACAACATGCCACACTACGCAATACAGCACATAATTCAACCAGTGCACTCAGTACAACCATAAACACCCTCTACCACATGACACACATAATATACAGCTTACACATCTGCCTTGTTGTGGACGGACCCCCAGGTATGCCAGAGGGAAAAAGGAAGTCCGCAGACTTGAAGGGCCAACACCCTCCCCCAGGATACACAGAGGGCTCAGTGAACAGCAAGTTCAAACCGCAGTTTATTACAGACAAAACCAATAGAATCAGCACAGGAACAGGAGAAAAATCCATGCACATCTCGCTCTTCCTCTGCTTGCAGGCCGGTTTTCTTCCAAATGGCATCAGCATGAAATCACAACCTAGGCCCTTCTCCAGAAAACCTATCAGGCCACATTATTGAGTATTGAGTATTCTACCACCTATAGTGGACATTATAGATGTTATTCTACTGGCCCTCTCATGTCAAGTGGCTGCCTGGTCCATCCCCAAGTCACTAACTATAACATTGTTGCAGTGTTGTGGACTTACCATTGGTTCTTGCCCGTTGCTGCCCTCCCGTAGGTTACTAAACTGTGATTGGCTAGAGCTGACGTCCCCAGGCCTGGGATCCGCAAACGTTCTCAGCTCACTGTGTACCTCTTCAAGGTAACAAGAATGACTATGTGTCTGCATTGTAACTTGTGTACCACCTCAGCTTATGAGAGTGCTATCCTGATCAGCGCAACAATTGTTGCCTATTGTTGCATACTTGTCACTGTCTGTGTTTGGTGACCTGGGACCAGCTCTCCTTTCCCACCACTTCTCGCTGTCCCTTGTCTCGTTCGTCTGTGTCACGTGTTCAGAGACCACAAATTTGACCTGTGCATCTCTGAATTATGAGGATTTATTAGCCTTTTCTGCAGCTGGTCCCTTTGTCGTTTGGGGATTGGAATGTCATACGTATCTCTTGGCCTTGGCTGCTGGTGCTGTCTCACACGTCTTAATCTCTGTCCAGCCTGAATCAGCTCAGCTTGTCTCTTGCTCTGAGGCCAGAGGCCTGCTGTAATTTTCCTAAACCTTCTAATGCGGTTTCCACAGTGTCCATGCTATACTACATTGCCATAGGTTAGTCACACTTGGCTCTGTTAGGTCCCATAGATGCTCCTGCAGTTTCATAGGGTTATTCGCGTGTAAGCATCTGCAAGCTTTGCTCAGCATCTCTTGTCTCTTGCGGTTTCTGCATTGCTGCGTTTGGCTAATGGCAAAATAATAAAAGGAATGACAGTATATAAATGTATCTGTTCACTAACTATAGAACTCTACACTCATGTTCTCCATTTATTCAAGTGCGTGTTTGTGTCCTGTAGTGCGGGTGGCATGTGTGCTTCATGTCTAACACTGCTATGTCATGGTTTCTCTAACAACATCAGCAACATGGCTTCTTGTTGTTTAGTCCAAGCCGTCTACACAGGTGTCCGTAATCATGCTCTGAGGCTCTTCCACTACACATGGATAGATCTGCATGTCACTCAATCGGTATGGCTGGCTGAGGGGATAGCTCTCAACATATTTGTCAATCATGGTTCCATTGGGGATTCCTTGGAAATAGAATGGGTGATTACGGTGCTTTCTGGCCTTCTTCCGTGTCATGTATTTGGTAGGAGGGGGCGGAGGTGGTAAGCTTTCCCATCCCTCTTCAGTCACACCTCTGGTCAATCTGTCAACCACATCCTTATATGACAGACCTTTAGCTCTTGGCTGCCATACCTTCGTTATTCCTCTGAGGTGTCCATAGTAGTTTGTGTGGTCATTGAACGACCAGTTCATGCAACACAACCCTCCTTTGAGGTTACACAAAACCCACTTTCCTTCATAGTATTTTGCATAAAATGGGTTGTCCAATTTCATGGAACTAGTTGGGAACAGGTTGCAATGTGCAATTGTTTCTCTTTTCTTGCCCCTCTCTGACACAATATCATCCTTTGCTCCTCCTATGTTCGCGTCCATCGGGATCTGTATTCTGGTGGCTTCTTCTGCTTTTTTCTTGCACCTTGCCATGCAGATTTTGATCCCACACATTGATGTTGCTGCCAGAACAAGGGCTCCCATTATCACCTTTAGCCCACCTGACATGACCATATGTACACTATCCAGCTCTGGTTCTTTCCTGTCTCCCTGGTTTCATCTGTCATGATGCCTGCCCCCAGGGAACCAGACCAAGTCCAGCAACCCCGGAAGCAGGCATCACGTTATTTTGAGCAAGCCCAAAAACCCCTGCTAGTGGCTGTTTGGGTGCGGTCCTCGTGCCTATGGCGCCAGGCTCATATGGAGAGTCAGTCCTGGCGCCATAGGCGCCAGGCTCATAGAGTAGAACTTACCTGATGCAGACCATGCTGCAGAGCTCCAAGCCAAATGAGGCTTGGAAGGGACTATTTTACCTAGGGACTATTTTTTACACGGGTGGGGCTGGGTAGGAATACTTACCTGGGACTACTTTGGAGGCTATTTAAACCATGCCCGAAGAGCAGCACACACTTCGCGTTATTCTGCATCCAGCAGCGTAACGCTCACCGTGTCTGCAAGCCTGCATCCAGTCTTCTGCCACGCCCACCTCGAGTCTGCAGCTCCTAGAAAAAGGGAGGAACAGAAGGAGAAAAGATTAGAACAAGAGCAAACCTTCGATCCTTACCTGAATTCCGGATCCACCGCGCCTTCGAGCTGGAAGAAAGAAGCATTTTATGTGCGCCGTCTCGCCTGCTGCAGCGCCGCGCTGAACTCACCAGCCTTCGCAGCATCCTCACGATCCACTGCATCCTTCTGCACGTTCCCGCTGCATTCTGGCACCTAAGGGGAACACAAGAACAGCAAAGGTGAGCCAAGGAAATAAATAGCGGCAATAGTAACTACCCCCATAGACTTACCTGATTACCGCCGGGGGTACTATTCCTCTTCACGGGTTGGGGCAGTCTCCATTGCATCCTCGCCGTACCCCGGCCCCTAAGGGGAACAAAAGGACAACAAGGTGAGACAACGGGACAAATAAGGGGAACTCTTCTCACCGCAATAGACTTACCTAATTTTACCGCCAGAGGCATAATTCCCCAAACTTCATATTTTCTCTCCACACCTGAAAAAGGGAACAAGCAATAGGTTACATTCTGGCCTTATTTTATTGAACTGTGTAGGATAAGCCAAATCCTTACCTGAACTTCGTCAGCTAACTCGAGGAACCCTCCGCTGGGGTCAAGCTGCAAACTGCAAGGAATCGGACAAGAGTGAAAGTCAAACATGTGAACTCTTACGAACTACATACTTTACGGAGTCAATATTGTTCTGGAACTCACCAATTCCTTCGAGCCAGTGAAGCAACTGGTTATCAACGCGCCCCTGCGCTCAATGCAGGATGGAGAGCTCATCTTTTCAAACCATCAGAAGAATATTCCTACGGGCCAAGCAAACGAAGCTAGGTGGGCCAGTCCAGTCCTTCATCTCGGCCCTACGCGTCACATTGGTGGAGACTGCAGCTGTCCAGTTCAGATCGACGCCTCTGTGGGAGTCAGGTGAGCATAACAGAACACAAAGCCTACCCACAAATTCCCACCGGGCATTATGGATACCTCAGAGACTGACCAATTGGCCCAATTACTAGGGGAACTGAGGGCTGAAGTGCATTCCGCCCATCAATAAACCAATGCTCTTAGGAGAGAACTGATTTTTTCAAAGGAGCGAATTGAGGACCTTGCTAGGCAACCATTTCAAAGCCAGGCTGGACAAGCACCCCTACCTGGTTCCGGGGGAAATCCAGCTCCTGTGTTATCAAGTAACCCTGTGCAAATAAACCTACCAGGAAATATTCCATGAGCTCCACCTGAACGCTTTGCCGGAGATCCCAAAAGGTTTGCCGTGTTTATGAACCAATGCCACCTGCATTTTTTAAGCAGACCTGGAGCCTTCCCAAACGATCAAGCCAAGGTAGCCTTTGTATTGTCATATCTCAGCGGCAGTGCAACTGATTGGTCAATTCCACTAGTCACTCAGGATGACCCAATTCTTCGGGATTTTCAGGGCCTTCAAACTAGCATGGAAAGACTATTTGCCCGGCACTCCCAAGGACAGGCCCTGGATAACGAACTTTTGTCCCTACAACAGGGTAACCAGGACCTTCTATCCTACATCACAACCTTTAATAGGTTGATAGTGGAAACTGGATGGCCTGAGGTAAAAAAGAATCACGTTATTTCATTGAGGGCTTCGAGGAGAACTCAAGGATGTCTTGGCTCAAGTCGTGAACCCACCTCAAGACTGCGTTGAATATATAGACTTAGTGATGCAGTTAGATCACAGACTTCAGAACAGAAAGGCTGATCGAGCCAAGTTTGAGAACCGGGTGTTGGTCAAAACCCACGCTAACCCCAAAGGAGCAGATGCTTCAGAACCCATGCAAATCAGAGGGGTTAAAGGACCCTTAACCCAGAAGGAAAGAGAAAGGAGATGACAAATGCAATTGTGTCTATATTGTGGAACTTCTGGGCATTTTCTACAGGATTGCCCTGTAAAACCACCCAAGAAGGTGGTAGGAGCTGCTGATAAAAGCCATATGGAGTCGGACTTGGGAAACGACCATGCCCGACAAGCATAGAGGTCCACTTACCGAGCTTGAAGAAGGATACCCAGACCTTGCATTTCATCATACCAATGGTCCTCGTAGATCCAGAGCAGCCATCGCGTATGCACGCAGTAAGGGTATACATTGAGAGCGGGGCCATAGGAAACTATGTGGACTATGAATTGACTTCCAGGATGTATCTACCTCTGTGCCGAAAAACCACCTCAGATGTCATCACCACAGTCCATGGAGCTGAAATTGCTTCTGGGCCTGTAACTCATTCCACCACAGAGATGACACTATTGGGTCAGGATGGGCATTGAGAGACTATTGTGTTTGATCTAATCAAAGCCCCACAGTTCCAAATAATACTGGGGATACCTTGGTTGGAAACACATAATTCTTGTATTGATTGGCGAGAGAAGAGAATAACCTTCCCGGATTGTGCACAAACCTGTTACCCAAAGAAAAATCAGAACGCAGGCCTGGCCACAGTAACCACAGCAGTCATGCAACTACCTCCAGAATACCAAGAATTCCAGGATGTCTTCCAAAAGGAACAGGCAAACACCTTACCTCCTCACAGATCGTACGATTGTCAAATCAATCTCATACCCGGTGCACAACCTCCTTGTAGCAGGATCTATGCCCTTACGGAACCGGAGAACCTTCACCTACAACAATATTTAGACCAGTACCTTGCCAATGGCTTTATTCGCCCATCCAAGTCCCCTGCATCTTCAGCTTTGTTCTTCATGCCCAAAAAGGAAGGTGACCTCAGAACGTGCATAGATTACCATGCATTGAACCAGATGACTGTTAAGAACCGATACCCATTGCCTCTGATCCCTGAACTACTAGACCAAGTGAAGGACGCTTGTATATACACTAAATTAGATCTCCGGGGGGCATACCATCTGGTACATGTAAAAGAGGACGACAAATGGAAGACTGCTTTCCGCAGTAGTATGGGTTATTTGAATACCAGGTGATGCCTTTCGGGTTGTGCAATGCACCAGCAGCCTTCCAATACTTCATGAACGATGTCCTTTGTGAACTCATTGACGTTAGTGTTGTCGTGTATATTGATGATATTCTAGTATACTCCTCTTCAGAATCTGACCATGTGAAGGATGTCTGAGCAGTCCTTGAGAAATTGCCCAGCACAAACTATATGCAAAACTAGAAAAATGCGTTTTTCATGCCACAGAAGTTGAATTCCTTGGGTTTATCCTGACCCCAAAGGGAGTCCGAATGGACTCACGAAAGGTGGACGCAATCCTAAAGTGGCCATCACCAAGTTCAGTTAACGGAGTACAAAGCATGCTCGGCTTTGCCAATTTCTACCGCAGATTCATCCCAGATTTCTCACATGTTGTGCATCCCATCACAGCACTCTTGCGAAAAAATGAACGCTTTATATGGACTGAAGAAGCTGAAAAAGCCTTCCAAGAGCTGAATGCGAAATTCACGTCTGCACCTTTGTTAAAGCACCTGGGCCCTGAACTTCCATACATAGTGGAAACTGATGCATCTAGTCTAGCCATGGGAGCTGTCCTGTCTCAAAAGAGACTACAGATTTCCAGTTCAGATCGACGCCTCTGTGGGAGCCAGGTAAGTGTAACATCATCTTCCATCTTCGCATGCATCTGTGCCAGTTGTACCACTGCATCTGATATTGTTCTGTTATCTTCATCGTTGGCAGGGTTGAATGTGCAACAGGAACTCCCTATCTTTGCCCAAACTCCTCCTTCTATAGCTATAAGTAGATCCAGAACGTACCTATTCTGGAGCGCTACCAACCTTATTGCTCAGAGTTCTTCCTATATTGTGGTGGTCAGATTCAGGCTTATTGCGCAATGCAAACAAGGCAAGAGGCAAACAGCGCAGCAGCCAGTTATTTTTGGTACTCTGCTGTGTTTTGGCTATGCACTCTTTCAGGAAGCCATACAGGCGTTCACACACACCATTTGCTTTCAGTGGTACGCACAGGCAAACTTGTTTTGGATGCCCAGAAATGCTGTGATGTGATGAAACACTTCGTTGGCAAAGTGAGGCCCATTGTCAGACCAGTGGATCTCACACACGCCCCATCTTGGGAAAAACGTCCCTGACTAGGAACTTGGCTGCTCTAAGGGGATCAGCATGTGAACAGGGCCCAGCCTCAATCCACCTGGAGAATGGGCATACAACCACTATAATGTAGCGGTATACTTGACAGACCTGGATCATATCAACATAATCCATGTGTAAATGCTGGAATGGGCCTACTGCTCTCGGTATGGCTCCTCTCAACACCCTCAATGTATGCCCTGCAGCAAACTTCTGACAAGTCAAACAGTTTCTGCTAAATTAGGACAGAACCAAGTTTGTTCGCACTGTTAGTGTCCTCTCATTACTGGGTCAAGTTGCCCACTGTAGTAAACTGTTGGCTTGTGGACTATGCTCATCCTTTGTGTCAGTACTGCCTTCATCACTACACCGTCAGTGTGTGAAAACAGGCAGAATTCCATTTTTGTAATCTAGGATCCCTAGCATTGGTGCTGTGCCTTTTGCTTCTATTCAGTTCTTCGAATGGCTCATTAATCTCAGAGGTCACGTTAGTGTTGTGTTTCCTTTCTGTGCTTCCTTCAGAGCGCTCAGGAGTGGCCTTGTGTATGTGCTGTAGTCAAAAACCCATGCTCTGCAGTAGTTGCATAAACTCTCACTGTTGTGGGCTTAGGTGTCTTGCATATTGTCTCTGCTCTCTCTGGGGTGATCTGTTGGCCATTTTGGGATATCCTCTGTCCACTGTATAGCACCACCATCTGACAGTACTGTAACTTGGATCTGTCTAACTTGTATCCCTTGTCAGCTAACACACTCAGCATGTGCACTGAGTCCTTCCTACACTGATCTTCTGTCGTGCTGCAAATCAAAATATCATCTACATATTGCAAAACTGTGCTTTCCATCTGTGTGCTGCTCAAGTCCATCTCTATCACTCTGTTAAAGATATATGGTGACCCGCAGTACCCTTGTTGTAAACAAGCATGTTTCCACTTCTGTTTTCTATACATAAAGCTGGTCAAATCTGGGTGTAGTAGTACTGTGAAGAATGTATTCTTCAGATCAATTACAGTGAAGCAGGCAGCTTCCGCCGGAATGCTGCACAAAACTGTTGCTGGATTTGCAACTAAAGGATACTCTCCTTCTACAATATGGTTAAGAGGTCTTAAATCCTGTATGAATCGCCATTACCCTCCCTTCACCTTGCCTACTGGGTACACTGCAGTGTTACATGGGGATTCTGATGGTACAAGAATGCCTCTTTCAATCAGATATGATATGATATGATATTGCATTTATAACGCGCCTATGCACAAGTGTTTTGTCTCATAAATGCTCTCATCTGCTTCTTTGGTTAGGGGGTACTGCTTCACTCTGGGTAAAATTGCTCTTGGCTGCAGCTTGATATACAGCCCCCCCTATGCTCTTTATGTGGCCCACGTCATAGGGACTGGTGGTCCATAAGGTGCTGGGTGCCTTGGCCATATCCTCCTCCCAGAATGGTGGTGGCACCTCTAGTGCCATTGGCATTCTCTTCCCTGTAGTGTATTTGTAACCAATAGGTCACACTCATTTCAAACACCATCTCTATTTTTAGCCTCTCTTCCCTGAAAAGCTCTTTGTCTGTCACTGTGGTCAACCTGCATCCCTCTGCTACTGCCATCACTGCTCTCCATGCACGTCCTGTGTCATCCATTCCATGCACTGCAATCCAATCCTCTCTTGGGACCACTGGCTCTATTTCTATTGGCACTATGATTCCCTCTGCCTCGTCCATTGGTAGCTCTGGCCTGAATAGATACTTGTTTGGAACTCACCACATCTTCCCTGCAATTCCTGGAAGCCATGCAATGGCAATGTCAGTTCCATACTGGAACATTTATGGGTCCACTGGCAACCCCCTCTGTACCTTGCGTCCACAACATGCTTGGACAATCTGCCTTACATTGAGAATGTGTATGCCTGGTGTGGAGCACACTATTCCCTTGTCTGTAAATGAGATTGTCATGTCCAGTCGCTCATAATGTCTCATCCCAGTATATTTACAGGTGCCTGTACAGAGTAAAGCAAAGGTAGTGATAGATTGTGATCTCCCATTGAAAGCGAGATACTGTCTGTAAAAGGAAAGACTTCCTGAGCCCCAGAGAATTCTTGAGTGTTCAGGCCACCGCCTGACAATGTAAATGCTCCTTCGCTAATGCAAGATCTAGTCGCCCCTGTGTCAACAAGAAAGGAAAAAGTGTCACGTTTCGCTCCCCTATGCATTGTTGCTCAGCAGGGTTGGGTGTGATCAACAGGATGGGACGCATCAGGTTTGTCTGTGGGCTGTCCTATTGAGGGTACAGGGACATCCCATTTCCTGTAAAGGTGTTGTTCCCTATCATGGTAACTCCTCCCAGTTGTCTGACGGGAACTATCGCCTCTGTGTCCACATGTGCCGGTGCATCATTGTTTTGTATCTGTGCTAATTGTTGTGTGTTCCCTTGAATCTGTGGTGCTTGAAAATACTGCAGTACTGGTGCTGGCATCTGTGGTACCTGCATTTGCGTTTTTGGGGCTCGTGCTTTTGCTTGTGGCACCTGTTGATATGTGCTCAGCACCTGTCCTTGCTGTTGCTGGTCCTGAGCATAGTAATCATCCTGGTCCCCTTGGTATGGCTGCTGGCCCTGTCCTCCCCAATTCTGCTGCATCCTCCATACCTACACACTCTTGAAATATGCCCAGACTGCCCACAGGTCCAACACTGTGGTGGCTCCCTCTGTTCCCCTTGGCAACCCCCCAAAAAATCCCCTGGGTTCTGCTGCATCTGTTGCCCATATCCTTGAAACCTCCTGGAACGCCCCTTGGTTGTGATGCATCTGTGGTCCGAAGCCAGGCCCTCTCTGTTGGCCCCCCATTCCTCGGAACCTATGCTGTGGGCCACCCTGCCCCATGAACCCTCCCCCCATGGGTGGGGCAAACTGCTGTGGTTGTGTCTGCTGCTGCGACTGTGGTGCCTGCAGGGTGGGGATTGTAATGACTGCCCCTTCCATCGCATACTTTGATAGTTTTTTATTATGCACTCACTTCGTTTTGCCCATCTTCCTGGGCTCCTCCTTTTTTTGAATCTTCTCCTGCCATAGCCTGCAATGGTGAACTATTGTGAGTTGTATTTTGGGCCATCCCCTTGCTTCCATCCCCACCAATTTTTTAAAGCTCTTTTGGACAGGCTCTGCAGCTCCTGTACTAGTATGTGATAGAATATTGCTACTGTTTTGTCCCAAGGCTCTCGAGTTTCAAGGCACCAAAACTCTTGAATCTCCTGAATGTACTGCACAAGGTCTTCATTTTCCCTCATTTTGCGGGAAGTAATTGCCCCAATGTCTGATATGTCTGGGTATTGTGTCCTCAGTGCTTGCCATATTGCTGCCCTGCAGTTTGCAAATGGTGAAGCGTCATGTGTTGTTACCCTGCCCTTTTCCATACATCATCAGCTGCATCTCCTAAGATTGATACTGATAGTCCATTTACATCTCCCACAACTAACCTATGTCCCGCTGTCATCTTCTCCATCTCATAGATCCACTTCCCAGCCCCTGCACTCAACGCTGGTAGCCTACACTTCGCATTCTCCTTGTCAGTGTGCTTCTATGGTACATACTGAGGTCGCACCCTCCTCTCTCTAGTAAGGGCATATGTGTGAACTCTGCCTCCTCATCATGAGTCCTTCTAGTCAATCTTACTTGTCGCTCCACTCTCTCTTGCTCTTGATGCCTGCGCATACATCTATTGGCTCTATAATGGGCACTCTCCTGCTGTTGTCATGTCTCCTTATTAATCGCCCCCTTGAACAAGACATTGCCTGTTCTTTGTCCTGGTAGGTCTCCAAACCTATCAATATATGTAGTGTTGTCATGTAGAGTGTGCAGGTCATTTGTCCTCTGTTCCTGTTACTCTGAGCTGCCCCTCCTTCTCCCTGTGTATGTGTCCTAAATTCCCATGACACTCGCTTGTCTGTTCTTACCCCCATTGACTGGGGTCAGGACTGCTCCCCCTCTTGTCCCCACTGTACCACTGTACCAGTCCTCATTGTCAGACCCTATGTTCATGTTACTACAGAAATCATCTGCGAAACTCTGTCTCCTCAATGTCAAGTCTGTGTTGGGCCATTTGCTTATGTTAATGTCCCACAAGTCGCACCTGCTTCCTCCTCCTCCTCAGGTCCCTAGACCTGTTTCTTCCCTGTCTTCTGTCTCGTGAGCTTGTGGTGTCTGGTTCTGTCCATCTGTTCCCCTCGAGTCTGTCGACCCCCTATCTAGAGTTCCTTGTGTCTTCACTGCCCTTAATGCTCGCTGGTCCTTCTCCCTGCGCGCTCGCTCTCTTGGCAACCTATCCAACTGTAACTTCCTCTGTTCCCACTTAGCTAACTTGCATTTATCATGCTCTGCTACTTCTCTTCGCCTGTCACTCTTCCACTTCACTTGTCTTTCTATCCCGCTGCTCCTGCTCTTCTCTCTTCCTTTCTTTGAGGTCTCTTTTGATCCTCTCCTCTTGTTCCCTCTCCATGTGCTCCTTCTCCTCCTCCTTCCTTTTTTCTGTATCCTCCATCTCAAATCCCTCTTCTCTTCTCCTCTCCCTGTCCTCTCTCTCAAGTTTCTCCTCTCGTTCCTTTTCCTTCTTGTCCTCTTCGTCCATTATTTCTGCGCAGTCTGAGGCTTTGCTGCTTCTCTTCAGACCCTCCATTGCCTTGGTCGTCCCTTCTGCCTCTCCATCTGTTTTCCCTTGCAACTTTAGTAGTATCTGTCCTCCTATCCATTTGTTTGTGGCTATGCTCCCGAGCCCCTCCTTCGCTCCCTCCTGCGCCTCACTGGTTGCCTCTCGCTGAGTAGCCTGCTGTCCTGGCCTATCAGCCTTTCCTCCTTAATGTATGGCGGTGGCTTATATGTTGGATTTGAATACCCATCTGCTGCCCTTAATTCTCGCATTGGGTACATCCCTTGCTCATCATCCGTGTCATTGGTTGCTACACTTGGAGGAACATGTGAAGGTGCAGAGGGGTGAGTTCCTGGCTCCTTCACCTCCTACTGGCTCAGCATCCACTGACGCCTCGCGGCATCTACCTCACCCTTCTGAAACATGCGCCACAACTCAAATATGGCCATGCTTTTTGTTAGCTTCTTCCCCTTATAGGTACCCTGTATGTGTGTCAGTAGTGATTGCTGTACGTCTTTGGAGAAACTTCCACAAGGTGGCCATGGTTTAGTTAACTTTCCCTCTGTACTTTTGGACCATTCTATGCTATACTTACAAATCTTTTCTCTACAATGCGGGAGTGTCTTACACAAATGCTGAAATGGGGTGTGTCCCCCACATTTACCCTGATACATATTCAGTACCTTTACCTGACCTCAAGTCAAGGGTTTCAATAGTCTGCTGTCAAGGTAGAAAGGCACAATATAATGGCAATACTTTTCAGTTTCTACATGCCTCTCTGGCTCCACAATTTAACATGTGTGCTTCGTGCACTGCCCCTCCTTTACAATCGCTGCCTCCTCAGACACACCCACAATCTTGCACATGCGCTGTACACGCACTGCAGCTGGTTCACCTCATCTGCAAATCCCAAGTTCCCAATACTAGCTCCTCACGTCTCATACTCTCCGTGTCCTATATGCAAGAACTAACGAAGGTAGCGAAGAAAAATCAAATACTGCACGCACACTGTAATAGCCTGTTACTTCCAAACTGCACAAAAACCCCACAGCTCTCTTCCCGCCTCCAGGCAGATTATACCAATATTCGCTTGTGGTCGAACTGCACCCGCTGCGTCACCTAGCGTGTGAAACATCTCACTACAGGAGACTTAACCATTCGACTCACCTTCTTCAATGTAGGCCAGAACCCTTGTTATCCCTTATGGAGATACCGTCATCTATGACCCGAGCTAAAACGCCCAACCCACAGGAATACCACGATTTACATATCTTGTGTCCTCCATACACTAGAGTCAATAGTCTAGGTTATTCACCAGAACCTTTTACCTCTAAAACCAAATGTGCCCTAAATATACAAAAAGGACTTCTACCTCCGCTCCTGTCCCCACTACTTTGACAATGCTAGACAATACTTTGACAATACTCAACGATACTAAACAATACTTCACAATACTCAATACCCTTCTTCACACCCACAGTTGCCGTTAGACTGGTTTACTTAAACTCCATGATCTGCTGGCGCTGCTCAGCTGCAGACTCCTCCTTAAGGTGCTTACCTCCCCATCCTGGTCTGTCTGGACTACTAGCTGACTTCGGGCCTGATGATTTCGAAGGGGCGCCTGACGGCCTTTTCACGGGTACACGTTTGCCCGTCTTTTCAAAATATGCAAGGGTCCTGCAGCCTCTCAGGATAGGCAGCGGAGGAGACAACGTGGTGCCAGACTGGCACAGCAAACCATCACCTCTGCTACCAGCTTGTTGGGGACAGAACCGCAGGTATGCCAGAGGGACACTCGAAGTCTGTTGTCTTGGAGGGCCCAACACCCTCCCCCAGGATACACAGAGGACTCAGTCAACGGCAAGTTCAAATTGTGGTTTATTACAGACAAAACCAACAGGGATCCACACAGGAACAGGAAAAATCCATGCACATCTTGCTCTTCCTCGGTTCGCAGGACGGTTTTACTTCCAAATGGCGTCAGCAGGTGTCACAACCTCGGCCCTTCTTCAGAAAAACTATTGGGCCAAATGATTGGTTATTGAGTATTCTACCACCTATAGTGGACATTATAGATGTTATTCTACTGGCCCTCACATATCAGGTGCCTGGCCTGGTCTATCCTAAAGTCACTAACTATAACATTGTTGCAGTGTTGCAGTGTTGTGGACTTACCATTGGTTTTTCCCCCTTTGCTGCCCACCCTTAGGGTACTGAATGGTGATTGGCTAGAGCTGACATCCCCAGGCCAGCTCACTGTGTACCTCTTTAAGGTACCAAGAATAACCATGTGTCTGCATTGTAACTTGTGTGTACCACCTTAGCTTATGAGAGTGCTCTCCTGATCGGCGCAACACTTGTTGCATATTGTTTCATACTTATCGCTGTCTGTGTCTGGCAGCCTGGGATCAGCTCTCCTTTCCCACCGCTGCTTCCTGTCCATTGTCCGGTTCGGCCATGTCACGTGTTCAGAGACCACTAATTTGAGCTGTCCAGCTCTGAATTATGAGGGTTCATTAGACTTTCTGCAGCTGGTCCCTTTGTCTTCTGGGGATTCTAATGTCATCCATATCTGTTGGCCTTGGTTGTGGGTCCTGTCTCACACGTCTTGCTCTCTGCCCAGCCTGAATCAGCTCAGCTCGTCTTTTGCTCTGAGGACTGAGGCCTGCTTTAATTTTCCTAAACCTTATAATGCGGTTTCTACAGTGTCCATGCTATACTACATTGCCATAGGTTAGTCACACTATGCTCTGTCAGGTCCCATAGGTGCTTGTGCAGTTCTATAGGATTATTCATGTGTAAGCATCTGCAAGCTTTGCTCAGGATCTCTTGTCTCTTGTGGTGTCTGCATTGCTGCGTTTGGCTAATGGCAAAATAATAAAAGCAATGACAGTATATACATGTATCTGTCCACTAGCTATAGAACTGTACACTCATGTTCTTCATGTATTCGAGTGCATGTTTATATCCCAAAGTGAGGATGGCACGTTTGTCTAATGCTTCTATGTCGTGGTGCCTCTAACAACATCAGCACCATGGCTTCTTGGTGTTTACTCCAAGCTGCCCATACAGGTGTCCTTAATCATGGCCTGCGGCTCTTCATCCACACATGGATAGATCTGCATGTCACTCAATCGGTATGGCTGGCTGAGGGGATATCTCTCAGCATATTTGTCAGTTATGGGTCCATTGGGGATTCGTGTGAAATATAATGGGTGATTGCAGTGCTTTCCTGCCTTCTTCCGTGTCATGAATTTAGTTAGGTAAGCTTCCCCATCCCTCTTCACCTTAAACTATGCATGTTCCACACAACACACACACAACATGCACACAACACCACATCATATAATGGCATACACACAGCACTTACCTTAAATAGCACCCAACACACACTGGCACTAGCGCAGACAGCTCACAACACATGTAACATTTCACAACAACTCCTAAGAGGTAAAAGGATCTTTTCTCAACCAAATCTGGATATTCTTCTCTCAGAACAATTTAGGCGAATTGGACAGGGTAACCTATACAGCGTCCACGTTCATAATATAATAGGGGTATTGGTCTCCCCCTGTTCATTAATAAATTGCACAGTTTCCATTTTACAGCACTGGCTCATGTCTTGGCTTATACCCATAAATCGTAAGGGGTTGTGATAAACAGCAGTAGGGCCTAAAGTTTTATGTCATTGCTCGAGTCAACAAATCAGAAGTGTTGGCATAGAGGGTGTAGCATATTGGTCTTCCCAAGGATCCCTAATCCTAGCTTTGTAAATATACAGGGTAAGCCAATGTTGTGCTGTGGTGACTTTACAAAAAACTGCATTATACATTTATAAAACCAGGCCAATTGTTTTGTCAATACTTGTTTCAAATTACTTTTAATACGTATTATCACCTCAGGGCATGTTTCCTGTGTGGAAAATGAATCAAGTAAAGGAGACCTGTTTGCGGTTTTGTGCCTCACTGGGCCTGAGAGCGTTGTGGTTTGATTTACAATGTGTGTACCATTTCAGAAGTGTTTGGTAATTATTGGAGGTTTTTAAGACCATGTGCATTTTCTGTGTTTGGAGAAATAGGCTCTGAATTCTCTCCTGTATGTAAATTATGTTAATCAAAAAGAATTTAAAATAAAACTATTGCTGTTTTCGACAACTAACTTCATGGAACAATTAGAAAAAAATGTTTTGAAATAAAATTTAGCTCTAAAAGATCATTAGTTATTCCTAGGCCTTTATTGAATCGATGGATTCTTGCTGGCTCAAGTCCAAGCAATGATCAATTGTTAATGAAACGAGGTCAATGAGCTGAATGTTTCCTCAAGTCTGAACTGCTGGCAGCGAAATGTGTGTGTGTGTCCTTTAAGAAAATGACATTGAATACTGTGGTAAATCCAGAATATGATTCCTGAGCTGACAAATGTTTTGCACTCTTTAACAAACTTCAGGGCTTTTGTTTCAGTCAGTAAAATGTATCCAGAACATTCTTGGTGTGTACAAAGTAGTGCTAGACTATGTAATCCTTAGGTTCTCAACATTTTGTATCTAGTTTTCCTCATGGTGCATCGATCCCAAGGTTGTTCATTTATTACGACTGATAGAGAGACCTTTAGCTTTCTGCCAGAGCACTTGCAGTAGTACATACATGGCCCCTGGTCCCAATCAGCTCCTCCTTGATGAGGAAAGAGTGCCTCATTGGGAAATCTCTGACATAGTGTCATCTAATTCTTAAAGGGTTATACAGAGGCTAATGTAGTGCACAAAGAATTGCACTGTGTGGTATGAAGTTCCAGGAGCTTAAAGATGAAGCTTTGACCGGTATTTAACTTAGTGAGTGTATAACAAGCAGGAGCCATACATAGGGCAACCCACCAGTGCACCACCACCCAGGAAACATCTATAACAGTCACCTGTGGAAGTAACTGACAGGAACATTCAATAACACCACAAGTGCAGGTAATATCACAATGGGTGGCACCACTCATATCTAAGACATATGCATGCAGTCAGAGGACCAAGACAAGCTCAGCCCCTTTTAGATAATACCACTTTAAGACTCAAACTCTATGAGACCATACTGATGTGAACTTTTGCCTGTGTGAAGCTTTGCTGTGCCCCTGAGACTTCACTCTTATCCCTTATCCAGGTGACACCACGACCAACCAAAGTTGTGCTTGCTTTACCCCTGTGCCCATGAGACACTGAGGCCCTGCCATAGTGCACCCCGCCATACGGCACCCCTGAGATACTGTACCCTGCATTGACCTTCCCTGCAACATCCTTCCCGTGCTATTCCACCCCTGCTACAGTCTGCCCTTGCGATATCCAGCCCCTTCAGCATCAAGCCACTGCACTATCCACCTCCTCTGACTTCCAAACCCTGCAATAATGCACCCCTCCGGTTCTCTTCTCCGCAGTATTTTCTTTCCCTAAAGTATCCTATCCGGTGGCATCAAACCTATTGCCAATAACAAACTATGTGACTAACCACCATGCAATTAAATCTGTTGAGATCCAGACAATCAAATACTGAACATTTACCCAAACAATACACCAAATCCAAAGAAGGGACTGACAACGGACTAGCAAACCCTCTATCCAACAAAAGAAACCTCAACAAAATGTCAAGCACCAGGAAAGGCTGACTAACAAGAAGACAACATATAAGAACAAATCAGACAGAAGGAGACCAATTATCTCAACCCACCATTCCAAGGAGCCAACGAGCACCAATAAACACTATATTAAACCGCTTCTGGGAAGAAAGCCATTTCGCAGAAACACAACCAAAATCCCTTTATCTGGCATGCTACCTTCCAACATATAACACATCTCAACAACCAGCCATCCATAATCAATATAACAGCACAAGGAGCTATGATGGAAGGACAAGGGACAGGTGTGTGTCATACATTCTGGTTTTTGGTTTCATTTTCTGTCTGGAACTTCACCTCCAGCTGACAATCTTGAATTGGTGACATTACTGCCAGTGGCCATCTTGGAATTGTAACATTACTTCCTGTGGACATCTTGTATCAGCCTTATCTCCAGCTGAAGGCCACAGGAGGCAACACAAGGGACAATTTCAGAGAGGCAGACCACTGATGTACCAGGCCATCAGGTGACAGGAGCGTGTGCCATCCCTTCTGAACTCCCTTGGGGTGTATTCGTCCAACTCAGTCTCAGTTAATGGCCAAACAGTGAAGGTTGAAGACCAGCTATTGACCAACCATTATCTTTGCTTCATATACTATGAGCCTTTGCTTTGCTGTGTCCTGCTAAGTACCCTTAATTGCTTCTTCTCAACTGCAACATCACCATGCAATTCTCTTGCTATCTCTTCCGTTCCCTTCTACTTCTCTCTGCACTCTCCTCTGCTCAGAACCATGTCAAATCTCTCCACCCCATCATCTCTTCGCCTCTGTGCCACCTCTTTTCTTGCCCCATTGGTCTTTCTATTCACAAAACCTATTCCAACTCTAAGTTCCCTTATACTCCTCTTCTCGCATCTACCTCCAGCACCTCCCAGACTCAACATCACTATGCTTCTACAACTCAATCTCTTTCTATTGCTCTTTGGAATACGCAGTATGTCTGCAATAAAACCTCCTTCAGTTTCTTTATTTCTCATTCTCCTCCACTTGACCTCATTAACCTTACCGAAAAATAGGTCTCTCTCTCTCTGACTGCACTTGCTTCATCATTACTGCACTTGGTCATTGTTCCATGAGAGTGGCATCTCTCAGCACATACCCCAGTTTCTGACTGACTGGGTGCACTTGGACACCCGCCCCACACACCCATACGCATATCCTCCCCCTCCCCTCCCCTCCCCTCTCCTGTACCGTCTGTGCACTTGAACGATCGGAACAGACCATGCCTTGAAGATCATCTATCTATCTTACCTTTCTCCCCTGCTTGCATGGTGTTGCATCTGTGCACTTGGAAAAACTGCAGAATCGTTGTCAGACCTATTTGTTGTTATCTACACTGTTAATTGTTTTATATGCACTTACTCTGCCTGTGCAGACTTGTATTGTTCAGAAATGCAAGGGATCTGAATGACTGTTGTTTTTTTTCCCTTGCTCCCCCCTCCTTGAGCATTTTGAAACACTTGCTTTGTGTATAGGGGTTTGGCAAATAAACATTACCATACCACACCATACTGTGCAACCCTTGCTCCCCTTCATGACCATGCCTACATCTTCACTCACTCTCCCTGCCTCACTGGCAGGGGTGATTTTGTAGGACTGTTTTCATTATCCAAACTTCCCATATCTCCTACTCCACTATCTCCTGCTAATTCTCTGTCATGAATACACAATCTCCATACTCACTGTCCTCTATGGAATACATATGATCTCTCTCTACCGGCCACCTGGCCTAGTCTGGTAGGTCTGGTAGGTCAATTCTTCGACCATCGCTCCCAACTAATTGACTCTCTCACTCCTGAACACCACCTCATTGTCATTAATGACTTCAACCTCCCCTCTCTCTCGGCTGCTCTGTACAATGACTTTAACTCTCTTCTACTTAACCACTCAGTCTCTTCTGTCCACTCTCTGCCAACCCATTCTAAAGGAAACTCGTTTTACCTTATTCTCATCTCCTCTCAACTGTCCACCTCTAATGTCTTCACTGCGTCTTCTCCCTCCGATCACTCTTTCATCTTTGCCTCAATCTCCACTACTGCTTCTTCCTCACTCTCTCCATCTGCTATAACTATTACTAAGGGCATGTTTCCCTCCTCCAACCTCACTGACTACCTCTCTGATCTACACCACTCTCTCTTCTACGCTGAACTCACCTTTCCATTAACTGAAGAAGCCCTTATTAACTTGAACACTGCTCTTTTTGCTCCCTTTTCCTCTCACTCCTAAATACTCCACTTCATGGCTATGGATTACACCCCTCATCCACATCCTAAAACCAACAATGCAGAAAAAGCTTTGCACTTGGCAAAGGTCAAGACTCTCCTTTGATCTCCAACTCTAGCTCACTGCTCTTCAAAACTATTCCTCTTCTCTGGTCTCTGGACTCTGACAAATATGACTTGTATCTCTCTCTCTCTCTCTCTCTCTATCTCTCTCTCTCTCCCCCCCCTCTCTCTCTCTCTCTCTCTCTCTCTCTCTCTCAGTTTGTCTCAATACTCCCAACCTACCTGCCTCCAAAAATCTCTCAACTCAATTCTCAATTCTCTCACCTCCTAAACCCGCCTCCATCTTTCTAATCTTTTTGCAATGATCTTGCTCTCTACTTTGCATCTAACATTTCTACAATTCACAATACCTTTGCTAATTAGCTTCTATCCCCTCCTTCTTCTCACTTTTCTCCACCATTGCTACCCTCCTCTCCCACTGTGTCTTCCTTTGCCCCACCAACCCTGATGAGTTTCTTGCCCCACTCATCAGGGCAACCCTTTGTGTGCCCCCACCGACCCACTGTACCCCACATTGTAAAGCACATAGCTCCCAGTACTGTGCCACATCTTACTTCCCTCTTCAACTCCTGTCTTGACAATTGCACTTTTCCCTCATCCTATAAGACAACTACTGTCATCCCTTTCCTTAAAAAACCAGGTCTAGATCCTAATTGTCCTGCCAACTTTTGTCCTGTCACTCTTCTACCAAACTAGTCCAAAATCCTAGAGGGAGTAGTATTCAATCGACTCACCGAGTTCCTTGATACTCACAACCACCGGGACCCTTTTCAATCTGGTTTCCAACCTCTGCATTCTACCGAGAGCGTACTCAGCAACTGTCAGCAAATTCATCTCTTCCACTGGGCATGCAAACATGTCATCTAATCTTATGCTTCTTGACCTCTCTACTGCTTTCAATACTGTCAACCATTCTGACCTTCTCTCTACAATATCCCTCTTTGGTATTAGGCATAAGGCCCTTGCTTAGTTTGCTTCTTTCCTTGCCCCAGACACTTTCTGGTGATCTGAAACAGTGCTACCTCCACACTCATCACCCTTACTGTTGGAGTTCCCAAAGGGTATGTCCTTGGTCCACTTCTCCCTGATCTCCTCTTATGGTTTCTCCTATCAATTCTTTGCTGACAACACTCTGATCTTCTTCTCCTTTCACTCCTTATCCAATGAACTGCTGTCAAAAATGTCAAACTGTCTCTCTGCCATCAAATATTGGATGGAGTCTCACTTGTTCATTCTCAACTACACAAAGACTGAAGTGATCTACTTCCCAGCCAAACAGGCTATTGTTTCCTCTCCTCCTCTTCTTCTCTTCTCTTCTCTTCTCTTCTCTTCTCTTCTCTTCTCTTCTCTTCTCTTCTCTTCTCTTCTCAGTACATTCCTTTCTCTGCTTCAACCTGTAACCTTGGTATCTTTCACCCATTAGACAATGGGCTTCATCATGAGTTTGGCGGTAGCCCTTAAATGCGGCGGTAGCGCTGTTACTGATGCATTAAAGGGTCAGCCAAATCACGGCTTCCGCTGATTTCCCCCCGGGCTCTAAGCTGGGGGAAATCCGCAAAGAATTTGCCGATTTTCAGTGCGTTTACCGCCGGCGGGAAATCCACCAGCGGTAAAAGCACGAAATTTCCCCATTGAGACCAATGGGGAATGGGGAATTCCCAAATGGGTTCAATGGGGAATGGGCAATACCCGTTCTGCCAAACCTGTGATCCGGCGCTAATAGCGCAGGTGGGTTTGGCGGTAGGGCTAATAACGCCAGCGCTATTAGTGCCGGCGTTACCGCCCAACTCGTGATGAGGCCCAATGTATCACTCTTCATCTCTAAATCTGCCACTTTAGCCAGACTCAGTCTCCTCAATATCAGAAAAATCTGTCATCTTCCTTTCAATACTGCCAAACTACTAATCTCCTCCTTATTCCTTCCCAGATCTGACTACTGTGCCAGTCTCCTCTGTGGCCTTCCCAACTATACTTTTTCACCTCTGGAAAAAATCCTCAACTTTGCGGTCCGCACACTTTTCAACCTTTCTCGCTTTACCTCTACCTCTTCTAACCATCGCCATATTGGCGGGCTATCCATAAAAAAATGGGCTAAGTATAAAGTTCTTCTCATCATCTTCAAAACTACCCATGGACATGCCTAAACCCTACATATCTTCTCATCTCACACCCTACTCTCCTCGCCCGTTAAGATCATCCTCAATTCACCTCCTTGCCACCACTCGAGCCCCCTGTGCTCCCTCTTGTTTCCACTCTCTCCTCACTTTCATACTCTGAAATGCTCTTCCTCTTCTTCTCCATACTATTCCAACTCTACTACTATTTAAATCCAACCTCAAAGCTCACCTTTCTGAAGAACCTGTTTCCTAGCACTCTACTGTACTGCATCACCCTGCTTTCCTCTCTCCCTGCCCTTCATGGACAACCCTACAGCACGTTTCTATCACCCACCCATCCTTATTTCAGCACTTTCGCCACCATCCTATTCCTATGTCATTATTTCCAGTTTTCGTCCCTGGTTTATGTTTCCACCATACCCCGCAACATCTGGTCTTCAAGTCACATCCTCTCACCCCATTGTAAAGGACCCATGTCCTCCACTCTATTATTAATGGTTAATTCTGTAAGTGTTTTTGTGCAAAAATGCATTGCTTTCTCTGTGAATTCTATATATAAATAAAAAAATAAACCTGAGATTGAATTGAGCGATGAAATACAATTGAACCAAGTGACTACAACAAACGCAACAAATACACACACATCTTAACCTTTTTGAACTACTCATTGAAGAAATGGAACAACAAAAACCTCCCATACAACTCACAGACCAAAACCTAACATAGAATCACAAGCAAATCAAATCCCATGCCAAAACAAAGTACCAACCCGCCCCAAACAACAAAGTAACCACAGTTAACAAAGAGATTTGCTGCAACCTACTAAAACACAGGACAGAGATATATGACCTCCTAAGTGATGGTGGAATGGACATCCTATTCCTGACCAAAACTTGGCTAACTGAAGAATTCAGGGTAGTTGCACGCAAATCTCTACCTAACAATGTCAAACTGAAGCAAGAACACAGCGAAAGAAAACGTGGAAGAGGTTTTCCTGTTGCACACAAAGACCACCTAAAGATCTCACCAGCACCATCATTAAATATCCCAAACTCCTCCACATAGCCACGAACCACCAAACCGATTATCCATTCCTACTCGTCTAAAGACCGCCCACATACACCCCATTTTTCACAATGCACATTTGTATGTGCCATAACCAACATTGCCAAACAATATTACCATCTGATCATATTAGGAGACTTATATGTTTTGAAGAAGAAAATATCAACTCAGCTAAATCACTAACATCTCAACTAGTAACAATCCAACTACAGAAAATGGTGATGGGAGCAATCCACTCAGGAGGACACACCGTAAATGCATATTTTTGGAAAAGAAACCTTGTCACAGCTGCACCCCAATACACATTCTCTGGAGTGACCACCTTATCATAACCATTGTGATCCAAGTACCAACACATATACAATTCACCCTTCTAAAAAACACTACAACTCAGAAATGGCACTGGAAATCCCTAAACACCATACACCTCAACAAGAGACTAGAACATTCAAAACCACTGAGCACCATCCAAGAGATACTTTACTTAGAAGAAAGGAATGAGATACTCCAAAAATGGATCACAGAAACACTACATGCTATTGCTCCGGAAAAGGCGTTCACCCATTCACAAACAAAAATGACAGCGAGATGGTTCACACCCCAACACAGAGTCCTGATGAAAATGAATAGTAAACTGGAACAAGCATGGAGGAAAAACTATGACCAACAAAAGAAAACTGAATACCAGAGACATTTACAACTCTGTAAAAGGAAACCCTCAAAGTGAAACAAATTATACTCAATGAACACATTGTAAAAGCAAGCAACACCTAGAAAGAGATGTTCAGCATCATTAACAAGCTACAAAATCTGACAACTTGCAATCACAAAACCCACTCCCTTCCAGAAACAGTTTGCAAGCAAATAATGATAGGGCAAGTAATATATTTGTTTCAATGACCATAAGCAACAATGTTGTAACTCTACCCTTTGGTGTCCCCCTCCCCTTCTAACTTTTCAAAGGCAACTGATTGTCCTATGCCAGCCAGAACACATAGGATACCACAACCAGCAGTAAAACATATATGTGCTATACACCAACATTAGTACAATAGGTTGTGAAGAAAATGCAATTAACCTTGTCAGCCACTGAAACCGGTTGACCAGCCGAATATAACAGGGACATCTTACCAATGAAGGGTTACCTGTCAAAGCTAGTTTTTATAAACATGATGTGTCCCATCTTGGTCTGAGTACACTGCTTTTAACTCTTTGGCCCTCATTACGACCCTTGCGGAAATCGAAAAACGATGGCGGAAATGCAATACCGCCATCGAATAGCGCTCGGTGTGACTATGACCCGTCACCGCAAAGTACGATGCCATTAGCGACACCGTAGTGAACGCCAACGCTAACTGCACCAAGTACGCGCGCGCGCGCCATGCCAAACCGTAAATACCACCATGGCGCAAGGGTACGCGAATTCCGACCCTAGCGGACATGTACCTAACGCCATCAAGCACGGCGGAAAGTACCATTCCGCCATGGTGAGAAGTACGGCATCGCGAATCAACCGTAAACGGCCCCACTGAGTGCCTGTACACCGCTCCCTGGCCACATAGTACAACTCCCCGTAGGTGCAATGAAGTCACAATGCAACCAGTGAAATGTACAAGTCACCCATGCATGCCAACGAACAAAAGAATCTCAAGAGGGGCCAATGGGAGCTGCAGGGCACAGATGGCACGAATACAGAAGCCATTCCAATGGACATGACCTCAGTCCCCCACCAAGAAACGCACGCAAACACAGGCACCTGTGACCAGCAATATTCCGAAAATCACATCATTCCACCAGTCCACCTGGCTGACCGGCATCTGTTACACAAAACCTAATCCCCCGCCCCTGAGCATGACATCATTCAAACAGTCATATTGGCAGCCCTCATCCCTGACCTCACTGGGCTTCGTAGGCAAACGCGCCCAGCACAGTACCACGCAACTATACTCCGAAGCTGGAACCCAATGCAGATCTCCTCACAATACATCGCTCCCCAAATAGGAATATGCCACATCACTTGCAAAGAAGAACGCTACGCGGCCCATATCAGAATAGAAATTTAATGCACAACAAATTCACCAAGCCCATACAGCCATTAGGCCATGAACTCCAAAACACATTTCACCATTGTGGGCTGCATCTGCAAGAAATGACCAGCTACTTCTTGTGTGACGCCCTGTTCCTTCATGGTACACAGGGCCACATTCTCGTACGAAAAGGCAACATGGAAGCGCACAGAACCGCAGGGCCGTCCCAATGGGGAGGCACTAGTCCAGCTGAAAGGCCGAAATGTTGCTCCGAGCCACTAGTACTGCGTAAAGGCATGTGGCCCATTGGCGATCGTCCCATAAGATCGTAATGCTGCTCCACTGATTAACACGAAGCAGCAGGTGTCGGGAGTAAAAGCCATCTGCAGGAGTGGCATACAGATGGCAGTGGCAAAAGGGGAGGAGATACCTGTCAACCAAAAGAAAAGAAAAAGAACAGAATGGCCATCAGAACTACATCCGAACAACTCACTTCAATGATCACACTAAATCCACAGCCATATGCATGCTAGCCCACTCCAAAGGATCATCACCACCCCAAAACCACTTGCGACTCATAACTATCTATATCGAGGTGTAAACACCATCACAAACGAGTGTACATGTGCATGCGTCTGTGAAAACAGAATCCATCAGATGGGATTGGTAACGTGCATGGACACAAGTGTCTGAGGGCGCGTCGAGACAGGGAGGGCTCAACAAGGCCAGATAGACGATGGTCCCACTATGGCAGCCCTGCATCACATAGCGCAGGGGAGGCGGACAGATTCCAAGAAGCCCTGTACATGGCAAACACTGTATCAAATCATCTGTCCATGCATCCATTCATCATTCCCTCATCCCGGTATAAAAACGCCTGAATATTTACTCACATAACATTAGAAATTTCCATTGAGTCTGTGCGTTATGCAGCCTGCAAAATCCACTGTGCCCCAGCCCGTAATTCCAGTGTTGTGAAGTAACATGTATTTGGGAACGTCCGGCCTCATCGTCCACTTCGCTATTGCGCATCCCAAACTATTCATATCAATCATTGCATCCTCGCCATGGCCCCTGTCCCAGGGACATTGAACAATAGAACGTTATATTTGCAGTCAGACCTGTGGGCATCTCCTCGCCGCTAGCTGATAACCGAAAGCGCCGCCCTTCGAATTCCTCATTTGCAACATCACGTCGAAAAGGCATCTGTGGCCGCTTGAAATCACAAATTAATCCATCTAGTGCGGCTGTGTGTGAAAATGGCAACTGCCTTCACTCACAAATGGGACGCCCCGCCCGTCGTTGCAACTCGGTACAGTGATGCATGAGGGTCCACCGTTACTCGAGTACTACGTTCCACTGACCCTTCACAAGTCTGTTCGCGACTGCAAAGATTGTATGTGAAACAATGGGACCATAGCCGAATGAACATATCAACCAATGTTACACGGCCATCGGGTACAAATACATGATTGTAATAGCAAGATGCCATTCCTCGAATTGCAGCGTTGTGTGCGGGACGTGCTCGGCCAAAGGGGAGAGCAGCTTGCACAGGTGGAATGAATCACCACAGGTGGAGGCCATACAGCCTGAAAAAACATAAATTGCACACCCAGTCTCCTCCCACAACCACACCCACTCCGAAATGCTACCGGCAGGACTCGCGATGTTGGCCCTGGGGGACCTGATAGCACTGCAAGTACTCCAACTCCAAGAAGAAGACGAACACCAACTACAACCGGCCGCACGGAGGAGACGCAGGAGGAGGAGGAGGGCAAGGCAGGGCCAGCAAGGGCCGCCAGCACAGCCACTACCACCACGCAGGCAGCCCGCAATCCCACGCCTCCGAGCACATCCGTTCAACCTCACTGATGAGCAGATCCACACCCTCTACCGTTTGGACCGGGACACCATAGCCGCCATTGTGGACATGACACAGGCTGACCTTGTCAGCATGATAGATAGCCCAACCGCCATCCCACCCCTACTGAAGGTGGTGTCTGTACTCCACTTCCTGGCCACAGGCACCTACCAGCACACAGTCGGACAGTTGCATGGCATTTCTCAGCCACTGTTCTCATGGACACTATTGCAAGTGCTCGATGCCCTCCTGCAGCACGCAGACGACTACATCTCTCTACCACGCTCGGAGCAGGAAATTACCAACACAAAAGTGGGATTCCATGCACTTGGCGGCATACCGGGTTGCCTTGGTGCCATCGACTGCACCCATGTGGAATTGGTCGTCCCACATGCCATGGAGGCCCAGTACCGCAACCGAAAACAATATCATTCTCTGAATGTACAAATGGTGTGTGACTCCAACAGGATCATTACACATTGTTGTGCCCGATTCCCTGGATCAACCCATGATTCTATGGTCTTGAGGAACTCAACAATACCACGCTACATGGAGCGACACGCAGGGTACAGATCCTGGCTACTCGGTGAGTCTCATTTCATGCATGATGATGTGGGGTATGTGATGCGGCAATGACCTGGCAGGAAGGGGGGGGGTGCGTACGTAGCAATGGGATTCCACATAATTCGTTTATCGTCCACATACAGGTGATGCCGGATATCCACTGAAGAGATGGCTCCTCACACCAGTCCGGAACCCACGGGACCAGCATGAGGAGGACTACAACCATGCCCACTCACGTACCCGTGTAGTCATTGAACAGGCATTCGGCCTACTGAAGACTCGTTTCCGGTGCCTCAGCAGGTCTGGCGGGGCACTCCTGTACCGCCATGAGAAGGTTGCAAAGATGGTGATGGCATGTGTCATGCTACACAACATGTGCGTACGTAGAAATGTGCCCATGCCCCCTGACGCAGAACTGCAAGCACCTGATGATGGTCATGATGAGGATGGGGATGTGGCAGCACCTCAAGGAGTCCGCGAGGCACAGGAGGGCCGTGACATTCGTCAGCATCTCATTGATGCATGCTTCTAGCACTCACGCCTGGTGACTGATACATGGACACGGGACTCGTGGCACTGTGTGTGTCTGGTACATGCACAATATGGACTGTACGCCTATGATGGCCTAGTACACAAAGATCATTGTCCACACATCTCATTGGTTGATCGTGCATTGTTTATGGCATATGTGATATCATGTTGAACACCCTATCGACCCGCCACCCAAGTGAGCCCAACACACCCCCTCCACCCTCCTACCTCCCCCCCGAACACCAGTGTCCGAAGATGCTCATTGTCAGTGGGCAGTCGCTATTGCAAGCCCCCTCTGCGGGTATCAGGGGCACCCCTGCCTGTGGAGCGCAGGTTCCTCCCAGATCTACGTTGGGGGCTGCCCTGGACGGAACTTGCAACGGATGATGTCTCTGCCTGCTCACGTCCATGCATGTCCCTAAGGGTTTGTGAGAGCTCAGTGAGCACACGGCGCACTACGGCAAGTTCGGCACATATGTCTTTGGACGTCGCATGCAGTTCCCCCCTCAGGCTCTCGGTGCTTCTCTCCATTTGGACTCTCAGGCTCTCGGTGCTACTCTCCATTTGTACTCTCAGGCTCTCGGTGCTACTCTCCATTTGTGCCCTTAGTGTCTCTGTGCTTCTCTCCATTTCTGCCCTAAGTGTCTCAGTTGATGTTTCTATGTCTGCCTTAGTGCCCCCACATTCATCGGCATGGTCCTTGAGGAGCATGGCCAGTTGCTGCTGTTGCACGATTAACTGGTCGAGGGACTGTTGCCTCTGCTGGGCCATGGCCATTCGCGGTGGTGTCACAGAGTGGCTGTTCGCCTCATGTTGCCCTGCCACAGGGCTTGTGGGGGATGGCCAGTCGTCATCTTGTGGGTGCCCCTGCGTGGTATCCTCATGGTGTACGGGATGGAACAGACAGGGGGATTGGGACAGGTCATGGATGGATCTGACTTCGACATCCCCGTCGTCTGTGTCGGAGCATGCTGCCATTAATGGGGTGTCACCTATGGTGCTGCTGCCACCAGAGGCAGTGCCTTCTGTGGCATCCATTGGGGGGACCTGTGGTGGTGCTGTTGTGGGCATGCTGGCTGCTGGGGTGCCTGTTGATGTTCCCTCCTCTGTGCTGCCACTTGATTTGTGCTGCTGCCGTGTCTTGATGCGTGCAGCTGAGGTGGAGGGTCTTTGGCCGTTGGTCTTGGCCCTCTTTGCAGGTGTGCTGGTAGGGGTGTCCTGAAGCTCGTCGTTTGGATCGGACCCTGTGGTGGAGTAAAGGAGGGCGAGCGTTATTAATGGGTCTGTGGGAATTGGAATGGCAATGTATCACATGCATTGGGGTGGTACCTGAGGGTGATTTGGGTCGGGGCCTTGGAGGTGCTTTCATTTGTGTGTGGAGTGAGGGTGCAGTTGTTTGGCAGCCTGCAGTTAGGGTGTGCCTGCTGCACGTGTAGTGGGTGTTTTTGGGGTTTTTAATTATTTATGTATTTATTGTGAGTTTTAAAGTGCGCTATCAGGCCAATGTGTGTGGACGTTCTCCTGGCCATGTGTTGCTGTTGCGCTATGTGGACACATGGTTCTTCACATGATTCGACATTGTGGATTTGGCATGGTTTTATTTGGGCCACCTACCGGATTCTCCGGATGTCTGCACTCCTTTCTCCATCCCTCCGACTCCCTCTATGCTCTCCATTCCAATGGTGGAGGCACAGATTTCTTCCCAGGGGGTCAACTTGATGGGTGATTCCGATCCTCCCCCGGTGGCTGTGGCAATGTTGCGGTTGGCAGAAAGTATGCTACGGACGCGTATCCGCAGGTCGTCCCATCGCTTTCTGCATTGCTGTGGGTTGCGGGGTGCGGTCCCCACCGCACTTACCCGCTGTGCCACCAGGGCCCATATGGCCTTCTTGTTCGCAAGTGCCGTCCTGGTCATTTGCGTGGAGAAGACGGCGGCGGCATTCTCCTGGAGGGCCTCTGTAAGCACGGTGAGTTCCTCACGGGAGAAGTGGACCTGCCGCTTGCGGTCGCACGCTTTCTTCGCTACTTTTCCCATTTTTCTTGGTTTCACTAGGGTGGATGGCGGGTTGGGATGTGTCTCAGGGTAGTGTTTTTAGTGGTTGTGTGGATTTTGTGGTTTTATAGGTGTACGGCGTGTTGTTTCCCGTTCCGGGCCCATGTTTTTACTTCCGTTTCCGTATATTTACGGTCACCGTACTTTCCGGTTGGCGCTCACTGCGGTGTCCGCTAAGATGGGTGGCGGTATTGCACCTAGGGCGCCGTACGGCGGCGGTGTGGGCCGTTTTGGGGTCATTTCCGCCATCGCGGACTTTGCACTTCCGCCATGCCGTGGTGCTCGTGCCCGATGGGTCGGAATGGGCCGCACTTTGCTCCATCGTGCAATGGCGGAAACGCTATTTACGCTGTGGCGGTCCGGTCAGTCACTTTCCGCCAGGGTCGTAATGAGGGCCTTTGTGTTTAAACATACAGGTAGAATAAAAGTAACTGTGAATCCTGGTTTGATTACATCTTTTTATTATAATGCCATCATTTATAGGGTCAGTCTTCTCTCTGTCCCCTCACCCTAGATAAGCAGCACATCACTGATATCTAGGGTAAGTAGATATCTGAAGGTAAAGTTAGTTTGGTTGGAGGGTCAGTGACAATACTACACTTTCCTAAATAATTATAAACCTGTACAATCATGTGTGAATGACGACCTTGCTAACCACTTCAAAAACCAAATCCTAAACATCCGGGAAGTCATCAAAAGTAATCCCAAGAACAAAAACAACAATTCCACCAACTACCCAACTCCAGAACTAACCACAACACTAAACTACTTCTTAGCAATCTCAGAAGAAGGGTTAACCAAGCTAGTCAATCAAAGCAACAAAGGAGGATTCCCAGCCGATCCTTTCCCACCAGACATCTAAAAGAACACCCTTAACAAAGAGACACCTGCAAAATATTTCTGAAACTTTATGAACCATTCTCTGGCAACAGGAGTTGAATTGAAAAGATATAAAGTGGCATAGATGAAACCACTCCTCAAAGATCCCTCGGGAAACAATGAAGGGCTAGCCAACTACTGACCTATCTCAAACATCCCTTACCTGGCAAAACCCTGAGAAACCTATGTATATGAACAAATCTATAAAGCAATCAGTTACTTGACCAAGCACAAGCAGGTTTCAGACCCATGAGAGGAACGGACACAGCACTGACATCCATCTGTGATGATCTAAAAATGAATACTGACTCCAATATCACCTCATCACTAATACTACTAGACCTTTCAGCAGCCCACCACGAAACTCTCATCAAAAGAGTCCCAGAAATAGTGATTAACGACACAGCCTTGCTATGCGTACACTCCTTCCTAACAGGATAAATGAAACAACCTGACTAAGCCCCTTAAAGTAAGCATGACACATAGCAACCTGTGGGGACGCACAAGGTGCATCCTCTTTCCGCTATTCTACAACATCTACATAACTCCACTCATCAACCTCATCAAAAGACATGGACTCACCTGAAATAACTATGCAGGTGACACATAGATCATCTATAACATCAACATGACTGGTGAGCAAGACCAAACCCCCACCAAATGACTCACACAGATAAACAAATGAATGAGCACCTACAGCCTTAAAGACAACTGGGACAAAACAAAAATCATGATCATGCCCGACAATCCTTTGGACAAAAATCACATTCCCTGGCCTACTTAAATGGAAAGTGACTGGAACCTTCAAAAGTAGTTACATATCTCAGAATATTCATGGACAACAAACTAACACTGGGACCACAAGTATACGCAGTTGTAATGAAATGCATCTTCCAGCCTACACACAATCAAACAGATTCTACTTTTCCTCTCCTTCCCACACAGAACCTTTGCTGTTACCTCCCTTGTTATGGCAGGAATAGACTACATCAACAGCATCTACCTTGGAATGCTGGATTACTTCACCAAAAAACGACAGTGAATACAGAATGCAGCGGCAAGACTACTCCTCAGACTCAACAAGAGAAAACTCATCACACCAGCATTGAAAACTCTACACTGGGTACCAATCTAAAAAGTATTTACTTCAAAACCTTTTGCAGAAAATAGGAAAGGCAACACAAATCATTGTAAAGCCAAATCGTACCAAAACGTACTGGGGTGGCTCAACAAAAGGAAATCATAATTTTGACAAATTGCAAAATAGGGACGTCAGCCTAATTGAAACAATTCAACGTATAAGATCGCACAGACCTCCTACACCACTAACCCTACCAAAAACCCTCAACTATCCTACAAACACTGCTCAACCGTCAAATACAACACGCACCCAAACCAGAAATGAAACACCAAACAGGACAGCCCATCTTTAATCTCAGTCAACCTAACACAATAAGTCTCCAGCACTATGCCACAGACATAAAAAAGAATTCCATATAAAATCCACACACCAAAACAGCACCTAACCCACACCATCTAGAAGCAAATCAAAGACACTTTGGGCCTCATTACGAGTCCGGCGGTAACCGAGGCGGTAAAACTGCCTGGTTACCGCCAGACTCGTATTACCATTCCGCCTCCGTGATTCCCGCTATTACCGGGTAATACAACCCCAGTTTTTTGGGAATCACGGAGGCGGAATGGTGTTAATCCCCATTCCCATTGAGTCCTACAGGACTCAATGGGAATGGGGATCATGGAAACACCGGCAGCATCTTGTAATGCTGCCGGTGTTTCCTCGTCCGCCTGCAGGCGGGCGGTGTTAAATCCGCCAGGTCAGACCTGGTGGGAACATCACCTCCCACCTGCAGGAGTTGTGATCGCCCGGCATGGAAACAACAGTGGCGGCGGGTTTACTGCCACCGTTGTTTCCATACCGGGCGATTTGTAATGAGGCCCATTGACTAATTGTTTCTGAACTGAAGCACAAACAACACCGCAAAAAGCTCTCTTGCACTATCCCGCTCCATCCCACTAACTAAACCTCCCTACCTTTTCAGATCCCCCAGAGTGCCCGGAAACCATGACAATGGCACTGGTGTTCAGTATAAATCTCAATAACATAGCATGACAAGTATCATGCTGCACACCGTCATCCTTTCATTCAGCACACGTATCCACACACATAAAGGGGAAAGGCCAACCAAACAACATATTAATAATAATGACCTCCGGGCTTCTTTGTAGGTTACTATGGGCCTCATTACGGGTCGGGCGGTCCGGAATTAACAGTGGCGGTAAACCCGCCGCCACTGTTAATTCCGGACTGCCCTATCCCGAGTCCTGCAGGCGGGAGGTGATCTTCCCGCCAGGTCTGACCTGGCGGGTTGAACACCTCCCACCTGCAGGCGGACGTGGAAACACCAGCACCATCACGAGATGGTGCCTGTGTTTCCACTTCCCCATTCCCATTGAGTCCCATGGGACTCAATGGGAATGGGGATTAACACCATTCCGCCTCCGTGACTCACGGGACACCGGGGCTGTAATGCCCTGGTAATTCCGGGAGTCACGGAGGCGGAATGGTAATACGACGAAATCGAGTCCGGCGGTAACCAGGCGGTTTTACCACCGCAGTTACCGCCGGACTCGTAATGAGGCCCAATATCTTTATTAACAGCTTCTTAGTTACAGTTACAGTTAAGTATATAGGACATGAAAAAATACTGGCACCCATCACCCAAGCAGGGGAGCTCTAACTGCCTGAGTGTGGAACCATCAACCCAAACATTCTGTCATTCACAAGACAACATTCCACGTGACATCACATGCTCCCAACACACACAGACAAGCATACTCAATGCTAACACTGGAAGTGTTACTATCCAGAAACCCTTATGGTACACTCAACCACACTCACACTGTACACTGGCACTGGGGCACCACCCCCAGACCTAGTGGCTCACTCAACCACCCTCACAACTCTAGCATACTCAATGCTAACACTAGAAGCTCTACTATCCAGAAATCCTTGTGTTACACTCAACCACACTCCCTCTAATAGAACACTAAGTGCTAAGACTGGAAGTGCTACTATCTAGAAATGCTTGTGGCACACTCAACCACACTCACAATGTACACTGACACTGGAGGCGCTGCCTCCCTGACCTCATATCTCACTCAACCCCATCACAACTCTAGCATACTTAATGCTAATACTGGAGGTGCCACCATCCAGACAACCTTGTGGCATACTCAACTATTCTCAACCAGAACACTAACCCTGTAGGTGCTACCCTCCACTCATACCACTCATACTGACCATACCATGTACATTCCAGCTTGTGCAGACAAACATCATAGTATGAGAAAACTTTAAAATTCATCTTTAAACCAACATAGATCTCCAACATGAGAAACATTAGTTACTTATGGTTATATTTAACTTTTAAACAACCTAAACTACCTATTGCTAGGCAGTAAGCCCAAATGCACTCCTACCGAATCTTCGTTCGGGAGTTAAATGTTGACTCTTAGTTGATCAATTGATACTCTCATGTGGAAAGAGTGTTAATTGAGTCTTGACTTTAACAAATTACAAAATAGAAAATAAATAACATCAATAAAGGGTAAATCGGGCATGTAAGATCACTTATGTAACCAATTATACAGATCTGGTACTGACCAATACTTTTTGATACTTTTTAATAGACCTCTCAAGGTCTGTTTTTTACAAACAAATGAACAATGTACAAAAGAATTATTCAGACAATGGTGAAGCATCCAGGAATTCTCATTCCAATTAACAAACAGAGTATATCCTGGTTTGTAAAGGTACATAAATGCAACAAAAGCAGAAAGCAAGTAGCTCAAAGCCTAGCATTATTATTTACATCCTGTAAATGTTCAAAGGGACATGTATACATTTCATTAACCAATTGTAAACCAGCGATATAAATTTGACAAACAGCAATAAGTTCACTCTTGGGGTTTTGTATTGTGAAGTAACTCCATTCAGGGAAGCCCCTTTTAATAGGTGACATAGGTAACCAACGCGTTTCGGATCGAATGATCCATCTTCAGGGTGCGGACTTCACTGTTCCTGTATGTAGTAGGGTAGTGATTGTTAAATGCGTTCTAAAAGCCTTTCCTCAATCTGAGGCTGATAAAGTTCCAATTCAGACCCAGTCAACAGCTGTAATGCGCCGGAGGCCGGGAAGTGACAGAATGCGGCCGGGACACCCTTGGAGACTTGTGCACATCGACATAACGTAACAACATCCAAAAACGAAAATATTCTCAGAAGGAGTTCCTTTGGTAATTTCTTGTCAATAAGATTTTCATCATTTGAGAAGACCTTTGTTCAATTGCATGTTCTTTGGAATTGAACAAAGGTCTTCTCAAATGATGCTGTTGACTGGGTCTGAATTGGAACTTTATCAGCCTCAGATTGAGGAAAGGCTTTTAAAACGCATTTAACAATCACTACCCTACTACATACAGGAACAGTGAAGTCCCCACCCTGAAGATGGATCATTCGATCCGAAACGCGTTGGTTACCTATGTCACCTATTAAAAGGGGCTTCCCTGAATGGAGTTACTTCACAATACAAAACCCCAAGAGTGAACTTATTGCTGTTTGTCAAATTTATATCGCTGGTTTACAATTGGTTAATGAAATGTATACATGTCCCTTTGAACATTTACAGGATGTAAATAATAATGCTAGGCTTTGAGCTACTTGCTTTCTGCTTTTGTTGCATTTATGTACCTTTACGAACCAGGATATACTCTGTTTGTTAATTGGAATGAGAATTCCTGGATGCTTCACCATTGTCTGAATAATTCTTTTGTACATTGTTCATTTGTTTGTAAAAAACAGACCTTGAGAGGTCTATTAAAAAGTATCAAAATGTATTGGTCAGTACCAGATCTGTATAATTGGTTACATAAGTGATCTTACATGCCCGATTTACCCTTTATTGATGTTATTTATTTTCTATTTTGTAATTTGTTAAAGTCAAGACTCAATTAACACTCTTTCCACATGAGAGTATCAATTGATCAACTAAGAGTCAACATTTAACTCCCGAACGAAGATTCGGTAGGAGTGCATTTGGGCTTACTGCCTAGCAATAGGTAGTTTAGGTTGTTTAGATATTTTGTCCCAAGTGGTCTTGTGACGTTAGCCCGCCTGCACCTGAAATTTCACCATAAAATTCATTGACATTATTTCTTTATTTAATAGTGTGAACTAACACCTTTGGTGTGCTTCTACTCCACATCAATTATCCTGATTTACATTAGCTGTGCAATCCCACCCCATAGTTCTCTTATATTTAACTTTTACCATACACATAACTGCATAGTTAAAATAATTGCCTAAAAGTCCATAGCCAATGTGAGGCTGTAAACTAGGACATTCTTAAACCTAAAAGTCCATAGCCTGTCATCATCTGTAACCTATATAGTGGCTATAGCCTATAAGTCCATGTTGCGTTTTCGCAACCTCATTGCTGCAAATCCTCAAGAACATTAAATCTAGTTTCCCAGGTGGCTAACATCTTTTTTCCCACTGGGCTCAGCTCCATACACTGCTCAATGTGCTTCCTGACCTAATTTCATAGTTCAAATGTACATTTCTAGTACTTTAGGGCCAGTCTTCTGCTTCCCATGTACATTTTATCACAGTGGCCCTCATTACGACCCTGGCGGAGTGGGTTTACGCCAGCGTTATTCGCGGCGGACCCGTCCGCCCTACTACGAGTTCCCGTAGCGCCATGGAACGTTTTCCGCCTGGTTTTTCCGGGCGGAGAAATCCATGGCGCTACGGGACCTTGATGTTAATTACGCCACCGTATTTTACGGTGGCGTAATTAACGCCTTCCCCACTCCCATTATACCCTATGGGGCAAAAATGGGAATGGGGAAGGGTAAAATGGGGAATGGGGATTTACCGCCCCGCCAAGGTCGGCATGGGGCGGAAAATCCGCCAACCTCCATGGCGCTATCGGCAGCTTTCCGCCGTGCTCCGCGGTGCATTTAGCACCGCGATTTCCGCCAGGGTCGTAATGAGGCCCAGTGCATTTTGGCAGAGATTTCTCACTTCACATTATGGGCATATCCCCACTTTTCAGTTTATGGAGACAGCTTCCCTTTTTCGCTTATGGACCCATCTTCTCTTTTAACAGCTGTCCCCCCTGCTCACTGGCACACTTCTCCTTCTAGTTCCTGGGTACAGCTCTCGCTGTAGCTTATTGAGAGTTTCTCCCTCTGCAGTTTATGGGCATAGCTTCCCTTTTTAACTTATCAGGCTTATAGCTCTTCCTCCAATTTATGAAGCAGCTTCTCCCTCCAGTTTATGGGGCCCACATCGTCCCCCTTGATGCCCTGGGTGATGGGTCTTACTTGATTTGGGGGCAGTGTTGTCCTTCTTCCTGCACCCCCGCAGCAGGTTCATCAGCTTTCCTTCTGCTTCTTGCATGCAGGTCCTTCTTCTTAAAACCAACTCATCACCAATGTAATAAAGTGACCTCCAGGCTTCTTTATAGGTTACTATATCTTTACTAGCTTCTTAGTTACAATTACAGTTAAGTATATAGGACATGAAAACACTGGCGCCCATCCCCCAGGCAAGGGAGCTCTAACTGCCTGATTGTGGAACCTTCAACCCAAACATTCTGCCATTCACAAGACAACATTCCACGTGACATCACATGCTCCCAACACACACAGACACACACTATACAATAATAGATAAGGGCAAAGAAGACCAACACAGGAGACAAAAGACACACACCAAACGCTAACGGTAGAGGAAGAGAAAAGGAAAATCCCAGCTCCAAACCAGTGACAGAAACTGATAAACAAAAGCATCACAACAACTGATATTCAAGAGAGAAACAGCAGTCCAGAGTACTTAGCACAACAGGATGAACTGGGTGCTGGGCGATTCATTTTTCTGAGGTGAGAAATCAGTGACACCCTAGGGCTTCCGCTATGTCATTTAGGAAGCAGTACACAAAGGCCATTTAGGCAGGAGTGTAACCAACAGGTTGCTTGAATGGTATTGCTAGCCAGGAGCAGATGCACAAGTAGAGAATACAGTCAAGTTCTGTCTTACTTGTGCACAAAGGGACGAATCCCATGTCAGAATCTATCTATCTAATTTTTTCTATTGCGCCACTAACACGGAGGCCTCAGGGTACTCACAGGAGAAATCATATAAAAGACAGTAGATAGAGGCAAAAGATGGGACCCTGAAAACAAACCAGATGATCAAAAGACAAGAGCACGTAAGGTGGCTTGTTTGCGAGTAGGGGATGTCAGATGATCATCAATCAGCCACATTCGGCATCAAACAGGAAAGGTTTTATGTGCTTCTTAAAGAGGAACATAGAGTCACTGGCGGCTAGGTTTTTGGAGAGCAGGGAGCGTTCAATGGGTTTCTTCATAATCCTGGTGGTCAAGTAAGAGGAAGCTTCATCAAGAAGACACTTGAATACTGCGACTAGGCCCTTGTGCTGGAGTCTATGTTTAATGGCCAGCCAGTGTAGACTCCTTCTAGCATCTGTTATGTGTTCTGTGCGTTTTATGCCGCAAACAGCACGAACAGTGCCATTCTGTAGTACTTGAAGTTTTTTTTATGTTCGTCTGCGAGGTGCTTATTAAAAGGCTATTGCAATAATCAAGTTTGCAATTTATGATAGCGGATGCTATCAATGCAAGATTTGTTTTAGACAATATGACAAAGCAGATGCATATAATACACCACCTTTCCACCACATCCAGATTCTCCCCCGACACCACGACCTGGATCACCTCCTTCCTACACGGCAGAACCATGGAAGTGTTCTCTGACCTAGCCTCCACTTCACCTACCATCATGTTTTGTGGAGGTCCTACTCACCCACTCTTTCTCATCCTCGAAGCTATGGGCTCCTACACAAACTATGCGGACGATACCCAGATCCTCCTCACCCTCACTGGCAACTATGACACAGACTCTGCTATGCTCAACGACATATACAACACCATCCAGGCCTGGATGGCAGCAAACGGACTATGCCTCAACTCTGCCAAGACAGAACTCCTCCTTGTAGGTTCCCCCAACACATTAAAAAACATAGGGGCCGATTCATGGAACCAACGTGCGCCGAAAATCTAGGCGCAAGCATGCGCAAGCATGCGCAAGCGGAAAAAAACAGGCGCACGTGCACCCGTGCGATTCATGGAAGTCCCTGCGCGTGTTCACCGCGGGATGTGCGCCAAACCCGTGCATGGCGCACAAGTCACTGCAACATCGCGAAAGGCGTGCGCGACGGTGCGCGACGCGCACAGTGAAAGCGCACAACCTCAGCGCACACAGCAGAAAGTGGGCGGGACATGGGGCGTAACGCACGGAATGGGGAACAACACGCGAAAATAAGGGCGTAACTGGGGATGCACTGCACGGAAGCAGAGGTAACGCCCACACGCACACGAACCACACGTATTCATGGAATGGAATAGGGCAAACCCACGCACAGCCAAAGCCGCGCACAAGCTGAAACACGTCCGCCACATGAAGGCAGGCGGTAGAGTCCCAGCGCATCAAAAAAGTGGCGCCGCGGGAAGTAAAATACGCGATTGAGTGGGGTACGTGTATTCCGGGTGTGTGCGGGAAGTGACACACGCGATTGAGCGGGGTACGTGTATTCCGGGGGTGCGCGGGAAGTTACACACGCGAATGAGCGGGGTACGTGTATTACGGGGGTGCGCGGGAAGTTCCACACGCGATTTGGCCGGGTACGTGGATTCCAGGGGTGCGCGGGAAGTTCCACACGCGATTTGGGCGGGTACGTGTATTTCGGGGGTGCGCGGGAAGTTCCACACGTGATTTGGCCGGGTACGTGGATTCCAGGGGTGCGCGGGAAGTTCCACACGCGATTTGGCCGGGTACGTGGATTTCGGGGGTGCGCGGGAAGTTCCACACGCGATTTGGCCGGGTACGTGGATTCCAGGGGTGCGCGGGAAGTTCCACACGCGATTTGGCTGGGTACGTGGATTTCAGGGGTGCGCGGGAAGTTCCACACGCGATTTGGCCGGGTACGTGGATTTCGGGGGTGCGCGGGAAGTTCCACACGCGATTTGGCCGGGTATGTGGATTCCAGGGGTGTGCGGGAAGTTCCACACGCGATTTGGCCGGGTACGTGGATTTCAGGGGTGCGCGGGAAGTTCCACACGCGAGTTGGCCGGGTACGTGTATTTCGGGGGTGCGCGGGAAGTTCCACACGCGATTTGGCCGGGTACGTGGATTCCAGGGGTGCGCGGGAAGTTCCACACGCGATTTGGCCGGGTACGTGGATTCCAGGGGTGCGCGGGAAGTTCCACACGCGATTTGGCCGGGTACGTGTATTTCGGGGGTGCGCGGGAAGTTCCACACGCGATTTGGCCGGGTACGTGGATTCCAGGGGTGCGCGGGAAGTTCCACACGCGATTTGGCCGGGTACGTGTATTTCGGGGGTGCGCGGGAAGTTCCACACGCGATTTGGCCGGGTACGTGGATTCCAGGGGTGCGCGGGAAGTTCCACACGCGATTTGGCCGGGTACGTGGATTCCAGGGGTGCGCGGGAAGTTCCACACGCGATTTGGCCGGGTACGTGTATTTCGGGGGTGCGCGGGAAGTTCCACACGCGATTTGGCCGGGTACATGGATTCCAGGGGTGCGCGGGAAGTTCCACACGCGAGTTGGCCGGGTACGTGGATTTCAGTGGTGCGCGGGAAGTTCCACACGCGATTGAGCGGGGTACGTGTATTTCGGGGGTGCGCGGGAAGTGACACACGCGATTTGGCCGGGTACGTGGATTCCAGGGGTGCGCGGGAAGTTCCACACGCGATTTGGCCGGGTACGTGGATTTCAGGAGTGCGCGGGAAGTTCCACACGCGATTTGGCCGGGTACGTGGATTTCAGGAGTGCGCGGGAAGTTCCACACGCGAGTTGGCCGGGTACGTGGATTTCAGGGGTGCGCGGGAAGTTGCACACGCGATTGAGCGGGGTACGTGTATTCCGGGGGTGCGCGGGGAGCAGCACACGTGAATTGCACGTGTGGGTCCTCCCAGGTGTACCCTCTACACCCTCCACGGCCCCTGCAGGTGGCTCACACCACGGGGGCCTACCCAGCACATGTCCTGCAGGCACCCCATCCACCATGGCCATGCCCACCAGCCAACCCACATATCAACTAGCACTACTGCCCACCAACGCATGTCCCCCTGCACCCCCAGCCACCAGGGGCAGCCTCCAGCAGGCCCCCACCCATGTCTCCCCCCACCCCCACCCCCCACCAGTGCAGGGGCAGCCTCAAACAGGCCCCCACTCATGTCCCCCTGCACCCCCACCCCCTAGCATCCAGGGGCACCCTCCACCAGGCCCCCACTCATGTCTCCCTCCACCCCCACCCCCCAGCATCCAGGGGCACCCTCCACCAGGCCCCCACTCATGTCCCCCTGCACCCCGCACCCCCTAGCATCCAGGGGCACCCTCCACCTGGCCCCCACTCATGTCTCCCACCACCCCCACCCCCCAGCATCCAGGGGCACCCTCCACCAGGCCCCCACTCATGTCCCCCTGCACCCCCACCCCCTAGCATCCAGGGGCACCCTCCACCTGGCACCCACACATGTCTCCCACCACCCCCACCCCCCAGCAGTGCAGGGGCACCCTCCACCAGGCCCCCACACATGTCCCCCTGCACCCTCACCCCCCAGCATCCAGGGGCACCCTCCACCAGACCCCCACTCATGTCACCCATCACCCCCACCCACCAGCAGTGCAGGGCACCCTCCACCAGGCCCCCACACATGTCTCCCACCACCCCCACCCCCCAGCAGTGCAGGGGCACCCTCCACCTGGCACCCACACATGTCTCCCACCACCCCCACCCCCCAGCAGTGCAGGGGCACCCTCCACCAGGCCCCCACACATGTCCCCCTGCACCCTCACCCCCCAGCATCCAGGGGCACCCTCCACCAGACCCCCACTCATGTCACCCATCACCCCCACCCACCAGCAGTGCAGGGCACCCTCCACCAGGCCCCCACACATGTCTCCCACCACCCCCACCCCCCAGCAGTGCAGGGGCACCCTCCACCAGGCCCCCACACATGTCCCCCTGCACCCCCACCCCCCAGCATCCAGGGGAACCCTCCACCAGGCCCCCACCCATGTCTCCCACCACCCCCAACCCCCAGCCACCAGGGGCAGCCTCCAGCAGGCCCCCACCCATGTCCAACTCTTGTTCCCCACCCAACATGTCATCACAGTCCAGATCCCTGGTCTCTATGGTCAGCCCCCAAATGCAAAACACCCACCCGAGTATTGCATCCACCCACTCATATTCTGCAATTACATCACAGAACACCAATTGCAAGTTCCAAAACAAACACATGTCCCTCACATACACCCAATGGGTGTCAGTGATTCTCTAAACACATAACATGAAATGCATGAAAACAATGAGACACCACACATTGAAGTGCAACAAATAAATAATGTATTAAAGGAAAGATGAATAGAAACAAAAATGAAGAAACAGAAATGTGAATGGAAAAAAATGAAAAGAAGCATGTCCGTTCAAAATAAAAAAAAAATTAAAGAATATAGAAATCCAAAGTAATGTAGTACAAAGTCAATGTCCACCAAACAAAATCCAATGTGAAAAAAAAATTATAAGCCATTGATCCATGGATAATGTTAAAAAAGAAAGTATGTACAAGTCCACAACTATGTACAATGCAAGAAGCCAGGGTCCATCATCCCAACAAAATAAAGGAAACCTAACTAACTACACTAACTAATAAAAAAAACTATATACAAAAATGTGGCCAATGTCCAAAAGGTCCAAATGAAATAAAAACAAAAATGAAACTTAACACTACCTACATAACTATGTACAAGGGCAGCGGGCTAGTTCCACGGCTCACTTCTGGATGTGCCGGGCCAGGGCATCATCGAACTCCTCCTCAATGTCCCGGAGGCGGTCCTCCTCCATGGCACCGAGGGTCCGCAGGGCCGTCGACGTGTCCACCTCCAAAGCCCTGCGGATTGCCTCGAGGCACTCGACCCGCCTCAGGGCCCTCTGCATGGAGTTCTCCGCCCTGACCATTGAGAGCCGTGCCTCTTCCGCCCGCTGCCGCTCCGCATCTATGGCGTGGCCCAACCGCTGCCACACGGAAGACACTTTTTGTCCTGGGTCCTCCTGCCCTCCGGCCGATGCCTGCCCCTCCGATGTCGAAGGCCCCGAGCCTTCATGGCTCCCACCATGGTGCTGCTGCTGCTGTGCCTCTGCCCCTGCACTGCCTCCTGCTGCCTGCACATCCTCCGCCGGCTGGGGTGCAGTCGTTGACGTGGCCACCCCTGCTGGACGTCCGACTCCCGACTGCGGCAGGGATGCCTCCTCCACCAGCCTGGCCGCACCGTCAGAGGCAGCTCCACAGGGCACCCAGGTGACTGATGGGTGGGAAGATGGCACAGAGGATGACTGGCGCGTAGGGGGTCCAGCTGAGGAGGGGGTCGTGGCAAGCCCCATCAGATGGAGGAATCCGGCCTGGGTGACCTGTCCCAGCAGGCTGACGTGGTCAACGAGCCATTCGAGATGATGTGCAGTCTCTTCATGAAAAGACTGCAGGTCACCTCGCATGGCCCGTTGACGCAACGCCACTCCAGCCAGGACAGGCTCAACCCGGGCCTGGATAGCCACGTCCGCAGGCAGAGGAAGGCCAGTTGACGTCAGCTCATCCCCTGCCTGAAAACTGGTCTGGACATGGGCATCCCTGCTGGTGCAAGATGATGCAGGGACAGGATCAGGGACAGGATTGCACACAGGCACCTCCGCGGCGGCCTGTGCTGCCTCCTGTCCCTGGTCCTGCACTGCACCACTAGCACCAGTGGGATCCCCACCCCCAGACCCCGTCTCCGGTGCTTGCACGGCCTCCTCCTCCACCAAACCCCCCACCAACCTGGATGACTCTGTGCCATCTTCCCCCGTTGGGCCCTGTGGGGTCCCAGCTGCCCCTTCTGCTGCCGAGGAGTCCAACTGCAACCTCCGCCTCTTGGACCTCCCCCCGGCAGCTGCGGCCTGGGACGCGGCACCGGACTCCTCACTCCCCGACGAGATGACAACCTGGGAGGGGAGCCGGGCCTTGCGTCTCCGGCTGGCGGTGGGATCCCCGCCGCTGTGCTCCACAGCACCTTCTCCGCCCTCTTCATCAGTTGACGCTGCAGACAGGGAGAAAAAAAACACAGGCATCAGGGCACTGTACAATGGACACATACACACATGACAGTTGTACATGAGTGGCATTGGCAAACCTCAGACATGTCATCACAATCCCCAACACACATGTCATTACAACTTGCACACACGAGCCATACCACAGCCATGTTGCAACTGCCAACACCATCCATACACATACAACAGCATCAGCAGCCAAAGGTGAGCCAGACATCACATGCAACACAGGAAGTGCACCACACATGTACACACCAACCACCACACTTGCATGCATGTGTACACCTCTGCTAAGTGTCGCAGTGATCAGACGGGCATCCATGTCACATCTGCCAATCAGGCTTCCACATACCGCTGTCACATGCATCCATGTTGCATCACTGTTGCACCCTTGTCAAATACACACACATGCACATGTACACAGCGCTGAGACAATCAGCTGAAAACAACATACATGCGTGACATCACGGACATGTCTACTCACATACACATTCATACAAACTTGTGTGCCCACACAACTGCATTTGGCATGCAAGCCCACACACACAGGCACCATCCATGTCTCACACATTACAGCCCTCGCATGTGTCAGCCCCACGGCCCTGTACACCCGCACCCATACTCGACCCCATACAAACAGATGTGCAACCTGCACACTACTGAACAATCACCACACGCACTGCTCACAATCAGGATGCATGTACACTCACCGCTCGACTCCAGACGGGTCTGCCTCTCAAGGACCTGGACGTGGAGCGCTGTGGATATGTGTTCCAGGACCCTCATCTGTTCTTCCGACAAGTGGCCCCGGCGCCCCTTGGCATCCGCTGCCTTCAAGAGGCGCCGGGCCTTGGTCAGGGTCCTGGACCTGAAGTCCTCCCAGCGCTTCTTGACATGTTGGAAGTCGCGGACTGCCACCCCCTCCGCGTTGATGGCAGTCACGATGTCAGTCCAGATCCGAGTCCGTCCTTCCTTGTCGGCGCGGCAACTTCCGAAGAGGGCATCATACTGCCCCAGGACTTGCTCCACCAGGACACCAACTTCGGTGGCACTGAAGCTGGTGCCCCTCTGCCTCTCTGGCCGGGGGTTGTCAGTGGTCACAGATGGAGTTTGCCCCGACATGACAACCCCAGAGGCAGGAGTGGGTGGGCAACTGGGTCCTGGGGCTGGGCTGTGGAGCGATGGAATCCCAGTCGGGAGTCTTTGGTTCCAGCAGGGGTGGTCACACCAACAGCACCCCTGGCTGATGTGCAGGCAGCAAATGGCAGGGCACGTGGGCAGCAGGCAGTCAGGCAGCAGCAGATGGCAGGTGGGAGCGTGCTCGGGGTTCTGGGGGGCAGTAGTTCGGACTTCTGGGCAGGAGCGTGGTCTTCCGTGTGCTTACGCGTGGCCAGCTTGATACGGAGTGATTTGGCACGTGAAAATTCTGCACGTCAGCGTGTAATTCGAGGAAAGGCCCTTAGCGCGTAAGCGCGTCTGCACGCATACGCATTTTCATTGGACCAAAGGCCCTCAGCGCGTGAGCGCGTCTGTGACGTGACGTGCGAGGGAGTATCCCTCATTGCACGTGATGACAGTACACACGTGGATCCCAACCAATCGCGTGTGAAAGTTCACGGGACCCCGGAACACACGTACCCCGGCCAATCGCGTGTGGAACTACCCGCGCACCCCGAAACACACGTACCCAGGCCAATCGCGTGTGGAACTACCCGCGCACCCCGAAACACACGTACCCAGGCCAATCGCGTGTACGCTCGCTCCCCTCCGATCACACGCGATGACACCCGAATACGGGAAACCAACGAGTCCGCCCACACGGAGGCGTCCCGCGCCCGCGCACAGCATAAAAGTGCGCGCAAACAACAAACGCGTATATACAGCGACGATGAATGCCCCATTTGTTGCTGCAGTGATTGTGGGACACCGCAGGAGGAGGAGAATAGCCAGGGCACGCATTTTTGCACCACGGACAGGCCTTTTTGGGATGCCTGACGACCAGGTCTACGGCAGGTATAGGTTTCCACCCCATATCATCCTAGACCTGGTCAGGGAGTGGGAAGATGACCTCACATCCCCCACCCTTTGCTCCCAAGCATTGAGCCCCTTGGAGAAGCTGCTCAATGTCTTGCATTTCTTGGCCACTGGGTCGTTTCAGCGGACCACTGCCATAGTGGGGGGGGTCTCACAGGCCACGCAGTCACGCTGCCTACACCAGGTACTGGCAATCATGACAGCGCGCCCCTCAGTCCGCAGGCACATATACATGCCCAGAACACCCGCAGAAAGGCAGGCCGTTGTCCTGGATTTTTTCAGGGTGGCACACTTCCCCAAAGTGCTCGGTGCCATAGATTGCACCCATGTGGCCCTACGTCCACCTAGGGCCACTGAGCACATCTACCGAAACCGCAAGCACTGGCATTCCATCAATGTACAGGTGGTATGCGATGCAAAGGGAATCATCACCTCTGTGTATGCAAACTACCCTGGCTCCACCCATGACAGTTTCATATACAGAATGTCCGCCCTGAGCCGGGCCCTGGAAGCTGGGCAGCATGGCGACACATGGCTCCTAGGTGAGTACAAATGCCCTTGCACATGCATGCAAGTCACACACAGACAAATATACCAACCCTAATAATCTGAACAATTATCACCTCCCCAGGGGACAGTGCCTACCCTCTGAGCAACCACATGATGACGCCAATCCGGAACCCCACCACACCACCCCAGGTAAGATACAACGCTGCCCATATTGCAACCAGGGGCATAGTGGAGCGCACATTCGGAGTGCTCAAGTCACGTTTCCGCTCCCTTGACCGCTCTGGTGGGCAACTACTCTATGCACCAGCAGTTGTGTGCAGGATCATTGTGGCAGCATGTGTCCTGCACAATGTTGCAACACGGCAGGGCGTCCCGGTGGACATGGTGGTGCCCCCACATCCCCAACCACAGGCACAGGCGCTGCCCATGGGAGGGGACAGGGCACGTGGCGAGGTAGCCCGGACCCAGCTTGTGGCCACATTTTTCACCTATACTCCAACCCCTGCGGAGTGCACACAGGCCTGGCACATACCAGGTGACAATCGATGATGACAAAGTGACAGTCAACTGTCACAACCCTACCACCCTGAGATAGTTGCCATGGAAGTGCCACATCGTCTGCATCCCTAGCTACTTAAACACAAGCTATCCTGTGCAACCAAAATGCACACATGACATGTGACATGACATGAGCCATACACAAGTATTACAAGGCACAATGAGGCAGGGGGGGGGGAACAAGGGAACACAGAGAACGGTACTACTAGGCCAGGTGTCATTGTGATTGTGCAAGTGCAGGGGTAGGGGGAAGGGAAAAGTGCAAGGGTGGGGGGGAGTCCAGTACAGGGGAAGTAGGCCAAAAAATTATACATAGGTCGCCTGGTGGCAACTGCTAAGGTAAGTGCAGACGAGTGCTGGGAAGGGAGGGCTGTAGGGATAGAGAGACAGTACTGCAGTGCAGGGGTTGCCAGGGTGGCAGTGCAAGTGGACAGTGGCTGGGCCAGGGACCGAGGTTGGTGAGAGTGGCCCAGTTGCAGCTCCTGTGCAGTTCCAGTGAACAATTCTGCAAGGGAGAGGCAGAGAGTAAGCAGAAGCAAAGAGGAAGGTCTTGAGGTGCTTCCAGAACTGGAGATGGTTCCCCTCAAGTTCAAGTCAGGAAGTCTGTTCGAGGGGGAGGGCCCTGCTGCGGAGAGAAACCTACCCCCAGCTAGTTGCTCTGAGAAGCGGATGACCTGGACATGCAAGGTGTGCATCACACACACCTGCAAAACAGGCCATGGCCATCACTGTCATGTCAGTCAAACCCTCCCAAACATCAACATGACATGGCAAGCAATACCCATACACCGACCCAGTAACGATAAGGTACACATTTCCATGTCCTAAATGTACAGTGGCATCGGACAATGATGCCTGACCCGGAATCCGATGAAATGACAGACCAACAAAATGTCCCACCAAAAATAAGTCGATTCCAAATGCATTACAACAGTCGTAGACGTAACATCACAATGAATGCCTGGCTATATGCACATGATGCATTGCAAAATGAACACTGCAGCTCATGTGTGCAATGTCCTACTCCTGCATCACACTGCTCAGCGCACAGCACAGTGAACAGCCATTGCGTGTGATGCACACCCTGAGCATCACATCTAAGTGACAGACTACATCAAAAATCAAATTAGGCATGTACTCGAACCATAATCGGTCACAGAACATGTGCTGGCGGGACACAGTGGGCACCAGAAGGCAAACAGTGTACACGTGGATATGCAAGGGTGGGAGGACATGGAGTGCATCCGAGTGCAAGTGTGTGGTTCTGCAAGGACATGCACTCCACATATGCATGTGCACTCAAGTGACCATCAGTGTTCCCTACACATCACATGTGAACATCCACCATGTGTACACCCCAGCATGTCAAACCACTACTATCCCCTCGCACCTGAAAGGAAAACACAACACATGAACAGGCATTGATCAGCAGAACACAACATGTACATAGGACAACAACATTACAATGTCAGAGTTCCCATCACACTGCAGGGCAACGCAACTATCAACAACAACCCCCCCCCCCCTCGCAAATGACCATGACCCACTGAACAACTGCACCTGGGTCATGGAGCCTCCAACCCTCATTCCCACCTGGCCACAGGATCACCTTTACCCTTCGTGTCCATCTCCCACCTTGTGTGTAAAGAGATGCCTGAACCCTCAGAATCCACACTCATTTCCAAAATCACATAATCCAAGGCATGAAAAGGAACCCAAACACCCTCCAGTAGATGACTTGACATAGCAGTACGTCTCAAAGGCCAAGTACTACCACAATGATGCAACAACCAAGGTAGCACAGCAAAACAATGTCACGACAGGATGTGAGACATGTGTGGTACATGACATAGGATGATGCACCATGAATGGATGTGTACTGTCACAGATCCCCTGTACAGGCGCTGGAGTCTCATGAAACAACCACCCACACCATGTCCCGGGTGCCTGCAAGGTCAAACTCACACAGGCCCCTGAGATCCTGGTGGGGAAAGAGGTTCAGGGATATGCAGTCGGGACAGGTGTAGACACACTGGATGACTGGAATGCGTGGCAGGTGAGGGGAGTAGGAATGACACATGAAACCAGGGAATGCACGAAAATGTACAACCTGCATGAACACATGCACAATCCAAACAAACTTGGACATCATTGTCATGGCCTTCTGTAGTCCAGGCTCAGGAGTGGTACGAACCAACCACCCCCTCTAGGGTTTTGGCGCCTGCAAGTTCGGGGCTTACACAGGCATCCGCAACCCCAGTGGGGAAAGAGGGTCAGGGAACATTGCTTGGATAGGCATGGGAAGCAGGAACACCGGGTAGAGGGTACAGGTTTCGAAATTGCATAGGATCACGGGTGATTAGGGTAAAAAACATACCAAATAGGACCACACATACATCCATGCATCAGTACACTCCCCAGCAAGCCTATGCAGGGCAGTTTGTAAGAAAATACAACAAGACACTTAGCTCTGGTTTTGAGTGCTGGCCTCCTGCCTGCGCACTCTCAGGTCCGGTTACAGGAGCACTGCAATGCTGCAAAGAGAGACACAGTCAGCAACCTGTACGTGCCAATTACACAAAAACACAACACAAAACATGCCCCATAACAACATACAACTCTACAAACAGACAATCTGTGCTCCATGCTTCGTACCCATATATAACATCACCCCTGTGACGGGTCATTCACAGTTAATGCAGTAAGTCAGCCGCTGGTGGGTGCGTGGCAAATGGAACACCAATGTGTCACAATTCACACAACATGCAATGTTCCCTGGGTAAGCAGACAGACCCATATGGCAAGCCATGACTACAGAGCAAGTTGCGTACCACCATGACCAAAACAAAGTTGCCAGTGCATTTATCATGAAGTATGTGGAATAGACATGCACTGCACCCGAGTATGTCCCTTGCTGTATGTCCCTGTGAGTAGCCCCTTTCCATGTCTTGGAAGGCTACATGGTTGATACAAGTGCCTCAATGAACCTTGGTGTACCGCAGGGTATGTGCCACTGCCCCCGCATGTGTCCCAGACAACCCTACTATCAACAGCCATCAGTCCACAAACACATCTGAGCTGCATTGTGTGCTTCAACACCAATATTTGTCTAAACTCACCCTCAGTGCTGTGACTAAGCCTGCACGTGCAACTCGCCTGGTGCAAGCTTTGCTGTCTAGTGGCCCCCCTGTGATGCTCACCTTGCCTGGAGTTCCTTGGAACATGTCAGCAGTTCTAGGATGTGGGTCTGCAATCACTGTGGCTCTGCATGTGCACACATGTGCATGTGGGCACCAACAAACGGGTCAGGAATTACGTTGTCCAATGGGCCATGTCTGCTGGCAAAGGTGCTCTGGTGCCTCATCCCCCTGCAGAAAGTGCATGAAACACATGATTAATGCATCAAAGTGATCTGTGTGTGTCTCATCATGCATCTCATTACTTGACCATGTCAGAGAGTCACATCACAAATCACACCATCAGTCCGTCTTTCACCTCCAAAATGTGGAACACTATCTACAGCATGATTTGCAACCAGCACGTGTACAGGAAAGATATGAAACATAATACACAATGCATAGCAATCAATGTCCACATTAATCATGACACGCCCCATCTAGCAAAAGCTGAACAGTGGACAATTACACCTAAATCATCCCCACTAGGGGTGTCAACACAAGTCAAAAAGCACCAGACATGCCACAGATATGACAGTCCAAAGCCCTTGTGTAAAATTCTGTTACACCGAACCATCCTTGCGAGCCCATGGATAAGGGAGGCAGGAGTGGCATATGTGAGTCAAGGAACCCAAGCAGCAAACACATACACAAGACAACCATGAAGGGCCCAGCTGGAACAGACAGTGGATGCCTTCAAAAACCACAAGGCACCGCACTGTCACATGTAAGCACAATAGACTACAAATTTTAAACTAACTCAAATATTAACTAATTACACTAACTATGGAAAACCTACATTACCTATTTAAACTAACTATCAAACAGAAACTTAACTAACTAAACTAAATGAAAAATCAAAAATGGCCACATACGACCCGGGGGGGAGGGGAGGCACCCAGGAGGGGGGAGGTACAGGGTGCTGCTCAACATCCACATGCGATGATGCTGAGCCAAAAAAAAATACCTCCATGGGCTCAACGCCTGCACAGCACGACCTATGTGGGAGATAGATGGTCGTCCGAGTCTGGCTCATCCTGAAAAGGAGGACGTGGCACAGTAGCCTGGCCACGCCTAGCCGCAGCTTGCCCCTCGTCGGCAGCAAGTCTGCCGGACAGGTGAGCCTGGTTCTGTGTGGCGATGTTACATAGGTCTGCATGCAGGACCTCACGTGATACACGTGCTTCCTCTTGCAAGGTAGCACGTGCAACACTGAGTTCCTCCTGCAAGGCCTGGCTGGACAACCGCTGCACCTCCCGGCAAGCCTGTAGCTCAGCCGAGATGGTGCGCTCAAGCTGTGCAAACCTCTCCTCTGCCTGCTGCCTCTGGGACATCATAAGGACACCCAGAGTGGATCTGAGGGAGGCATACTCCTCCCTCAGGGCATCCATGTGCGCCTCTGCGTGAGCAGCAATTGCTTGACGCAGAGACGACATTTCAGCCTGGCGTGCCCTGTCTGAGGCCGCCATGCCCAGCCTGAGTGAGCGGGCCGTGGACCGTGCCGCCTGCTGCTGGAGAAGCACCTGCCTAGCAGGGGGGAGCACAGATCGGGCCACACGCTCCATGCTGTCAGCGATGTTCTCCATTGCTGCCCCCTGCCGTTCTGAATTGGCAGTCATGTCTTGCTCCCACTCAGTATACAGCGGTTGCGCGCGGCGACCGCGTTGCCGGGCTTGACCCCTGCGGGACCCAAGGACCGGGGGTCCTCGCTGTGTTGGCACCGCCTGCGGCTGTACGACTACATGCCCCCGTCTACGTGATGTCCCAGGCACATCAGTGACTGGTGTGGAGGGTGACCCTGCGTCCCGATCCACCACGGGCGGAGGAACCAAGACTGTCTGATCCCTCAGTGCAGGGGTCGCAGACAGAGGAGTGTCCACATCAGAATCACTCACCCCTGACACATGGACTTGATGGTCATCCAACTCAACATGGACGTCAGAGTCGTCATCAAGGCTGGACTCATAGGCAGCCAGAGACAGGATGGACTGCAGCACTTGGGGGTTTTCGTGGCCTACCACCCCACGACCCCCACTAGTGCCGGGTTGATGTGGTCTTACCAACCCTGTGTCTGGCATGACAACACCATCCTCGCCATCCATTGCGTCATCACCTGAAAAATAGAGAGGAAAAGGTCAGTACACATGTCAGAAGCACACAACACACACACACACACCGACAGCAAAGGCATCTGGCAGACATGTGACACACAACATATGACCTTGCATGCATGCTGGGTCTACTTAGAATAGCTTCTGTGATCAGACCTGTTGAAAGGTGGCAGTTTGCATGGAAGTGGGTCTAAGCAGTGCAGAAAATGTGTACGCCACTCACTACCTACATGTACAAGCACTCCATGGTGTGTGCCAGGAAATGTGAAGGCAGTGCAATGTCAAAATCAGACATCACGTGCATTGTGTATTCAATGTGTACCATGTCTAGAAGGCAAGCACCCCTCCACCCCAGTACCAAAGCAGGGATGCCTAGCATGGTATCAAAAGGCTGACCATACACCTGTGTATTGACAAGCAGTGTTGACTGGCATCAACAGCTTAATGTGATTTCAATTACAACACTGCAAATGATGCTGGGACAGTGGGCAGGACACATGATGGAAGATCCGGAGGCCGGCCACGTGTGAAGAAGACACGACAAGAGTTGGACAGAGTCATTGGCCATTGAACAGGCTGAGGCCTGTGAGCCACACAGATTGTCAGAGCCTAAACATGTGTGCAACGCAGGACTGAGCCACAGTTGACATGGGGAGGCCGATGATATGGCAGGCAATGTATGTAACCAAGGACTCATATTACAGTGATCATCCAGTCAAGGACACATAGGGGCATGTGTGCAATGCACATGGAGCATGAAGGGGCACTCATGTCCCTGCGGGACATCTGACCCATGCACAGTACAAGTGGGATGCCCTGCATCGAGTACTAAGGCTGTACCACACGGCATATGTCTGGCAGTTTCTAAGCTGGATGTTAGCATCTACACAGGACACATGAACATGAAACTACACATTGGCAAGAATGTAGCAGACCAGTGCAAAGGTGGAACTGGGGTGCAGAGTGGCGGAGGAGGGGCAAGGGAGCATGGCCACATGGAGTCCCGCATGCAGGCAGAGGAGACACGCATGACGGTGGCATTGCATTACTTACACATCAGAACCATGTACAGGTCACATGTAGCAGCAATCATGCACAACACATCCCACAAGTGAAACACACACGTCCTCAACAACTACGCATCAACACTCACTGGACTGGGCATCAAAGTCCAGCATCTCTCCCACACCTTCGACCAATTCTGGTGGTATGAACTCCGCAACGAGAGCCTCATGCGGAGTGAGTTCTTCCTCCTCTGGTGCAGGCCCACCGCCAGTCACCAGAGTCAAGTTGTAATTTGAGGCACGCTTGGCCTTAGTGCTGTGCTTGATGTCATTCCAGCGCTTTTTGCACTCCTGCGCCGTGCGCACCTCATGGCCGAATGAACTGACATGTTCCGCCACATGCTTCCAGTGGGTGTCACGTTGGGCAGCCGTAGTCTGACTATTGGCACCCACTAGCATGTCACGGCTGTGTCCCCGCACGTAGTCCACGAGGAAGTCCAGTTCCTGCTTACAGAAAGGCTTCTTCCTCGACGTGCAGGAGGTCGTGGCTGTGTGTGGGGTCCCAGCCTGTGCTGCAGATGCAACCTTCCTCCTCTTGGACTGTGGCGCAGACCCTGGCTGGCTAATGCCGCCCTGACCAGTATGGCCAGTGGGTTGGGTGGATTGAGCCGAGGGAGTGGCAGGTGGAGGGATGACCAAAGGCCTGACTTGTGTCAGTGGCAGCTGGGTGCCCACTAATGGACCCTGCGCAGCAACATCAGCTGTGGCAGGGTCATTGACCGCAACGGTCCTGGTTGGCAGACTCACAACCGGGGTGCTGTTGGGTGCATCTGCCCCTGCACTTGCCAACACCCGGCTGTTCGGGGCAGCAGATGACATGACTGCCCCAGGGACACGTGTCTTGGTCTGAGCAGCCCGGCCTGCCCCAATGGTTTCCCCCCTGGCCTGTTGGAGATCTACCAAGGGCTCTTCAAGTGCCAACGCAGCCTGCGCTGGCAGACCCTGAGCCTGGGTGGCGGTGTCCACAACTGCACCTGCAGCTACCGCTACCCTTGGGCCCGTGGCAGTCGATGAAACGGACTGCCGGGTCATACGGGTGCCAGTGCCAGATGCAGGAGCTGCATCCCCCTGAACCACAGGGGGTGGTGGCATGGCTGCACCAACACATGGCACAACATTGTGCTCAAGTGGCGCACCCCTGCCTCTTCCCCCTCTGTGGCTGCCCTGGACACCCTGGAGTCCCCCTACTCCCTGGTCACCACGGCCACGTCCCCGACCACGCCCGCCACGAGGAGGACGCCCAGCTGAGGCGCCCCTCACCTTTGGTAGCCTCCCTACCATGGCACAGATGTAATAGTGCTGGCACAGATGGAGTGGTGCCAATGGGAGGTGTACAGCACAATTGACCTGGGCAATTGGGGTGAAGGGGGTGGGAAGCAAGATGTTAACAGCCCCCCTGCACCTGCAAGGCTGTATGTGACCCCGGTGATGTGTTGACGGGTCACGCAACGCTCAGGCACCCCAAAACTGCAGTAAAACCGTGCACGCAACCCTGCAGCCTACGTGCGTGGATTAAACCTCCCGCAGTACGCGGTGGCACCCAGTAACACGTATAACGCGTACGCGTGGGACACGCAGGCTACGATGACATCGAAAATGGGTGCGATACACAGGGGCACCCGCAGTGGGAAAAGGAGCGTTTGCGACTCACCGTCTGACTAGCGCGATGCAGAAAAACACGCGTAGCCAATACCCCCGCCAAAAGAAGAGATACGTCCTTGAGAGCTGTGAAGTAGATGGCGCGCGAAACGACTGGAAGCAGCAACACACGTCGGTCTCCACGAAAGGCACGTACAGCGAACAGCTGGGCCCGCTCACCTTTAACCCGTGCTGAGGGAAACGCACGCGCGCGTCACGTCACATGCGGACGTGCACTTTTTCACGTTTGATTACGCGCATTACACGCGGACGTGCAGTTTTTCACGCGCGCACGCTTATGCATGGACCCTTTCCTCCTATTACACGCGGACGTGCAGTTTTTCACGCGCGCTTACGCGCATTACACGCAGCGTGCAGATTTTTCACGTGCCTATTCACTCCGTATGAAGCTGGCCACGCGAAAACACACGGAAGACCACGCTCCTGCCCAGAAGGCCAATTCACTGGCCCCCAGTGCCCCAAGCAGCCTCCCACATGCCATCTGCTGCTGCCTGCCTGCCTGCCTGCTGCCACCGTGCCCTGCCATTTGGTGCCTGCACATCAGCCATCTGCAGGGGTCCAGTTGCTGTGTCCACCCCTGCTGGTACAGAAGAGTCCCGACTCAAATGACATCGCTCCACAGCCCAGCCCCAGGACCCAGTTGGTCACCCACTCCTGCCCCTGGGGTTGCCATGTCGAGCACATCCACATCTGACACCAGTGGCAACCCCCGGCCAGAGGGGCAGAGGGGCACCAGCTTTACTGCCACCGAAGTTGGTGTCCTGGTGGAGCATGTCCTGGGGCAGTATGATGCCCTCTTCGGATCGTCCCGCGCCAACAGGGAAGGACGGGAGAGGACGCGGAGGGGGTGGCAACCCGCACCATCCAGAAGGTCAAGAAGCGCTGGGAGGACTTGAGGTCCAGGACCCTCATGAAGGCCCGGCGCCTTGTGGAGGGGGGCCGGGGCCGCATGAGTTCCATCCAGTTGAGGGTCCTGGAACGCGCACACCCAGCGCTCCACAGCCAGGTCCTTGAGAGGGAGACCCGTCTGGAGTTGAGCGGTAAGTGGCCAAGCATTGCTGTGTGAGACAGGGCATGTTGCAGTGTGCTGGTTGTCTGATACTTGCCTGCATGTGTGACATAGGCCATGTACGCATGTATGTGTGCAGGGACATCATGGTAATGCATGTGCGACCTGTAATGTTTGAACCGCATGGTTGTTGCATGTGTTTGAATGTGACATGGGGAGCCCTGTGCAGATTGCACACATGACAGCATGGAAGTCTCTGTTCCTGGACATGGGTGGGGGCCTGGTGGAGGGTGCCCCTGGTGGCTGGGGGGTGGGGGTGCTGGGAGACATGGGTGGGGGCCTGGTGGAGGGTGCCCCTGGTGGCTGGGGGGTGGGGGTGCTGGGAGACATGAGTCGGACATGGGTGGGGGCCTGGTGGAGGCTGCCCCTGGTGGCTGGGGGGTGGGGGTGCTGGGAGACATGGGTGGGGGCCTGGTGGAGGCTGCCCCTGGTGGCTGGGGGGGTGGGGGTGCTGGGAGACATGAGTCGGACATGGGTGGGGGCCTGGTGGAGGGTGCCCCTGGTGGCTGGGGGGGGTGGGGGTGCTGGGAGACATGAGTCGGACATGGGTGGGGGCCTGGTGGAGGGTGCCCCTGGTGGCTGGGGGGTGGGGGTGCTGGGAGACATGGGTGGGGGCCTGGTGGAGGCTGCCCCTGGTGGCTGGTGGGTGGGGGTGGTGGGAGACATGGGTGGGGGCCTGGTGGAGGCTGCCCCTGGTGGCTGGGGGGTGGGGGTGCTGGGAGACATGGGTGGGGGCCTGGTGGAGGCTGCCCCTGCACTGCTGGGGGGTGGGGGTGCTGGGAGACATGGGTGGGGGCCTGGTGGAGGCTGCCCCTGGTGGCTGGTGGGTGGGGGTGCTGGGAGACATGGGTGGGGGCCTGGTGGAGGGTGCCCCTGGTGGCTGGGGGGTGGGGGTGCTGGGAGACATGGGTGGGGGCCTGGTGGAGGGTGCCCCTGGTGGCTGGGGGGTGGGGGTGCTGGGAGACATGGGTGGGGGCCTGGTGGAGGCTGCCCCTGGTGGCTGGGGGGGTGGGGGTGCTGGGAGACATGAGTCGGACATGGGTGGGGGCCTGGTGGAGGCTGCCCCTGGTGGCTGGGGGGTGGGGGTGCTGGGAGACATGGGTGGGGGCCTGGTGGAGGCTGCCCCTGGTGGCTGGGGGGTGGGGGTGCTGGGAGACATGAGTCGGACATGGGTGGGGGCCTGGTGGAGGCTGCCCCTGGTGGCTGGGGGGTGGGGGTGCTGGGAGACATGGGTGGGGGCCTGGTGGAGGCTGCCCCTGGTGGCTGGTGGGTGGGGGTGCTGGGAAACATGGGTGGGGGCCTGGTGGAGGGTGCCCCTGGTGGCTGGGGGGTGGGGGTGCTGGGAGACATGGGTGGGGGCCTGCTGGCAGGTGCCCCACAGTGCTGGGGGGTGGGGGTGCAAGGGGACATGTGGCTTGGCTGGGGGGCATGGCCATGGTGGATGGGCTGCCTGTGGGACATGACATGGGGTGCAGGGTAGTCCCCTGTGGTGTGGGATGCCTGCAGAGGTCGTGGAGGGGGTAGAGGGGAGACCTGGGAGGACCCACACTGCCAATTCACGTCTTGAACTTCCCGCACACCCACCACCCGCGCACCCCTGAAATCCACGTACCCAGGCCAATCGCGTGTAGACTTTCTCGCGCACCCCTGAAATCCACGTACCCAGGCCAATCGCGTGTAGACTTTCTCGCGCACCCCTGAAATCCACGTACCCAGGCCAATCGCGTGTAGACTTTCTCGCGCACCCCTGAAATCCACGTACCCAGGCCAATCGCGTGTAGTCTTTCTCGCGCACCCCTGAAATCCACGTACCCAGGCCAATCGTGTGTAGACTTTCTCGCGCACCCCTGAAATCCACGTACCCAGGCCAATCGCGTGTAGTTTTTCTCGCGCACCCCTGAAATCCACGTACCCAGGCCTATCGCGTGTAGACTTTCTCGCGCACCCCTGAAATCCACGTACCCAGGCCAATCGCGTGTAGACTTTCTCGCGCACCCCTGAAATCCACGTACCCAGGCCAATCGCGTGTAGTCTTTCTCGCGCACCCCTGAAATCCACGTACCCAGGCCAATCGTGTGTAGACTTTCTCGCGCACCCCTGAAATCCACGTACCCAGGCCAATCGCGTGTAGTCTTTCTCGCGCACCCCTGAAATCCACGTATCCAGGCCAATCGCGTGTAGACTTTCTCGCGCACCCCTGAAATACACGTACCCAGCCCAGTCGCGTATGGAAACACCCGCACACCCCTGGAATACACGCTCCCAGCTCTGCGTTTGCTGCTGCCCTTTGCGCTGGGTTGGGGATTTTGATGGCTTTTCCCTGCGCGAGAGGCGTTCTTGGAGGCGTAACTGGCGCTGCTGCAGGGTCGCTGCGCAACTGTGCGCCACGGCTGGTTTTGGTGGCTGGAATCCATGAATACGCTGTGCGCGGAAATGGATTTTAGCGCACGCGGCTGGCGCAGGGATTCGCACGCGCACACTGTGCGCCAGCCGCGTGCGCCACTTGTGCGCTGGATTCTATGAATCGGCCCCTTAGACTCACAGTTTAGCCACTTCACTATCGATTCCATTAAAATCCCAGTATCAGACTCTGTCAAAACCCTTGGAGTCTATCTGGACTCCAGCCTATCCATGAACAAACAAGTCAGTGCTATCGCCTCCTCGGCAGCTTACCATGCCAAATTAATTAAAGCTGCTAGGACATTTTTCTCCAAAGAGAACTGTACCAACATAGCCAGAGCCAACACATGCTCAAGGCTAGACTAATGCAATGTTCTCTTCCTTGGAACCTCCACCAAAAACCTGGATAGACTACAAATCATCCTGACCAACGCTCTCCGTGCAGCTCAAGGCATCTAGAAAAGAGAGCACATTACTGCCGCCAGGAAAGCAACCCACTGTCTCCCAATAAAAGAGAGAATCTTATTCAAAACTCTGACACTGAGCCACAAGTGCATCTACCACTCCGCACCTGAATACCTCGCACAAAGGATTTCCGCCTCCACCTCCACAAGGCCAATTAGGACACCTTACGCCAACATGCTCTGTGTGCCTATGGTAAGAAAAATTTGAGCAGGTGGCTCGAGCTTCCCCTATCTAGGACCATTGCAATTCAAGTACTTTACAGAAGAATTCTAATGTGAAAACACAGCTGTTTCTGCCCAAGTAAATGGTTTTTCAGTCACCTGCTCTTAGGGAAGGCCTTGCCTGAATGCAGTTTCAAACTGTCCTTACTGGCACACTGCGGGGTCTGAGGGCCACTGCTATCTATCCGTGGGCACCATTATTATCTGGGGTTAATCTTGGGGACAAGGGCTGCCTTTGCAAGCTCAGTGGCCACTGGCTAGACCAGTATCAATGGGCAAATGCAAGCACCACTACTTGTGGGTACAGCACTTTTGATGCCAAACCTGTCTTCAGGGGATCAAATTGGCCTATTGGTCAGTAAATGCCCAAAAGAGCTGGCTTAACATCTTACTGTTGGGCAGTTCTTTGGGGAGGCGGGGGGGGGCAAAACAGGTCTGTTTAAATATACTTTAAAATGCACAATATGTCACAACGCCCCTCTGGGTAAATAGCACTCCAAAAGTCTGTCCCCAATAGTATCTAATTTTGCGATTGTGCCTCACTTTTCATCGGCTCCCGGACACATTTTAATCCCGGCCCAACCCAACCCAGCCTGCACGGTCTTATTTTCCTTGGCTCGTTGTAGAGTGGGTACAGTTGGTGACTTAGAAGAAACCCCACTATAACCACCGACCCCCCTGTGATGAAAACCCAGCTATGTACAGCAGCAACACGGAGAGGACAGGGGGATGAGGGGGAAAGAAAGAAAGAAAGAAAGAAAGAAAGAAAGAAAGAAAGAAAGAAAGAAAGAAAGAAAGAAAGAAAGAAAGAAAGAAAGAAAGAAAGAAAGAAAGAAAGGCCCAGGTGTGTGGAATAAGAGAGAACCCAGCGATATTCTGGACTAGCAATGCAACAGGGTGCGGTGCGGAACAGAAACAACAACTGGAGAAATCAGAGTAGAAAACATTTTATACAATTATCTGCGTCTGTGAAAAATCTGCTTGCCCTTTCACACCTGTTTTGCTGCATCTCAGACAGATGTCCCCCAAGTGCCTTACAGTAACTGTTACCTCACAAACTGCCATACCAAAGACCCCCGCCCAAGGCTCCCTCATACTTGAGCATAATCAAGCAGAGTTGACAGGCATGTTGGCTGAGTGTGAGGTGTGAAGATCAAGAGGAGGCTGAGTTTGTTGAGTGTGAGTCGATGCTTGGTATACCGCACGGGTAGAGTAGTGTGAGGTGGGTGATAGCGGTGAGAGGCACAGGGTCCCCACAGAGTGATAGTGTCGAGGTACTAGACTGGCTTACAGGGAACCACTTGAGAGATATTAGTGCCGGGTCACTGCTGCTTTCACAATTTATGACATTGAGTTGTGAATGTTCTCGACAGAGTTGTTGTTGTACTCGTCATCATTGCAACCAATTAAGCGGTGACAATTTCAGGAGATTTTGCCACAGGGTGAGTACTTGGTACGGTGTTGAGGTGCCAATAAACCGGTCGGCCAGTCACTCTTCGACACTAACCTTCATGATCTGCAGGGCAACATGATGGGGCTAGGGCTAAGCATACGAGGGTTTAGGATGGAGAGGGCCCCAGACTGGTGTGCAGTATGGGTGAACCTGTTTCTGGAGCTCTCACACACTTTCTTTTCTGAATGTACTTAGGGGCTGGTCTGCAGTCCCACTGGCATTTCTGTATATCGTTTTATTGTGCATTAAGTGGGTCCACGTCTGGTTTTGCAAAAATATAAACACTTGTTATGTTTTCATGGTGGGGGTCAGCTCTCCATACATTGGATGCATATCATTTACTACAAACAGCACAATATTAGCCAAAAAGCACAATTATTTCTTTCCATGGTACTCCGTTCTGATGGTGCGCGGAGATCCCCAATTGATCACAGAATGCATGCAATAAGAGCCCATGTCTCGGGAGGAGGGGCAAAGGGCTTGCCTTGGAAGCAAAACGACACCGAGAAAACACAGGTTAGATCCCTGTGTCGGTGCTTAGAAACCTCTGGGTATTTAACTGCATTATAAATAACCTATCGTATGTAATATGGCATATACAAAATAGCTTATGCTTCAGGTCTGCGTAACGCCTCTCCACCATCAGCAATGAAATGTATGTGATGTTCTACAATGCACTAATGCAGATAGCCCACGGGCGAGAGAGCGGAGGAGGCAATAGTAAAGCGGATAAAAGAAGGGAATTTAAAGTAAAATAAATAGGAGTTGCTCGCGGAGATGGAGATGGAAAGAGAAAGTGGGCCGGAGAGGAAATCCCAGTCCGGAAAAAAAATGCGGGTGTCTGCAGTCCATGATCATCAATCACCGTCCACCCCCATCTGATCAATGCTTTCTACCTTTCCCTCCTGCCACTGTTCAACTTAATGACCGCCGAGCGCCGGGAAAGTAGGTCAGCCTGCCCGCTCGCCTCCCTGCCCCCTGCCCCAAACACTTACCTGCGCGCACAGTTGCACCGCACATTGGAAGACCCACTCCTCTTTTGCAAAAAGAGGGTTTTTCAACCGCAACACCGTCGCCAACGCCAGCAGCCCCAATCCCAATCCTTGTCAGAGTAGCAATACACTTCTGTTTGCACGCGCATGGCCTGGAGGAGGGCACGTGCGCCCATGGGCCTGGCTGGCGCCAACGGCGCTGGTGCCACCCGGTAGTCAATAAAGCAACAAATGTTGCAAATTGGCCTGCCAATTGCTGCTCTGCCTGAGGGACGAGGCTGCCTGCCGCCTGCTGCAGTGTGGAATACGAACATAAGTTAACAACACATTAAAATGATGCATCATTAGACAATTTAGGCTGCCTAATGATGTATCATTTTAAATTGTTGTTAACTTACATTCGTATTCCTAGGCTGGCTGGCTTTGGCTGGTGCATGCGACCTGGCCCAGTAGCTTTGCACTGAGTTAAGGCTCAGGCAAGCGCCCCCTAGAGCCTGACTGACGTCAGGCAGCCGTCTGAGCTGCCTGACGCAAAGACCGGCCCTGCGACAAGGCGAGGCTCGCAAATCCATGAAAACTGTGCTCTTCACCTGAAGCACGCCATAATTTCGAGTACAGCCATACCTGTTTCTCACATAAATGTGACCCCTGTGTGCCCTCTCCCTGTAACTAAGCTCCTCTCAAGTAACAGTGCCTCGATGCCTAAGGGCTGCTGTGCGTTATACAAATGTAGTAAATAAACAAATAAATAAATAAATAAATAACAGCAGGAAGATTTGAGCTAACTAACCTGATGGTTGAATGTGAGTTGAGGGTCAAAGAAGACTCCCAAGGTCTTGACAGTTTTTGAAATGAGGATAGGATGTTGGACAATGAGGAATTTGTCATAACTAGTGCCGAGATTTTTCAGTTTCTGTGGGGTGCCCAGGAGGAGTAGCTCCGTGTTTGCACTATTAAGGGCCAGAGAAATCAAGGCCATTCATTTTGGGATCTCAGTAAAAACGTAATTATTGTGCTTGGAATCATCAGTATGTGCACCTGATAATTTAATGATGATCTTTGTATCGTCGGCGTAGTTTGCGAAGTAGATGCCCAGTTTTTCCAAAAAATCATCTAAAAGTCTTAAGAAGACCTTAAACAACAGTGGAGAGAGACAAGCCCACTGAGGTACACCATAAATAAGACTGGAGCTGCTGGATTTGCCATTATCTTTGGTGACATTCATACTTCTTGGACCCAAAAATGAACTAAACCAGGCAGTAGCTGATTGGTAGTACTTTCCTACTGTGGATAGTCTATCCGCCAAAATTTAATGATCAAAAAGATCGAATGCAGCGGATATATCCAATAAAAAAAGTAGTGCTGTTTTACCCCCATCAATAAGATGGCAATATGGGATTTCAGGTCGATTAAAGTCAATTCGGTCCCATAATTCGGCCGAAAGCTGGATTGCTGGGCAGCTAAAATCTCATTGTTTTCTACAAATGCCTGATATTGCATATACGCTATTTCATCTAATATTTTTAGCATAAAAGGAACATTTGTGATAGGTCGGTAATTTCCAGCTTCTGCAGGATCCAAGTTGTCCTTTTTTAACCGAGGCGTAACCCACGCCTCTTTGATATTTCGTGGTATGTTAGACTCCTGAAAGGAGCGATTGATAAATATGGTTACCCAGGGGGCCAGGGTAGAGATAAACTGTTTTAAAAGAGATACTGGGAAGATATTGTCTTTGCATGAGGTGGGTTTAAGATTAAGAACCACGTTAGTAACTTCCTCTATTGAGACTGTTTTAAAGGTAAAAAGTAATGAATCAAGGGCAGATGTATCAGCCATGTTACTATCAGCCATGTTACTGGAGGGGGCAGAAGGGACAGATAACAAGTCTACTTGTGCTCTTGTGTTCTCTTGATGTTTCTGAGTCTTGTTAACAAAACTATCATGGATGCATTGGCACCAAGTATTATCTGTGGGAACGAGTGGAGGGGTAGAGCATCTTTTGAGTTCTTTGAGAATAGAAAACAGCTCCTTTGACCGTGATTTGGCTTTTAGGATGCAAGAGTTTAATTGAGCTTCTTTGGCTTTAAGGATATGAGATTTAAAATGTTTGGCTGCAAGTTTATAAGCACTATGATTAGCTTCTGTTGGAGGCTTTCACCAGGCTCGTTCTAGCTTATGCTTATGTGCTATGGCTTCAGTGACCTCGGGTGTGAAAGGGGCATTTAAATTGTTATGCTTTTTAATATATGATGGTTTTGAGTGAGCAAGTGTCTCGAAGACTTGGTCTACGGCTGATCTAATACCAGAGGTAAAGTCTTGGAGAGAAATATTTTCCTCAAGAGAGGGTAGCAAAGGAAGAACCATGGAATTAATAGCTTTGTGGGTAACCTTTCGCAGGTTACGAGATTGATGCGATATGGAGGGCATTAAGGCACAAGCAGTTATATGAGAGGCAATCTCAAAAGAGACGAGGGAATGGTCTGACCAAATGCAATTTTCAGCCTTCATGTATGTAATCATAACATTTTTCGACAACACCCAATCCAGGGTATTACCTCCTGTAAGGGTGGGAGCTTTAACATGTTGAATACAATCGGATATAAAAGGGAATCCATAAGTGATGTAGCCTCATGATCAATGGGGTTGTTAGACTAGAGGTTAAAGACTCCCATGATGATAGTGGAGGAATGTAGTTTACAAGAGCTACCCAGGAACGCTGATAATTGTTCCTCGAACAAGGGTGTTGGAGTGGGTGACCTGTAAAACAGTAAGATATTTAGAGTCGAGGCTGAGTTTTACCAATAGCACCTCACATTGATCCAAATTATGAATATTGGAAACGTATTTATTTTTAAGATGGATTTGAAAATCAGAGCTACCCCACCTCCCTTTTTGTTCAATCTGAAAGTGCCCCTCTGCCAGTCCAAATAATGTACCCATGGGCCAAGTTTTCACTAGATATTATTGAACCCGTCCCAGACCTGAATCCAGAATGCAGGTTCTTGTTTGTATTAATCGATTATCATTCTCAGTGGCCGGTCATGGTTTGGATTGAAGACACTACCACCAAGTCAGTGACCTGATTCATAGATTAAGTATTTCAACAAGAAGCATTTCCTGGCACCTTATTGATAGATCATGGCGTCCAATTCAGCATAGTTTTGGTCTCAAATGTTCTACACAGAGCAGGGTCCATCATGAAAAAACTGCATTATATTGCCAAGACAAAACAGCCTTGCTGAGAGGCTTAACGGGTAGTGGAATTCACCCTCCAGCTAGCTACGGGCTCGAATCTAGACACACAAAACTTTTTGAAAACCTGATCTGGGTTTACCAACCCACTGCACATTCCACCATGGGTGCTCAAAGATCACAAGCCTGTTTATGTACTAGCCCCTAAATGACCTGGTGATTCTGGTCCCAAACGTGTGTATAGGCGTGATATGTGCAGAGGAGTGTCAGACAAGATACAAGCACTAGTATGACCAGAAGAGTGCAGTTGAACCTGGAGACTGGATCTTAGAGAAGAATCCCTCGTTCAGGGTGAGCGTTGTTCCCATCTGTCAACTTGAAAGAAGGTTTTCAAGGTGTTTGGTACAGTGGTAATCATAAGCAGCAAGTAGAGCCAAAAGCAACTCGTTAAATGCCATGAAAGGAAATGCCAAGCTCCTACCTCGACCATGGAAATGGATGCTGCCAGAACACCACAAGTATGGTCAACAGAGGCTCTTGAAGCACTTGCAACTCACAACATTACGATGCTGTATTGGAGTTATTCGTTTTCCTTGCGGCCCAACTCAGCATTACCCTTTGAGGCTGACCTAATTTCTGGCAGGCCAGAGGCAGATATTGATGCACCTGTTGGCACTGCTACAGCCACGGTGGACAACCCATCCTCCAACACTTCATAAGGTGGCCACCCCACATGCAGCTGCTTCATTAGATTTTCAAGGACTTTGTCATGGGTTGGTTTGCTTACGGGGTAGGTGTGTGGGAACTATCTAAGAGGCTGTTCTATGACTGTGAGTGGTGTCATTCTGCTAGAATTCAGACAGTTGGTTGAGGCGGCGTCCGGTAGATGGTATATGTTCCCTGCTATGTGGGGGCCCTGTTTTACCGAATAAACCTGAAGAGACTCACCAGATCCCCTTGTGTTTTTAATTGCCACAGCCAATCCCTCATATCGCCTATTCTACTGCCTCCCATGCCCCTTTTACCTGCTCTCTCCGTTCTCTCTGTTTTAGCACCACGTGACATGTTCCTCTACCTGCCACAACATCCTCTGGCAAAATGTGGTGAAACTGCAGCATTGGGATTGGGGATAACATAACATGACAGCAGTAAACCACCACATTTAGAATTTGGTCTTACAATATCAACGTCTTTTGTCATTGGCATGGTCTATTGGCTCTTTGGCTTGCAATGCAAGACATACAAAACAATTCAGTTTGGTGATGTGGTGTACAAGGCTCTCCACTCCTTGTGCAGTAGTGTAACACACGTAACCTAATGTTAACGGAAATAATGCAACACAATGTGATGTGGAAGGGGGGGGGAGAAACACATTGCAAAAGGACCTACAATGTAGAATATTTGTCTATAATTTTTTTAATCTTCCCGTGTAACATGTCAAGAGTTAATTTCAACAACCTGACCTTCTTTCACCTGAACTATTTCATTAGTTCCACATTTCATAAACACTTGTCTCGGCCCTTATTCTGAAAATAGCGAGGCAGATGTTGTTACTGCTGGCCTTTTGTTGTTTCTGGGAGGGCTAACTGGTGGATAAATTCATTTAGCTCAGATGTCCTTTATTTTAGTGTATTGTCTCCATTTTATGAAGAAGGACCTGCTTCTTTGTTTGAAGCACTTTTAACTCCAACCCCCTCATGTCTATTTGCAGAACAAACATCATCTGTGCAAATGCAATACAGACTCTGCAGACTGCCAGGGACAGCTTCTATAAATAGAAGGGAAGGGCATGCATTGTTTGCATTCAGGCTGTGCTCCTAATACAATGGTGAGAGCATGCTTGTGAACATGTTTCCCAGAGACAGACCCCTGCACACGCTGATTTAAATACAATATTCTGCAGCCGGATAAAAATAGGATCGTGTTTATTTTTAAGGTCGATAAAATGAAAGGTTTCCTGGAGAACTCAACAGCCTGGCTTCCTTTTGGCATCCCTTTCTATCCAATGTTGGTACCGGTTGTACGTGGTCTATATTTCAAATATCAACAAGAATTAGAAGAATTGCAATTAATCCACAATTTGGACCTAAAAGAAAGTTATATGTTTTGCCCAATGTATATTCTTCTTAAACATTAAAATTGGCGAAGGCGCATAAGAACAAAGTCGTTTTTATTGCGAGTTGATAAATACAATAATACAAACATATGAACCCAAAGCTTAGCGAAAAGACAGACTGCAAACACGTTGCTGCAGATTCTATGTAAAACACGTTTAGTTCAATCCAAAGTCTGTTGAATGCTGCAAGTAACAAGTTGAAGAGAGGCGTTCATACCTAGCCTGAAACCTTTGTTTGCACTTGATGTAAATAGTAGATTCGTCTCAGACAATCCGCTGACACCCGATTTAGCACTCCTATGGAGTCATAGGAAGTGACATCACGCAACCTTTAGCACCAAATGATATCCTAGGAAGTGACCTTACACAACTCCTACCTTGGTGACACCCCATTCCACATTATTTACATTTTCTAAATTAAAAACGTGAGTCTGCATCATTGCAAACAAACATTGACATAGTACAGACGTATACAAAATCGTTAGAAAGACAGCAACATATTGAGACATAATTACTAAGAAATCAGGTTCAATTAAGCTGTTGAACGTCATGCCTTTGTAAGGCACACATTCCTGACGGGAAGCTATTCTGAGAGGCAGGAGGGGGCCATTACGGTTGAGGCTCGTGTAAGTAAAAATATAATTACTTTGAAGTAGTGTTAGAATAGAATTAGAATGGAAGAAGCTTTAGAGAAGAAAAAAATTAGAGAGTTTTTGTAGAACTACTTTAATAATTATGGTAGACATAGAAATAGAATAGTGCTGTTGACACGTCAGAATTTCCTTGCAGAAGATGATAAATGATATTTTCCTGAGAGAGAAGAATGTCAGAGTGACTGGTTTTTAGTGAGACACACGTCTTGTTTTCCTCATTAAACCGAAAAAGAGACAGAACTCGACGCATTTTTTTTCCTGATGGAGCAGAAAAGCGTTGACTGGATTGGATGGTTTTGTTTTGGTCTTGAGGAAACAGATATCGGTGACTAAGTTCAGAGTGGCACATATGCGTTCTCACTGAAGGAGCAGAACAACAGTGACTGGGTGAGTGATACAGACGTTTCCCCCGAAATACTTAGTTTGACACACCACGGGTTGTATAAGAAGAAACAGAAAAATCAGTGGCTATTGTAAGAGTGGCTTTTCTATTTTCCCAAGTAAGCAGGAAAGCAGAAATAACGGTCACTGGTTTATACATGTTTTTTCAGCCAGAGGGAACAAAACGGCTGAATTCAAAGGGACACGTGGTTTGTTCCCTGAGAGAACAGTGACTGGGCTCAGTATGACGTGTGTTTTCTCGATCTCGAGGCAGCTATAACTTAGTGCCTGAGATGGGCACATGTGCTTTTCTCCTTAAGGAGGGGCACGTCAGTGACTGAGTTTGACAAATGAGTTCTTACCTGACAGAACAGAAAATTGCTCACTGATTTCAACATTTGCCCTTTTTATTGAGGAAACAGAAAATAAACCACTTGGTTTCCTTGACTATAGACATACGGACCTCTCTATAGACACACTGCCTTACATACACACAGGCACACACACACACGTTCATATACCCTCTAAGGTCTTTAAAGACAAATGCTCAGGAGTCATTAAACTCTCATACTTGCAATCTGCTCTTTGAAGACTACACCACACCCATTTAGGTCTACTTATCATCCCATACACTGACATCCACCTAATGACCACGAACCCATTGAACCCTTGACACATCTGTTGTTCTAAAATCCAAAAGACGAGGGGTGGGATAAAGGAGGGAGGTTGAGAAATAGGCAAAGCATCGACAGAGAAACAGGCGGAAATAAAGGGTGATGTCTAGACAATATAGAAAGAAGTAGAGAGAATCCGTAGAAGATAGTGATGGGGAAAAGTGCCATTAATTGGATCATGAGGGAGGTACAAAAGAGGGTTAAGGGATTAGAAGAAGGAAGGGTCAGGGACTAAAGAGAGACCAGAAGTGAATGGAGTGGAGGAAATGAATATAGTGGAAGCTAGATAGAATGGGTAATAGCAAAGGAATGGAGGGAAAAGGGAATAGGAAAAACCATAGAACCAAAGAAGGACATCACACTGTTATCGTGTTTGTATTGCATGTATCAATGCAACCACAATGGGTTGTTTTTTTCGGGGCAAGGGGAGAAGGCGAAGAAACAGAAGACGTTTTGGTCCTACAGATTATGGGATCAGGGCAAGACAGTGGGAGAGGGAAGAGCAGGGTCGACAGGTGTGGTAGCACCCATCTTCAACTTATCCACACATGTGTTGACAAATGATGAAATCAATCTATTGAATAAAGGTTAAAGCTTTGTACCAGTGAAAAGACCTGTGACATGTAGGAACATGATGCAGTGGTGGACAGCAATATACTCAACACAAACTGGGGGACAGATAATCCAACAAACAGGAATGAATTCGAAGGAGTTGCCCTGAATGTTCAAATCGAGTTTGTTCAACAAGAAACTACAAACAATTTAGGATCACATAGCAAGTTGAACGGGGTCACACTGGATGGGGAAGAAAGAAGCTTTTAGTTCCGATGAAGGCCAAATAGAGAAAGTTATGAACTGAGCCAAAACACAGAGTGTCGACAAAAGATCATTGTTCTGCACAAATGTTATGGACTAACGTTGAGATTGAGCATGCCCTATGGCACAGATGATATGATTGTGTATCCATGGAAATCAAGTTGATATAAATGTCTGTTTTAATTGTGTACAGGCTTAATCTTTAAAAACTCTGTTTGATAATAGACTCTGTTTGCATTTATTTACCCCGTACGCATGCAATCATTATGACATGTAATCGTGCTTGGTGTGCAAGGTATTGCACATAAAGAATGTGTTTACTTTACATATATTTTATGAGCACAATAATAGTGATGTCTGTCAGAAGATACAATGAGTCCTCAAGGTGTAAGCCAGAGGGCACACAAAATGCATACATTTATTAAGGACAGGATGACAGTGTAATGACACTCTTTATGTGCTATGGTTTTTTATATTGAAGTCAACCCGGTGTGAGAGGCTAGCCGATCCGGGTCCCCATGTGTGTTGAGGTAGAGGGGAGTAGACAGAGATGAGAGGCATGTTAGAGAGAAGAGGAGTGGGGAAATGACAATGATGGAGGAGTGGAAAGAGAAGAGAGGGAAACTAGAAAGAATAATAAGTTGGAGAACGGCGGGTGCAAACCACAGACATGCACACACTCATCCTAACAAAGAGATTGGTTCACCCTCTAGCGATGTGCCATGAGAAACAAGCTGCACACCTGTGTACAATGTTTGAACAGTACCTAAGCAGTAAGGAGGACATGGATAGCGATAGATGCAGATAGGCTGTGCAGTTTTGGTAAAAGCACCACATCCTCTGGGCATTGCTAGTGCCGTGATATAAGTCTGTGTTGGTAAGGGTCTGGTACAGGAGTATTCAGTAGCCTCTGCACAATGCTGGGGTAGGTATAAGAACAATAAATCATGTGTAAAGGTTTCTGAAACTGGCAGGAGCCAGTGAAACATTCCTGTCATTAGCAGTCAGGAATCCAGGTGCTGTGTTAGGGCAGGTGTTAGGAGGGTTTTTCAAAGTCGCTAACTGGGTTCGGACTTGGAAAAGCCAATGTAGGGTTTGCAAGGTTTCTTACAACTCCAGTTGAGTAAAAGTCACTCTCGTAAATAGTTGTGACCAAGCGGCAAGGCTAAGCTTAGGAGAAAGGGGCACTGTTGTGTATTATAGTTCACACTTAGCAGATCAGGTAAGTTAAAGACCCACACAGCTAAGTTATACAGATAATCTTTTATTACAATACTACACTAAGGCACACCTTATATATTATAAGGTAAGTAAAAATACAGTAGAACATATATACAACTCACAGTAGGTCACCCACAATGAGTTACACTCCACTTTAAAATACTTTGGCATACGTCATAGACATGAAATGCAATCCTTTAAAGTAGGGAGAACATTATGTTATCTCACAGTTAGGTGCAACAACATATACTAACTTTGGAAGTCCAGCCCTAGTCTACTCCAAGACTCTGTACATCTTTTAGTTGTCCCAGAAGGTTGCTGAGGATGGAGGTGGGTAGCCAGGAGGGCATACTCAGGTAGTGCAGGTACAGTACCAAAGCTTAGTTAGTATAGAGCAAATACAGCAATGCAATGATAAGGACTTAAGGGACTTAGGTCTAGTTCCAGTAGAATGAGGAGCAACTAGTACCCATGGGGTTCTTCAGGGGGACCCCGCATAAGTATTGATCCGGGCACCACCCTCAATCAGCCCCAGATAGCGCTAAGGTAAGCCAGACGTTGCGCCAAAGCAAACCCTACAGGGAGTAGGGCAGGTCAAGAGATATGAGGCATCTCAGGCCCTCCCTGAATCTCCTAGAAAGTTAGGAATAGTATCAAACAACAGTAACTCGATGGGGGAAGCAAGGCTTATCATTGTTGTTCCCATGCACGGTTGTCTGGTCACGGGTTTGAGTGGGCAATCCCTGCTCATCTTTAGAATCCTCTGGAGAGTTCAGATTGTAGGGAAAATGCATAGGCCCGGTTCCAAAGTGAAAAAGGCACCTTCACAGAGATCTTCAAAGATGAACTTCTATATTAAATAAATGCTTGTAAGCATACAGATGTAAGCTCACTACTACAAGTCTACATGGTTTTAGCAGAATACCATATTCAGCCACTTGATTATCCAATGTGTAAACAAAAATCAAGGCTTGATGCCCTAAAAAACAGAGGTGGGCCGTGGTCACTAATTGAGCGAGAATTCTCAAAATAAGTTTTTGAAGTTACAAAAACCAGTATTGTTTATAAGTTTTTTAATTTGACTGTGTTCTCTTTGTATTAGTAGATAGGCGTGATTTCCATTAGATACGGGATGGTTCATATCAGTCACTGTGGAAGATACAAGAAAAGATGTTTTCTAATATACATTTTGTACAAAGTATGAGTTAATTAAAGCCAAAATAGCCGAACTGCTACAAAACACAAAATGTGGCAGTGTGTCAGTCGCGTAACATAAAGACCCAAACTGACCGCCATCTTTATTTGGTTATGCTTTGGTGTGGGTATATAGTGGAAATGCAATGTTGTCACTACATCACTCGTAATCTGCGGCATTTTTGTTTACATGGCACTACTATAGTAAACGCAGTCTTGAAATAGAGGTATGCATATCAATTTCCATATTCCTAAGGTCCAAGGACAAATTAGAATACGACAGCATGTTAAAGAAAATTGTTATATGATAAGTGAGTGATATATGAGAAAGGCCATCTATATTCTTTTAAATAAACACATTCATTGAATACATGTATTAAATAAAAGTACAAAGCACATAATGATCTTAATCTGCTTATGGTTCCATAAAGCTGTAATAATGTTGAAGAAACAAATAAATGGAATAGAAATATGCCCAGATCATAAGAATATATACAGAGTTCAGACTGCTGGCATAACAAACTGGTCATTCAACCCAACCTGATGAGTTTTCATTCTGAAATACAGCAGCCCTCTTTTAACAGAATAGAGTTTTCAGCATTGCTGTCTCCATTCGCTGCATCAATGATCCACCATACTAAATAATCAACCGAATGGTTACATTCTACATAGTGCTGGACCATTGGTGCTGTAATGTTCTTGCATCTGATTCGAGGGGAATTCTCAGCAATTCTAACAAGTGTTGCCCTCATAGGTTGCACAATATACATGAGGCCACAAGGGCATATAATGCAATATACTACGTTGGTAGTTTGACAGTTAGTCATAGTTTGTATCATTCAATCCTTATCACCAGCTTTAAAGTTTGTATGTAACCTTTTTGCTAAATGTACATATAGAACTTACTTCTCAGGTATAATGGACTACATTACAGTCTCAGTTTTTGTATGTTTCATGGTAGCTGAGTGAACCTATTGATCCTTGATGTTTCTGGACCTTTTTAGCACAAACCTCACAGTGTTCTCATCTGGAAGTTTCAATTGTACCAACAGCCAATATTTTTTCACTATTCATTTAATCTCCAGAGTATTGGGACAAACAGTGGATTTAAATGTATTGGGGTCTTGTAGAATGAGATTCTTTTCACAGCAGTTTAGAAGGGCATCTGTAGTTGTGAGTATGACTCTTTTTCTGGAATGATTGGTCACTTTTTTTGGGTATCCCCATTATCTAAGACAGTCACTCAAAATGTCTATCTGATGCTAAAAATTGTAAAGAGCTGTACAGTGCCCATGTATTCTAGGGAGTTGGCCGCAGGGGAAATTGTCCCTTAGAGTTGATGGATGGTAACCATTTAGTCCACTTTTATAAGTAGATCCCAAAAATGTATGTGGGAGGTGCTCTATTAATAACTGAATTTTATGGTATTATTGCACTCATTGATCAACCAGTGAACCCCAAGAGATCATCTTTATAGAAATGCCAAATCATTATAACAACATCAATATAACTTTCCCAGATTTGTGCATTCTCTGTGTAGGGACTAATCTGGTAAAAGATATATCGTTGTTCGAAATCAGCCATGAATAGTACTGCCAAGTTGGGGCAAAGCCTACTCGCATTGCAATGCCACTGAGTTGTAAGTAATACCTATTGTTGAATTGAAAGTAGATTAGCTCAAGGACAAGGGTCATACATGTAACAATACATTCAATACATGTCACATATTCCATATTCGAATTTAAAAGGACTTTCCTAATGCATTCAATTGTCTCACTTTGTGAAGTGCTGGTGTAGATGGATTGGATATATATGGTCACTGTAAGGAAGGTATGGTATCAAATAGTAAGACAGAAACAAGTAATCACAGTTCAAGGGTGTTTATTGAACTTCAACTGGGTTTGAAAAACGCCTATCTAATCCTAAATCTAAATATGGGAGGAAGCTATGGCTATCAAATAATAATAACTCATCCTAGTGGTGTTGTGTCAAAATATAAGTGCCTACACTAATAAACATTTTGCCAATCCTTACTTCTAAATACAAACAAAATAGTGTGGGAAACAATGTTATGCAAAATAAAAGTGTTCAAGAAAGGATATGTGAGGATATTTAAGCCAATGGCCTCCCTAACCCACGTTTTCAGCAAGCCACAAGGTGACACACTCGATCTTAGCACAGTCTCTTGCTTCTTTAGCACGAGGATGCAGTTCAACTCTCAGTATCAGGGCCTTCTATGTCAACGTCTCTTTGCCATTCAAAGTCCCTTACTTCAGAGGGCCTGCTACGACAAACAAACATTCAAAAGTTCCTTTCTCCTTAGGATCTCAAAGTTCTCATGTACAACTTCTTGGGTGATTTTTGATTCACCCCGCCCACCCCCTGGGTCCAAACCCATTTTATTACAAAGCTTTCAATTGATCTCACTCCGCCGGGCTCAGAACATCTTTACCTACTTTTATCTCTTCTCATCTGGGTACCTTACATAGAGCTTCGATTGAGCACCCATGCAGTGCAGGACCACTCTGTTAAAGGTATTGTAGCTTGCTTTAAAGTTCCATCACTCATCAGCAGTTTAACTTCATTCATCTCTCTTATGACACGCAATTTAACAATTTCCCTTCCAGTGCTCGCAATGCAATGTTGCTGCTTGCAACCTTGGCTTCAACACAAACCAGTCTCGTATCGCTCTCTCCAACTCACCGGCTGTGTTGCTTCACTTTGTTCTTGGAGCAAAGGACAGTGCCACGGTGGCTGGAGATTCATCCTGCCTTGATTACTGACACGGGAGGGCTGTGGGATTCTTCAGCCTGGTTTCCTGCTCTTACGCTTTCTCTAGAGGTTTTGTGGAAGTAACAGTTCCTTGTAAAAAATGTCAAGGTAGCTTCCCTCCTTGCGACCCACTTCTGTTTCACCATCTTTCTCCTCTTGTTAAATTGCCATCTTGGAACTGCTGTTTCCTCGTGTGCATTGCCTCACTCGTACAATGCCTTCCTCCTACTACACAGCCCCCTCTCTTTATACACCTGGGTCATGTTAAAAAGCTGCAGGTTTGAGTGATTGGTGACAATTGCCTGACCTCGCCTGACTATAGTATTGGTACACATCAGGAACACGGCTTGGGTGTTAGTCTGTTTTCCCTTAGAGCGGGCTGTCAGTGAGAAAGTGTTTGTGTTGTTAAAGGGGGTAAAGGTCCTATGTATCCTACTTGGTAGGATGGGGAAAAGATGTTATAGGGAAGGGGATACCACGTCTCACCATCCGGTGTCCCACTCCCACTCCTTGAAGACCCGTCAGCCAGGTGACCCTTCCGTACTGGTCCACCGATGAGGAACTGGATCCAAAAGCGATGGCCGTGTCCTGGCCACATGGATGACAGATCCCTGTGGACTAGCGGGTGAGACACTTTTGGTTTCTCACATCAGTGCCTACTCCAAGTCATTGTCAAATGGCATGTCCTCACATATATTGATTACTGAAGTGGTATAATTAAGTTATGTCCTTGTCTTCTGGCTACATGGTTTAATATAATAATCCACTAGTTTGCAGAGCAGTTCCAATACTGAACCACACCCTGTCACCATAGGGCTTCCCAGTGGGCCTATGGTGTTCTTGTGGATCTTCTGTAATACGAAAAAGTAACAATTTTTTGATTCTGCACATTTAGAAATTCAAATTCATTTTTCGATATCCAATTTCTGCCAAGAACAAAGGAAGTGATGTCAAAAATCCACCCCTACATTTCTATAGTGGAGTCTTTTTTCAGAACCATGTAGTCGTGTCACACATTGAGTAAGTCCTAAACCATTTGTTCATATTTGATCATAGACATGACAACACTCGCTAGTCCCTTATTGACATGTTTAATTGTTATAGTGTTATCATTTTTAAAAGATGTTAGTGCATCTATTTCACAATGTTTGAGATTATTATGTATCTTAATAGTTTTTTTTTCTAATTTCCTAATTTCGCTATGGACACACTTTTCAGATCAGTTAATTTCATTAGGAATTTGAAAATCCAATGGGCGTAAAGGGAGACTTGGGCATAAGGCCAGACTCGTGTATATGTTCTATACTTTCTTGATCATTGAAAAAATCTCTTAACCTCACTTTGCAAAATAATTGATTCAGTTATTGTTCAATTACGAACCAGTCAGTGATATGTGTAGGAACACATGAAAGGGCTTTAGCAAGGATAGAGATTTCTGCTTCAGTGAGATTGTGAACTCTCAAATTAATAATAGGTTTGTTTTCTATAGTATCTAGTGTGAATATGCTCGTCTGCATGTCTGAAACAATCGGTCCACTCCCTGATGTGGGTATTCCTGATAGTATGGGTGCCTGCATCAATCTCATGGACCTCTGCATCCTAAAAAGGGTGATTATCTCCCCTTTTCTGGTCCTTTCTATTCTCATCTTGTGGTTCTGATCCTGAATCACTGCTTGCCATATCTGAAAATGTGACCCATTTTCGTCTAGGAGGGTCTACCACCCGTTGATATACTGCAAGATTCCCAAATCCAAATTTGATTTTCAAAATTATATTTAGGTAAGTTGGGATATATACATTTTCATTTTTTAATTCTCCAATATCTTTAACAAATGTATTGTTTTTTTAACTTATTGTGGCAGCCTGAAATTCACCTGTTTGTTTATTGATTTCCATGAAATTTTCTCAGGCATTAGTTATTGCCGTGTTGTATGATGGAGGGCAACCCAGCAGATTTCCAGATTCCCAGAAGAGCCTTGAAGATACCTATGGTGAGTTCCAGACGTTTGGCCAGCCTAAAGTCCTTGAAACAGCGGATGACTGGTTTGGGGCCTTGCTGAGCAAATGCAGCAGCATGCACTACAGTGAAAGTAAACAGTCGACAAACATCAAGCAAGACAAGTAACTGGTTTCAAAAGGGAATCGGGATCCTGGGGGCACCCCGCCACCCCACCAAGTTCATTACAAGACAGAAGGCCAGAAAAACCTGCATCCGTCCATTCTATTTTGGACGAATCCCAAATGCACCAATGATTGACAAATACAATGAGAGGTACCCTCTTAGTCTACAATACAGGCCAGGTGCAGTACAGATCTTTCCATGCGTGGAAGAAGAGCCGGAGACCGTTGTCAGCGACACCTATATGGACAGCCTGGATAAAGCACCAAGAAGCCATGCTACTGACGTCATTAGTGACACCACGACATAGCAGTTGTGACATGAAGCACACGTGCAGTCTGCACTGCACCACATAAACACACACCCGAATACATGAAGAACAGGAGTGCACACTTCTATAGTTAGAGGACAGATACATATACATACTGTCATTTCTTTTATTATATTGTCATTAGCCAAATGCAGTAACGCAGAAACTGCAAGGCACGAGAGATCCTGAGCGAGCTTGCTGACGCTTAATGCCAATAGTCGAGTGGACATACAGGAGAGTATATGGAACCTGATCAATCCATGTATAGCTAATCCATAGGGAATGTAGTATAATATGGACAATGTAAAAACTGCATTATAAGGGTTAGGAAAATTGCAGCAGGCCTCAAATCACTGAGCAGGAGACGAGCTGAGCCAATTCAGGCTGGACAGAGCACAAGATGTGTGAGAGAGGACCCACAGCCAAGGTCAAGAGATATGTAGACATTCCAATCCCCAGTCGGCAATGGGACCAGCTGCAGAGAAACTGAATAAATCCTCATAATTTGGAGCTACAGAGCTCAATTGTGTGGTCTCTAAACACATTTTAAAGCCGAATGGAAATATGGACATTCTTCCACGGTGGGAAAGGAGCTGCCAGATACCAAATGCAACAAATGTTGCTACCGTGAGGAGAATATTCCCATACGGCAAAGGTGGTGTACACAAGTTACAATACAGACACATAATGGTTCACATTACCCTGAAGAGGTACACTGCGAGCTGTGAACTCGATCGAATCCCAGGACTGGGGGGGATCAGCTATAGCCAATCACAGTTTAGTATCCGAGGGGTGGGTAGCAGCGGACAAGAACCAATGGGAAGCCCAATACTCTGCAACAATGTAGTACATAGTGAATTGGGGATGGGACAGGCCAGCCACCTCACATGAGAGACAGCAGAATAACATGTATAGGTGACCATATAGGTTATTAGACTCCTGACAGCCAATCCTACACATCGATAGGTTTTTGGAGAAAGGCCCAAGTGATGACAAAGTAGTGATGTAAATTTACACTAAAACTGACCTGCGAGCTAGGAGAAGCCAAGAAATGTTGGAATCTACCTGTGTTCTGATATCGACCCCTGTTGGTTTTATTTGTAATAAACCACAGTTTGAACTTGCCATTGACTGAGTCCTCTGTGTATAGTGGGGAGGGAGTTGGGCTCTCCAAGTCCGTGGACTTCCAGCATCGCTCTGGCATACCTGGGAGTTCTTCCCACAAGGTTGGTCCCACCAGTGTTGGGAAGATGGCATCATGTGGAAGTCTTCCCTGTCAAGTATAAGGTCGAGGTGGGTGATGCAGTGGGACTGACTGTGCCAGTGCTTGTCTCTGAAGCAGTCCTCCAGCATCCCTCAGTCGTCTTATTCTTCGGATCGCATCAGTTCCAGCAGTCGACTTGGTTCCTGGGTCCAGCTCATCTCCTTGTATCCAGAAAAGGGTCTGGGGTCGACCCCAGCCCACCAATAAGGACACACTGCAATATTCAAACCAATAGGTGGCTGTCCAATTGGAACCAGCAAGCCTCCCGGAATCTTCCAGCAAGTCCCTGGAGGAGTGTGGATTGTGGACAAACAGCCCCTTCCTCACTTCCAGCCAGCTCATACATACAAAGAAGTGGGCTTTCTGCAAGAAGCCCGCCAAGATGCATGAAGAAAGAGAGCACCCCACCATCTGGAAAGGAAGAAGGGCGGTTAGCAAGGAACATGACATCTTGAACAGGGCTTAAAATAGTAAAGGCCGTCATATTGAGTATATGATCCCCTTTAGTGCATTAATGTGGTTTAGGTGATGGACTAAAAATACTGGTAAAACGTAACCACTGCCACCAGCCTGTTCAGAGGATGCCTGAAGAGTAGCAAAACGGCTACTTAGAAAGAGGTTAAGGGGATCCACGGTGTCCTGAAACAACTCCATTGGAGACGGCTTGTGCTGCAATTAGCAAAATGCAACAGTAACAAAAAGAAAAGGAGATGATTATGGGAATCTAGGGACTCACCAGTGAACTCAAAACAACATTGCACTGGGGACCCTGGGAGTCCCAGGCTGCACCTCTAAGTTTGCCCTATTTCTAAAAACACTGGGACATATTTGAAAACCATTGCACCATGACAAGCGCAGTTTGGCATGTTATAAGCACCAGGGCAAAAAAATACTCTAGTGCAAAAAAGATACATTTTCAATGCATTCTTTTTCAAGGGCAAAGTTTGCCCTAGTGCTAATACCATTTCGTATTAGCAGTACTACATGAATTAAAATGCATTGTGGTTGTTTCTTTCATTATCCATTATGACTTGCATTTCAGCAGTTGCCAAGAATGCCACACGCTGAAGCTAAGCTAGGGTGTGGTGTAACCACCAACTGGAAGCTTGGCTACAAATGTGCCACACGCAACATTGAATTTGCTTCACTTTTGCAAACACTCAAATTACTCAAAATAACACTCAAATTAACAAGTTAGGATGAACGTGTTACAGAAGAATGCTGCACAAGTCTGTGGGGAATGTGAACTTTGATCCCAATGATGATAGGTGTTCCTTGAGCTGAGGTGGTGACAGAGGTACATGTGTATGCTCATCAGGGCTGGGGAAAGATGGTTGCAGAGCAGGGAGACCCAACAGCGAAAACCAACAGAGTGCAAGCACTACAGCGATGTCACCAGTTAGGTTTTTTGTTGAAGGGGTGAGGCCACCAGCTCTACTGTCTAAAGGGCTCTTCCCCTGTTGTAGTTTTGTAACTGGAGGCACTCTTGCTTCTTCATCGTCGCGTTCAGTGCACTGGCTAGGTTGCTTAAGGCTTCGTAAGCACTCGGTTTGAGTCTTGAAGCTCATCTATAACTTAATACTCTGCCTTAGTGAGCAACTACAGGCTACGGGCTACGTCAGGTAATGGTGTTCACAGTGTATGATTTTCATATCTCTTCATGTCTGTCCCATGCAAGTTGCTTTACGTCAGCATGACCACTTGGACCTCAACCACCAGAATGCTTGAACACCAGTCTCGGTCTCGAATTCGAAATGCCAATTTATAGGCACCCCTTGACAAACATTTCCATGACTTACACCACATTGAAGATGACCAGCAATGATTTATTATCTATTGTCTCCAACTAGACATAGAGTACTTCAGCATGTTGAATCGGTTCTATGTGATTTTATCTCGTCCAATATACTGCAGCAAAAAATACTGAAAATACCAATTTCTTTTTTACATGTTTTATATGCAGGGGAAGACCCCCTGCAGCGCACCCATACTCCCCATTAAATAAATTGCTACCTAAGCCACCCCCCACATATATAGTGCCAAAATGTAAAACAAAATTCGGTATGTTTTGCCTTAGTATTTTTTGCTTCAGTATGTTTTGCTGCGATAAAAACACGGGTTACCTGTTTAATCCACTGTGAAAACTTGAAGACTTAGACGGTCTTAATGATAATCTTCAATGGACCTCTTTGTTTTAATTAATGCTGACTTTGCCCTCGGTCTCATTACCACAACTCCTCTTGATTGTACCTTGGTCTTCTTGTACAACTCCCCAAACATGGCATTACTCTCATCTATTAAACTGCATCATCTTAGAGCAATGCCAATCAGACAGCTCTATATACATACACTTGAAGAGAGAGTCCTAGAAATGCCCCTCCTCACCCCCATGAACATGACAGAGCCAGGAACGCTCAAAGTCACTCATCCTTTTTTGGACAAACCCCAAGTGCACCACTGGCTGGCACATATGGAGAAAGGTATCCCCTCAAACACCCATTCAAACCATAACCAGTGCAGATCCTTCCAGATCCTGAGATCCCGAAGAAGGTTGTGGACCCAAACACTATAATGGACTGCATCGATTAAGCGCCAAGAAGCCACTGTGCTGACGTCACTAGTGACACTGCGAAATAGCAGCGTTAGTCATGAAGCACACTCGCAGCCCTGCAACTGCATTACACAAACACATATTCACACTCACAAACAACATGTTTACACAGTTCTGTAGATAGAGGACATGCTGTCAAAACCTTTATTATTTGTCTCATTCGGCAAATGCAGTAATGCTGAATTGCAAGGCAAAAAGAGATCCTGATCAAGCTTGCAGATGCTTATGGCACTTAACTCTATGGAACTATAGGAGTATACACGGAGCCTGTTAGGACCACGTTTGACTAACTTAAAGGCAACATTGCACAGTTAGAGCATGTAGATTTCACATTATAACTCTAAGGAAAATTACAGAAGGCCTCAAGCCACAGAATACGGGACAAGAGGAGCAGACTAAGGGTGCTCAAAGTGCAACCAAGCTCACAGCAAAGGTCAGAGATAAACAGGGTCCAGCTACAGAAACAATGGAATAAATCCTCATAAATGCAGACCCAGAGAGCTCAATTGTGTGGTCCACAAACACGTGATACAGTCAAACTAGATAATGAGCATTACCCATGGTGGGAAGACGAGCCATTCTCAGCAACCCAGATGAGAAGTGAAACAAGTGTTGCAAAGTAGAAACACATTCTCACACGCAAAAGGTGGTCTACTACCAGATACAATTCAGACAATTCAGACACACAGTCATTTCACATCACCTTGAAGAGGTGAACAGAGGTCTGAGAACCAAACTGGGTCCCAGTCTGGGGAGACCAGCCAATCACGAGAAAGAAACCCTGGGGTGGATGGCAAAGGGCAAAGGCCAATGGTAAGTCTAAAACTTTGCAACAATTTAATAGATAGTTTTTGGGGACGGGGCAGGTCAGCCACCTGACATGCGAGGACCAGTAGAATAACCTCTACAGGGGATAGCTATATGTGTTACTACTCTCAGCACCTAATCAGTAGTGGGAATAGTTTTTTTGGGGAAGGGCCCAGGTTATAACAACATTTAACATCAAAACTGGTAAACATACCATGGCAAATTGAGATGCACTGGAGAATCGTGATTGTCTTGTATGATCCCGGTTGTTGTTTTTTAATAAACTACAGTTCTAACTTGCCCTTGGCTGAGTCCTCCGTTCATTCTGGGGAAGGGTTGTTGGGGCCTTGGGAGTCGGAGGAATCCCCAGACGACCTCTGGCATACCTGGTATTAATCCCACCAACTTTTGTGGATTTACTTAATTCTACAGAATCACACCAGCATGACCCCCATCACTCAACAACAGACTCAGTAACTCACGCAACACACCCTCTGTCCTTGATGAACCGTGCGTCTGTTTTCTAGAGAGAGAGACTTTTCTAGCAATAACACAGGATGAGGTCCACACTCAGGGGCAGCGGTAGCACTGATCAAGCAGAGTTCAAAATCAAACCATTGTGGTCCTGTTCTTACATTCAGAATGACAGGTGGGTGAACATTGTCCCCTTGCACCTTTTTGGCTTGTGCCTTTACCAGAGTATCACCACCTGTCTCTAACCATTCATTCATTTATCTAGAGACAAACTCAGGGGATTTAATCCTTACCTTTCCTTCTTTGCATTCCCCTGCTGAGCCAACATATGTACACTCTGGGTATGTTCCCCATTCCAATCTCCATAAACATTTTCTTTCACATTTGTTATCTTTCAATCTGATTCTTATGTTCAATCACTCTCTCAGTAACAGGTTTATTTAAAATGCTTTTAAACTCAGCTGGAGTATCGAACCCCACCTTTTAGAAGACCAGAGTGAGTGCCCCGGTTTTTATTAAGTCTATTCTTCTCAAACATTCATATTATTTAATGAAGGACACCTCAATTACATGCATCTTTGTAATTCATTGTTTTAAGATTAGCAACTATGACATTTTCTCAACAACCCATAAGATTATGTTCTCTTTACCTCGTCCTGTACACATGAAGGCTGGGCTACCTATGACTTCAGATGTACATACAGCCAAATCTCAAGTTCTGGGGTTGACAGAAATTGACATCATCTATTATTATTTCAATTACCTGTAGTTCTTGGGAATTCATTTCAATATTAGGCTTTAAAATAACAGAATGTTTTCTTTTTGCAGACCACTGTTTATTAATTACTCTTGTTATGGTTTGTGATGTGGGATGTTTTTTTGATTTATGTGTTAGTATTCTGTTTCTTGAAGCCTTGGCTTCATGGCTTGTTTGTTATGTTGACATCTGCTTTAATAAATGACACCATGTTCTTGTAACTATTAGAGTCCTTTTAATGTTGTTTGCTTTTACATGCACTTGACTTGGGACTTCATGTTTTAGCATTTTGAATACTCTCAATGAAGTGTAATATGTAATGTAATATGTCATTTATATACGCCTATTCCCATTGGTATGGTCTCAAGGTGCTGTAGTTGAACGCCTTCAGTGGACCAAAGACTGTGGAATGGGAGATTCATCAGAGGAGTATAGAATATGTGTGTACATTTTAACCAATGCGAAGGTCAGTATGGATGGCCGAGTCCCTGCTAGTAATACATGTCGAGCTAGCATGTGGATGGGTGCTGTCAGGTGGTAGGGGAAGTTTGTGAGTCGAGGAGACTGATTATGTGTCCAGCTAGACCGAATTTCTGGGGTGGGACTTAGCTGCGTTCTAATGGCAGAGGTGTTGTGTGATGTGTCTTCAAGTAGCGAGTTATTGCAGATGCGTGTGGGTGGGTGGCCGTGCCTACGGCTATGTTCTATTGACATGGAGTGTGAAACGTATCAGAGTTTTTTGTTTTGTTTGTTCTTGTCCTGCATTCTGCTGCAGTCCTTTCTATGCATTGCTCAGTACTTCATTTGAGGGTCACTTTGCTACCTGAGCCTATTGACAGGGGGTTACAGTAGCACAAGAGGTGGAAAGGGTTAGTCAGGATGCTGGTGGGAAGATGCAGGTCTTGAGGGCCTTCCAGAATGAAAGGTGATCCTCTAATTGATGGATGCTGAGAGAAATCGCGTTCTATATTGTGGGAGCCTGGACGGAGATGGGGGAACCGCCTATTCTGGTTGATTTGAAGGGGGGATGACTAAGAGGAGTGTGTTGCCTGATCTCAGGTTTCTGGTGGGTTTGTATGGGTTGAGCTTGTGTTGCAGGTATTCTGGGCTTGTCTTGTGTAGAGCACAATTGGTGATACACATAGCTTGAATTTGGAACGTCGCCCGACGGGGAGCCAGTGGAGGATACAGGGGGCGGCATGGTGTGCTCTCTGGAGTTGAGGGCTAGGAAAAACCTAACTGCAGTGTTTTGGACCCTTTGGATTTTTCTAAGTTCAGAAATAGGGGTGCCCATATATATGGAGTTAGCACAGTCTAGGCGAGAGAGGACAATATCCCTGTCCTTGTTTACTCGAGAGATTTCTGCCTGCCCCTGTGTACCATGCAAGTACTGGGCAGCAGGGCTCACTTGGAAGCAATGGCTAATTTTATGCTTGTGGCTCTGCTTGTATCTCTGGGTCAAGGGGAGAGAGCATGACACCTTTTTTTCTCTCTGACTGATAGTGCCTGGTGCCTGCAGATATTAGGCAGTGCTTCACCCTCAGAACATTTCTTGGGAGAGAGAAGCGACCTGCAAAGCTTACTCAATATTTGCCATATGGTTAGTGCCTACTTTTTCAAATGAATTTTCAACATTGTCAGGATGCAGATCAAGTTAAATAGGATATGTATAAAATAGTAAAAATATCCTCTGCATATGGTTACTGTTATCTCCGTACCCAATATGAGGCCTGTGAGTCCCTTGGAGAACTTCAAGGGCTACAATAGGTATCTGTGTCTCAGTTGTGGCCTTTGCAAACTCCAGCATTAGATGTCTAAATATCTTGACTGTAAACTCACTAAATACCAGCCAAATTCCGAACTCAGGTATTATACTCATGCAAAATGAGGGTCTCAAAATGTAACCTGTGTTCGGTAGGATCAAAAACAATATCTATTCAAGGACCAGCGATGTTGAATCACTGCCCCCTAAAATGAGACATGAATCCAGACTATTAGATTTCAAGAAATCTTTAAAATGACTATAATGTTGCTGTATCTGTCCATCTGATTGATCCTATCTAGACAGGCAGTGTCACAGGCCACAGTCCGCTTACTTCTCCAAACTCAACGTTAGCCCTTTAATAATACCTGCTTTAATACCTGCTTTAATGCCTGCATGTCTCAGCACTTTACAAGCTCTTAAGTGGATAAAACAAATAAATACATGTGCTGTAGAGCTTTCGTTAATGCTGTTAAAACATGTAGTTTCCTCTGCTGCCGGCTGTATATAAACTATTAGATTTTTTCCAATGGCACTACTGGATAGAGAATGTCACCTTATAGGGACTGTGGTGTGATATTATAAAACGTACTTTGACGGGAGCTGGGGAACAGCAACTAAAGCGTTCCATGCCAGAATACATTACATGATTTTGAGCTGTGATTACATCAGGACACTCTCACTAGTTAGCACCCTTATTCAAATCATTCTGAACACTCAGTTAATGGCATGTTCAACTGAGGCAATACTGTTTGGGGGATGGCCATAGTCGTCGTTAATGGCCCTCTGCTCAAGTTAATAGGCTTGAACGTTTGGCAGGCCTTTAAATCAGGTGGTGAGTTTATATCGCCTGGCACAATCGGCTACGCCAGGCACCATTGTACTGCTGCAAGCTCAAGAATTACTTTCTATCAACAATATACCTACAAACAAGATGGCTGGCTTGGAAATCAGAAAGGAAGCTCTCAGAAGAGCACCTTTCTGATTTCCATGGCAGCTGGTGGTTCAAAGATGCAACACAGAAAGCAGGTCAAAGGCCAGAAGATGAGAAAGGTACATTTTCTTTTTGTTTTAGTCATTTTAATTTGGGCTTTGGCAGAAATGTGAGGAGTGGGGAAGAATGGAAAATGAGCCAGAGCAGCCAACAGCTTGTTTGGAACCCAGACATATACTGTGGCGTTAACACCTGTGTTGACGGGCAAGCTTGGCCATTAACGATTCACCAACTCGAGCTAGTCAGTGAGGGCTGTAGGACGTTACTTGGCAAACCCACCCACAAATGAGTAGGACGGTCATTTGCACACTGGCGCTCTTAGTTGACGATGGGTGTTCTTTTTCTTTTCTTTATGATGGAGCGGTTTTACACAATGGGTGTAGGTGAAACACCATTAAGAAAGGAATACACAACCTGGGTGCCTCTAAAACAAGAAAGGGACTTTGGCCGATTTCTACTTCTGTGGCATGAGTTGGCTGATGGGACGACGCAGAGGAGACTGAAAACTGTTAATTTTGTGGTGGGGGCAGATGGAAAATTTTTCAGGGCATGAGGGGGGAAAAGAAAGGGGGCTTTTGTGGAAGGAGCCAAAAGTGAGCAGGTTAAGGCAGGGCTGGTGCGGAGGAACCGCAAAATGGCAGACAGGGAGAGGCACTGGCAGGCCTGTAGGGTATTTTGTATAGATTTGGGGCCTAGCGGTATTTTCCTACCGCCAAAATGAAACTGAAACTCAATACGCATGGCTTAGAACTCTGTTCGGGTACATCAATAGTGGGAGTGAATTTGGCATATTTTTGAGAAATGCCATGCCAGATACAGCGGAAAGAGGAACCATAGTTTATGTGGATGATGTCCTAATAAAAAATGAAAGCTTAAAAAACCATTTTGATGAAATAAGGCAAGTGCTTGGCCAATTGCAGAAAGCAGGCGCCAAAGTGTCTTTACAAAAAGCCCAATGGTGCAAGAAAAAAGTGAATTTTCTAGGCCATGAAGTAACTGAACATGGACTAAATCCACAAAAGAAGAAAATAGAGGCCATACAAAAACTAAAAGACCCTAAAAATGTGAAAGGGGTGAAAAGTTTATTAGGAATGACAGGCTATAACAGAAAGTTCATTGAAAATTATGCTGAAATCACTCAACCATTGACTAAACTGCTGAAACTAAATACGCCCTGGAAATGGGAGAAAGAGCAGTCTGAGGCAGTAGCCAAATTGAAGGAATGTCTTGTAAAGGCACCATGTTTAGCATACCCCATAAAGGATAGGGATTTCTTTATAGAAATAGGTTTCTCTGAACATTGTATGTCAGCAGTGTTATCACAAAAACAGGATGTGAATCACAAAACCATTGCCTATGCAAGTAAAGCATTTTCCCAAGTTGAAATGAAATTCAATGAATGTGAAAAGGCCCTATTAACCACTGTGTGGGCGCTGCAACAGCTGAATTCAAAGGGACACGTGGTTTGTTCCCTGAGAGAACAGTGACTGGGCTCAGTAAGGCGTGTGTTTTCTCGATCTCGAGGCAGCTATAACTTAGTGCCTGAGATGGGCACATGTGCTTTTCTCCTTAAGGAGGGGCAAGTCAGTGACTTAGTTTGACAAATGAGTTATTGCCTGACAGAACAGAAAATTGCACACAGATTTCAACATTTGCCCTTTTTATTGAGGAAACAGAAAATAAACCACTTGGTTTCCTTGACTATACACATACTGACCTCTCTATAGACACACTGCCTTACACACACACAGACACGTTCATATAGCCTCTAAGGTCTATAAAGGCAAATGCTCAGGAGTCATTAAACTCTCATACTTGCAATCTGCTCTTTGAAGACTACACCACACCCATTTAGGTCTACTTATCATCCCATACACTGACATCCACCTAATAACCACGAACCCATTGAACCCTTGACACATCTGTTGTTCTAAAATCCAAAAGACGGGGGTGGGATAAAGGAGGGAGGTTGAGAAAGAGGCAAAGCATCGACAGAGAAACAGGAGGAAATAAAGGGTGATGTCTAGACAATATAGAAAGAAGTAGAGAGAATCCGTAGAAGATAGTGATGGGGAAAAGTGCCATTAGTTGGATCATGAGGGAGGTACAAAAGAGTGTTAAGAGATTAGAAGAAGGAAGGGTCAGGGACTAAAGAGAGACCAGAAGTGAATGGAGCAGAGGAAATGAATATAGTGGAAGCTAGATAGAATGGGTAATAGCAAAGGAATGGAGGGAGAAGGGAATAGGAAAAACCATAGAACCAAAGAAGGCCATCACACTGTTATCGTGTTTGTATTGCATGTAACAATGCAACCACAATGGGTTGTTTTTTTTCGGGGCAAGGGGAGAAGGCGAAGAAACAGAAGACGTTTTGGTCCTACAGATTATGGGATCAGGGCAAGACAGTGGGAGAGGGAAGAGCAGGGTCGACAGGTGTGGTAGCACCCATCTTCAACTTATCCAAACATGTGTTGACAAATGATGAAATCAATCTATTGAATAAAGGTTAAAGCTTTGTACCAGTGAAAAGACCTGTGACATGTAGGCACATGATGTAGTGGCGGACAGCAATATACTCAACACAAACTGGGGGACAAATAATGCAACAAACAGGAATGAATTCGAAGGAGTTGCCCTGAATGTTCAAATCGAGTTTGTTCAACAAGAAACTACAAACAATTTAGGATCACATAGCAAGTTGAACGGGGTCACACTGGATGGGGAAGAAAGAAGCTTTTAGTCCCGATGAAGGCCAAATAGAGAAAGTTATGAACTGAGCCAAAACACAGAGTGTCGACAAAAGATCATTGTTCTGCACAAATGTTATGGACTAACGTCGAGATTGAGCATGCCCTATGGCACAGATGATATGATTGTGTATCCATGGAAATCAAGTTGATATAAATGTCTGTTTTAATTGTGCACAGGCTTAATCTTTAAAAACTCTGTTTGATAATAGACTCTGTTTGCATTTATTTACCCCGTACGCATGCAATCATTATGACATGTAATCGTGCTTGGTGTGCAAGGTATTGCACATAAAGAATGTGTTTACTTTACATATATTTTATGAGCACAATAATAGTGATGTCTGTCAGAAGATACAATGAGTCCTCAAGGTGTAAGCCAGAGGGCACACAAAATGCATACATTTATTAAGGACAGGATGACAGTGTAATGACACTCTTTATGTGCTATGGTTTTTTATATTGAAGTCAACCCGGTGTGAGAGGCTAGCCGATCCGGGTCCCCATGTGTGTTGAGGTAGAGGGGAGTAGACAGAGATGAGAGGCATGTTAGAGAGAAGAGGAGTGGGGAAATGACAATGATGGAGGAGTGGAAAGAGAAGAGAGGGAAACTAGAAAGAATAATAAGTTGGAGAACGGCGGGTGCAAACCACAGACATGCACACACTCATCCTAACAAAGAGATTGGTTCACCCTCTAGCGATGTGCCATGAGAAACAAGCTGCACACCTGTGTACAATGTTTGAACAGTACCTAAGCAGTAAGGAGGACATGGATAGCGATAGATGCAGATAGGCTGTGCAGTTTTGGTAAAAGCACCACATCCTCTGGGCATTGCTAGTGCCGTGATATAAGTCTGTGTTGGTAAGGGTCTGGTACAGGAGTATTCAGTAGCCTCTGCACAATGCTGGGGTAGGTATAAGAACAATAAATCATGTGTAAAGGTTTCTGAAACTGGCAGGAGCCAGTGAAACATTCCTGTCATTAGCAGTCAGGAATCCAGGTGCTGTGTTAGGGCAGGTGTTAGGAGGGTTTTTCAAAGTCGCTAACTGGGTTCGGACTTGGAAAAGCCAATGTAGGGTTTGCAAGGTTTCTTACAACTCCAGTTGAGTAAAAGTCACTCTCGTAAATAGTTGTGACCAAGCAGCAAGGCTAAGCTTAGGAGAAAGGGGCACTGTTGTGTATTATAGTTCACACTTAGCAGATCAGGTAAGTTAAAGACCCACACAGCTAAGTTATACAGATAATCTTTTATTACAATACTACACTAAGGCACACCTTATATATTATAAGGTAAGTAAAAATACAGTAGAACATATATACAACTCACAGTAGGTCACCCACAATGAGTTACACTCCACTTTAAAATACTTTGGCATACGTCATAGACATGAAATGCAATCCTTTAAAGTAGGGAGAACATTATGTTATCTCACAGTTAGGTGCAACAACATATACTAACTTTGGAAGTCCAGCCCTAGTCTACTCCAAGACTCTGTACATCTTTTAGTTGTCCCAGAAGGTTGCTGAGGATGGAGGTGGGTAGCCAGGAGGGCATACTCAGGTAGTGCAGGTACAGTACCAAAGCTTAGTTAGTATAGAGCAAATACAGCAATGCAATGATAAGGACTTAAGGGACTTAGGTCTAGTTCCAGTAGAATGAGGAGCAACTAGTACCCATGGGGTTCTTCAGGGGGACCCCGCATAAGTATTGATCCGGGCACCACCCTCAATCAGCCCCAGATAGCGCTAAGGTAAGCCAGACGTTGCGCCAAAGCAAACCCTACAGGGAGTAGGGCAGGTCAAGAGATATGAGGCATCTCAGGCCCTCCCTGAATCTCCTAGAAAGTTAGGAATAGTATCAAACAACAGTAACTCGATGGGGGAAGCAAGGCTTATCATTGTTGTTCCCATGCACGGTTGTCTGGTCACGGGTTTGAGTGGGCAATCCCTGCTCATCTTTAGAATCCTCTGGAGAGTTCAGATTGTAGGGAAAATGCATAGACCCGGTTCCAAAGTGAAAAAGGCACCTTCACAGAGATCTTCAAAGATGAACTTCTATATTAAATAAATGCTTGTAAGCATACAGATGTAAGCTCACTACTACAAGTCTACATGGTTTTAGCAGAATACCATATTCAGCCACTTGATTATCCAATGTGTAAACAAAAATCAAGGCTTGATGCCCTAAAAAACAGAGGTGGGCCGTGGTCACTAATTGAGCGAGAATTCTCAAAATAAGTTTTTGAAGTTACAAAAACCAGTATTGTTTATAAGTTTTTTAATTTGACTGTGTTCTCTTTGTATTAGTAGATAGGCGTGATTTCCATTACATACGGGATGGTTCATATCAGTCACTGTGGAAGATACAAGAAAAGATGTTTTCTAATATACATTTTGTACAAAGTATGAGTTAATTAAAGCCAAAATAGCCGAACTGCTACAAAACACAAAATGTGGCAGTGTGTCAGTCGCGTAACATAAAGACCCAAACTGACCGCCATCTTTATTTGGTTATGCTTTGGTGTGGGTATATAGTGGAAATGCAATGTTGTCACTACATCACTCGTAATCTGCGGCATTTTTGTTTACATGGCACTACTATAGTAAACGCAGTCTTGAAATAGAGGTATGCATATCATAAGGTCCAAGGACAAATTAGAATACGACAGCATGTTAAAGAAAATTGTTATATGATAAGTGAGTGATATATGAGAAAGGCCATCTATATTCTTTTAAATAAACACATTCATTGAATACATGTATTAAATAAAAGTACAAAGCACATAATGATCTTAATCTGCTTATGGTTCCATAAAGCTGTAATAATGTTGAAGAAACAAATAAATGGAATAGAAATATGCCCAGATCATAAGAATATATACAGAGTTCAGACTGCTGGCATAACAAACTGGTCATTCAACCCAACCTGATGAGTTTTCATTCTGAAATACAGCAGCCCTCTTTTAACAGAATAGAGTTTTCAGCATTGCTGTCTCCATTCGCTGCATCAATGATCCACCATACTAAATAATCAACCGAATGGTTACATTCTACATAGTGCTGGACCATTGGTGCTGTAATGTTCTTGCATCTGATTCGAGGGGAATTCTCAGCAATTCTAACAAGTGTTGCCCTCATAGGTTGCACAATATACATGAGGCCACAAGGGCATATAATGCAATATACTACGTTGGTAGTTTGACAGTTAGTCATAGTTTGTATCATTCAATCCTTATCACCAGCTTTAAAGTTTGTATGTAACCTTTTTGCTAAATGTACATGTAGAACTTACTTCTCAGGTATAATGGACTACATTACAGTCTCAGTTTTTGTATGTTTCATGGTAGCTGAGTGAACTTATTGATCCTTGATGTTTCTGGACCTTTTTAGCACAAACCTCACAGTGTTCTCATCTGGAAGTTTCAATTGTACCAACAGCCAATATTTTTTCACTATTCATTTAATCTCCAGAGTATTGGGACAAACAGTGGATTTAAATGTATTGGGGTCTTGTAGAATGAGATTCTTTTCACAGCAGTTTAGAAGGGCATCTGTAGTTGTGAGTATGACTCTTTTTCTGGAATGATTGGTCACTTTTTTTGGGTATCCCCATTGTCTAAGACAGTCACTCAAAATGTCTATCTGATGCTAAAAATTGTAAAGAGCTGTACAGTGCCCATGTATTCTAGGGAGTTGGCCGCAGGGGAAATTGTCCCTTAGAGTTGATGGATGGTAACCATTTAGTCCACTTTTATAAGTAGATCCCAAAAATGTATGTGGGAGGTGCTCTATTAATAACTGAATTTTATGGTATTATTGCACTCATTGATCAACCAGTGAACCCCAAGAGATCATCTTTATAGAAATGCCAAATCATTATAACAACATCAATATAACTTTCCCAGATTTGTGCATTCTCTGTGTAGGGACTAATCTGGTAAAAGATATATCGTTGTTCGAAATCAGCCATGAATAGTACTGCCAAGTTGGGGCAAAGCCTACTCGCATTGCAATGCCACTGAGTTGTAAGTAATACCTATTGTTGAATTGAAAGTAGATTAGCTCAAGGACAAGGGTCATACATGTAACAATACATTCAATACATGTCACATATTCCATATTCGAATTTAAAAGGACTTTCCTAATGCATTCAATTGTCTCACTTTGTGAAGTGCTGGTGTAGATGGATTGGATATATATGGTCACTGTAAGGAAGGTATGGTATCAAATAGTAAGACAGAAACAAGTAATCACAGTTCAAGGGTGTTTATTGAACTTCAACTGGGTTTGAAAAACGCCTATCTAATCCTAAATCTAAATATGGGAGGAAGCTATGGCTATCAAATAATAATAACTCATCCTAGTGGTGTTGTGTCAAAATATAAGTGCCTACACTAATAAACATTTTGCCAATCCTTACTTCTAAATACAAACAAAATAGTGTGGGAAACAATGTTATGCAAAATAAAAGTGTTCAAGAAAGGATATGTGAGGATATTTAAGCCAATGGCCTCCCTAACCCACGTTTTCAGCAAGCCACAAGGTGACACACTCGATCTTAGCACAGTCTCTTGCTTCTTTAGCACGAGGATGCAGTTCAACTCTCAGTATCAGGGCCTTCTATGTCAACGTCTCTTTGCCATTCAAAGTCCCTTACTTCAGAGGGCCTGCTACGACAAACACACATTCAAAAGTTCCTTTCTCCTTAGGATCTCAAAGTTCTCATGTACAACTTCTTGGGTGATTTTTGATTCACCCCGCCCACCCCCTGGGTCCAAACCCATTTTATTACAAAGCTTTCAATTGATCTCACTCCGCCGGGCTCAGAACATCTTTACCTACTTTTATCTCTTCTCATCTGGGTACCTTACATAGAGCTTCGATTGAGCACCCATGCAGTGCAGGACCACTCTGTTAAAGGTATTGTAGCTTGCTTTAAAGTTCCATCACTCATCAGCAGTTTAACTTCATTCATGTCTCTTATGACACGCAATTTAACAATTTCCCTTCCAGTGCTCGCAATGCAATGTTGCTGCTTGCAACCTTGGCTTCAACACAAACCAGTCTCGTATCGCTCTCTCCAACTCACCGGCTGTGTTGCTTCACTTTGTTCTTGGAGCAAAGGACAGTGCCACGGTGGCTGGAGATTCATCCTGCCTTGATTACTGACACGGGAGGGCTGTGGGATTCTTCAGCCTGGTTTCCTGCTCTTACGCTTTCTCTAGAGGTTTTGTGGAAGTAACAGTTCCTTGTAAAAAATGTCAAGGTAGCTTCCCTCCTTGCGACCCACTTCTGTTTCACCATCTTTCTCCTCTTGTTAAATTGCCATCTTGGAACTGCTGTTTCCTCGTGTGCATTGCCTCACTCGTACAATGCCTTCCTCCTACTACACAGCCCCCTCTCTTTATACACCTGGGTCATGTTAAAAAGCTGCAGGTTTGAGTGATTGGTGACAATTGCCTGACCTCGCCTGACTATAGTATTGGTACACATCAGGAACACGGCTTGGGTGTTAGTCTGTTTTCCCTTAGAGCGGGCTGTCAGTGAGAAAGTGTTTGTGTTGTTAAAGGGGGTAAAGGTCCTATGTATCCTACTTGGTAGGATGGGGAAAAGATGTTATAGGGAAGGGGATACCACGTCTCACCATCCGGTGTCCCACTCCCACTCCTTGAAGACCCGTCAGCCAGGTGACCCTTCCGTACTGGTCCACCGATGAGGAACTGGATCCAAAAGCGATGGCCGTGTCCTGGCCACATGGATGACAGATCCCTGTGGACTAGCGGGTGAGACACTTTTGGTTTCTCACATCAGTGCCTACTCCAAGTCATTGTCAAATGGCATGTCCTCACATATATTGATTACTGAAGTGGTATAATTAAGTTATGTCCTTGTCTTCTGGCTACATGGTTTAATATAATAATCCACTAGTTTGCAGAGCAGTTCCAATACTGAACCACACCCTGTCACCATAGGGCTTCCCAGTGGGCCTATGGTGTTCTTGTGGATCTTCGGTAATACGAAAAAGTAACCATTTTTTGATTCTGCACATTTAGAAATTCAAATTCATTTTTCGATATCCAATTTCTGCCAAGAACAAAGGATGTGATGTCAAAAATCCACCCCTACATTTCTATAGTGGAGTCTTTTTTCAGAACCATGTAGTCGTGTCACACATTGAGTAAGTCCTAAACCATTTGTTCATATTTGATCATAGACATGACAACACTCGCTAGTCCCTTATTGACATGTTTAATTGTTATAGTGTTATCATTTTTAAAAGATGTTAGTGCATCTATTTCACAATGTTTGAGATTATTATGTATCTTAATAGTTTTTTTTTCTAATTTCCTAATTTCGCTATGGACACACTTTTCAGATCAGTTAATTTCATTAGGAATTTGAAAATCCAATGGGCGTAAAGGGAGACTTGGGCATAAGGCCAGACTCGTGTATATGTTCTATACTTTCTTGATCATTGAAAAAATCTCTTAACCTCACTTTGCAAAATAATTGATTCAGTTATTGTTCAATTACGAACCAGTCAGTGATATGTGTAGGAACACATGAAAGGGCTTTAGCAAGGATAGAGATTTCTGCTTCAGTGAGATTGTGAACTCTCAAATTAATAATAGGTTTGTTTTCTATAGTATCTAGTGTGAATATGCTCGTCTGCATGTCTGAAACAATCCGTCCACTCCCTGATGTGGGTATTCCTGATAGTATGGGTGCCTGCATCAATCTCATGGACCTCTGCATCCTAAAAAGGGTGATTATCTCCCCTTTTCTGGTCCTTTCTATTCTCATCTTGTGGTTCTGATCCTGAATCACTGCTTGCCATATCTGAAAATGTGACCCATTTTCGTCTAGGAGGGTCTACCACCCGTTGATATACTGCAAGATTCCCAAATCCAAATTTGATTTTCAAAATTATATTTAGGTAAGTTGGGATATATACATTTTCATTTTTTAATTCTCCAATATCTTTAACAAATGTATTGTTTTTTTAACTTATTGTGGCAGCCTGAAATTCACCTGTTTGTTTATTGATTTCCATGAACTTTTCTCAGGCATTAGTTATTGCCGTGTTGTATGATGGAGGGCAACCCAGCAGATTTCCAGATTCCCAGAAGAGCCTTGAAGATACCTATGGTGAGTTCCAGACGTTTGGCCAGCCTAAAGTCCTTGAAACAGCGGATGACTGGTTTGGGGCCTTGCTGAGCAAATGCAGCAGCATGCACTACAGTGAAAGTAAACAGTCGACAAACATCAAGCAAGACAAGTAACTGGTTTCAAAAGGGAGTCGGGATCCTGGGGGCACCCCGCCACCCCACCAAGTTCATTACAAGACAGAAGGCCAGAAAAACCTGCATCCGCCCATTCTATTTTGGACGAATCCCAAATGCACCAATGATTGACAAATACAATGAGAGGTACCCTCTTAGTCTACAATACAGGCCAGGTGCAGTACAGATCTTTCCATGCGTGGAAGAAGAGCCGGAGACCGTTGTCAGCGACACCTATATGGACAGCCTGGATAAAGCACCAAGAAGCCATGCTACTGACGTCATTAGTGACACCACGACATAGCAGTTGTGACATGAAGCACACGTGCAGTCTGCACTGCACCACATAAACACACACCCGAATACATGAAGAACAGGAGTGCACACTTCTATAGTTAGAGGACAGATACATATACATACTGTCATTTCTTTTATTATATTGTCATTAGCCAAATGCAGTAACGCAGAAACTGCAAGGCACGAGAGATCCTGAGCGAGCTTGCTGACGCTTAATGCCAATAGTCGAGTGGACATACAGGAGAGTATATGGAACCTGATCAATCCATGTATAGCTAATCCATAGGGAATGTAGTATAATATGGACAATGTAAAAACTGCATTATAAGGGTTAGGAAAATTGCAGCAGGCCTCAAATCACTGAGCAGGAGACGAGCTGAGCCAATTCAGGCTGGACAGAGCACAAGATGTGTGAGAGAGGACCCACAGCCAAGGTCAAGAGATATGTAGACATTCCAATCCCCAGTCGGCAATGGGACCAGCTGCAGAGAAACTGAATAAATCCTCATAATTTGGAGCTACAGAGCTCAATTGTGTGGTCTCTAAACACATTTTAAAGCCGAATGGAAATATGGACATTCTTCCACGGTGGGAAAGGAGCTGCCAGATACCAAATGCAACAAATGTTGCTACCGTGAGGAGAATATTCCCATACGGCAAAGGTGGTGTACACAAGTTACAATACAGACACATAATGGTTCACATTACCCTGAAGAGGTACACTGCGAGCTGTGAACTCGATCGAATCCCAGGACTGGGGGGGATCAGCTATAGCCAATCACAGTTTAGTATCCGAGGGGTGGGTAGCAGCGGACAAGAACCAATGGGAAGCCCAATACTCTGCAACAATGTAGTACATAGTGAATTGGGGATGGGACAGGCCAGCCACCTCACATGAGAGACAGCAGAATAACATGTATAGGTGACCATATAGGTTATTAGACTCCTGACAGCCAATCCTACACATCGATAGGTTTTTGGAGAAAGGCCCAAGTGATGACAAAGTAGTGATGTAAATTTACACTAAAACTGACCTGCGAGCTAGGAGAAGCCAAGAAATGTTGGAATCTACCTGTGTTCTGATATCGACCCCTGTTGGTTTTATTTGTAATAAACCACAGTTTGAACTTGCCATTGTCTGAGTCCTCTGTGTATACTGGGGAGGGAGTTGGGCTCTCCAAGTCCGTGGACTTCCAGCATCGCTCTGGCATACCTGGGAGTTCTTCCCACAAGGTTAGTCCCACCAGTGTTGGGAAGATGGCATCATGTGGAAGTCTTCCCTGTCAAGTATAAGGTCGAGGTGGGTGATGCAGTGGGACTGACTGTGCCAGTGCTTGTCTCTGAAGCAGTCCTCCAGCATCCCTCAGTCGTCTTATTCTTCGGATCGCATCAGTTCCAGCAGTCGACTTGGTTCCTGGGTCCAGCTGATCTCCTTGTATCCAGAAAAGGGTCTGGGGTCGACCCCAGCCCACCAATAAGGACACACTGCAATATTCAAACCAATAGGTGGCTGTCCAATTGGAACCAGCAAGCCTCCCGGAATCTTCCAGCAAGTCCCTGGAGGAGTGTGGATTGTGGACAAACAGCCCCTTCCTCACTTCCAGCCAGCTCATACATACAAAGAAGTGGGCTTTCTGCAAGAAGCCCGCCAAGATGCATGAAGAAAGAGAGCACCCCACCATCTGGAAAGGAAGAAGGGCGGTTAGCAAGGAACATGACATCTTGAACAGGGCTTAAAATAGTAAAGGCCGTCATATTGAGTATATGATCCCCTTTAGTGCATTAATGTGGTTTAGGTGATGGACTAAAAATACTGGTAAAACGTAACCACTGCCACCAGCCTGTTCAGAGGATGCCTGAAGAGTAGCAAAACGGCTACTTAGAAAGAGGTTAAGGGGATCCACAGTGTCCCGAAACAACTCCATTGGAGACGGCTTGTGCTGCAATTAGCAAAATGCAACAGTAACAAAAAGAAAAGGAGATGATTATGGGAATCTAGGGACTCACCAGTGAACTCAAAACAACATTGCACTGGGGACCCTGGGAGTCCCTGGCTGCACCTCTAAGTTTGCCCTATTTCTAAAAACACTGGGACATATTTGAAAACCATTGCACCATGACAAGCGCAGTTTGGCATGTTATAAGCACCAGGGCAAAAAAATACTCTAGTGCAAAAAAGATACATTTTCAATGCATTCTTTTTCAAGGGCAAAGTTTGCCCTAGTGCTAATACCATTTCGTATTAGCAGTACTACATGAATTAAAATGCATTGTGGTTGTTTCTTTCATTATCCATTATGACTTGCATTTCAGCAGTTGCCAAGAATGCCACACGCTGAAGCTAAGCTAGGGTGTGGTGTAACCACCAACTGGAAGCTTGGCTACAAATGTGCCACACGCAACATTGAATTTGCTTCACTTTTGCAAACACTCAAATTACTCAAAATAACACTCAAATTAACAAGTTAGGATGAACGTGTTACAGAAGAATGCTGCACAAGTCTGTGGGGAATGTGAACTTTGATCCCAATGATGATAGGTGTTCCTTGAGCTGAGGTGGTGACAGAGGTACATGTGTATGCTCATCAGGGCTGGGGAAAGATGGTTGCAGAGCAGGGAGACCCAACAGCGAAAACCAACAGAGTGCAAGCACTACAGCGATGTCACCAGTTAGGTTTTTTGTTGAAGGGGTGAGGCCACCAGCTCTACTGTCTAAAGGGCTCTTCCCCTGTTGTAGTTTTGTAACTGGAGGCACTCTTGCTTCTTCATCGTCGCGTTCAGTGCACTGGCTAGGTTGCTTAAGGCTTCGTAAGCACTCGGTTTGAGTCTTGAAGCTCATCTATAGCTTAATACTCTGCCTTAGTGAGCAACTACAGGCTACGGGCTACGTCAGGTAATGGTGTTCACAGTGTATGATTTTCATATCTCTTCATGTCTGTCCCATGCAAGTTGCTTTACGTCAGCATGACCACTTGGACCTCAACCACCAGAATGCTTGAACACCAGTCTCGGTCTCGAATTCGAAATGCCAATTTATAGGCACCCCTTGACAAACATTTCCATGACTTACACCACATTGAAGATGACCAACAATGATTTATTATCTATTGTCTCCAACTAGACATAGAGTACTTCAGCATGTTGAATCGGTTCTATGTGATTTTATCTCGTCCAATATACTGCAGCAAAAAATACTGAAAATACCAATTTCTTTTTTACATGTTTTATATGCAGGGGAAGACCCCCTGCAGCGCACCCATACTCCCCATTAAATAAATTGCTACCTAAGCCACCCCCCACATATATAGTGCCAAAATGTAAAACAAAATTCGGTATGTTTTGCCTTAGTATTTTTTGCTTCAGTATGTTTTGCTGCGATAAAAACACGGGTTACCTGTTTAATCCACTGTGAAAACTTGAAGACTTAGACGGTCTTAATGATAATCTTCAATGGACCTCTTTGTTTTAATTAATGCTGACTTTGCCCTCGGTCTCATTACCACAACTCCTCTTGATTGTACCTTGGTCTTCTTGTACAACTCCCCAAACATGGCATTACTCTCATCTATTAAACTGCATCATCTTAGAGCAATGCCAATCAGACAGCTCTATATACATACACTTGAAGAGAGAGTCCTAGAAATGCCCCTCCTCACCCCCATGAACATGACAGAGCCAGGAACGCTCAAAAACACTCATCCTTTTTTGGACAAACCCCAAGTGCACCACTGGCTGGCACATATGGAGAAAGGTATCCCCTCAAACACCCATTCAAACCATAACCAGTGCAGATCCTTCCAGATCCTGAGATCCCGAAGAAGGTTGTGGACCCAAACACTATAATGGACTGCATCGATTAAGCGCCAAGAAGCCACTGTGCTGACGTCACTAGTGACACTGCGAAATAGCAGCGTTAGTCATGAAGCACACTCGCAGCCCTGAAACTGCATTACACAAACACATATTCACACTCACAAACAACATGTTTACACAGTTCTGTAGATAGAGGACATGCTGTCAAAACCTTTATTATTTGTCTCATTCGGCAAATGCAGTAATGCTGAATTGCAAGGCAAAAAGAGATCCTGATCAAGCTTGCAGATGCTTATGGCACTTAACTCTATGGAACTATAGGAGTATACATGGAGCCTGGTAGGACCACGTTTGACTAACTTAAAGGCAACATTGCACAGTTAGAGCATGTAGATTTCACATTATAACTCTAAGGAAAATTACAGAAGGCCTCAAGCCACAGAATACGAGACAAGAGGAGCAGACTAAGGGTGCTCAAAGTGCAACCAAGCTCACAGCAAAGGTCAGAGATAAACAGGGTCCAGCTACAGAAACAATGGAATAAATCCTCATAAATGCAGACCCAGAGAGCTCAATTGTGTGGTCCACAAACACGTGATGCAGTCAAACTAGATAATGAGCATTACCCATGGTGGGAAGACGAGCCATTCTCAGCAACCCAGATGAGAAGTGAAACAAGTGTTGCAAAGTAGAAACACATTCTCACACGCAAAAGGTGGTCTACTACCAGATACAATTCAGACAATTCAGACACACAGTCATTTCACATCACCTTGAAGAGGTGAACAGAGGTCTGAGAACCAAACTGGGTCCCAGTCTGGGGAGACCAGCCAATCACGAGAAAGAAACCCTGGGGTGGATGGCAAAGGGCAAAGGCCAATGGTAAGTCTAAAACTTTGCAACAATTTAATAGATAGTTTTTGGGGACGGGGCAGGTCAGCCACCTGACATGCGAGGACCAGTAGAATAACCTCTACAGGGGATAGCTATATGTGTTACTACTCTCAGCACCTAATCAGTAGTGGGAATAGTTTTTTTGGGGAAGGGCCCAGGTTATGACAACATTTAACATCAAAACTGGTAAACATACCATGGCAAATTGAGATGCACTGGAGAATCGTGATTGTCTTGTATGATCCCGGTTGTTGTTTTTTAATAAACTACAGTTCTAACTTGCCCTTGGCTGAGTCCTCCGTTCATTCTGGGGAAGGGTTGTTGGGGCCTTGGGAGTCGGAGGAATCCCCAGACGACCTCTGGCATACCTGGTATTAATCCCACCAACTTTTGTGGATTTACTTAATTCTACAGAATCACACCAGCATGACCCCCATCACTCAACAACAGACTCAGTAACTCACGCAACACACCCTCTGTCCTTGATGAACCGTGCGTCTGTTTTCTAGAGAGAGAGACTTTTCTAGCAATAACACAGGATGAGGTCCACACTCAGGGGCAGCGGTAGCACTGATCAAGCAGAGTTCAAAATCAAACCATTGTGGTCCTGTTCTTACATTCAGAATGACAGGTGGGTGAACATTGTCCCCTTGCACCTTTTTGGCTTGTGCCTTTACCAGAGTATCACCACCTGTCTCTAACCATTCATTCATTTATCTAGAGACAAACTCAGGGGATTTAATCCTTACCTTTCCTTCTTTGCATTCCCCTGCTGAGCCAACATATGTACACTCTGGGTATGTTCCCCATTCCAATCTCCATAAACATTTTCTTTCACATTTGTTATCTTTCAATCTGATTCTTATGTTCAATCACTCTCTGTTTCCGATCCACCAGTAACAGGTTTATTTAAAATGCTTTTAAACTCAGCTGGAGTATCGAACCCCGCCTTTTAGAAGACCACAGTGAGTGTCCCGGTTTTTATTAAGTCTATTCTTCTCAAACATTCATATTATTTAATGAAGGACACCTCAATTACATGCATCTTTGTAATTCATTGTTTTAAGATTAGCAACTATGACATTTTCTCAACAACCCATAAGATTATGTTCTCTTTACCTCGTCCTGTACACATGAAGGCTGGGCTACCTATGACTTCAGATGTACATACAGCCAAATCTCAAGTTCTGGGGTTGACAGAAATTGACATCATCTATTATTATTTCAATTACCTGTAGTTCTTGGGAATTCATTTCAATATTAGGCTTTAAAATAACAGAATGTTTTCTTTTTGCAGACCACTGTTTATTAATTACTCTTGTTATGGTTTGTGATGTGGGATGTTTTTTTGATTTATGTGTTAGTATTCTGTTTCTTGAAGCCTTGGCTTCATGGCTTGTTTGTTATGTTGACATCTGCTTTAATAAATGACACCATGTTCTTGTAACTATTAGAGTCCTTTTAATGTTGTTTGCTTTTACATGCACTTGACTTGGGACTTCATGTTTTAGCATTTTGAATACTCTCAATGAAGTGTAATATGTAATGTAATATGTCATTTATATACGCCTATTCCCATTGGTATGGTCTCAAGGTGCTGTAGGTGAACGCCTTCAGTGGACCAAAGTCTGTGGAATGGGAGATTCATCAGAGGAGTATAGAATATGTGTGTACATTTTAACCAATGCGAAGGTCAGTATGGATGGCCGAGTCCCTGCTAGTAATACATGTCGAGCTAGCATGTGGATGGGTGCTGTCAGGTGGTAGGGGAAGTTTGTGAGTCGAGGAGACTGATTATGTGTCCAGCTAGACCGAATTTCTGGGGTGGGACTTAGCTGCGTTCTAATGGCAGAGGTGTTGTGTGATGTGTCTTCAAGTAGCGAGTTATTGCAGATGCGTGTGGGTGGGTGGCCGTGCCTACGGCTATGTTCTATTGACATGGAGTGTGAAACGTATCAGAGTTTTTTGTTTTGTTTGTTCTTGTCCTGCATTCTGCTGCAGTCCTTTCTATGCATTGCTCAGTACTTCATTTGAGGGTCACTTTGCTACCTGAGCCTATTGACAGGGGGTTACAGTAGCACAAGAGGTGGAAAGGGTTACTCAGGATGCTGGTGGGAAGATGCAGGTCTTGAGGGCCTTCCAGAATGAAAAGTGATCCTCTAATTGATGGATGCTGAGAGAAATCGCGTTCTATATTGTGGGAGCCTGGACGGAGATGGGGGAACCGCCTATTCTGGTTGATTTGAAGGGGGGATGACTAAGAGGAGTGTGTTGCCTGATCTCAGGTTTCTGGTGGGTTTGTATGGGTTGAGCTTGTGTTGCAAGTATTCTGGGCTTGTCTTGTGTAGAGCACAATTGGTGATACACATAGCTTGAATTTGGAACGTCGCCCGACGGGGAGCCAGTGGAGGATACAGGGGGCGGCATGGTGTGCTCTCTGGAGTTGAGGGCTAGGAAAAACCTAACTGCAGTGTTTTGGACCCTTTGGATTTTTCTAAGTTCAGAAATAGGGGTGCCCATATATATGGAGTTAGCACAGTCTAGGCGAGAGAGGACAATATCCCTGTCCTTGTTTACTCGAGAGATTTCTGCCTGCCCCTGTGTACCATGCAAGTACTGGGCAGCAGGGCTCACTTGGAAGCAATGGCTTATTTTATGCTTGTGGCTCTGCTTGTATCTCTGGGTCAAGGGGAGAGAGCACGACACCTTTTTTTCTCTCTGACTGATAGTGCCTGGTGCCTGCAGATATTAGGCAGTGCTTCACCCTCAGAACATTTCTTGGGAGAGAGAAGCGACCTGCAAAGCTTACTCAATATTTGCCATATGGTTAGTGCCTACTTTTTCAAATGAATTTTCAACATTGTCAGGATGCAGATCAAGTTAAATAGGATATGTATAAAATAGTAAAAATATCCTCTGCATATGGTTACTGTTATCTCCGTACCCAATATGAGGCCTGTGAGTCCCTTGGAGAACTTCAAGGGCTACAATAGGTATCTGTGTCTCAGTTGTGGCCTTTGCAAACTCCAGCATTAGATGTCTAAATATCTTGACTGTAAACTCACTAAATACCAGCCAAATTCCGAACTCAGGTATTATACTCATGCAAAATGAGAGTCTCAAAATGTAACCTGTGTTCGGTAGGATCAAAAACAATATCTATTCAAGGATCAGCGATGTTGAATCACTGCCCCCTAAAATGAGACATGAATCCAGACTATTAGATTTCAAGAAATCTTTAAAATGACTATAATGTTGCTGTATCTGTCCATCTGATTGATCCCTTCTAGACAGGCAGTGTCACAGGCCACAGTCCGCTTACTTCTCCAAACTCAACGTTAGCGCTTTAATAATACCTGCTTTAATACCTGCTTTAATGCCTGCATGTCTCAGCACTTTACAAGCTCTTAAGTGGATAAAACAAATAAATACATGTGCTGTAGAGCTTTCGTTAATGCTGTTAAAACATGTAGTTTCCTCTGCTGCCGGCTGTATATAAACTATTAGATTTTTTCCAATGGCACTACTGGATAGAGAATGTCACCTTATAGGGACTGTGGTGTGATATTATAAAACGTACTTTGACGGGAGCTGGGGAACAGCAACTAAAGCGTTCCATGCCAGAATACATTACATGATTTTGAGCTGTGATTACATCAGGCCACTCTCACTAGTTAGCACCCTTATTCAAAGCATTCTGAACACTCAGTTAATGGCATGTTCAACTGAGGCAATACTGTTTGGGGGATGGCCATAGTCGTCGTTAATGGCCCTCTGCTCGAGTTAATAGGCTTGAACGTTTGGCAGGCCTTTAAATCAGGTGGTGAGTTGATATCGCCTGGCACAATCGGCTACGCCAGGCACCATTGTACTGCTGCAAGCTCAAGAATTACTTTCTATCAACAATATACCTACAAACAAGATGGCTGGCTTGGAAATCAGAAAGGAAGCTCTCAGAAGAGCACCTTTCTGTTTTCCATGGCAGCTGGTGGTTCAAAGATGCAACACAGAAAGCAGGTCAAAGGCCAGAAGATGAGAAAGGTACATTTTCTTTTTGTTTTAGTCATTTTAATTTGGGCTTTGGCAGAAATGTGAGGAGTGGGGAAGAATGGAAAATGAGCCAGAGCAGCCAACAGCTTGTTTGGAACCCAGACATATACTGTGGCGTTAACACCTGTGTTGACGGGCAAGCTTGGCCATTAACGATTCACCAACTCGAGCTAGTCAGTGAGGGCTGTAGGACGTTACTTGGCAAACCCACCCACAAATGAGTAGGACGGTCATTTGCACACTGGCGCTCTTAGTTGACGATGGGTGTTCTTTTTCTTTTCTTTATGATGGAGCGGTTTTACACAATGGGTGTAGGTGAAACACCATTAAGAAAGGAATACACAACCTGGGTGCCTCTAAAACGAGAAAGGGACTTTGGCCGATTTCTACTTCTGTGGCATGAGTTGGCTGATGGGACGACGCAGAGGAGACTGAAAACTGTTAATTTTGTGGTGGGGACAGATGGAACATTTTTCAGGGCATGAGGGGGGAAAAGAAAGGGGGCTTTTGTGGAAGGAGCCAAAAGTGAGCAGGTTAAGGCAGGGCTGGTGCGGAGGAACCGCAAAATGGCAGACAGGGAGAGGCACTGGCAGGCCTGTAGGGTATTTTGTATAGATTTGGGGCCTAGCGGTATTTTCCTACCGCCAAAATGAAACTGAAACTCAATACGCATGGCTTAGAACTCTGTTCGGGTACATCAATAGTGGGAGTGAATTTGGCATATTTTTGAGAAATGCCATGCCAGATACAGCGGAAAGAGGAACCATAGTTTATGTGGATGATGTCCTAATAAAAAATGAAAGCTTAAAAAACCATTTTGATGAAATAAGGCAAGTGCTTGGCCAATTGCAGAAAGCAGGCGCCAAAGTGTCTTTACAAAAAGCCCAATGGTGCAAGAAAAAAGTGAATTTTCTAGGCCATGAAGTAACTGAACATGGACTAAATCCACAAAAGAAGAAAATAGAGGCCATACAAAAACTAAAAGACCCTAAAAATGTGAAAGGGGTGAAAAGTTTATTAGGAATGACAGGCTATAACAGAAAGTTCATTGAAAATTATGCTGAAATCACTCAACCATTGACTAAACTGCTAAAACTAAATACGCCCTGGAAATGGGAGAAAGAGCAGTCTGAGGCAGTAGCCAAATTGAAGGAATGTCTTGTAAAGGCACCATGTTTAGCATACCCCATAAAGGATAGGGATTTCTTTATAGAAATAGGTTTCTCTGAACATTGTATGTCAGCAGTGTTATCACAAAAACAGGATGTGAATCACAAAACCATTGCCTATGCAAGTAAAGCATTTTCCCAAGTTGAAATGAAATTCAATGAATGTGAAAAGGCCCTATTAACCACTGTGTGGGCGCTGCAACAGCTGAATTCAAAGGGACACGTGGTTTGTTCCCTGAGAGAACAGTGACTGGGCTCAGTAAGGCGTGTGTTTTCTCGATCTCGAGGCAGCTATAACTTAGTGCCTGAGATGGGCACATGTGCTTTTCTCCTTAAGGAGGGGCAAGTCAGTGACTTAGTTTGACAAATGAGTTATTGCCTGACAGAACAGAAAATTGCTCACAGATTTCAACATTTGCCCTTTTTATTGAGGAAACAGAAAATAAACCACTTGGTTTCCTTGACTATAGACATACGGACCTCTCTATAGACACACTGCCTTACATACACACAGGCACACACACACACGTTCATATAGCCTCTAAGGTCTATAAAGGCAAATGCTCAGGAGTCATTAAACTCTCATACTTGCAATCTGCTCTTTGAAGACTACACCACACCCATTTAGGTCTACTTATCATCCCATACACTGACATCCACCTAATAACCACGAACCCATTGAACCCTTGACACATCTGTTGTTCTAAAATCCAAAAGACGGGGGGTGGGATAAAGGAGGGAGGTTGAGAAAGAGGCAAAGCATCGACAGAGAAACAGGAGGAAATAAAGGGTGATGTCTAGACAATATAGAAAGAAGTAGAGAGAATCCGTAGAAGATAGTGATGGGGAAAAGTGCCATTAGTTGGATCATGAGGGAGGTACAAAAGAGTGTTAAGAGATTAGAAGAAGGAAGGGTCAGGGACTAAAGAGAGACCAGAAGTGAATGGAGCAGAGGAAATGAATATAGTGGAAGCTAGATAGAATGGGTAATAGCAAAGGAATGGAGGGAGAAGGGAATAGGAAAAACCATAGAACCAAAGAAGGCCATCACACTGTTATCGTGTTTGTATTGCATGTAACAATGCAACCACAATGGGTTGTTTTTTTTCGGGGCAAGGGGAGAAGGCGAAGAAACAGAAGACGTTTTGGTCCTACAGATTATGGGATCAGGGCAAGACAGTGGGAGAGGGAAGAGCAGGGTCGACAGGTGTGGTAGCACCCATCTTCAACTTATCCAAACATGTGTTGACAAATGATGAAATCAATCTATTGAATAAAGGTTAAAGCTCTGTACCAGTGAAAAGACCTGTGACATGTAGGCACATGATGTAGTGGCGGACAGCAATATACCCAACACAAACTGGGGGACAGATAATGCAACAAACAGGAATGAATTCGAAGGAGTTGCCCTGAATGTTCAAATCGAGCTTGTTCAACAAGAAACTACAAACAATTTAGGATCACATAGCAAGTTGAACGGGGTCACACTGGATGGGGAAGAAAGAAGCTTTTAGTCCCGATGAAGGCCAAATAGAGAAAGTTATGAACTGAGCCAAAACACAGAGTGTCGACAAAAGATCATTGTTCTGCACAAATGTTATGGACTAACGTTGAGATTGAGCATGCCCTATGGCACAGATGATATGATTGTGTATCCATGGAAATCAAGTTGATATAAATGTCTGTTTTAATTGTGTACAGGCTTAATCTTTAAAAACTCTGTTTGATAATAGACTCTGTTTGCATTTATTTACCCCGTACGCATGCAATCATTATGACATGTAATCGTGCTTGGTGTGCAAGGTATTGCACATAAAGAATGTGTTTACTTTACATATATTTTATGAGCACAATAATAGTGATGTCTGTCAGAAGATACAATGAGTCCTCAAGGTGTAAGCCAGAGGGCACACAAAATGCATACATTTATTAAGGACAGGATGACAGTGTAATGACACTCTTTATGTGCTATGGTTTTTTATATTGAAGTCAACCCGGTGTGAGAGGCTAGCCGATCCGGGTCCCCATGTGTGTTGAGGTAGAGGGGAGTAGACAGAGATGAGAGGCATGTTAGAGAGAAGAGGAGTGGGGAAATGACAATGATAGAGGAGTGGAAAGAGAAGAGAGGGAAACTAGAAAGAATAATAAGTTGGAGAACGGCGAGTGCAAACCACAGACATGCACACACTCATCCTAACAAAGAGATTGGTTCACCCTCTAGCGATGTGCCATGAGAAACAAGCTGCACACCTGTGTACAATGTTTGAAAAGTACCTAAGCAGTAAGGAGGACATGGATAGCGATAGATGCAGATAGGCTGTGCAGTTTTGGTAAAAGCACCACATCCTCTGGGCATTGCTAGTGCCGTGATATAAGTCTGTGTTGGTAAGGGCCTGGTACAGGAGTATTCAGTAGCCTCTGCACAATGCTGGGGTAGGTATAGGAACAATAAATCTTGTGTGTTTCTGAAACTGGCAGGAGCCAGTGAAACATTCCTGTCATTAGCAGTCAGGAATCCAGGTGCTGTGTAAGGGCAGGTGTTAGGAGGGTTTTTCAAAGTCGCTAACTGGGTTCGGACTTGGAAAACCAATGCAGGGTTTGCAAGGTTTCTTACAACTCCAGTTGAGCAAAGTCACTCTCGTAAATAGTTGTGACCAAGCAGCAAGGCTGAGCTTAGGAGAAAGGGGCACTGTTGTGTATTATAGTTCACACTTAGCAGATCAGGTAAGTTAAAGACCCACACAGCTAAGTTATACAAATAATCTTTTATTACAATACTACACTAAGGCACACCTTATATATTATAAGGTAAGTAAAAATACAGTAGAACATATATACAACTCACAGTAGGTCACCCACAATGAGTTACACTCCACGTTAAAATACTTTGGCATACGCCATAGACATGAAATGCAATCCTTTAAAGTAGGGAGAACATTATGTTATCTCACAGTTAGGTGCAACAACATATACTAACTTTGGAAGTCCAGCCCTAGTCTACTCCAAGACTCTGTACGTCTTTTAGTTGTCCCAGAAGGTTTCTGAGGATGGAGGTGAGTAGCCAGGAGGGCATACTCAGGTAGTGCAGGTACAGTACCAAAGCATAGTTAGTATAGAGCAAATACAGCAATGCAATGATAAGGATTTAAGGGACTTAGGTCTAGTTCCAGTAGCATGAGGAGCAACTAGTACCCATGGGGTTCTTCAGGGGGACCCCGCATAAGTATTGACCCGGGCACCACCCTCAATCAGCCCCGGATAGCGCTAAGGTAAGCCAGACGTTGCGCCAAATCAAACCCTACAGGGAGTAGGGCAGGTCAAGAGATATGAGGCATCTCAGGCCCTCCCTGAATCTCCTAGAAAGTTAGGAATAGTATCAAACAACAGTTACTCGATGGGGGAAGCAAGGCTTTCCATTGTTGTTCGCATGCACGGTTGTCTGGTCACGGGTTTGAGTGGGCAATCCCTGCTCATCTTTAGAATCCTCTGGAGAGTTCAGATTGTAGGGAAAATGCATAGGCTCGGTTGCACAGTGAAAAAGGCACCTTCACAGAGATCTTCAAAGATGAACTTCTATATTAAATAAATGCTTGTAAGCATACAGATGTAAGCTCACTACTACAAGTCTACATGGTTTTAGCAGAATACCATATTCAGCCACTTGATTATCCAATTTGTCAACAAAAATCAAGGCTTGATGCCCTAAAAAACAGAGGTGGGCCGTGGTCACTAATTGAGCGAGAATTCTCAAAATAAGTTTTTGAAGTTACAAAAACCAGTATTGTTTATAAGTTTTTTAATCTTACTGTGTTCTCTTTGTATTAGTAGATAGGCGTGGTTTCCATTACATACGGGATCATTCATATCAGTCACTGTGGAAGATACAAGAAAAGATGTTTTCTAATATACATTTTGTACAAAGTATGAGTTAATTAAAGCCAAAATAGCCGAACTGCTACAAAACACAAAATGTGGCAGTGTGTCAGTCGCGTAACATAAAGACCCAAACTGACCGCCATCTTTATTTGGTTACGCTTTGGTGTGGGTATATAGTGGAAATGCAATGTTGTCACTACATCACTCGTAATCTGCGGCATTTTTGTTTACATGGCACTACTATAGTAAACGCAGTCTTGAAATAGAGGTATGCATATCAATTTCCATATTCCTAAGGTCCAAGGACAAATTAGAATACGACAACATGTTAAAGAAAATTGTTATATGATAAGTGAGTGATATATGAGAACGGCCATCTATATTCTTTTAAAGAAACACATTCATTGAATACATGTATTACATAAAAGTACAAAGCACATAATGATCTTAATCTGCTTATGGTTCCATAAAGCTGTAATAATGTTGGAGAAACAAATAAATGGAATAGAAATATGCCCAGATCATAAGAATATATACAGCGTTCAGACTGCTGGCATAACAAACTGGTCATTCAACCCAACCTGATGAGTTTTCATTCTGAAATACAACAGTCCTCTTTTAACAGTATAGAGTTTTCAGCATTGCTGTCTCCATTCGCTGCATCAATGATCCACCATACTAAATAATCAACCGAACGGTTACTTTCCACATAGTGCTGGACCATTGGTGCTGTAATGTTCTTGCATCTGATTCGAGGGGGATTCTCAGCAATTCTAACAAGTGTTGCCCTCATAGGTTGCACAATATACATGAGGCCACAAGGGCATATAATGCAATATACTACGTTGGTAGTTTGACAGTTAGTCATAGTTCGTATCATTCAATCCTTATCACCAGCTTTAAAGTTTGTATGTAACCTTTTTGGTAAATGTACATATAGAACATCCTTCACAGGTATAATGGACTACATTACAGTCTCAGTTTTTGTATGTTTCATGGTAGCTGAGTGAACTTATTGATCCTTGATGTTTCTGGACCTTTTTAACACAAACCTCACAGTGTTCTCATCTGGAAGTTTCAATTGTACCAACAGCCAATATTTTTTCACTATTCATTTAATCTCCAGAGTATTGGGACAAACAGTGGATTTAAATGTATTGGTGTCTTGTTGAATGAGATTCTTTTCACAGCAGTTTAGAAGGGCATCTGTAGTTGTGAGTATGACTTTTTCTGGAATGATTGGTCCCTTTTTTTGGGTATCCCCATTGTCTAAGACAGTCACTCAAAATGTCTATCTGATGCTAAAAATTGTAAAGGGATGTACAGTGCCCATGTATTCTAGGGAGTTGGCCGCAGGGGAAATTGTCCCTTAGAGTTGATGGATGGTAACCATTTAGTCCACTTTTATAAGTAGATCCCAAAAATGTATGTGGGAGGTGCTCTATTAATAACTGAATTTTATGGTATTATTGCACTCATTGATCAACCAGTGAACCCCAAGAGATCATCTTTATAGAAATGCCAAATCATTATAACAACATCAATATAACTTTCCCAGATTTGTGCATGCTCTGTGTAGGGACTAATCTGGTAAAAGATATATCGTTGTTCGAAATCAGCCATGAATAGTACTGCCAAGTTGGGGCAAAGCCTACTCGCATTGCAATGCCACTGAGTTGTAAGTAATACCTATTGTTGAATTGAAAGTAGATTAGCTCAAGGACAAGGGTCATAAATGTAACAATACATTCAATATATGCTATGTATTCCATATTCGAATTTAAAAGGACTTCCCTAATGCATTCAACGGTCTCACTTTGTGAAGTGCTGGTGTAGATGGATTGGATATCTATGGTCACTGTAAGGAAGGCATGGCATCAAATAGTAAGACAGAAACAAGTAGTTCAAGGGTGTTTATTGAACTTCAACTGGGTTTGAAAAACGCCTATCTAATCCTAAATCTAAATATGAGAGGAAGCTATGACTATCAAATAATAATAACTCATCCTAGTGGTGTTGTGTCAAAATATAAATGCCTACACTAATAAACATTTTGCCAATCCTTACTTCTAAATACAAACAAAATAGTGTGGGAAACAATGTTATGCAAAAGAAGAGTGTTCAAGAAAGGATATGTGAGGATATTTAAGCCATTGGCCTCCCTAGCCCACGTTTTCAGCAAGCCACAAGGTGGTACACTCGATCTTAGCACAGTCTCTTGCTTCTTTAGCACGAGGATGCAGTTCAACTCTCAGTATCAGGGCCTTCTAAGTCAACGTCTCTTTGCCATTCAAAGTCCCTTACTTCAGAGGGCCTGATACAACAAACAAACATTCAAAAGTTCCTTTCTCCTTAGGATCTCAAAGTTCTCATGTACAACTTCTTGGGTGATTTTTGATTCATCCCGCCCACCCCCTGCACAGGGCTCAAACCCATTTTATTACAAAGCTTTCAATTGAACTCCCTCCGCCGGGCTCAGAACATCTTTACCTACTTTTATCTCTTCTCATCTGGGTACCTTACATAGAGCTTTGATTGAGCACCCATGCGGTGCAGGACCACTCTGTTAAAGGTATTGTAGCTTGCTTTAAAGTTCCATCACTCATCAGCAGTTTAACTTCATTCATGTCTCTTATGACACACATTTTAACAATGTCCCTTCCAGTGCTCACCATGCAATGTTGCTGCTTGCAACCTTGGCTTCAACACAAACCAGTCTCGTATCGCTCTCTCCAACTCACCGGCTGTGTTGCTTCACTTTGTTCTTGGAGCAAAGGACAGTGCCACATTGGCTGGAGATTCATCCTGCCTTGATTACTGACACGGGAGGGCTGTGAGATTCTTCAGCCTGGTTTTCTGCTCTTACGCTTTCTCTAGAGGTTTTGTGGAAGTAACGGTTCCTTGTCAAAAATGTCAAGGTAGCTTCCCTCCTTGCGACCCACTTCTGTTTCACCGTCTTTCTCCTCTTGTTAAATTGCCATCTTGGAACTGCTGTTTTCTCGTGCGCATTGCCTCACTCGTAAATGCCTTCCTCCTACTACACAGCCCCCTATCTTTATACACCTGGGTCATGTTAAAAAGCTGCAGGTGTGAGTGATTGGTGACAATTGCCTGACCTCGCCTGACCATAGTATTGGGACACATCAGGTACACGGCTTGGGTGTTAGTCTGTTTTCCCTTAGAGCGGACTGTCAGTGAGAAAGTGTTCGTGTTGTAAAAGGGGGTAAAGGTCCTATGTATCCTACTTGGTAGGATGGGGAAAATATGTTATAGGGAAGGGGATACCACGTCTCACCATCCGGTGTCCCACTCCCACTCCTTGAAGACCCGTCACCCAGGTGATCCTTCCGCACTGGTCCACCGACGAGGAACTGGAACCAAAAGCGATGGCCGTGTCCTGGCCACATGGATGACAGATCCCTGTGGACTAGCGGGTGAGACACTTTTGGTTTCTCACATCAGTGCCTACTCCAAGTCATTGTCAAATGACATGTCCTCACATATATTGATTACTGAAGTGGTATAATTAAGTTATGTCCTTGTCTTCTGGCTACATGGTTTAATATAATAATCCACTATTTTGCAAAGGAGTTCCAATACTGAACCACACCCTGTCACCATAGGGCTTCCCAGTGGGTCTATGGTGTTCTTGTGGATCTTCGGTAATACGAAAAAGTACGATTTTTTTGATTCTGCACATTTAGAAATTCAAATTCATTTTTCGATATCCAATTTCTGCCAAGAGCAAAGGAAGTGATGTCAAAAATCCACCCCTCCATTTCTATAGTGAAGTCTTTTTTCAGAACCATGTAGTCGTGTCACACTTTGAGTAAGTCCTAAACCATTTGTTCATATTTGATCATAGACATGACAACAATCGCTAGTCCCTTATTGACAGGTTTAATTGATATAGTGTTATCATTTTTAAAAGATGTTAGTGCATCTAGTTCACAGTGTTTGAGATTATTATGTACCTTAATAGTTTTTTTTTCTAATTTCCTAATTTCGCTTTGGACACACTTTTCAGATCAGTTCATTTCATTAGGAATTTGAAAATCCAATGGGCGTAAAGGGAGACTTGGGCATAAAACCAGACTCGTGTATATGCTCTATACTTTCTTGATCATTGAAAAAACCTCTTAACCTCACTTTGCAAAATAATTGATTCAGTTATTGTTCAATTACAAACCAGTCAGTGATATGTGTAGGAACACATGAAAGGGCTTTAGCAAGGATAGAGATTTCTGCTTCAGTGAGATTGTGAACTCTCAAATTAATAATAGGTTTGTTTTCTATAGTATCTAGTGTGAATATGCTCGTCTGCATGTCTCAAACAATCCGTCCACTCCCTGATGTGGGTATTCCTGATAGTATGGGTGCCTGCATCAATCTCATGGACCTCTGCATCCTAAAAAGGGTGATTATCTCCCCTTTTCTGGTCCTTTCTATTCTCATCTTGTGGTTCTGATCCTGAATCACTGCTTGCCAAATCTGAAAATGTGACCCATTTTTGTATAGGAGGGTCTACCACCCGTTGATATACTGCAAGAATCCCAAATCCAAATTTGATTTTCAAAATTATCTTTAGGTAAGTTGGGATATATACATTTTCATTTTTGAATTCTCGAATATCTTTAACAAATTTATTGCTTTTTTTAACTTATTGTGGCAGCCTGAAATTCACCTGTTTGTTTATTGATTTCCATGAACTTTTCTCAGGCATTAATTATTGCTGTGTTGTATGATGGAGGGCAACACAGCAGATTTCCAGATTCCCAGAAGAGCCTTGAAGATTCCTATGGTGAGTTCCAGACGTTTGGCCAGCCTAAAGTCCTTGAAACAGCGGATGACTGGTTTGGGGCCTTGCTGAGCAAATGCAGCAGCATGCACTACAGTGAAAGTAAACAGTCGACAAACATCAAGCAGGGCAAGTATCAAAAGGGAGTCGGGATCCTGGGGGCACCCTGCCACCCCACCAAGTTCATGTCAAGACAGAAGGCCAGAAAAACCTGCATCCGCCCATTCTATTTTGGACGAATCCCAAATGCACCAATGATTGACAAATACAATGAGAGGTACCCGCTTAGTCTACAATACAGACCAGGTGCAGTACAGATCTATTCATGCGTGGGAGAAGAGCCGGAGACTATCGTCAGCGACACCTATATGGACAGCCTGGATAAAGCACCACAAAGCCATACTACTGACGTCACTTGTGACACCACGACATAGCAGTTGTGACATGAAGCACACGTGCAGTCCACATAAACACACACCCGAATACATGAAGAACATGAGTGCACACTTCTATAGTTAGAGAACAGATACATATACATAATGTCATTTCTTTTATTATATTGTCATTAGCCAAATGCAGTAACGCAGAAACTGCAAGGCACGAGAGATCCTTAGCGAGCTTGCTGATGCTTAAAGCCAATAGTCGAGTGGACATACAGGAGAGTATATGGAACCTGATCAATCCATGTATAGGTAATCCATAGGGAATGTAGTATAATATGGACAATGTAAAAACTGCATTATAAGGGTTAGGAAAATTGCAGCAGGCCTCAAATCACTGAGCAGGAGACGAGCTGAGCCAATTTATGCTGGACAGAGCACAAGATGTGTGAGAGAGGACCCACAGCCAAAGTCAAGAGATTTGTAGACATTCCAATTCCCAGACGGCAATGAGACCAGCTGCAAAGAAACTGAATAAATCCTCCGAATTTGGAGCTACAGAGCTTGATTTTGTGGTCTCTAAACACATTTTAAAGCCGAATGGAAATATGGACATTCTTCCACGGTGGGAAAGGAGCTGCCAGATACCAATTGCAACAAGTGTTGCTACCGTGAGGAGAATATTCCCATAAGGCAAAGGTGGTGTACACAAGTTACAATACAGACACATAATGGTTCACATTACCTTGAAGAGGTACACTGCGAGCTGTGAACTCGATCGAATCCCAGGACTGGGGGGGTCAGCTATAGCCAATCACAGTTTAGTATCCGAGGGGTGGGTAGCAGCGGACAAGAACCAATGGGAAGCCCAATACTCTGCAACAATGTAGTACATAGTGAATTGGGGATGGGACAGGCCAGCCACCTCACATGAGAGGCAGCAGAATAACATGTATAGGTGACCATATAGGTTATTAGACTCCTGACAGCCAATCCTACACATCGATAGGTTTTTGGAGAAAGGCCCAAGTGATGACAAAGTAGTGATGTAAATTTACACTAAAACTGGCCTGCGAGCCAGGAGAAGCCAAGAAATATTGGAATCTACCTGTGTTCTGATATCGACCCCTGTTGGTTTTATTTGGAATAAACCACAGTTTGAACTTGCCATTGACTGAGTCCTCTGTGTATACTGGGGAGGGAGTTGGGCTCTCCAAGTCCGTGGACTTCCAGCATCGCTCTGGCATACCTGGGAGTTCTTCCCACCAGTGTTGGGAAGATGGCATCATGTGGAAGTCTTCCCTGTCAAGTATAAGGTCGAGGTGGGTGATGCAGTGGGACTGACTGTGCCAGTGCTTGTCTCTGAAGCAGTCCTCCAGCATCCCTCAGTCGTCTTATTCTTTGGATCGCATCAGTTCCAGCAGTCGACTTGGTTCCTGGGTCCAGCTCATCTCCTTGTTTCCAGAAAAGGGGCTGGGGTCGACCCCAGCCCACCAATAAGGACACACTGCAATATTCAAACCAATAGGTGGCTGTCCAACTGCAAGCCTCCCAGAATCTTCCAGCAAGTCCCTGGAGGAGTGTGGATTGTGGGCAAACAGCCCCTTCCTCACTTCCAGCCAGCTCATACATACAAAGAAGTGGGCTTTCTGCAAGAAGCCCGCCAAGATGCATGAAGAAAGAGAGCACCCCACCATCTGGAAAGGAAGAAGGGCAGCTAGCAAGGAACATGACATCTTGAACAGGGCTTAAAATAGTAAAGGCCATCATATTGAGTATATGATCCCTTTAGTGCATTATTGTGGTTGCAGCAGGAGCCTTAGGTGATGGACTAAAAATACTGGTAAAAAGTAACCACTGCCACCAGCCTGTTCAGAGGATGCCTGAAGAGTAGCAACACTGCTACTTAGGAAGAGGCTAAGGGGATCCACAGTGTCCCGAAACAACTCCATTGGAGACAGCTTGTGCTGCAATTAGCAAAATGCAACAGTAACAAAAAGAAAAGGAGATGATTATGGGAATCTAGGGACTTACCAGTGAACTCAAAACAACATTGCACTGGGGACCCTGGGAGTCCCTGGCAGCACCTCTAAGTTTGCCCTATTTTTAAAAACACTGGGACATATTTGAAAACCATTGCACCATGAGAAGCGCAGTTTGGCATGTTATAAGCACCAGGGCAAAAAAATACTCTAGTGCAAAAAAGATACATTTTCAATGCATTCTTTTTCAAGGGCAAAGTTTGCCCTCGTGCTAATACCATTTCGTATTAGCAGTACTACATGAATTAAAATGCATTGTGGTTGTTTCTTTCATTATGCATTATGACTTGCATTTCAGCAGTTGCCAAGAATGCCACACACTGAAGCTAAGCTAGGGTGTGGTGTAACCACCAACTGGAAGCTTGGCTACAAATGTGCCACAAGCAACATTGAATTTGCTTCACTTTTGCAAACACTCAAATTACTCAAAATAACACTCAAATTAACAAGTTAGGATGAACGTGTTACAGAAGAATGCTGCACAAGTCTGTGGGGAATGTGAACTTTGATCCCAATGATGATAGGTGTTCCTTGAGCTGAGGTGGTGACAGAGGTACATGTGTATGCTCATCAGGGCTGGGGAAAGATGGTTGCAGAGCAGGGAGACCCAACAGCGAAAACCAACAGAGTGCAAGCACTACAGCGATGTCACCAGTTAGGTTTTTTGTTGAAGCGGTGAGGCCATCAGTTCTACTGTCTAAAGGGCTCATCCCCTATTGTAGCTTTGTAACTGGAGGCACTCTTGCTTCTTCATCGTCACATTCAGTGCACTGGCTAGGTTGCTTGAGGCTTTGTAAGCACTTGGTTTGAGTCTTGAAACTCATCTATAACTTAATACTCTGCCTTAGTGAGCAACTACAGGCTACGGGCTACGTCAGGTAATGGTGTTCACAGTGTCTGATTTTCATACCTCTTCATGTCTGTCCCATGCAAGTTACTTTATGTCAGCATGACCACTTGGACCTCAACCACCAGAATTCTTGAACACCAGTCTCGGTCTCGAATTCGAAATGCCAATTTATAGGCACCCCTTGTCAAACATTTCCATGACTTACACCACATTGAAGATGACCAACAATGATTTATTATCTATTGTCTCCAACTAGACATAGAGTACTTCAGCATGTTGAATCGGTTCTATGTGATTTTATCTCGTCCAATATACTGCAGCAAAAAATACTGAAAATACCAATTTCTTTTTTACATGTGTTTGCTTTTTATATGCAGGGGAAGACCCCCTGCAGCGCATCCATACTTCCCATTAAATAAATTGCTACCCTATGCCACCCCCCACATATATAGTGCCAAAGAATGTAAAAGTAAATTCGGTATGTTTTGCCGCAGTATTTTTTGCTGCAGTATGATTTGCTGCGATAAAAACACGGGTTACCTGTTTAATCCACTGTGAAAACTTGAAGACTTAGACGGTCTTAATGATAATCTTCAATGGACCTTTTTGTTTTAATTAATGCTGATTTTGCCCTCGGTCTCATTACCACAACTCCTCTTGATTGTACCTTGGTCTTCTTGTACAACTCCCCAAACATGGCATTGCTCTCATCCATTAAACTGCATCATCTTAGAGCAATGCCAATCAGACAGCTCTATATGCATACACTTTGAAGCGAGAGTCCCAGAAATGCCCCTCCTCACCCCCATGAACATGACAGAGCCAGGAACGCTCAAAGTCACTCATCCTTTTTTGGACAAACCCCAAGTGCACCACTGGCTGGCACATATGGAGAAAGGTATCCCCTCAAACACCCATTCAAACCATAACCAGTGCAGATCCTTCCAGATCCTGAGATCCCGAAGAAGGTTGTGGACCCAAACACTATGATGGACTGCATCAATTAAGTGCCAAGAAGCCACTGTGCTGACATCACTAGTGACACTGCAAAATAGCAGCGTTAGTCATGAAGCACACTCGCAGCCCTGCAACTGCATTACACAAACACATATTCGCACTCACAAACAACATGCTGACACAGTTCTGTAGATAGAGGACATGCTGTCAAAACCTTTATTATTTGTCTCATTTGGCAAATGCAGTAACGCTGAAATGCAAGGCAAAAAGAGATCCTGATCAAACTTGCAGATGCTTATGGCACTTAACTCTATGGAACTATAGGAGTATACATGGAGCCTGGTAGGACCGCGTTTGACTAACTTAAAGGCAACATTGCACAGTTAGAGCATGTAGATTTCACATTATAACTCTAAGGAAAATTACAGAAGGCCTCAAGCCACAGAATATGAGACAAGAGGAGCAGACTAAGGGTGCACAAAGCGCAACCAAGCTCACAGCAAAGGTCAGAGATAAACAGGGCCCAGCTACAGAAACAATGGAATAAATCCTCATGAATGCAGACCCAGAGAGCTCAATTGTGTGGTCCACAAACATGTGATGCAGTCGAACTAGATAATGAGCATTACCCACGGTGGGAGGATGAGCCGTTCTCAGCAACCCAGATGAGAAGTGAAACAAGTGTTGTACCGTAGAAACACATTCTCACACGCAAAAGGTGGTCTACTACTAGATACAATTCAGACAATTCAGACACACAGTCATTTCACATCACCTTGAAGAGGTGAACAGAGGGCTGAAAACCGAACTGGGTCCCAGGCCTGGGGAGACCAGCCAATCACGAGAACGAAACCCTGGGGGGGATGGCAAAGGACAAAGGCCAATGGTAAGTCTAAAACTCTGCAACAATTTAATAGATAGTTTTTGGGGACAGGGCAGGTCAGCCACCGACATGCGAGGACCAGTATAATAACCTCTACAGGGGATAGCTATATGTGTTACTACTCTCAGCACCTAATCAGTAGTGGGGATAGGTTTTTTGGGGAAGGGCCCAGGCTATGACAACATTTAGCATCAAAACTGGTAAACATACCATGAAAAATTGAGATGCACTTGAGAATCGTGATTGTCTTGTATGATCCCGGTTGTTGTTTTTTAATAAACTACAGTTCTAACTTGCCCTTGGCTGAGTCCTCCGTTCATTATGGGAAAGGGTTGTTGGGCCTTGGGAGTCGGAGGAATCCCCAGAAGACCTCTGGCATACCTGGTATTAATCCCACCAACTGTGGATTTACTTAATTCTACAGAATCACACCAGCATGACCCCCATCACTCAACAACAGACTCAGTAACTCACGCAACACACCCTCTGTCCTTGATGAACCGTGCGTCTGTTTTCTAGAGAGAGAGACTTTGCTAGCAATAACACAGTATGAGGTCCACACTCAGGGGCAGCGGTAGCACTGATCAAGCAGAGTTCAAACTCAAACCATTGTGGTCCTGTTCTTACATTCAGAATGACAGGTGGGTGAACATTGGCCCCTTGCACCTTTTTGGCTTGTGCCTTTACCAGAGTATCACCACCTGTCTCTAACCATTAATTAATTTATCCAGAGACAAACTCAGGTGATTTAATCCTTACCTTTCCTTCTTTGCATTCCCCTGCTGAGCCAAAATATGTACACTCTGGGTATGTTCCCGATTCCAATCTCCATAAACATTTTCTTTCACATTCGTTATCTTTCAATCTGATTCTTATGTTCAATCACTCTCTGTTTCCGATCCACCAGTAACAGGTTTATTTAAAATGCTTTTAAACTCAGCTGGAGTATCGAACCCCGCCTTTTAGAAGACCAGAGTGAGTGCCCCGGTTTTTATTAAGTCTATTCTTCTCAAACATTCATATTATTTAATGAAGGACACCTCAATTACATGCATCTTTGTAATTCATTGTTTTAAGATTAGCAACTATGACATTTTCTCAACAACCCATAAGATTATGTTCTCTTTACCTCGTCAGGCTGTACACATGAAGGCTGGGCTACCTATGACTTCAGATGTACATGCAGCCAAATCTCAAGTTCTGGGGTTGACAGAAATTGACATCATCTATTATTATTTCAATTACCTGTAGTTCCTGGGAATTCATTTCGATATTAGGCTTTAAAATAACAGAATGTTTTCTTTTTGCAGACCACTGTTTATTAATTACTCTTGTTATTGTTTGTGATGTGGGATGTTTTTTTGATTTATATGTTGGTATTCTGTTTCTTGAAGCCTTGGCTTCATGGCTTGTTTGTTATGTTGACATCTGCATTAATAAATGACACCATGTTCTTGTAACTATTACAGTCCTTTTTAATGTTGTTTGCTTTTACATGCACTTGACTTGGGACTTCACGTTTTAGCATTTTGAATACTATCAATGTAGTGTAATATGTAATGTAATATGTCATTTATATACGCCCATTCCCATTGGTATGGTCTCAAGGTGCTGTAGGTGAACGCCCTCAGGGGACCAAAGTCTGTGGAATGGGTATAGAATATGTGTGTACATTTTAACCAATGCGAAGGTCAGTATGGATGGCCAAGTCCCTGCTAGTGACACATGTCGAGCTAGCATGTGGATGGGTGCTGTCAGGTTGTAGGGGAAGTTTGTGAGTCCAGGAGACTGATTATGTGTCCAGCTAGACCGAATTTCTGGGGTGGGACTTAGCTGCGTTCTAATGGCAGAGGTGTTGTGTGATGTGTCCGTGCCTACGGCTATGTTCTATTGACATGGAGTGTGAAACGTATCAGAGTTTCTTGTTTTGTTTGTTCTTGTCCTGCATTCTGCTGCAGTCCTTTCTCTGCATTGCTCAGTACTTCATTTGAGGGTCCCTTTGCTACCTGAGCCTATTGACAGGGGGTTACAGTAGCAGAAGAGGTGGAAAGGGTTAGTCAGGATGCTGGTGGGAAGATTCAGGACTTGAGGGCCTTCCAGAAGGCAAGGTGATCTTCTAAGTGATGGATGCTGAGGGAAATCGCGTTCTATATTGTGGGAGCCTGGACGGAGATGGGGGAACCACCTATTCTGGTTGATTTGAAGGGGGGATGACTAAGAGGAGTGTGTTGCCTGATCTCAGGTTTCTGGTGGGTTTGTATGGGTTGAGCTTGTGTTGCAGGTATTCTGGGCTTGTCTTGTGTAGAGCACAATTGGTGATACACATAGCTTTGAATTTGGAACGTCGCCCGACGGGGAGCCAGTGGAGGATACAGGGGGCGGCATGGTGTGCTCTCTGGAGTTGAGGGCTAGGAAAAACCTAACTGCAGTGTTTTGGACCCTTTGGATTTTTCTAAGTTCAGAAATAGTGGTGCCCATATATATGGAGTTAGCACAGTCTAGGCGAGAGAGGACAATATCCCTGTCCTTGTTTACTCGAGAGATTTCTGCCTACCCCTGTGTACCATGCAAGTACTGGGCAGCAGGGCTCACTTGGAAGCAATGGATTATTTTATACTTGTGGCTCTGCTTGTACCTCTGGGTCAAGGGGAGAGAGCACCACACCTTTTTTTCTCTCTGACTGATAGTGCCTGGTCCCTGCAGATATTAGGCATAGCTTCACCCTCAGAACATTTCTTGGGAGAGAGCAGGGACCTGCAAAGCTTCCTCAATATTTGCCATATGGTTAGTGCCTACTTTTTCAAATGAATTTTCAACATTGTCAGGATGCAGATCAAGTTAAATAGGATATGTAAAAATAGTAAAAATATCCTGTGCATATGGTTACTGTTATCTCCGTACCCAATATGAGGCCTGTGAGTCCCTTGGAGAACTTCAAGGGCTACAATAGGTATCTGTGTCTCAGTTGTGGCCTTTGATCATCAATGACATGTCTGATAAAGTTGCACCTGGTATGGATCATGACACCTTTGATCCTATACCCTGGGACAAATAAGTGCTTGTAAATTATGGGTAGCCTTAAAACAATGTAGAACGTTCTGCTGATGTATTTGTTTTAAAGGTGAGCGATTGTATGGAATGGGAGATTGTATTGTATTCATTTTTATTGTACTGTAAGTGATTATGTTCAGCGCTTTTGGAATAAAGCGCTCAATACATTCCAAATAAAATACAGAAAAATGCAAAATACAAAACATTCTACTATCAAAGCATGATTTAGAACAAAGGGTAACACCTTTTTTCTTCGCCCGAATGGGATTGTACGAATGAAACATCCAAAGCAGGACAATATGAGAAGTTCACCACCTGTGATTTTAGATCATGTGCGGCATGCACCCATGGATAGGCATGTTGTGAGAAAAGTACATGCTACAGTGTGTATGTTTCTTTTGTGTGAGCAAGTAAACATAGTTTTATTTGAAAGTCCTACCGTGTGACCCTTACTATTAAAACACACATCTGAAGTTATCTGCTTGTCAATTGATTTCTTGAACTGATGCTTTTCGCCTGAAAGTTAAACTTCATACGTTTTCATCAATGAAGAATAGCTTTGAAGTCAAGGAAAGAAGGGTTCAGCGCAATGATACCCTAAATAAAGTGTGAGGGTATTGTCCATGCGTGAGACGGCCAAAAGCTGGCATGCTGTATCTATGACGAACACTTCTTAAATGGCTAAAGGTAGTGGACAATGTAGTTGAAAGAGTATAATTGAGGACCTAACACAAGTACAACACCCACAAAAAGAAGAAATGGATACACAAGAATAGATCTCCTTGCATATGAAATGTGATGGTACAAACATGTGCTACTACCGGATGAAAAAGGAAGTATTCCACTGTAGTATTAATGCCCATTCTACACGGTATTACCATGAACTAATTGTCCCCTGCGAGGTTTTAGGATCGAGACAAATGTGAGACCTTTAAGCAAATGCAAAGGACAATTATCTAATAATCCAAAAATGGTGAATGCATCAACATCAGGACTCTCTTAAATCATGTTGGAATGATTGACTGTGCTGAACACACTGGACCACGAAATGATCATTGACGTATGAGCCCCTTTTTAGCGCAAAGTCACTAGATAGAAGTGCATTAGACAGAGAGCTTGACTATGGAAACTCTATACATGGCGAAGCCTTGAAAAGCCTATACATGTCTACAAACTGTCTACAATAATAAGCCCACACGCTACTAATTCATCCTCTGGCTCCCACTCCACTCTACTTCTCCGCAATCTGCAATGTGTTCGTATTGAGGCATAATTTACGTTAAGGTGGTACTCCTAAACCTTTGCAAACTCCAGCATTAGAGGTCTAAGTATCTGGACTGTAAACTCACTAAATACCAGCCAAATTCTGAAATCAGGTATTAAACTCATGCAAAATGAGAGTCCCAAAATGTAACCTGTGTACAGTAGGATCAAAAACAATATCTATTCAAGGATCAGCGATGTTGAATCACTGCCCCCTAAAATGAGACATGAATCCAGACTATTAGATGTATCTGTCCATCTGATTGATCGTATCTAGACAGGCAGTGTCCCAGGCCACAGGCCGCTTACTTCTCCAAATTCAACGTTAGCGCTTTAATAATACCTGCTTTAATACCTGCTTTAATGCCTGCATGTCTCAGCACTTTACAAGCTCTTAAGTGGATAAAACAAATAAATACATGTGCTGTAGAACTTTCGTTAATGCTGTTAAAACATGTAGTTTCCTCTGCTGCCGGCTGTATATAAACTATTAGATTTTTTCCAATGGCACTACTGGATAGAGAATGTCACCTTATAGGGATTGTGGTGTGATATTATAAAACGTACTTTGACGGGAGCTGGGGAACAGCAACTAAAGCGTTCCATGCCAGAATACATTACATGATTTTGAGCTGTGATTACATCAGGCCACTCTCACTAGTTAGCACCCTTATTCAAAGCATTCTGAACACTCAGTTAATGGCATGTTCAACTGAGGCAATACTGTTTGGGGGATGGCCATAGTCGTCGTTAATGGCCCTCTGCTCGAGTTAATAGGCTTGAACGTTTGGCAGGCCTTTAAATCAGGTGGTGAGTTGATATCGCCTGGCACAATCGGCCACGCCACGCACCATTGTACTGCTGCAAGCTCAAGAATTACTTTCTAACAACAATATACCTACAAACAAGATGGCTGCCATGAAACTCAGGAAGGAAGCTCTCAGAAGAGCACCTTTCTGATTTCCATGGCTGCTGGTGGTTCAAAGATGCAACACAGAAAGCAGGTCAAAGGCCAGAAGATGAGAAAGGTACATTTTCTTTTTGTTTTAGTCATTTTAATTTGGGCTTTGGCAGAAATGTGAGGAGTGGGGAAGAATGGAAAATGAGCCAGAGCAGCCAACAGCTTGCTTGGAACCCAGACATATACTGTGGCGTTAACACCTGTGTTGACGGGCAAGCTTGGCCATTAACGATTCACCAACTCCAGTGAGGGCTGTAGGACGTTACTTGGCAAACCCACCCACAAACGTGAGTAGGAAGGCCATTAGCACACTGGCGCTCTTAGTTGACGATGGGTGTTCTTTTTCTTTTCTTTATGATGAAGCGGTTTTACACAATGGGTGTAGGTGAAACACCATTAAGAAAGCAAGACACAACCTGAGTGCCACTAAAACAAGAAAGGGACTTTGGCCGATTTCTACTTCTGTGGCATGAGTTGGCTGATGGGACGACGCAGAGGAGACTGAAAACTGTTAATTTTGTGGTGGGGACAGAGGGAACATTTTTCAGGGCATGAGGGGGGAAAAGAAAGGGGGCTTTTGTGGAAGGAGCCAAAAGTGAGCAGGTTAAGGGAGGACTGGTGCGGAGGAACCGCAAAATGGCAGACAGGGAGAGGCACTGACAGGCCACTGTGCAATGATGGCTTTCTTTGGGGATTAAAGCCCGCGTTCATGACAGCCGATTAGCCAGGCATCCCTCTCTGTGTGCAAATGTATCATTCAAAACCCATTGCAAGAAACCTAATTGGCTACTCACCCTGCCCTGGCAGTTAATTAGAAATTGGAAATCTGCAATCAAATAGGATACAATTACTATAATTAATGTTTCATTTCAGTGTGCACTAGCATGTTTGTGTTTATGTTTATTAAATTTATAAAGCGCTTTATGCCAAAGAGCTGTACACAAATAATACAGTGCAACACAATGGCACACATGTTGCTTAATGAAAGAACAGGCAGCTTCAGTTAAAGCCAGGACGTACAGATAAAAGAGATCTAAGAGATAGAGTTAAATGGTTCCAGTGTAAGGGGCTAGAAGAAAGAAAGAGTGAAAACGTGAAGGGCACACATGGGTACAGGAACAGAAAGAAGAGAGCATAGAGAACTAGAATTTCTGTAAAGTGAGACAAGCGATGAGAGATATGGAGGAACTGATCAACGGATAGATTTAAATTCAATGCAGAGAAAATGCGGAAGATGAGACTCAAAAGGAAGTCAGGGGAGAGATGCAAGACCATTTAGTCACAAGGAGATAGACAAAAAGAACATAAATAAAGGAATTTTACACAGACCGATGCTTAGCAGGTTGGGAGACCAATTAAAAGTGTACAGCAGTAGTCAAAATGAGAAATAATTAGAGAATAAGTAAGACGTTTAGATCAAGCTCTACATATATTAAAAATATGGAAGTAGCAGGAGTGAGTAAGATTGGAGATGTGTAAAGAAACAGAAAGATAAGGATAACAAAATAATGCCTAGGCTAAGTCAGAGGAAGAAAAGGAAAGTTGAGAGAGAAGAAAAGTGAGAAAAGCATTGGGCTCCATCGAAAGTGGCCTATGCTGGACAGTGGACATTGGTGTGGCTTGATGGCACTCTGCGCACGTGGCAAGCCTGCTGCTGGGCAGACGCAAGCGACAGTGAGCAGAGTGGTGGGCGGAGAGCAGTAGCTCTAGTGTTGGAGCTCTGTTGGAGCTCTGCCACCGGAGCGGCAGTGGAGACAGACACAGCAACAGGCAGTATCGGGACACCACGCACCGCTGTGAGATCCTGTGATAACGCTCACTTTAGTAGCAGAGTTGGAAGAGCCTCATTGAGCCGCCTGTCGCACACCCCAGACTTCAAGAGTTTCAGGCACAGGTGGCACGGTGTCGAGGGTACGGAGCAGTGTATTTTCTGTGTGGCTGGGGTGGAGCGGGGTGGTGCTATTGTTTCCTCTGCTCCCCCTTTTCTCTAGGGCTCTGGTTTTATGAGATCAAACCCTTTGAGGGTACCTTGTCGGAGGTGGGCCTCGTTTGGCCTAGGTGTTGTGTAGCTAGAATAATCACCTAGACACATTTTGGTTTACTGTTTTTGGGCTCTCTTGGCTTCCGGCAAGGGCGAGTAGCTAGTCAGCGGATTAGGGAAGATGGCCCTCTAAGCTATGACAAGGCCTGGTAAGCTTAGACGAAATAGGCCGCCGTCTGACCTTTGGAGCACTCAAGGGAGGAATAGACTTATGCAATCCACAAGCTAACAACTCCCCTAGGGGTGCAAATCGAAGTGTTGGAGACGGAAGCGAAGATGTGGGCCCTGAGGGGGAGGACCCTCTGTGTGGGGGGAGGAATCACGTCTGTGTTAGGCTCAATGACGAATTTGACAAATCCAGGCAATACTCAGGCACGCGCCCAAGGGTTGCCAGTAGGGTCCCCAGGCCCAGTCGAGGAGCTGCTCATGATGCCAGGCCAGGACAAAGTGCCAGCAGCACCAGCAGTGTTGCCCTTTAGGGTGGAAGGTCTTCAGGTCACATGCCCTTTAGAACATCCTGGGGCTTTGGATCGTTCTATTCTTGATTGTCTATACTTGGAGAACTGTCAACCTCAAATTTAAACTCTGGTAATGGCACAGTCTGACTCTCAAATGGAAGTAAACCCTGCAGAGACCATAGGGACGTGGTGTGGTGGATTGCGTTGCCTGCGAGGGACCATTGATGCGTGTAGCAACTGCTGGCACCGCTGCTGGTTAATCTGCTGTGAATGGTGCCCCACTTTCGAGTTTTCGGACGATCCCTACAGTTAGATACATAATTACAGAGGCGCATGCCTGTCACGAGTGGTGCAGTATTGAGGATTTGCCTTCTGGCCCCCACAATAGCCCCACTCAAAATAGCAGTGGGGCAGTAGGGTTGCTTTGCCAGAGATCCCGAGCACAAGGGGTGAGCTGCCCTGGCAGAGCTTGGCACGCTCACCACGCTCCACAAGTATGCTACCTGGATGTGCTGGGGAGGATGGCCCTGGCCCAGGCTCTAGTGTAGCACAAGGGAGCGCCGGGATCACTTTGCTATCGCCTTTTTTGCCTTTCATGGTGAACATTGTGCAACTTTTACAGGAATTGGAAACATTTTTGGGGAGCAGAGTGAAGCCAGGAGGCGTGGTGGCGATTGTGTTGATAAATGTCTGAGTATCATAGATAGTCTACTAAACAGCCCCTTTTCTTTTAATAGTTCTTGCCCTTTAATGCCGAAGGTGATTGGTTTGATGTAGTGTAGAAGTCACCTGACAGTTCATGAGGAGGCTATCCTGTCACATGCAAGACAGGCAGATCAGCTGCCGTTAGCTTCAGCTCCAACGAGTACAGTAAGAGACTTGCATATTCCCCTTGTGGAGGCATCAGCTTTGGCAGGTGGCGACCATGTGTGTGTGGACCCAGTAAGTCTGCCAAGGGGAGTGGTTTGATCTCAAACCCAGCTCCCCATTCTGAAGTTGATAAGGTACTGCTTGGCGAACCCACCTGAGAAGCATCTGACTATGATGCTGGGGGCAGTCCCACTCAATGAGTCTGCATCTGACCTACTACAGGGATGGCAGTCTACAAACCTTATATGTACCTTTAACCGCAGGACCCATGGGAACAAGAGAACATACAAACTTGTCTGGTGAAAGTTTTGTCTCCCTCTATGTATTATCTTGGAGGCATTGACACATTGTGAAAGCAGAGTCTGATATCCTGGCTGTACCAACACTAGGTTCACCATATTTCAACGCAATACATTTCCTCCATCCTGCTTTGTTGATATGATTTATAACAAGGCTAGCCTTTCTACCTCTTACGTTATTTAAAAGATGCCAACATTTCCTAGAGTCTCCCAATCTCAAGCTGTTATAAATATTTTGCCATTGTGTATTATTGGTGGAAAATTGACACATGACATGGCACGACACATGGGTCACAGCACTCTTCCACCTCTGCTAATATCACAATGTCCTACAAACATTTTATGAGGAATGTTGGGTCTGAGTACCACCAGCATGGATGATGGCCAAATTATGTTTGTAAAATCCCAAAAAATAGAAAATCCAAAGAGAAAGTCTGAAGAATCTTAGTCTTCAGTTGCACGACACATTATTGAGGTTCTCAATAAATCACATTGTGGAGGAGATATTGATTGCCTGCTTCTACAGAGAGTGATCTTTTCGATTGCCTATTTACAGGCATTGTTCTGTTGTCGTCAAACATATTTTAAAGGCTTTCTTTAATGATATTTTGTATGTGGTGCACACTTTACAGTTTTAATTTTGTTTGTATATTTAGCTTTTAAATGGCGCAGGGTGGGCTTGGGTCCTGACTGTAGCTCCACCTTGGGATGTAGTGCTGGACCTTGCTGGGCCCCGGATGAGCCCATTCCACTTTTCATACTTTTTTACAGTAATGTAGTTTTTCATTTTTAAACTATTTTATGTACAGTTATCTTATTGTTTTCTCTATAAAACTATTTTATTTTCTCTTTTTTCTAAGTGGTAGTTGGCTTTGTAATTTGTTTTTGAACTTTTTCTATCATATTTGAATGATCCGTTTAAGGTTCTTTTCTACGTTTTCTGTCTGGTTAGGTATGTTTGATCTTTTTGTAGGCTTTGTTTACATTTTTCAGTTTCGTTTATGAGCCAGTTTTCCATGTGTATAGCTTAGTAGTCTGTTTTCAGTGTTTACATACACATGACCCTTAAGTAGAATAAATAGCAGCACTGTTTTACACTGACATCATTCCTGGTCCTGCTGCCCCAGCAGATTCTGCCTGGCTGCAACTTGTGTGCTTGGGCTTGTGCTCTTTTGAAGAAAGTGTGACTTTAGTAATAAGCGCCCAAAGTGAAAGTATTTATAGTGCACTTCAGCCAGTACTGCATCCCTATTTTTGTTCAGAAAAATGATTACCCTGATGACTGTAATGCACTGCAACCTGCTGGGCCTTGCCTATTCTTTGCAAGAATCGGACTAAATGAAACTTTATATACAAACTGCTTTAAAAAAAATGGTTGCTATCAGCACTACTTTGGGTATGTGCTTGAATAGCTATTCAAAATCCTTTGGCCATTAAGAGTGCCCCGTGGTTCTGGGTGATTTTTCAAATTATGTGTGTCCCACCCATTATAGTTTTGTGTCTCCAATTGTGCCAGTCCAGTTATGGTCACAGGTACATAGGGTTATTATCCATCTACAAAGGAACATGTCGCTAAGTATGTCAATGCGGTGTATTTGTACTCAATGAGACTTGGGTGGGATCCAGCACTAACCTCTGCTGTCCGACTGCCAAGGGAGACATGAGGATGATGTTTCTGGCCATTTTCTCCACCCTGTGCTTCAGTGCCAGTGACTCTACAGTGACCCCTCCATTTACCTGCGTCTCGGTTCAATGTCAGGACCTGAGTGTCCTGACACTCTCCTGCAGGTCACAACAGTGCTGGTGCGACTGATCTCCCATGTGGGTGTGGAAATCCACCTTTTGTGAGTGAGCTCCCATATCACCTTCTTCCCAACCACTGATGTATTTGCACTCAGGGGCCTGAAAAAGGAAACAGACATGGGGCAAAATGGATTGTTTTTTCGAAATGACTGCCAAGCCAGATGTTATTTTCTTGGCAGTAGGAATGGACTTTCTCCAGAAGTCTTCCATCAGAAACATTGTTTTTATTTTCATTTATTTATTTGATTTTGTTTTTTTACAAACCTTTACAATTCAAATTCAACTCAACATAACAAAGCCTAAAGTAAACAGAGTTAAAAAAAAAATGAAGTATAAAAGAGAGCCATACAGATAAAAAGGGCAGAAAAAAGAAACCATAGCATATTCTGTTATTTAAAAAAAGAAAAGACACGTCTCATTAATCTAATCACAAACGTTCAATATAAAACTCTATATTAAACATTTTTCCCTTCTTATGTTATCGGCCTATAGAAATGTCCATGTCTTGACAAATGACACCACTGCCAAACTAACAGACCTGAGCTGGGATTTTAGATGTTTCTTCCAGACTTCCTCCAAGTCTGAAACTATATTCTCTCTTTCATTTCCATAATATGCATGTCTTTCCAGATGGAGAACAGAAGACTCCAAGAAGAGATGTCTTACAGATTCTACTGACTCTTTGCCCCCACAAAGCCTACCTGTCCGATCCAATGGTTCCATTACCCCCTGCTTATCTGTAAATCTTTTGTTGGAAGCAAATTCCATCTCGGCCTCATTCTCAGATTTCGGTATGTCTTATTCGAAAAGAGTGCTAGATATAATTATACCGTGGCCCTTAGTTTGTGCTCATGCGAGAGGTGGCTCAGGGAAGAGTACCCATGAAAGCGGTCCACCGTGTTTACCCAAAATTGATCGTATAGGACTTTTTTTTAACTTTTTCTGGATTAGACACCAGAATATCATCATACATTACCAATTTCACTAGCGAGTTCTCACAATTAAGCAACAATTTTCCCAAATACATATTTGAATTGAGAAATGCATTCCCTCTCCTTCTCAATTCCATATTGACTACCCTATACAGGTTCTTAGAATTGGATGACAATATCTTATAGTATAAAGACAGACACTGCCACTGAACTCTTACCCTTAATGAGAGAAGGCCCAACTCATATCTAATGACTGCTACCGGAAGCTCACTCGGGACCCCCAGTCCTCTTCTCCATATTTGCCCTTTAACCCCATCCAACCAATCATAATTCATGGCGGGCCACAGTTCCAGGCAATACTAGCCCTGGGTCTACCATTGAATTTAATTCCAGCCTTTACCGAAAATCTTACTTATCTTCTATCGACCTGGACCAACTGATTCATCAAATTTAAAGCTTTCACATTCAGCAGGCCCTGTACCTCTTTCAGGAGTGCTTTTGAAGAAAAGTAGAAGCAGAGACATGTTAGAACTTGTGACCTCCTCCACCATCTGATTCTCGAACCTCCATATGCTGGGATCGCTTTTCCTGCCCCTCCATAGCTCCAGGATTTTGGTCTTTGCTAGAGTCATTGTTATGCCATTCTATTTCGCATACTAAACAAAGGCACAAAGCAGCCTCCTCAACCCAACTCTAGAGCCATTGAAAAGCAGGAAATCAACCCCATATGCCACCCATGAGATCTTTTCCCTCCCAAATGGGGAGGGAGATTGTTGCTGAGCCAAGCGACCCTCCTATGTCTGAGACATACAAGTCAAAGAGGCAGGGAGCCAGGGCACATCCCTGCCTCAAACCCACCTCTGTGTTTACCCTGCGTGAGACATCCCCATCCTGATTTAGACAGACATATATTCCTGAATTTTCATGCAGGGCCACAATTAGCTTAAGAAGTCCCTGCAGTATTCCCCATTCTTGTAATTTCAACCACAATTTCTGATGGTTTGACCGAGTTGAATGCCGTGGATAGAACGATTGATGCCACAACGATGGTCAGATTTTTCGTCTCTCGTGTCCTTTCCTGTAACTCCCTCACTATGACCCCACTGATATAAGTCGAATGGCCTCGACGGAAGCCTGTTTGGCATTGGTCCAATCTCCCTGTTGAGTCCACCCAATAATCCACATGTCTTAAGAGTATTCCCGCTAATATATTGCTTTCGACATCCAACAAGGAGATTGGCCTGTAATTTTTCAGTCCCATTTCTCCCCCTTTGTTAATCGAGACCACACATGCTGACCTCCAGGTTTCGGGGAACAACCCAGTCTCCATTATAATTTTAAAGAGAAATAACAGGACAATTGTCCAGGTATTCGGGTCATTTTTTAGTGCATCATTTGTGATCTTACTCTGGCCTAATGCCCTGCCCTGGATGAATTTACACCCTTGATCAGTTGGCAAATTGTACCATGATCCAATTCCAAAGGATAAGTCAATGCTTCTGTTGCAACCTTATCCATTGCTTCACACTGTGGCTTTTTGTTTTCCACAGAATATAAATCCCCAAAATGATTCACCCACCCAACCTCTGAAACAGCATTTACCAGCCCTAATAACTGACATTTATTCAGTGAGTTAATTAAGGACCAAAAATTCCTAGTATCTTTTCAGCATGCCTTCTGCATCCCCCTGCAACATTGTGACTTTGTAGACTTTGCAGAAATTCTTGTCTCCTTATTTAAGGACACATTTTATTGTTTATTTTCCAATGCCCCAGATTTTCCAATCTGAGCACACATTAAATAGCATATTATCCACAAACACATAATCCAAAACTGATTTGCTAGTTGTCTTCCCTTTTGCCAGAATCGCTTTTAATTCTAACAATCATATTCAGGCCCAATGATGTAAACATTGCTACACATTTTAAATAAGCACAGGATTTGAAGGTTTGAGGGATTGGATCCACTATTATATCATGCATTTCTTCGCCTGGAAGAGCCTCTACCCCGCAACCAACACCGAACCACTCTCACGTGCCTCCCGTGCCTGCCGCCAAGTTGTAATACACTCATTAATTAGTTCTAAAAAAGATGCATCATTATTATTTTGCAAATGTAGGTAACCCCTGGTGTTCCAACAAACCAATGACAGCCTTCTTTCTAGGACCCTCTCCCAATTACCATGGTCATTTATTTCCTCTAAACCCTTCTGCATGTGTTATGGGGGCCCAAACATCTTGATACCTTGAACTCCACACTTGGCCAGTCTCCTTCTGAAAATCCTCCCATTTCCCCAACATCTGCCGCTCCTTCGAGTTCCAAGTAACGTTCTTCATGTTCTTAAACTCTTGTTTACTTCCTATCCTTTCGAAATTGAACCCCAATTCGTTCAGTTTAGCAACTTCTGTTAACACTAACCCTGTGAGCAAACGAGAGTGGAAACAGATTACACATTCATTCGATTTAGACCTTGTTGGAAAATCGATCCTCTCTATTTCAGGGAGGAAATAGTCTTAAGGCTGGAATTTCAGAAAAAATTGTGAGCACATTTAATCTATTTAAGCATATTTCCACCCCACTATTCAAAGCGCATGACATAACCAGTTTTGTCTCATCCCAGTCTAGGCTCAGATCATCAGATACATAATGTCTGCCTTCTGGGGCTATTCCTTGCTTCACAGAAATCGATTATTCCGGATGTTGCCGTCCTCTAACCCTCTTCTTAAACCGGCACATGCTCAGAGTTGTACCCCAGAGGGGTCACCCCATTGACCTAACATTGAACGTCATGGACGACTTGGTATTCGGGTCGATGTATCTTTCTCTCTATCCCAGTTCTTATCTTCCTTCAATGGTTTTTCCTCTATCTGTATGTTAATCCATAGTCCGCTTCTTTTTCCCAGCCAATACAGTTTCTTATATAGGCCGTCAGGATCTCTATTAGACTTATTTTTACACACATTGGTTGTAATTTCTTCTTTCCTACCACCCCACATCCCTCTGACAGAGTCTGTCTACCAGATGACGAACTCCCCCCCCTCCCCTCAGGCACCAAGGCTATTGGAGGCATGATCTCCTCTTCATCAGATAATCCTATACTAATAGGATCTGATTGATTTTGACTGGGTACTGTATTTGTCAGTGGTACAAATGATGGTGCCGGACATAGTATTTCACCCATCAGGTCCAGTTTTCGAACTGTAGCATCTAGGTAGTTTGAATGCCCCTTCACTGCCTCATAGACATTATCATATAAGCCCCAAACGAACTATTTAGAGCTGAAATTGTCGGTGATGTGAGGAGTATTCGGTCTTCGACTTCCAACAGTGTGTGGTGCATACCCGATCGCCCCATAGTTGCATTGTTGAGTTTTAGTTGCGCTAAATTCGGACCCTTACTAGACTTGTCCAACAAATTAACCAAGTCTGTCAGACAGCCGAAAACTCATGCATCACAGGATTGCTGAATTACACACTGTTGAGGGCAGGTTGATGCATTCTCTAGCACCATTGAGTCTGCAAAGTCAATAAGACTTAAGTCGTTTACATGTGAATGGTCCACCATTGCTATTTTTGTTCTCGAAAAGTGAGTCTTGCCTCTGTGCTTGGGACTGGTTTCTTAAAAAAATCACTTATTAGCTGCCCCCCGTTAATATCTACCACAATCTTATCCTACTGGGTGGAGCACAGTTGTTTAGGTGACCAGGTCAGAGGCTTCAATAGAGCACAACCACCCCCACCTCACGAGAGTGTTTGGTAGTCGTTACTACCTGCTGTTTCAAGTTCGGCTGGCTCCTTAGCCCTGCACTCTCGGTCATGACGGAACCAACAGTTAGCTTAGGTACGGCACTAGGGTGGCTGCCCGTTCCCTGTTCCCAGCTACTGACACATAGGGACTTCACCATCTTGTTTCAGAGAAACCCCTTATCCAATGTCCAAAATCTGATGTCAATTTTCTGAACTTATTTTAATGTCTCTCCAACTTAAATAACCTTATGGGGTTGAGGTATTAACGAAACAACCCCCACGCCTCAGCCACTACCTCAGAAGTTCAGCTTAGCAGCGGATGTTCCAGAATATAGAGAAACCGGGAACAAAGTACTTACTTGCTCGCTCCAAACTGGTAATCAGAGCTACCTGCTTATCTGCTTGTCCGCTCCTTCCTCACCCGCAGACCACGGACTGCCTCACTTTACAGCCACTTTGCGGCCGCTTTGCGGTTACTGCAGGATGTTGTCGGAAGTTTGCTGGGGAAAAGTAGGAGCCAATCAGGAGCAGAAACAAAACCACCAGCAAACAGCAGAAAGAAAAACAGGTGTCTGTCACCGCTGCAGACCGCCTCACTTTACAGCTACAATATTTTTGTTTATGGAAGTCTGCTGCCAGTAACAGTATTGTGCTTTCCTACCGCAGTGACATTATTTCAAATGCTGTTACCACCATCATGGTGGTAAAGTTGCAAGTTACTCAATGGTGGTAGTATGTTTTTTAGGTAGGCCTTTTATGGCAAATACCACCCAACTCATGATGAGGCCCTAATTAATGAACTACTAGATCATTGGCTTTGGGAAAGGTATCAGGGAAGGAGCTGTCAATCTCCAGAGCTCCTCCTTTTCTCCCTCATTAGTTTTCTGTTTTTAGCATATGACAGTAGTGGTGCATGGATGGTGTTCTTCTAGCACCCTTCCTCTTGGCCTTTCACTCCACAATCACTGCATCACTTCTGTGCTCCTACCTTTAGCACTTTGAGAACCAGGGTGCATGGAGAAGCAAGAACAAAGCCCACACTGATAGGAGAGAACCATAGCAAGCCAGATGCAATTTGTCATGCACCAATAACTGAAAATAGAGATGATTCCCTTTAAAGAGCCTATGCAGATATTTTAACTGGGTAACTGAAAATGTAAAGGGTGGTGCAACCAAGCTAAGGTACATTACACTTTTACCAACATGCCCACTACTGAAGAGCAATACATCACAGGGTACCCAGCAGACCTCTCACATCTGCCATCATGGCTGTATCTGTACATTCACAATGTCGGCCCATTTCAAATGCTAGAAACCCCTAATGGCTACACTAGTTCTTGCAGCCTTACTCACTTTCTATAGGGGTATGGACAAATACAAGCAGTGCTGAAAACAGTCTAAATTGAAATGCCTCCCCACAAAGGACTAAGAAATTGTTGCATATTGAGGCATGACTGATCCCTCACAACTCCCATTCTGGCCCCTCTTGACATCTCTATATGGAACCGCAGTGCCTCAGCTCTTGCCAAGCTACTAGCCAGAAAGTGGGAAGCAGCCAGGCATACCTACAAACACATAGCACTACCTAAAAAGCACTCTGCAAACAGGTGTGAATTAGAACATTAGGTTTGGGCAGGCCCATTGAGGCACGGAAAGTGAAGGAGTGAAGAAGAAGGAGGGATAACAAGGCAGAGAACACAACTGAGTAAGAGTACTCCGTCAGAGTTCAGATTCTCGCGATGACATCCTTGAGAGAGTTGAGAAAAAATACCAGCAATAGAAGAGAGGAGACTACCAAGAAAGTGGAAAATAGACACACTGGAGTAAACCTCTACCTAGAATATGCTGCAATAAATGGGTGAAGAAGTAGCTGAAGCACATGTCTATGCTGATTGCTGGAATGGCAACCACTCATTGAACAAATGCAACCATTTATCTAAAATATCTGCCTTAGAGTGGGCTGGAACAGCTGTTCGAGAGATCCCTTGAGTGCCTTGAAAGTGAGCAAAATACATACCCTTACATATACCCTGCATAATTCCCATGGGGAGGTGTACACACATCCCAAAGATAGATTTCAGTCCCTGGTGACAGCTGTAGTATGCACAACCCAAGCAATCTTACATTGTGAGCAAACCAAGGAAAATGACCTAAATCTACTGACCTATTAGGTGATGTTTGTGTGTGCGGGTCCATAACATTGCAAGCCTTCATGAGCAACTACACAGAGCTAGCCCTAATGAGATCCAGTAAACGAATAGCTTCTATCATATATTCGTGTCCCTATCAGTAACACTAAACAAAGTGAATACCAACAACTCAGCAATTTCAGTTACAAGCACAAATGACAAAGAGAAAAGTAGATATTTCAATATATCACTCTTCCACCCAATGAAGTGACCCCAAGGAATAAACCAACACATTATTGGCTCTTGGATTTGTGGACCTCACAAAGTGAGATTACAGGACCAATCAATGGGCCCAATTACAAGTTTAGTGATACATCGGCAGTAAATATGTGGAATTACCATCAACATCGATTACAGTCACCACCACTCAGTCCCGTGTGTGGTGTCACATGACCCTGCGCGCGCAGGCACGTGACACCAGTTTAATAAAGGAATCACCGGAACTGACGGAGCCACGTCATTCCGGGTTTAGGCACCAAGCCAACGAGTCGGTGTTTTATTACGCGCAGCTGTTCCCACGCTGCGAATCCAATCAGCCCGTCCCCGCGCATCGGCGGAGGCCTCAGCAGACGCGCCGAGGTTCTGGCAATCTTTCAACATCACACTGGCGACGAAGTGATCGACACCCACACCAGCTACAATATCCTGCAGCTGTGCATAACGCTGCACACACGGTGGTCGAAGCCCCACTCTCTGATCAGGACAGGGGCTCCCACACACGGCTGCAGCTGAACCATCCTACACTCCTGGGAGAATCCAGCAATTTTCAACAGGTACTGCGCAGTGGTAGACAGACTAACCGCGACGACCCCTCTAACGTCGAGGTGCCACACGCCACACCGCCACCCTAGGCCCACGTCCCAACGCTTAAGAGACCGCACATACATCTAGAATGTCGAGTCCAAGCACCAGCCCTGGGAGAGCCAGCATGAGCCCGTCTTCCAGGAGGAGCATCTCCTATGAACATCCCGACCCAACGCAGACATCATTTATGCCGCCATTTGACCCGTTCACCTCAGGCGCCGCCATCAGATGGGAAATCTGGCTCCAACAATTTGAGATGCACCTCGAAGCCAGAGATATCACCGTGCCAAAGAAAATGCGCACGTTCCTCCTACTTAACATTGGAGCAGCGGCCCTGCGACTCTTCAACGCAACACCCAACCACGGCAACGCAGACAATTACGACGCAACGAGATCGGCACTCACGAACATGTTCAAGCCTGACCTCAACCCAGACTACGAACAGTTCCATTTTTGCATGACGAGACAGAGAGAGAGAGAGACAGTGGACAAATTTCACGTCCGCCTTCGCAAAGTGGCGGTAGGCTGTGAATTCCCAGACGAAGAATTTGCCATCCGTCTCCAGATCATCAACGGGATATCCTCCGAAAAACTGAGACGAGCCATATTATCGGAACGCAACATACACCTCTCACGCATCCTCGAAATGGCGCGTCTCCGTGAGCAAACGGAAGACCAGGTAGCAGTCATGGAAGCAGCAATCCAGAAACTACCTTTAGACAGCCCCGGACCTGCGGAAGACGTGGCAGCCATTTCCAGACGCCAGAACGCCCGCACGAGGCAAGATTGGAAGCCCCACCCACCACAAGGGCGAGACAGAAGCTGCAAATGGTGCGGAGGCCCGTGGCACAAAGGCGACTCCTGCTCCGCATGGGGATCCACGTGCAGGAAATGCAACCGCCTCAACCATTTTGCCGCAGTCTGTTTAAACCCACCAGACAAAGACCCTGCCCCACGCCAGACACAAGAACGCCGGAAAAAGTTTGCACCCAGAGAATCCTCACAACTCCAAACATGAAAAGGCAAGGCCAGAGCCGTCGATGAATCCCAAAGGTCCCCAGACTCGAGTGACAGCGTCGACAGCGATAGCAGCACGTCCCCCGAAAGAGGTGATAAAGGTAGACGGAAGAAGGGAAACAAACGGATACACCGAATACATCTCATATCCGCAGTTGAACCACATCGATCACGGCAGAGGAAAAGACCGTCGTGCACCGTCCTCTCCAATGGAGAACCACTAAAAGTGGTCATCGACACTGGCGCAACAGTGAACGTCATGCCGGTGGCAGCATTCAACAGACTTCGCCCAAAACCCGACCTCCAACAAAAAAGAGTCAGGCTATATGCCTACGGTTGCAAGAAACCCCTCCCCGTGCGAGGGTCATTCAAGTCAAACTTCGCCCACGAGAACACCAATTGCCGTGCACGCATATACGTAGTAGATGCCGGCTGCGAGACGCTACTGAGCTGCAGGACAGCAGCGAAGCTGAAGCTAATACACTTCGCGTTCAGCCTCCAACAAGATGAACTCAGCAGCCTACTGAAACAACACAAGAAACTATTCCAGGGCATCGGGTGCCTCAAGGGGAGAACCATCAAATTTCACATAGACCCCACCATTGAACCGAAAGCAGTTCGACACCGACGGATCTCGTTCCACCTAAGGAGCGCGGTAGAAAAAGAACTGGCCAAGCTTGAAGAAGAAGGGATCATCGAGAAAACATCTGGACCAACCCCGTGGGTCTCACCCATGGTGGTGGCACAAAAACCCAAACAGCCGAGCGCAGTAAGAATATGCATAGACATGAGGCTTCCCAACGTCGCAATCGGAAGAGAACGCCATGTAACCCCCACGATCGACGAACTCATCGTTGACCTCACCGGAGCAACTGTCTTCAGCAAGCTCGACCTCAGATCAGGCTATCACCAGCTACGCCTATCCAAAGAATTGAGGTACATTACCACCTTCTCATCTCACCTCGGCCTGATGAGATACAAAAGGATCAACTTTGGAATATCCTCTGCAGCGGAAGTGTTCCAACATGAAATCCGCAAGGTCATCACGGGTTTATAAGGGACCACCAACATTAGCGATGACATCCTAGTATACGCCCCAAACAAAGATGTACACCATCAACGCCTAGCGGCGGTCCTGAAAAGGCTCGAAGATGCAGGCCTAACACTCAATGCAGAGAAATGTGAATTCAACAAGAGTGAACTGTGTTTCTTTGGCTACATATTCAGCGCAGAAGGAGTATCCCCCGACCCGTCGAAAGTGCGAGACAACAAAGACTCCAAAGCACCACAATCAGCCTCCGAAGTGAGGAGCTTCATGGGGATGGCCACCTACTGCGCACGCTTTATCCCCGACCTCGCAAGCGTCGCAAGTCCGCTCAGAGAGTTAACAAAGAAAGACCAGAAGTGGGAGCGGACCGCAGTTCACCAACAAGTGTTCCATCAAATCAAGGACACTCTATCTACCTCCACCACCATGGCATTCTTCGACATAGGAAAACAGACCGAACTCCTCGTGGATGCCAGCCCTTGTGGCCTATTAGCAGTCTTGACCCAAACAGACAATGAAGGCAGAGTGTTCCCCATCGCATTTGCCAGCAGAGCCCTCACAAAACCCGAACAAAACTGTGCGCACATAGAAAAGGAAGCTCTAGCCATCTTGTGGGGATGCCGACACTTCAAGGTTTACCTGCTAGGCAAGCAAGCAAAAATATTCACGGACCACAAACCATTGATCCCGATCTTCCGAGGCTCAGCCCCCCACCCACCGGCACGCATAGAGAAATGGATGCTGCAGTTACAACCGTATAACATTGAGGTGGAGTATCGCCCAGGATCGGACAACCCAGCAGACTACCTGTCCCGTCACCCAAGGCCAGCTACTGACAGTGAACAACACCACGCGGAAGAGACCGACGAGCATGTATGTCAGGTAGTCGCTTGCGTGAGACCAAGAGCCCTAACTCTACAAGAAGTTGTGCGTGAAACAGAAGAAGATACCATCCTACAGCACACGGTGACAGCCATCCAGTCCGGCAACTGGAAAAACTATCTCATGTCCATTGCCCAACGCACAACACCGGCTCAGACCAAACTCAGAGCGCTATTTGGGATCAGGCACAAACTCTCAATAGCTCCGGAAGGAGTACTACTGAAGGGGCACCGCATCATAGTACCAGAATCCCTAGAGGAAAGGGCTCTCAAGTTTGCCCACAGCGGGCACCAAGGAATCGTAAAGTCAACAGCCTACCTCAAGTCCAGGATGTGGATGCCAAACATGCAGCAAAGAGTGGTAGAACTAGTTGAATCATGCGCGGCCTTCCAAGCATCCAGGAGACCCGAACACCCTGAACCAATCAGCAGTACCCCAAGGAGCTGCACACGCTGGGACGCGGTCAGCATGGACCACTGCACCATTGCTGGAGAAGGATACCTGCTCGTAGTGATCGACGAGTTTAGCAGATATCCAGAAGTCGAACACGTAACCTCGACTAACGCCGCAACCACCATCCTCGCGCTGGAGAAGATATTCGCCACCCACGGAATCCCGAGGAAAGTGAAAAGCGACAACGGGCCCTCCTTCACCAGTCAAGAACTACGGGACTACTTTAAAGAGGTGAACGTCAAGCACCAGCGGATCACCCCAAGATGGCCCCAAGCAAATGGAGACACGGAAAGATTCATGGGGTCACTCAACAAGGTCATCAGAATTGCCAAAGAACAAAAGCACCCGTGGCTGAAAGCCGTATACCGGTTTCTGCGGACACACAGACAGACCCCGCACTCGGCCACCGGGATCAGTCCCGCCGCCCTCATGTTCGGGGTACCGATACAGGCAGAACTACCCGTACACCCCCACTGGACAGCCCCAGAACCTGACATCCCAGCGATAGACGCCAGGCGGCTAAGGAGAAACGAACAGGAGAGCATCGCCAGGCGAGCCAGTCACCGAGAACTGACCCCAGGAGATACCGTTATCGTCAAGAACCGCGCACCGCCCAAGAAAATGTCCCTTAACTTCGAAGTACGACCATGGACAGTCAGCGCAACCAACCACAGCATGGTCACCGCCACCCGAGAGGGAGAGACCGTGACACGCAACGTGTCACGCTTCAGGAAGGTACCGCCGGAAATGTGGGAAGAGCCATCAACACCCCCAAGGGAAGGCGAAAGAGAAACACCGCAAATTCCTCGAGGGCCGGCACTAACGGATAGTCGTGCTACACCAGGAGACATAGACAGATCGCGCTCACCCGATGGGAGAACCGAAGCAGAGACCACTGAAAAGGACGTGCCCAGAGAAAGAAACACCCGCTACCGTCTGAGAGAAAAACCCAAGCCGTCATGCCGTCTCCGAGGGTACATAGTAGACGGAATCTACAAGCGATCGCCAACGCCATGATGAACCCCGAAGAATGAAAACAAGAACTTTAAGTAGCATGTTATGGTGCAAGTCAGAACAGTTTATAAGACCCCGTGTTGATTACCATGTTGTTAAATATAATGCACAAATATCTCCAAGTTGGGGAGGAATGTGGTGTCACGTGACCCTGCGCGCGCAGGCACGTGACACCAGTTTAATAAAGGAATCACTGGAACTGACGGAGCCACGTCAGTCCGGGTTTAGGCACCAAGCCAACGAGTCGGTGTTTTATTACGCGCAGCTGTTCCCGCGCTGCGAATGCAATCAGCCCGCCCCCGCGCATCGGCGGAGGGGCAATCTTTCAACATCACATCGTGGAATTATCATGGGATTCTGAGTCGTGGCACAGCAGTGTAAATCCACATTTTTGAAGTCCATAAGACTCAAAAGGGATGTTGGCAGATTTACAGCAAGCTGTAATGTTGCTGCGGTAAATCCACTGATTTTTGGAGGTAAAGTGAAGGATTTACCTCCAGCATTTTCATAGAGGTAACTCATTCATGTTACCTCCAAATGTCATAGTACAACGGTGCAGTAATGTGCAAGACGAGTGGCAGTAAGGGAATTACCACATCTTGACCACACTTTCCCATCATTTTTACCCACATGGCCCTACTCGTGATGGGGCCCTATAATGTCAACCCAAACAACAGGCTGATAAAAGGAATGACCCCTAGATATGAGCCAAATAGCAGACTTAAAACAACAATGTTAGGGTTAAAAAAAATACAGGCACAGATAAATAACTAAAGGGTACATCATTACCACCAATATTGCAAGAGATACAGGCCAGAAGCCCTAAGAGAAACGCCATGCTGGAAGGCTGAGAGAAAAGACTGAGCCCAAGTTCACTTGGACACAAGGCATTAAAACACATCCATTGTCAAATCAGAGTCCACACAACAATGCCAAAGATAAGATGTTCTGAATTTGGTGTTCCAGTAATCCACCTGCAATAAGGAATGCTGAGAAACAGGTCTTCGCTGTGAATACCACCAGTGGTTATTACTACCATTGGTAAAAATACCACTGTCTGCCCTTTTGTCAACCCTTGCTTGAAGGGTCTGATTTTTGTATAGTTTACCAACTCTGGTCAAGAGATGTGGAAAGTGTTCCAAGTCAGATGGGTGTGTTATGATTATTATAAACTAAGTGGAAACCTCTGATATGACACGGCCTGGTATACAATCTCACACACAACTGCAGGGCAAGAAACAGGATGTATTAGTAATCAATATTGTCGTCCCAATATTGATACATGAGCATAGTCAGCTTCTCTAAAGAATACAATCAACCTGCCTATATAATGCTCACTATGGTCCAACACAAACAGCCAATCAATCAATAAATTATATTTCTGAATCTAACTCGAGGGGGACAAATTCATTTCTAAGCAGTACAGTCTATTTCGAACATTACATCACCGCTTATTGGCCAGTGTGTTTAAACACTGAACTCAGCATACATTGTGACAAATCCAGGGAATTCTTCCCTTCTACTCAGAGGGGAGCCACTCCCTTTGAGACTAGGGAGGTGAGCATGCTATGCATAACTCTCCCTAAGGGTTAGGGCAAATGGAATCTCACTGGGGGTGACCCCCCACCCCCATTAGTGGACAAGGCATCCCCAGGTAGAGATTGCAAACTACCACCTTGTTATACTGTCTGCCAAGCGGTCATAGGTTGTATGGTAAATGAGCAATGCTATGATGTGCAGGGTGCTTTTAACAGGTTTGACTTGGTTTCTGACGCAGTTTTGTTGACACCCCCAGCTGCAGCCGACAACCAATGGAATCTCTTTTCTCCTTCCAGGGAGGACCTAAAAAGACTCAGCACCAGTTATAGAGAGGGATGAGTCAGCCAGTCGTAAAAGGCCAGCAGCCTGTGCTGGAGCACAGATGATGAACCGCCTCTCTTGCCGGAGCCTGAGGGCAGTACCACATTGGAAGCATAGTGGGTGGTAAGCCTGCAGAATGCTGCTGAGTCCAGGATGCAAGCAGAGAGCTGCTTCCCCAACCAGGAAACCAGTCAGTGCCAAAATGGCCTGCAACCCTGATGCCTCAGTCCTGTTCCTGGGTGAGAGGAGGATCCGAGGAGGAAGACTTGACCACAAGTTGTTCCTCAGTGCCTGAAGATGTCACCCTCCCCTACACATACTGCCGCCGGAACACAGGTATGCGGCTGGAGAGAAGGAGTGGGTGGGGCAAAGGGCACGGGATAAAGTCGTGAAGGACTGAAATTGAGAATATCCTGAGAGAGGGGGAAACTGAACTAAGAAATCCAGGAAGGGCTGAAATTGAGAATATACCTGAGAGGGGGAATCGACCTAAGAAAGCCACATAGAGCTGAAACTGGGAATATACTGAAAGAGAGGAAATCTGAACTAAGAAAGCCATTGAGTGCTGAAGCTTACAACATCCATAGAAAGGAGGAAACCAAACTAAAAAAGCCACAAAGGGCTGAAACTGAGAATATCCCTAGAGAGGTGGAAACTGAATTTAAAAAGCCACGAAGCAGTGACACTGAAAAAATCTTGATAGAGAGGGAGAAAATGAACTGAAGAAAACCTTGAGGCGTGAAAGCTGAGAGTATCCCACAAAGGGGTGAATGTGAATCAAAAACCCATAGGCCTGAGAGGCCGACAGGAAGATGAGGGCTGCCAGTGAGAATAGACGACATGGGCATGAACACAAAATAGGAAACAGATGGCTTGAAGGGTCAGATAGCTCAATTGAACCTAAGAACATCAAGAACAGCCATGGTTTTGCTATGGATAAACCAAAGACTTATTGTGTTTGTCAAGGAGAACAGGGTCCAGAGCAACAACTACTCTGAGGTGGAGAAGAATTGTTTGAGATTTTGAGATACTTTGCACAAGGGTTCTGAGTAACCCTTTCCAGGGATTACAATAATCCATCTTTGAAAACCATCAACAGTCTGGGGCCTGTGGGACACTGGGAGCTGAAGACAGCAGTGGATGGGGTTCAGAAACCAGCGACCCGAAGCCAAAGTATAGTGATTCTTAACTGACTTAGGCTACTTTACATTGTTTAATTTTAATGGTAGTGCAAGCATAGGTTAGAATATGTGTTTGTATAATTTATGTGAGAATCCTGACAAGCACCAGTTTTTTATTTTCTTTGTAGTTAGGGAACCATCATCATAGACAAAGAGGTAGTTGAGGCTTCTTTTCAGTTAATGAAGATAGTTGGATCATGTCTTGTTGTCCGTTTCCATTGTCTGACCTACCACAATACATAAAAGAAACTTTCATTTTAACTGAAATATTTTAAGGTGTACTTTATTTTCTCCAATATCATCACAAGTATTGGTATCAGAGAAAGGGAGCACAAACATCAACATTACCCTGCTTCATTTTTAATGAATTCCCCCCAATGTAGATGTGTTGTGTGAGTGCGTAGCAAATGCATGTAAAGGAAATGCAAGTCAGGGGAGTTGCATCACAATCTAGAGGTTTTAATTTAGGGAAGCTATGCTATCAATTTTGAATACACAGAATATTTAGGTATCCACACTATGTATGCACCCAATATTATGATTTTCTGAAAGGACAACAACTATTGCCCCAAATTCCTTAGGATGATTTTGGTGTATTTAATTCAAGTTCCTTTCAATTCAAAACAAAGTCATAGGTGAAATGTTACCGTTCATTTGGAATTGCATCTTTTCCAGGGAACAGGAAATGACCCAGCTATGCTCCTGGTCATCCCAATATGTCTTTTTAAATACCTATGCATTCAAGGGTCATGGTTTATCAATCAATCGAGGAAATGTGGAATGGCATGTGCCATTCCACAAACCCAGTGTCAGACTAAACATTTGAAATCATTACTGCTTCAATTTAATTACTAAATGCTGTGCTCGCTATGCTGGGAAATGCTCTCTGTTCTGCTCTGCCAATACAACATAGAGAAATGGTATAAAATGCTATGTGTTCTTATTTAAATATAATCTATCTTGGCTTATAAAACAGTGAGAAATTAAAGTGCATCACACACTAACCTGCCACGGCATTCTACCTACATTCAATTGGATATGATGTATCCAAGATTTTGTGCTGTGAGCAGAAATAATGATGTGCTCTACAATAAATCAGATTTCACTAGTGGCATCTCTGCTCCACAGTCCCTCTCACTCCAGTGACTTAGCAGGGAAAATATTCTAAGGGACTTATATCTAATTGATTTGCATAAATGCTGTGGATAATTCTTTTTAAGTGCCAGAGCCAGAATGGACCATCACACATTGCAGGCAATTCTCCTGGTCAGCTAGGTCCCTCTCGTCTGAGCTTAATTCATGTCTGTGAAATCAGGTCTACCTAAGGAAAAATCTGCTGCAGGCTTCCTTCTGGAAAAGGCCAATTTACCTCCAGATATTATCCAAGCTCAGCACTCATCCAGTTGGGCAGGTTTGCCTTTCTGCAGCCTTAACAATCCAATAGCTCTCTCTCCACTTCTTTTGTGCTTTTGTTTATAGAATGTGTAATATTTCCACACTATCCCATATTGACATTGCCCTTTCTAACTGGTTAAGACCTTCCAGTGGCATGCTTTACTGGCTGACACTCTAAGAAAGCACACCCCTTCCTATAATATGTCTGATTTATGTCTGCACATTTGACAGGGTACAGATGGATAATTTGGACTCACATTCAAATCTTCTCCCATATCTCCTGACAGGAGTACCTATCATTAATGAAATATGGATATCTAGGTTTTCCTATTCCTCATGAATTCAGGGGCATGTGACATGAGTTTGTAGGATTAATTTGGACACAGTTATTCAATTCTATGATGTTATAAGTTATTGATCAATATCAAAATATTGTGTCTAGTCTCCTAGCAGCTGGTAGTGTTGCAATATCACTGCATTTTTTCTCTTTTGGCTGTAAGCCATATCGTTGTGCGGTTATTTCAAAAATTGTGTTCTGCAATTCAATTGCATTTCAAAGTGAACATTTTAATATTTGATGACCTTTGCACATGGAAACAAAACCTTGTTTTAGCATACTGAGTCATGGAAGCAGCTCTAAGAAGCCAATGATTAATAGGACAGTATGACAATTCCCTTTCTGTGAGTTTCTATTAACTCCAGATGGTAGGTTTAATTTGGACAGCTAATGTCAATAGGGGAAATATGGTCAGCTCAGATTGTGTCAGTTGTGAAGCCCATCTTTGAGGCTTTATTGGAATGGATTGCAATGCATTTATATGCACAAGTCTCCTCAGATGAGCTCATGAATGTGGGGGCAAACCGTTAACCAGTTGCATGTAGTTTACTGTTCCTTTGCATTGCTGGACCTAAAGTACTTCTTTGATGGCTGGATACAAGGATTTGGGTTCCAGGTGGAGAATTTACAGTCCCCTGGGTTTTCAGCCCTACCCCTATCATCAATGTGTTTTCATGTGGGCTAAACAAAAATGTAGCTTTAATCAAACAACTGGAGACCCAGCAAAAGCAAGCATTGACCAAGCCAAAATAAGAACTGCTATCTTAGCATGCTGATTTAAACATGAATGTATTCCCAGTATAACTCATAACAGCCTTACATGTTATTATGTATATTTAATACATTTTACATAGGTATCTCCCTATTTATAGTTGCATCATTTTTTGTATTTAAAACTATTTCGCATGCACTAAATGAAATGCACAACACAATTAGAGCAGGTCATAGCACAAAGTGATACTTTATTGGAAGTTACATGGGAACACCTTTTAGGTAAATGCAGAAAGTCTTATTTAGAAAAGGGGCTTACAGCATTTCCTGTTAACTCAAAGTTTATCAGAACCTGTTCAAATCCCCACACCATTTTCAGGGAACTTTTCTATTATGGATGCATTTAGCGCATTGCCTGCATTTCACATGCTCCATATTTCTTGTTTGCCGAGTTCTGAACATTTTAATTCAGTAAAGTGCCACACATTCTCTTCATGGTTGGAGACAACGCATGCCATGTACAAGTACAAAAAGGCTCAATTCCGGTACCTCTAGCTTTAGATTTAGCCAGTGTCCATTTCTCTTCTTATGATTACACAGCCCATATCAGGTCGCTGTGGTATACTTTTTGACTACACTCTAGAGTACTCTGACTATTTCAACTCAAGTCACTGCCCCAGTACCAAAGGACAAACGCACAATAGACCGACCTTTATGGCCACAATGACAAGTGCACCACAAAAGACTTACATGTCACGGCATACTATGAAAATCCCAAGTGTACAAACTCTTTCAAAACCATAAAAGGGAACTACAAGCAAATCATAGAGGTCAACAAAGAGAATTCTAAGTTTACATTACAATACCTACACTTGAACTGACCTACGATTCGCTGGCACCCTTCACAAAATAATTGACTGCTAGAGACCACTGAAGACCTTTCCTTCTGCTCCAGTCTGCATCAATATCAGTTGCCAGCCAGAGGTTTTGTTTTTATTATCCTCAGGGATTTACACTCAGAGCACCACTAGTCGAGCTGATCAGAAGACATAGCCCCCCCATTCCACAAATATCAAAAGTCATAGAGAAATACCACTATATCACCCCTACCACTGATCTGCAGAGAAAGCATATTCAATTTGGTATTCAGGTGCACCACCTACTAGAAATACAGACCAACTAGTGGGGACCTTTACTGCCACCAGTGACATTTCCAACCGTGGTAAAAATAACAATGGCGGAATAGGCATCCGGCAGCATTTTATACAAAGCAATGAAATCCACCACTGTAAACATTTAATTTATCAGTAATGCTGCCAACAATTATAACTGTTGATTTCTGGGGTGATGGAAGGGCCCATCCTGAAAAAAACACGTCCTGACAACTTCATTGCTTCAGCAGCTAACTAACTATTTTCACGGTCAACATTATTATCGATGGTAATTAGTGTTGTTGTTAGACATCGTGCTCTTCTGTGCTGATTTCTAAAGTAGAACTGGTACTACAACTCATGTTAATTTAAAGTCTGGCGACAATTCAGTGATAAACTGGCAGTGAATCAATGAGGTGGATTTTCTACTCAGCATTCCTTCTCTCATCTAGAATATCTGGAATTGTGGAATACTCTGACACTAATGGTATGCATCACTTACCACTTGGGGTAGAACGGCCACCCTTAAGGTCTGTGGCCCACTCACACTGGACAGAACTTTGCTCAAAACAAACCCTCATCTCAAAAATTGCCCAGGAGAGATTGATGGCCTCATTGATCTGGTGAGCTTTTGTTTTTCTTTGGCCTCCAGTAGCTTGTGCCGCCTCCCAGAGCCATTTTTTCAACACACGCTTATTTGTTCTGGTTATCAGGTGGTGCTTAAGTGCCACTTGTAAGCCAAAACTATTGGAAGAGGCACACAGCTTCTGGGTGTTGTTTGGTTATTTACCCACCCATTGACTGCCAATGCCGACACTAGTCCCGATTCCCCTTCTTGTCCAAAACACTTCCTCTTCTGCGAGTTCTAGGAAGGAGTAACACCAAATTTTGGCCTGCCAATGTGGTTTGTGAGCAGTCTGCTGACATCTAATGGCTTCATTGCAGTGGTAAATGCTCTACTGGTGTAATATTGACTTTTCCAAGTGTGCCTTCGGTCACTTGATATCTGCTCCTTACACTGAAGTCCTTTTCAACTTGGAGCAGCCTTTTGTGTGCTCAATTTTGTTTAATTCTGAAACATGCATTCCAGCTCTCGCTTGTTGGACAACTCCAGCAGAAATGATAAAGAAACAAGTTGTGCAACAGTCTGGTGCCAGAAATCATCATCAGTACAAAAATAGTGTTTTTTTCTGGTGATGAGGTTTTGAAGATGAGACCTGAGGGAAGTCTTTCGCCAAATCCCAAGAAAACTAAGTAAATTGATATTCTCACCGCACCCTTCCAGGGAAAATAATGGATGGTCAGGACAGGAATCTCACACTCGAGCAGCTGTTCATGCACTCGTCTACATTAACTGGTACACGGCAGGGACGTCATTTCACCAAAATGTCAGAGGTAGCGGAAGTGACATCACACGACCCTTGACCCCCTGATGACATCACAGGAAGTGATGTCATTTGACCCCCACCCCAAAGTGATATCGCGGGAAGCGATGGAACATGACCTTTCACATGTTGACAAAACAGGAAGTGGCAACACATAGCATTGTACACTACGAAAAATATGGTTACGATATCACTATAATATGATGTACATTTCATACCTGAATGGATCGCCATATGTATCGTTATGATCAGTGTGTATAGGCCCATATTACCAAATTACTGTGTTTGCAAGCAGACGTCCATGACCAAATGATAATGATGTGTTATTATATAGCACTTAAGCTTAAGCGCTTTACATAGAAGAAATATACACCCAATATCACCCAACCTGTGTTGGTACCCATTTATCGACCTCAGAAGGATGAAAGGCTGAGTTGAGGCGTTTCAGAACAGACTAAATCAGTGACTCACCCCCTGAAGTGTGCCTGAAATAAACCTTTCATGAGTCTAGCAATTATTGTATAGAATCCCAGAAAGACACATTTTTTGACATTCCTATTCTTTCTTATTTAGGTTCAGTGCTGAAAGTAGTAGACTTGTGGCACTCATGTTCTTATTTTTCTTCTATTTTAAGGGGCCCGAACAAGAAAGCTAGCCACTCCAGAATTAAAGAGCCACATGGTGCTGGCCACAGCCCAGGAGTTTGCAAGGGAGACCTCAGAGGTCGCACTTGCGACCTCTGGTGACCCCCAAATGACGTCCCTGGTACACGGAAGAATGCCTATGTTGTGTAACTTCACTTTCACTCAAACAAATATGTGAAGCATGCGCAGGTCTGGTCTACATTCAGATTGCGCAAACCGGGCATTTCAGGCACTCGTGATCCCAATATGTCTCAGTGCAGAAGTGCGGGCGCGCCAAAGTGAACGTTTTGTTTGGGCGCGTGCTGGAAAACAAAACTATAGGTAATGTAGAGGAACACCAAATGACATGAGCCAAAACGTTACGAATCTGACAGCAAACGTCTAGATAGTTCCGTGTACATATTTATGAGAGAGTAAGGTGCCAGTGAAGGATTGATATTAGGTGTGGAAAGTGAACGGTACTGTGTGTGTGAGCATTGCACGCATTTCTTGCCTTCCGAATGTTACTCTGCATTTAATAGAGGGTGGTAGACGGAAAAACTAAATGTTTATTGCTGCCAAGGAATGGGCTTGTGAAATCAAGCTAGATACGCGCATATGTAGAACTGTAGATATCTATGTACAACCTGGATTAAAAAAATAAACAAATAAACACCTTATTTACTCAGCACAAATTGCAAAACTATGAAAACAGGCGCCGAACCCGTTACTATGATTGAAGAGAGCTGAGAGAGAGGTACGATACAATTTGGCATTTATAACGCGAGTGTAACACAAGTGTTTCAAGGCGCGTAGGAGCCTTGGTAAACCAGGAGATGGAGTGAGAGGTCAGTGCAATGAAAGAATTGCAGGCTGGTGTGGAGGAAAGTAACAGAGGGGAGGGGTGGGGCATGAAAGAAAATAGCGAAGAGTCGATTAGAAAACAGTGGAGCCTTGGCTCCACCACATTTCCTATCCCGTACCCAGCAACCATTTCTGATGTCCTAAATTAATAAAATGAAAGCCCTCGCTTTGAAGTTAAATTTAACCTGAGGTTGCTCAGTAAAGTCCCATATTTTAGTTTTGACTCTAGTCACTTGTAGGAGGTAAAAACTGCTGGTATGGCAAATACATGTTGGCTTTGCACTTTTGTCTGGCATTTATGCTAGATGTCAGTTCCACGACCAGTAACACACTTATCTGTCACATTAATTTGGTTTCAAATAACCTTTTCTGCCTGCAAAATAGTTTCCTGAAAGGTAGTGGATTAATCCCAGCCATTTGGGAGCTCATTGTGTCACATTTAAGTGGTTTAGAACAGCCATTCCGTTAACAAACACAATTGTATGAAAGGTAATGAGTTAATTCCAACTATCAAATATTTTCTGGTGTAAATATGTGCCTTCATCCACTAGATTTCTAAGCAATACAACACTCATGAAAACATCCCTCTATTAAGGTATTTAGCTTATCAAATGTTCTTTTATGGAAAACATAAACGTGTAGTAAAATTGTATTTTTGTTGCACTTCGAAAATAAAATGTAACAGCCATTCGTTACTGTTTGTGTTGGAATGATTTGCAGAAATCTCTGGTATATAAAAGTTGTAATGTTAAAAAATATATGAAAAGGTACCTACCGACAACCCAAAACTATTAGCTTTGTCAAGCTTGCTTCAGCTGAAAAAGTTTCCAAAAGCAGAAGCAAAATACCTTTCTTCCATTGGCCACCTTCTTTGGAGTGCAGATCAGAGGCCCCTTTATGTAGTCTTGCCCTTAAACTTGGACCTTCCTAAAAAGAAATGGACCACTGTTTAAAATCTGCTGTCATTCCTAATTTAATCTAGCATTCCCTCTGCAAAATATTACCCACATCCCAGACTCAGCCCTGAAATGCAGACATTTTGAGTGTAGCAAACCGAAGCAACTTGCGCATTCTCCATTTCACTGGCCGTAGTAAGATTGTTGTTTTTGTTTCTCCCCTGTTCCCCTCCCTTGCCTCGTTGCGCTCTGATACACTTATGTACAAGAGCGATAGAAATAAAATATCAATATCAATATCAATAACTTCTTTTAGTTATGTTACCATAGCGGCAGTGATTGCTCGATTGACTGTACTGCTTTTTGTTTAACCAATCTGTTCAGATCAGGGAACTCTTTGCAATGTGGCTGGGGCAAGGGGCACGTACCTCCTCTGGTTTATGCAACAAACACCGAAAATCACCAATCCCTATAAGCGAACATCTGCTTTGGAGAATAGCAGATACTCTTATTTTAAGAAGGTTCAACACAGTTCAAATTGTTAACATGGTGCATAGAAAAGTATATGTAGGTAGCTGGCTTTTATCTTCCCCTAACAAGATTGATGACACAGCAACATCAAAGATAAACTCCATCTGAGCTTAAGGTATAAATACACACACCACTTCCGTACACAGTGGCCACGCACTTTAGAATGCAGCTATGACTATGACAAATTTAGTCTAACTGATCACTTAACCACTTTGCACTGAAACACCAGACTTACCTCAACACCTCTGCCATTAGAATACCACAAGAACCTAAGTCCTAATTTTGGCCAAATGCGCACACGTATCCTAAGCCTCCTCTTAGAACATTCCAATACCTGGACCTCCGCCCCTGAGGACTTTCCTACCAAAAAGGGCTTTGAGGCCAAACAAATGGGAAAAGGTGCTATATAAATGGCTACTACAATACAATACATAAGCAAGAGAAATACAGTGAAAATAGTGTCCGGGATAAACAAAACTAAAGCAATCACATGCAAACAATGTTAATACATAAAGAAAGAAGCAGATGGTTTTCTGACTCTCCTGAAGAGAAAGTGCAGTGGATAAGGAGGAGGATATGACTCCCAGAAGGGGGTAGGGGCCGGCCTCTGTAATCAGCATGGTGATGGAATTTGCTAAGTGTGCATGGAAGCCAGGCATTTTCCACCGAGGTGTGGGTGAATGCTAATCAGATAAGCTCAGGAATGCAAGATTTTGCTTTTGTTAAGACGTCAGAAGCTTCAGGTCCATGAAATAGACGTCAGGCCCTTATACTAAAGTAAAACAAGAAACGCAAACAGGAAACGTGTGCCAACCAAAAGCAAAGAGAGGTGCCATTGCTGAGCAGGTTACGTCTACAGTGCCGCGTGTTTGACAGAAAGCCAGTATGAGCAGAGTATAAATGAAAAGGGTTTAGATTTTGTCACCCTTGTAGTTTTCTCGATAACAATTATATACAACGCCAACGCAATTGTTGAAATTACATTCTCTTCATTGCAGCCTCTATTGCTCCCCTCTTTTTGCCATTTTTTCTATTATTCTTTCTCTATCCTGCCCCTCTTTCTTTCTCTAAATGTCTCCCCAGCTTACTCTCTTCCATGTTCTCCCTTCCACTCACCCACACAGGCTGACCCACTCTCCCCTGTACTGTGTAGCTCATTCAGTAAGTTGTTCTTTTCTTTTCTCACTTTGTATTTGTGGTTCATGTAGCGCAGAGCTAGCTCAGGAACAACGGGGTCTGTACATGAGAGAACAGGATAGCTGTAATCCGGGGAAAGTGGATCCAAAGTCACACCTAGGAATTCCCTAAAAAGCAGGATATTCAGTTCTTTCCTGAACTGCAGGAGCACTGGAGCGGTCCTGATGGCAACCGGGATGGCAGTCCGGAATGCATGACAAATGATTTGATATGGCATTTGTAACGCGCCTATGAACAAGTGTTTCAAGGCGCGACGGGGCAAGGGAGGGGGCACAGAGGGAAAACAGAGACAATGATCTTACTAGGCCTGGCAACATTGAGAGATCGCACAAGTGCAGGGGAGGGTGAAGGGGAAAAGTGCGAGGGGGAGGGGGCAGTGGATTAAAACAATAACAAGACGTGCGGCCAGCAGGTGGCAGGTACAAGGGTAAGTGTAGCCAGCAAGTGTTAGATAGTGCAGGTAAGGGGACTGCAGGGTTATAGATACAGACCAAAGTGCAAGGGTTGCCAGGAGGCAGTGCGGGTGTGCAACTGGGTGGTTAGGAACTTGGGCCCAAAATCAGAGGGTAGCTAGGTGACCAGTGCAGTATCAGACAGGAAATCAGCAGGGGAGTGGAAGAGAGAAGGCAGAAGCAAAGAGGAAGGTCTTGAGGTGCTTCCAGAGATGGTTCTCGTCGAGTTTCAGAGAGGCAGAGAGGCTGTGCCAGATGGAGGCCCCAGCCGAAGAAAGTTATCTGGAGAAGCGACTGACCCTGAGGTTATTGGAGGTGGAGGAGTGAAGCAGTACCATAGCAGTAGCTTCCTGGTCTACTCCCTGTTGTATTTTAAGTGTTTTAGATGGTCTAGCTCCTGGATGTGTGTGTGTGCCACCAGAAGTGGTACGTTTGGCAGCAAGATAGGAGGGCATTCAAATACCAGCTGAATGCAAGCGATTTTAGAAAGAGCCATGTCGGGGAACGGTAGCCATTGCAAGTCACGCAGAATCGTGGTGACATGGAGGAATTCCCTCCAACCTGTTATGAGGTGTGCTGCAGTGTGATGGGCCAGCTTGGGAGGGGCTAGGTGTACGGCAGCGGGACCAGCGAGGAAGTAGCTCCCCCATAAATGCGTACAATCACAAGGGCATGTACCACAGTCCAGCGGTCCAATGGTGGGAGGAGTGGCTTAATCCCGCAGAGCAGTGTGAGTTTATATCAAGCGGTCCAACCCTTGCGTTAATATGCCTCTCGAAGGAGATGTTACTTTCTATGATGAACTCAAGGGACTTGGCAAAGGGGACCAGTTGAGTAGCGAACCCATCGAAGTGCATGTCATTCCGCCTTCTTCTGATAATTTCCTGGTGGATGGGTGACTGACGGCTTGAGCTCTAATCGTGCACTTGTTCACATGTGAATGCCGCAAGGCATTTCCGGAGGTGTTTCATGTCATGGGAAGAGTTTACTCTGAGGTGCCGCTGGGTATAGTTCTCGTTTTGGATCAGGGAGATGTTAGGATTGCCAATTTCGGAACCTGGTGGTTACAAACATAGGTTTCCATTTCCTGGAGGGAGTACTGAGCCCCAAGGAACTCCACAGGTAACTTCAGCCATTGGAAACATGTCCAGTCACATGCAGTGATCTTTTAGTTTATATATCATTTACATATCTATCATAGGGCCTCATTACACGGGCGGCGGTAAGGGTTAACGGTCACCGTTAATGGTACCAGTGACCGTTAACCCTTACCGCCTTACTACGAGGTCCCTTTGCGGGTTGGAGAATTTAACGCCTGCTTTTTGCAGGCGTTAAAAACCAACCCGCAAAGGGGCCAGGGAGCTAATTACGGTACCGCAATTTGCGGTGCCGTAATTAGCACCTTCCCCATTCCCATTATGCCCTATGGGGCAAAAATGGGAATGAGGAAGGGCAATGGGGGAAGGGGGAATTACCGCCCCACCAACCTTGGAATAGGGCGGTAATTCCCCTTTCCACCAAGGCGGTGCCGGTATTTTACCGGCATGGACCCAGGTGCTAATAGCACCTTGGTCCACCGCCGTCCGTGTAATGAGGTATATGTTTTAATTGATCAGTAGTCTGATTGGTTAAATCACAGAGTTTGCAGTGCAGTCCACAACAGCCACATTTATTTATTTGCAATTGTGAAGCACGCAGCAGCCCGGAGGCATCGTGGCGCTGGTTGCTGACAGTTTACTTAGTTACAGATGTGATGAACAGTTGCAGTCACATATACAGGCATGCAGCAGAGCGTGTAGCATGAGGATGAGGAGTCCTCGTTGGGATTTGTGTCCAGCTGAAAATGTTGCCCATGCCCATGCCCATGCCTTTGCCCAGCGAGCTGCCCGGGGGTCCGCACACCTTGACGCCCGGATGCTTCTCACACGTGGTCTGACTGCCTGGGAGAACATGATCGTGCGAGCTGTGGCGAATGCCTTCACTTCTTCCTTTGGAGCTTGCTTAATATCAACGTTTTATCAATATGGCCATAAATGCGCACTCGTTCTGCTGCATACACATTGATCCTATAGAATCAATCCCTCTCTTTAGTGGGTTTCGTAGATTTAGATGTTCTTCGTGTTTAGTTTCTTTGCCTTCTTCTGTTTACAGACTTCATTTATATATTTATGACAAATCTCACCGCAGAGAATCCCACTTGCATGGCCATCGTGGATATGATATGCTCCAATTACAGAGCAGGTTGTACTCATTTCTGAATCACCCCAGTGCTTGCCAACAGGAATCCTAAGAAACTTAAGTCGACATATGGTTCTATGAGTGCCCTCAAAGGTTGGCAATCATATTCTTAGTCAACAGAACAATTCAGCCGGCTTGGGCACTCCCTCTGGGCTCACTCCCTCTGGGCACAGAAAAGGGAGACTGCAACAAGTCGCCTCATTACAACCCAGGCGGAGGACCATGGTACTATTAACACCATGGTCCATGCCGGTGTCCGCCATGGCGGAATGGGGAATTACCACCCCATTCCAAGGTTGGCGGGGCGGTAATTCCCCATGCCGCCATGGCCCTTCCCCATTCCCATTTTTTCCCCATAGGGCTCAATGGGAATGGGGAAGGCGCTAAGTACGGTGCCGCAAATGCGGCACCGTACTTAGCACCAAGGTCCCTTTGCGGGTCCCTACTTTAATGGTTGGTAAAACCAGCCATTAAGGTCGGGTCCTGCAAAGGGACCTCGTAATTAGGCGCTAATAGGTGAAAGGCGCCGCAGCCTTTTACTGCGCCTGGGTCGTAATGAGGCCCACAGTGTGCTTGTGTATGCCACCTTTGCCTGATGCACATCTCACCATCATATCTCTGCTGGCTCCTTCCATTTTACTACGACGGACAACCCAGCGAAACTGCCCATCTGTTCCCCTCAGGGTAGAAAAAGATTCTCAAGAGAGCTAAAGACCCGCCTGGCCCGCTGCGCCTTCTGCTCAGGGATGCCCTGCAGCGTGGCAGTACCTTTAAAAGCCACCGCCTGATGCCCAACAACCAGGCCGTGGCTGCTGACTGAACACTGCCTGATGATTTGACTCTGAACGTGATGAAGCTATGCTGGCCATTCAACTGCAAGCAACATCATACAAGCTCACCCTGACCCACTAGACGACCCCCCAAGTTCAAGTTGAGTAAGGTGTGCTGAACACCCCTGCTACGCACCTCGCCTTTCAATCAAGTGTTCTGTTCGGGACACGTGTAACGGCTTCCACGTGTCCCGAGTGCTGCATAAAAACACCGTATGTGCGAAATGCGAATTGCCCATATGTTCAACTCTCTGAAAAACAAGCATTGCCAACGCCAACAGTTTTGACTTTTCTTTCGGCATGGGCTTGGCAATGTCAAAGCACTGCCTCTACTACTTCACAATAAAATGGCAATACATGAGCATACTATGGAATTGCCTGGCACATGCCTTTCTAATGCATATACAAGATCCAAACCTGTTGGCTTTACCAATGGTTGTTTTACCAGGAGCTCAGTGGAAGGAACAGATGCAAGGACACACATATAGTTTATACATCAATTGCATGAATGCACACTTGGTATAGACAATTTTATCACAGCAAGAGCTGGTTTATGACTGCAATTGTACTATAACCTTTCAGAAGACCGCTCAGAAAGCACAGAAATAGCTTAAATAGATTCCAAGGGGATGTGTTTTGGGTGGGGGAGGCAGATATTGGCCGGCACGGTCCATAGGGGCTAACAATGCCATAAGTGGTTAATGGGTGGGTAAAAATCCAAACAGCACCCAGAGGCTGTATGCCCCTTCACACCCCCCCCCTCTCTCGCCTAACTTCATTGCAAATGACAATAGTTTCTGCTTAAGCAAAGTGCTTATAGTGCCCTCCAACAGCCACTACTAATAAAAGTCGGATAAAAAAGCAACACAAATCGATCAACGGAAGTATTCTAAAGGTCAAATCTTTGGTATTGAGTTTGTGAAAAGACTGTGAACCCAGATCAGCGTGACTGTTACATGCAAGATGAGTTACAATGCCAATGGTAGGCACCAAGTTTGATTACCCTACTTAAGGTCAGGAGTAAATAGGTCTGCCATTTTGGATTGGGAATGGATTCTATAGTGTAAACTCTCAACATTTTCGTATGTTAGATGTAATAGCTACATCAACCTACCCCCAAGAATAACTTGAGGCGTGCAAAGATAAAGCATCTTCTCTAATGGTCACTGTATGTAGTTAATAAGGGGTAAGAACTTAGTTGATCATTGAACCCCAAAGAGTCAGAAACATGCTGCAGAGATCTGATTTAGCCATGCCCACCACATAGTTGAGTATTTGGGCCTGGGCTGACTCAGCCTTCCATCCTTCAGATGCTGTGGATGGTGCCGATGTTATGGATGGTGCTGATGCGTCGGATGGTGCAGAGGCTACGGATTATGCGAATGTGACGGTGGGGGTGGAGGTCCAGGGTTGGGTTTTGCAGCTATGGATCAATGGGATCATGGATATATCCTATGCACCTGTATCCCTATATATATCTGATTCCCTTTTATACCTCTATCCACCCTTTCGCTATATATTTGTATGTCACTTTGTACGTACCCACTGTCCTGCTCACGTGCATGGTCTCAGGTGCTTATACTGATGACCACCATATCTCACCACCACGCTTACTCTCTTCTATACACCATCATTCAACTAGAACACAGCTATACCCCTGATAATTCGGCCTAGCTGTTCACATACGATTTATGAGAGTTGCGATTATCTTGTATAAGAATATTGTTAACCGTTTTAGGACGGGATTGTAACAGTGTGCAGGGGACAGGAGGGTTCCCACGCTTAGATACTCTTCTCTTCTCTACATATGTGTGTTGGTGGTCCTGTGCTACGTCCACTTTCCTCCCCCGCACCTTAAGCATTTTGTGAATAACTATATAGGTACAGACAGAACATTTCAATATAAGAAGATTGGAGTGCTCCAACAATTTCCTTTCACATACGAAACACGACCCACAAACACCTCATCACCCTAATAAAACATAGCTAGCTGAAGCACATTCCGGCTAGCATAGGCGTTCCTCAGGCCTAATGCAGCCAGAACCCAGTCTGGGCGTCCACCCACCAGACTGAACACATCCAACTGACTTCCTCAGCACCACACCTATCGCTAAGGCAGCTATCATCCAACAGCTACACCAGCTGCACACATATCCGGTGCACCCACGCACCATATGACACACTCTCTCTCTCTACTGACCTGAACTATGGTTCCCTAGGGCGTTCAACCTACTAGCGCTTTGAGGTCATACCAATGATACATAAGGCGCTATATAAATGCCAAGTAACATAACATAACATAACAGAGACTGAGCAAATGAATACCATTTTATTGAGTAATAACAACGCCTGTTACATGCAGGCCTTCAAGGTGGCTTAGACTGGGGTGCAATCACTCTATGAAATCGCTGTTGTACCTACTCAGTAGTTTTCTCTGTATTATTTATTTTAACCTTTTGAGTGATCTTGTGATACATTATTAGACCATGCTTAGGGAGACCAAAAGTGCTTTCATGACCTTAAAATATACCATGAATCCCCATACGTTTTAACCCAGTTTCTATTGACATCTTTGACCCAGGAATGACTGGTAAAATAGCTCAGCGAGTTTGACTGATTGCCTTTCACATTTGTTTGCAACCACATGTTTGAAGCCAATCAATCAATGGGGTCCATTCACTTAATTAATTCGTTATTCTAAAGGCACATGCCTCCACCTATGTTAGACATGGGAAACCAGCCTTCCCTTCCGTCGAAGGAGTTCTATGGTCAGAGATCCATCAGTAGGTTTAGGGGGCACTACACCATGTTGAGCCCAGTTCAGTTAGTGTCTAGAGGGCATACAAAGATGTCCTGAGTGTTTGACTCTGTGCGTGAGTCTGCTTGGGAAAACAACCCGTGAAATATGGGGAAGATGGACGATGATCCGAGTGTCATTATTGGAAAGAACACCGGCCTGTGATTATTCTCTCTAGGGGGGGGCAGTACCCTCAATTGGGGGCTCCGGAACCCTCTCTGCGAAAGGGAATAGGATCGCTGAAAGGATGGGCGGGCACCTTCAAACTGCTTTGTTTGTTCGTGCAGCACTACTAACACTTGAGGGATGTGTTTATGTATAATACATTTATAAGTTTGGTTATGAAGAGGAACAGACGTTAACAGCTGCACATTGTGAAAGCAGAGGGGTCATCTGGTGCACGATTGGTTGGGCCACGCGGATAGGGGGCTGTCCATGTGCTGTGGGGTGCATGCACAGTTGGGTGTGCATTACACAGGAATGTTGTGCAGAGTGTTAGGCAAAGTTTGAATGCAGTACCCTCTGGGAACACTACAAACAACTATTACTACAGTTATAGGCAACCCAACCTTTGGTATACGCTTGTACTACACAGTTTTGGTAGCGTGTTGAGCAGCCAGGCTTATCTCAAGAGGGAAAATGTAAGCTAAAATGGAGTTACACAAAGATTCACAGTTACAGGTATTCAGATAAACTCTTACACTCAAGGTTTCTTGCATAAACAATTTATAATGTATGTATCAGTCAGTTATAAAGCCTTCTTCAGAAGGGAGCAATAGAATAGTAAAACACAAATATGCTTTAATACTGTAGACTTTGAGTTTCTGAATCAGACAAGGCCCTTTTGGGATGGCCCACAGACACAACCTAAACCCTGAGGTGACTTTAGTAACAAGGGGGCTGGGGACATTAATACCTTACTGTTGGTATTCAGAATACTCTTTAAAAGTTGGTAAAAAGCAAAGGTTATTAGAACACAAGAGACCACAAATATTCTTAAGCAGTGCAGATACTTTTTGATTTCACTAGAAGAGTCATTCAATTCAAAAGGCTAAGCCAAAGTCAATGGGCAAACGTCTTGGATAGGATAAAGCACTTCTGGTATGTAATGGAAAAATCTTTGCACACGTTCTTAGGAGTCTTTGAAGAAAAGAAGAATCAATTGTAGGGCCACAAGCTGAGTAGACTTGTGAGTTGTGGAAATTACAAGCACTACAGAGTAAGAGGTAAGTTCTCTTAGACTTGTTTTACAGTACCTTGGTAAAGAAGAAAAGATGCAGCTGATGACATCTGTTTCTGTGCAGCTCTGCAGATCTCACTGTTCTTGGGTCTCAGTCCTGGGAACAAGAGGAAGGATGTTGGGGGACTCCTGCACTACACCAGTACTGTCGAAACTGGAAACCGGCAAACTTTATTTTCAGTGGCTGTTTCACGTTTCAGCTCCTTGCAGTATGGCAAATAGCAATAAGCCTGGTTCCTGGCTGTCAAGGTGGACTTTCCTCACATATGAGGTCCCGCACTCAACAGAGGGTGGTCAGGCTTGGTCAGTCCTGCTTCGTGGGAGTCCAGAGGATATTCCAAAAGCTTTAGGCCAATTTACAAGCAACGCACACAATCTGGTGTCCCTCTCCCTGGCTCTACGGTTTCCTGCAGCAACTCTGAGGAAATTCTTCCAGCTCCGAGATGGGTGTCCAGGTGGCTTACTTGGGAGTTGATTGGTCCCACCAACTCAAACGGAGAAGTCGTCCTTGCAGGGCTTCTCTGTCGATGTGAACTTGGCAAGTAGTCACTGCAGCAGGGCTTCACCAGGCAAACCAACGATCCAGGAGTTGCAGAGGCGTCCTCTTCAAGCTCTTCTTCGGTTCCTTCGTCCAGTGGTCGACTCTGCCTTACAAGCCGAAAGACTTGCCTTTTATTCAGTTCTCTCCCATTCATTCCAGCCTAGCTGTCACTCACCCAGCAGGGTGGCTGTAGTTGCTAGACAGTCAGCCAGCCAATCACCATAGAGTGCATTTGGGTCTCCTAGGAGACTAAGCACAGGAAGTTTCCGGCAAATCCCTCACTTCCTACCTACCCCAGACACTCGGGCATCAGAGGCGGGTTTCTCTCAGAAACACTTCCAAAGGCAAAATGAACAAAGAGACCAAACCTGGTTTGGCGTGCAGAGAAACTCTCTAGAAGGACCTTTCCACAAAGACCTGGCGAAAAAAGAAGACCGGGCACCATTTTAACAAGGATGGCCGGACGCCATTTTGAAAAAGATGGCTCCTGCAGTTAACATTACTGGGTCCGCGAACAGTCGCGGTAAATGCTAACCTAGGTAGTTCAAAACAAAACCACTGCCACCAGCCAGTCACTTGAGGAAAGGGTAACATAAAATATGTTACATGAGCATTTAGACACACGGGATCCTAAGTAACCCTCCAGCACTCTATTGTAAAATAGGGTATGCTGGGTCTAGCAGGTACAATGCTAAGTCAAGCCAATTTCACTTTACTGCTCTGGGAAACAGTAGTTGATCTGAGAGAAGGTAATTAAACCTTGGGAAATCTCAAAGACTTCCCAGTGGCACTACACTGAAGGTGCCTTGTATCAAATTTGTAAAATATTATGCCTATGGGTATGGTTATACTCCATATCTAAAAGAAACAAACACAGAAAACACATTGAATTGAAAAGTTCAAAGTCCCAAAGTTTAGCAAAAGAGCTGGAGGGCCCTAAGGTGGGAGAAATTGGCGCATTTTTCAGAATTCTCCCTAACACAGAGCAACCCACAAGCAATGTCCCCACACTTTATCAAGCACCTAAAGTCATATATGGCTTTGCATGTATGCTTTACATAAACAGCCTTGGATTGCATGTCAAACCCACTCACACCGGGTCTCTGGGGGCCTAATTAATTCATATTTTTTAAACTGGAAACTCCATTTGTCAATACATTACCTAACATACATTCATTAAAAACAAGGATCTTTTTTTCCAGACAATTTTACATGATTAAAGTAGAAACTCTGGCTCTGGGGTAAGTTGCTCTGTAGGGCAACACCTTATAATCCCAAAATTAAAACGAGGAAAAAAATGATAATGGTGGATTATTGTATCTGAGAGTACATGGGTGTCGCAGGTCTCTGGAAACAATGTGTTCATTACTTTCTGATATGCTTTTTTATACCCTTGCATCCTCCCCTCAACCAACCCTTGTTTTTCTGTCTATCCATTAATCTTGTGATTTGACAATGTTCTTTGTGGCATGATGCTTTAACATTTGTGCAAATTTCTGATTATACCTATACTGTTGTCACACATTTTTTGACACATTTTTTGTTATTTTTACTTGATGTTAAATCAGCCCAGATTTAGAAAAGGCTCAGAGCAAGCCGAAACATGTTATCGCTTATGGGCTTCACTTCACCATTAAATGTGTGACAATACAACACAATTAAATGATCTTATAACTGGTGGCGCTGAGTCCTGGAATTTCTTCTATTCTGCAATTTTACATGATTACCTGCACAATTCATGCTATACTCTCCAACCAGTCTATTATAATTCTTTCTATAGCTGTGCAAATAGGCACATTCTAAAATAACATGATCACTAAGACAAGTACAGGTCAACTTAAATTCACTTATGTTCTCTAACATCCTTGTAGGCAACATCACATAGTCAATCCATGTGTGTTTGTCACCATTAAACCATGTAAACTAAGGGATCAGTGTTACCCTGCTGACTAATTATCTGTGCCAAATCATATTCTGTAAAGAGGTTCAGCCAATTAGTCGGATTATATTCCATGTCGTCTGCACTGGGTAACAGAACCCTAACACCATGTTGATATTATATTGGTTACCCGCAAACGGATCCTTTACCTTTGATAACATTTGATAGTTCAGATCCACACGCAACAATATAGATTCTCTCCATATAATAAATTAGCCAGTGATCAAGGATCGCCTCTACATTACTTAGAATGTTTCCAGTCATTGTGTTACCAGGAGGATTATACACATTTAAGATCCGAACTTTCTGGCACAAAGTTCCCTCTTTTAAAGTAAACAAATAACTGACAGAGGACATTTGGCCAAAAAGACCATGTAAGAGGATTCAATTCAACACTACAGCTAAGTCAATGCCTAGTCTGGGATACTGAATGGAAACCCTTATTGATATATCTTTATGTCCAGTTCATGCGTTCTGGATGACTACCCCTATATAACACCCCTCTCTTGGAATCCTCCTGACCCCACTGAGCCAAGAAGTACTTCTGTTTTGCAAGTTAAAAAGGTTTATTTGATAATTTAAACAATATATATATATATCACACTTTATAATAATTTAATAATTGAATATGACACTTAATATGAGCAGTAATCAATAATGGATAGTCTGGTACTGGCACACTTGTGAATAGGAACAGAAGAATAAGGTGGTAGAGAATGCTTTATATAAGTTCAGATGGATGTAATGTTGAATGAAAAATGCAATACAGAAAATACTCAATATGATTTCAACAAAACAATGTAATCACTTTTCTCTGGCAATCCCCTCCCCCCTTTATGCAATGCAAGGAAATGGAAGGAAAGCACACAGTTCTCAGAAATGCACTCAACTGTAATTTAGTTCACCCCAGCAAGCTTAGACTACAGAAGTTGGAAACACAGGCCCAAAATGATTTTATATGTGCTGGCAATGAAGTGAAAAATATGCTAAAACGCTTTTAATTCCCTCTTGAGGTTCCGGGTGAGTGGTATTCTAGTTAATCTTAGTCCAGGTTCACTCTAGCAATGATTCAGGGATGGTTCTTAAGAGGCAAACGAAATTTTAGCAAGGAAAGCAAGAACTGCTGTTTTCACACGTGGATAAATTTGCAAATCGTGGCAAATTCGTGAGTGCGTTTTTCGCGATTGCGGCAGAAGTATCGGGGGTAGGAATGCAGAGGAAAGTTACTGCAAGTCTCTAGGGCAAACGGTCACGGAGATATGAGCGATTAAATAAAGGTAGTTTTTCGGATTTGGAAGGTTAAAATTCAAAAAGACAAGTGACAGCTAGCAACTAGAAAATGACAGGTGACAGCTTTACAAATGACAGGTGACAGTTAGGAGGCAGTTCTACTTAGATTAAAATAGATTGAATTATATTATTTTAACTAAGAGATTGGTTCTGCACAGTCTGCTGGGTACTCACAATATATTTTGGAAATAGATGGGCCTCGCCACGGATCTGGTCAGGTTTTAGACTGGACTCTGGTCTGGTCTCTGCACTTCACAGTGATCTGGGTCAGCTCTCTGGTTCTGCTAACAGTGGTCTGGGTCAGCTCTGCTCTGCTGGTCTAGCCTCTCTGGATTCTGGAGATTGATGGATTTGAAGTCTGGATCTCTGGATGTGGTATGGTCCGGCAGAGCGCATTGCAGCAAATGGAATTGAATGTCCCTATCTGTCCTGACTGTCTGCTTTTATGTGTTTTGAAAATGGGTGTGTGTGCAGCATCACTAGGCTCTACCCCTCTCCACTTGTCATTGGCCACTTCCTCCTCTTCCCCTTGATTGGGGGAATGAAATGAAGTGTCATCATGATGAGGTCTGTTTATGGTACAGAGAACCCACCCCTGTCAAATTACACACAATCTATATTTTGACCCAAAAGACATATTTGCACAGGTACACATTTGTTTAAAATTACATGCACCCATCACATATCACAGGAGGTATACCCTGTCCAAATCTGCTCTTCCTGGGAGCTTGCATTCAGAAATGGCAACATATTTCACTTTTTGGTCAAGTTACCAATATCAGATTCTTACTCAAATTTATACACATGTGCGCAAGGAGTATGGACATTACTTGATGAAGTGTCAGATTTTTAACATGCATACATTTGAAGTAATACCCTCTTAACTGCTAGTTTGCCCCCAGATCATGCCACCGGTTCTAAAAACCTCTTAAAATGTTGGCAGAAAAATCACAAGAATTATGGTATCATTTAAATAATTATGACAAGTCCGTACTATGAGTTATTCATCTTTTTCTAAAACCATATTCTGGCTACAGGGGTGTGTCTTTTCAGGTCACATGGTACAGAAACCAGTCTTTCCACTTTCTTCAAGCTCAGCCTCTGTCTCCAGTTTCTCCCCCTCCCAGTTTCTGCCAAGAGGAAGCCATTTTTATTACCCCTGCAATAAACCATCTGCCTGGGCCCTGGAAGGCCCATTGTTCAAGAGGAACCATTTATGGCCACTTCCATAAACCCTCTGCCTGGGTCCTATGTTTAGCCTCTAGCAGTCCCTTGGTAATCCAATCAGAGAAGTGTCAGATCCCTTTTGGTGGGAGCAGCAAAAGGCAGGTAGGCATGGGAACACAGCAGTTGTGCAAGTCTCAACTCCTGTCGGGGGTAGCTGGTGGGCAGAATTCAGTTCCTTAAGCCAGGCCCCAGCTAAAATGTCACTTTTTGTTACCCAGTTTAAGTCAAGACAATGTTTACATATGCAGCTAGAATGCTGATTCTAAGTCCAAAACTATGGCATTTCAACAGTGACAACTATGTGCCACTCAAAAGTAGGTCACTCAGTTAATTTAAACATTTTCGATTTTTGGTAGTTTTAAATCCAGTTTCAGTTAGGCTGCTGCAGACCTGCAGAGCTCAGCCAGTCTTGTTATGAACATTCAAGTCACTTCAGAATATAACTTTACATTGGATCCACCTCTCAGTAAGTCTTTCTTTGGCATGCTTTGGGTTCATCTATTCAGTTTTACATGAAAAAGAAAAGAAAAGTCTGGTGCTGTTTTAAAACGCCGGCTTTCTGATAGTGGTGAGTACTGGTACTGCACTCATTTTTGGGATTTAAGAAAATGAGTTCCCCACAATTCTAGGTTGCTTTTGGCAATCAGCATTGCCATTCCCAATGGTTTCAGGCTACTGTGTGGGTAGTCCAATGGTGGTTTTAGGCAGTGCCCATCCATGCCCATAACATCGGCAAAATGGGTGGCAGCCTATTCTTCATGCATTTCCCTGTGCATTTTCTGGGAAGCTCTGGCCATCATGATGTTTTCCATGTCAGTACTGCACAGTTTTTGAGGTAGGGCTCGGATGTATGGGTAAAAACATCCCACAAGCCCCCCTCTTGCGATGGCCATTCTGTTTCACTGATGGAACTCGCAAGACCTGGGATGTTTCCTCATCTTCTTCCAATAGATGGCACAGTTCAGCATCTTTTTCTCCATCCGGTCGGATCGATCGGTTCTCCTCGCCGGTCCTGATGGGAGTATTGGGCGGTACTGTGCCCCTTGCGTCTCTGCTCCCGGTCTCCGGATCGTCCTCCTTGGCCCGTCTCCAGGTTTTCTTTCTCCTAGGACGACAAAGGAAGAGCGGCAATACCTATTCATAGACATTTTTCCCCCACCATTGATATAGTGGGGTGGCATATAAATTTATAGTCAAAACATATGGACATGCACATTTCTTTTTGCATTCAAAAACGAAAACACCCACATTGAGAAACTTAGAATTTGATAGGCGATATGTAGGATATTTTAAGTTAGAACTGAATTAATCTGAGACAGTACCCTCTAGGATTCCAGAGGATTCCTTCAGTTGTTGCAGAGTGTGCCTGGGATGGCAACACTTCAACTGGTTAATGTGTACCCACTTGTCTTCCCCCTCTGCCAAACCGCCTTTGGGGATGCGGATCTTGAAGGCCACAGGGGAGATTTTGTCTATAACCTCAAAGGGTCCCTTCCATGTAGGCAAAAATTTTCGCTGTTTGGCCTGGTTCCTTTGGAAATTGTATAGATAGACCCGGTCCCCCACCTGATATTCCTTCCTGGAAGTTTTCAGGTCATAGTGGGTCTTCATGCTATCAGCTGATCTTTCTAGATTCCGCTGAGCATAAGCAAAAGCATGTTGAAGGTGTTTCCTTAAATTCTCCACATAGTCATGAGTTGTGGAGGCATTTATCAGTGTCTGCTCTTGGGTCCTGTAGAGCAAATGCTGAGGAAGCACCATCTTGCGCCCAGTCATCAACTCAAATGGTGACATTTTGGTTGCAGATGAAGGGGTAGATCTGATGGCCATTAGGACCAGAGGTAATCGGATATCCCAACTTGGCCCAGAATCTGCCACAAACTTCTTTAATATGCTCACAATGGTTCGGTTATATCCCTCTACTGCCCCAGAAGAAGCTGGCCTGTAAGCAATGTGTAGCTTTCTCTTGACCCCCAGTATCTCCCACATCTTTGTCATTACTTCACTGGTGAAGTGGCTACCTCTGTCTGACTCAATCCTTTGAGGTAGACCAAAACGGGAAAAGATGTGGTTAATCATCAAGGCAGCTGCCGTTTCTGCCTTGCAGTTGAGGGCTGGGAGACATTCCACCCACTTGGTAAACAAGTATGTCACAGTCAACATGTACTTATTCCCCCTAGCAGAGCGAATCACAGGGCCTACAAAGTCGATTTGTAAATCTGACCATGGCAGTGTCATCCCCCTCTTTTGGAGAGGTGCACGGTGCGTGAGGGATGATGGCTGAAATTGTGCACACACAAGACACCCCTTCAAGTATTGGCCGAGGTCCTGCCCCATGTGTGGCCAGTATGCAACCTCTCTTAAGATTTCCAATGTTGTGTGAAACCCCCTATGACCGGCGGTGGCCGCATCATGGGCGTGACTTAACATCAGGCTTCGGAATGAGGTAGGAACCACCCACTGATCGTGGCCCGCATTGGATTTCCTTACCAGCAAACCGTCTTGGATTCGGAACATTTTTGGACATTTCATCAACACTCTTAGGTCCTCTTTCCCAATGTAATCGGTATCCGTCAGGGGAAAGTTCTCAGGGTCCTCAAGGTGCTGGTAAAACTTACCAATAATTGGATCCCCCTTCTGAGCTGTAATCAAATCAGCATCAGGGGTCTCCTTACTCCATTGTGCAATTGAAAGGTCGTTGTGAGCATTTGTCTGGGACCTAGTGATAGCAGTGACCTGGATTTCCCCCAACAGGGACTCAATCTCAATTAGATCCCCTTGGATGGCCCCGGTTTTGGCCAGCTGATCAGCTAAGTCATTTCCAGTTTTGTCTGGTCCCTCTACTTTGGAATGACCCTTGATCTTTCTCCAATAGATGGTCATCTCATTCGAGGTGACCAGATCATCAATGTTTTGGATCAACTTCCCATGTTTCAAGGGTTTGTTATTAGCACATAACATGCCTCTGGTTTTCCAATTAACCAGGTGCTCCACGAACCTGTTCCGTACATAATCCGAATCTGTGATTATGACCAGTTCGTGGAGTTGATGCTGGACAGCAGTGAGGATGGCATGATGCACAGCCATCAATTCTGCCACCTGACTACTTCGGGGACCAATTTTGTATCCAGCGGAGGGTTCTGGGGACTCATTCACCCATGCATTCCCTACACCGGCCACCAGTTCTTTCTCCCCGTGGTTGTCAACATGGTACGAGCATCCATCCACATACACAGTGGGCATTCCCTCACACTTGTCTTCTTCAAAGACTTTGTGGGGGGAATTAAGGTATGCCTCCATGCTGTCCTTTATTTTTAGACTTTCGTCCTCAAGACAGTTTTCTCTGGCACAATCATGCAAGTCAGCCAGACCTTGCGCGAGGGGACTCTTCTTGTTTTGGAAATATCGTACCTCCACAGGAAAGGCTTGCATTGACAGAATCCAGGAAGTAATTCCAAAATTACTCACATTTCCGGCCCGGATTCTGTCACTTTGGAGATATTGCAGAGGCTGGTGTGGAGTCTCCACTATGATGTGTTCCCCCTGGATAAATGGGCGGTAATTCTTCAATGCCCACACCGTTGCCAGGAGTGCCTTCTCACAATCGTTGAATTTTTCCTCCACAGAGGATAAAGTTTTGCTCGCATAGGAGATTACTTTATTGACCTTGTCATGCTTTTGGTATAATACTGCTGTCAAGCACGTATTAGAGAACCCCGTCTCCAGGAAGAACTCCTTGTTTCTGACAGGGTAAGCTAGGCAAGGCGCTTGTGAGAGGCTTCTTTTGAGTTGTTTTACTGCCTCTGCTTGTTCTGGACCCCATTCCCACTTGACCCCCCCTTCAGGAGATGAATCAGGGTTCTGGTGATCTCTGCGTAGCCCTCAATGAACTTTCTGCTGTAATTAGTCAGTCCAAGGAGGCTCCTTAGTTCCCGCAGAGTTGTGGGGTCTTTCAGTTTCTGAAGTGCTTCCACTTTCTTTTCCTGGGGCAGAGACCCTGAGGAGTAATCTCATGCCCCAAGAAATTAACACGGGTTCTACACCACTGTGCTTTCTGAAAGGAAAGTTTTGCTCCGGCGGCCCTCAACTGGGTCAGAACATAACGGATCTCCGCTATGTGTTCCTCCACAGATGAACTTTTGATGAGGACATCATCTACATAAGCCAAGTTACCCCTCGCACCCAGGTTGGGCATGGCCTTATGTAGGAAAATATTGAACTCATTACCGGAGTTAAGGTATCCGAAGGGAGTCCGGGTCCATGTATACTGCTGGCCCCCGAAGGTAAAAGCCAGTTTGTATTGGTCCTCCCTACTGACCGGCACGGTCCAGTATCCATTGGTCAGGTCTATTGCAGTGAATACCTGTGACCCCTGGATCTGGGCCAGCCCTTGGTCAATGTAGGGCAGAGGCCATCGGGAAGTATGGACCCGTTTGTTGAGCTCCCTGAGGTCGGCGCAGAGTCTCCACTGGCCGTTTGGCTTTAATATTCCCAGCACCGGATTATTGAAGGTGCTGTGAACTGGACGGATTATTCCCCTGGACTCAAGGTTCTTAATTATTTCAGTAAGGGACTCCATTGATGCGAGAGGCAAGTGATATTGCTTCACAAACACTGGAGTCATGCCAGGGTCCGTGGGGATTGTTGTTGTGTGGATGTCAGTGCGGCCACAGTCATATGAGTCTACTGCAAAGAGATCTTGGAAATCCAAGAAAACTTGTTTCAACTTTTGCTTTTGTTCCAGAGTCACACAGGCATCAGCTAGGTTGACTCTCTCTTCCACCATCTGCCTGAAGCCTGGAAAGACTTCTGGTTTGGCTATCTCAGCGGCCTCCTCCAGCTGGGTGGAGAAGTTCCTGGTCAGAGTGCTGATTTGGACTGGAGGCTTCAGGTGGGAAAGGCAGCCCTCATGGACCTGGAAAATCACCTCATCCCTTCTGAAGTCACAAGTCACATCTTCCTTACCATAGGGGCAGGAAGTGTACACCAGGAAGTTCCCCCCATGCCGGGTAAAAATCCTCTCTGGTGTTGTATTGTCCTCACTGTCACTGTCGAAGCAGTCTTTGGGGATTGGCCCTAACAGTTCATTACCTAAATCGATGGAAAAATGTCGGTCATCAACCGCCATTCCAATAATGGTGCCTGCGGCTAGAGTAATACTCTTTAAGTCGCTGTTATCCACCTCTATTAGAATGGTGTCATGTTCTATGTTGACTATTGGTGTTGGGTTTACCCCTAACCCTTGCTGTTGGAGAGAAGCATTTAGATGTATGTAAGCATCAGGGTTTTTCAAATGTTGTCCTCTTTTAGCTTTCACTTCCAGGGAGAATTGTCGGGTCCTTTCTGGGATGGTGACTTCCTCTTTGATCTGAATTTCAACTGCATAAGGTAGCAATTGAGCTGACGTAAATGCTTTTTCTGGATCATCAAAGCCCATGGGATTATCCGCTAACCGGGACCAAGCTTTGAAGTTTATTAGGTCCAAACTAATGGCAAAGCGATTGAGAATGTCACTGCCTAAGTAAAAGGCGGCAGGGACGTCTCGTACGACCCAACAATTGTGGACTATGCTCTTGTTGCCAATGGAGATTTTGAGCATACACCTGCTTGGCAGAAGATGTTTGGAATTAGGTGCTTCCAGGTCCATTTCCCATTTGTCTATCAGTTTGAATGTGGGAATGGCTGGATCTTTTGGGAGTTGGCGAAACATGGCTTCGCTGATGAAGCTCTTACCGTTGTTCACACACACTCGAGCGAGAACAGAGTCCTTCCCATCATTTAACTGAACAGGGATGAACAACTGCTCTCCAATTTGCTGAATATCAGCCAGGCTCTGAGCTGATTTCACATCTTTCTGGACTATAGGAGTGGGAGTTTCTGATTGTGGATTGGTAAAGAATGTCAGGGTGTTTCCTTCCAGTGTGGAATACCACCTTAAACTGGAAGGAAGGTTGATTTTCAGAAATAGAGAGGACCCTCCATCACCAGTCTGTTGTCCTACTGCTATTACCGTCACGTCTGGAATTTGGTTATTCTGGAAGTGGAATTCTACTTGGTCAGATTTTTGTTCAACCATGTGGCATGTGCCGTTTAAACTAACATGGTTGACACTCTGTTTTAATTTTATGGGTCGGTTAGTCTGGGTCCAGAGGACCTTGTTTACGCAATCTATTAGGGGTGACAACCTTCTCAGGAGGTCATTCCCTAGTAAACAAGGGATGCCCTCTGGAGTCACAACTATGACTGGGTGTTTCAACTTGTGTCGCCCAATTTTAATGTCCAAATCTGCCGTCCCCTCGACGGGAATTTCCTTCCCGTCAAAGTTCTGGAGTTGTCCAGGAAGTGAGGTGAGAGGAATTTGGTAATTCCCTCCCCTTCCTGCATTCAGTTCATCAAAGGCCCTTCTGGACAGAAGGGTAGCTTGAGATCCAGTGTTCACCAGTGCCAAAATTGTACCCTGCCCCTGTACTTGTACCGGAGCATAGTATCTTCCCTCCTTCTCCTCAAGGGGGCACAGATAATGCACATTTTTGGACAACTGGTGGGCTAACTTTCTAGTTTTGGACATCGCTAGCGAAGAGATTTGGGCAGAATTCTGTGGAGAGCCTTGGGAATCTGAAAGAAAAAGTTGGCAACTGGAGATCAGAGCCATTGTGGGTTCCCCTGGCTCCGGTTCTGGGCCGCCCCCCCCTTTTTGGAGGCAGTCATCAGGATGGGTTTGAACCAGGAGATTTTCTTGCTGTTGGTTCTGGGATGAGATGGTGGGTGGCGGTAGCTCAGTCTCCACATCTCCCCAGTCTGGATTTGCATCCCTAGGGACCCATTTTTCTTTGGGAGGAGTTCTCCCCTCTCTGAAGGAGAAGATCCTTTTCCCAGGATCTTCTGAGGATCCCTCTCCCTCAAATTGGAAGATCTGTACCTCCTCCTCAAACTGAGTCTGTTTGGGTCTTTTGTTTCTCCTACCCCCCTCTGCCCCTTAGGAGACAGACTTTCAGGGGCAAGAGATTTTGTTTCCGGTTCCTGGGTTTCCAGGGGCTGTTTACAAGTGAGGAAGGAAGCTTCCTCCCAGGCTTTACACCCCCCTTCCCTTTGTGCCTCCTCCCTGGGAACCGGTAAATTATCGGGGTGCTGCCCCCGTCATTGTTCTGGAGCACCAGGTCCAGAGTTGGGTGCGTTCTGCGCCGGCATGCCGATCTGAGGGTTCTGCTGAGCCCTCAGTATGTGACCCAGATCCCGCGCCATGTTTTGAACCTGGCGCTCTAACTGGGAAACCCGCTCAGGCTGATACGGGGCCCTGTTTTCTCCCCTGGGCTGATCCCGGGAAGGGTAGCTATCCCTTCTTTGGTAGTACCCCTGGTTGGGAAGATTTGGATACCCCTCCACCCTTGGCCTCCCCTCTCCCGGATTAGGTTGTCTGGGCTCAGGGAATTGGGGAAAGAAGGATAGATGATTTTGGGGCTGGAAATTGGGTGGATACCTGGGGAAAAAGTTCTGCCCAGGATTTGGTGAGTTTCTGCCCTCCGGTGGGAAGTTAGGAGGGAAGTTCCCTGGGTTAGGTGCTTGACTGGATCCCCCCCCTTGGGCTGGAGGAGTCCACACATAACCCAGGATGGGTCGATTTCCCTTGTAACGGGGACTTACATAATCAGGAGAGCGAGGGACCCCATTTGTGGGACTACCTCCTTGACTCCCTGTTTGTGACTGGCCCGAGGACCTCCTGGGCCTAGCATTATTAGGTGCAGGTAGGTTTTTAGGCCCCCCATCTCCAACTCTAAAACGGGGGTGACCTTTACCTCTGCCACCTTGGCAGCAGCAGGGGTGTTGTTGGCTTTGGGATTTTTTTGCTGGTTTTTGTTTTCCACCGGTTTCTGCACCTCATAGATCTGGGTCGCCTGTTCAATGACCCATTCTAAAGATCTTTTCTCGTGAAAATCCCTCACAAGCTGGGTCATTATGTATTTGGGCAAGGCATGGAGAAACGTATTAATAAATTCTCTGCTATCCGTGCGCACCCTTCTGGTGGTCTGCGCAAAGGCACGTTTCAGTTCTTGCACAAACTCTTGTGGGGCCTGATCCTCCCCACACTGCAAATTGTAGGCTGCCTTGCGAGCCTCTTAGGGATTTCTGTGAACAGAAAAATGTTTCAAGATGGCCGCCTTATAGGTGGACCATCTTAAATGATTTTGGTCCTCCAGCCCCGCAAAGAAACTGGAGTATTCTGGGGAGAATGTCCATTTGACGTACTGGATGCAGCTACTGCTGTCCTTCAAATGGAAAGTCTCCATCATTTTCTCATAGAGCTCCAAGTGTTCCCAAACAGAGTACTTGGCGTTCTTATGATAAGGCGTGATGACACTCCTGATTGCCTTAATCTGTTTCAATTGGTCCTTAATCAAGGCCCTTTTTTGCCTTATTGGCCTTTTTGGTTCGGGTAACCCTTGTCCATTCGTCCTCTGACTCAGAGGCACTGCTCCCAGAGGTTCTTGTCTGATCTTCCAGGTTTTCCCGGATTCTGCGAGCCTGGGAATGGCTGGCAGAATGTGGGGACCTGGTCTCCTGTGTCCTGTACCGCTCAGAGGAGTCTTCAGATCCCTCCTTGCTGCCAGGATTTGATGGGTACCCCCCCCACTGACCTAACTGGGCAGAGGTTTTCAGGATGCCCTTAATGGGCCTACTCTCCTGGGGTTCCCCGCCAAATTGCACTGTGCTTGGGTGCCCATACCCGGATGCCCGCCCCTCCATTCCTGGGTGGTACTGGCCTATGAGCCCCATGCTTCTGGCCGGATAGTAATCTGCCATCCCTGTGGCCCTGTGCTCATGTGCGCCAGGGGACATGGGGGTGGCAGAGTCCAGGGACTGAGAGAAATAAAGGCCTCTGGTACTAGGGCTCCTGGGGTTATGCTCAGGAGTTTCTCTTTCCCAGCGAACCTCATCTCTATCCGCCCCTGCTCCCTGTTGCAATGCAAGAGCCTGCGCCTTCAGTTCCTCAGTTAAGGCCTTACTAGACTCTATCAGTCTCTCCTGCATCGCTACCTGTTGTTGGAGTCTATCATTGTGCTGGCAGAGAGCCTCATTCTCTCTCTGCGTTTCCTGATTGCTCCTGGAGCACTGGGCCAGTCTTTGCTGCAGGAGGGTTACCTCCTGAGCTGTGTCCCTATTGGCCTGCTCCTTTCTTGCCAGAGCATCCTCCACCTTCCTGGTGTGCTCTAACAAGTTCTGGTGTTCTTTTTGGAGGTCACCCAGTCCCTGGAGGGCCAGGTGATTTTCTTCCTTTTTTCTCCTTAAGTGGCAGACTTCCTGGCCTAAGGTGTCCCTTTCCTGACCAAGAGCTTGAATTTGTGACGCCAGGTCGTCCCTTTGCCTTTGGAAGGCACCAGCTTTCTGGCGCTCCTGATCAAACTCTGCCTGGGTATCCAGGTCTTTCAAAATCAGTTTATTGCTCTCTGCCTTCTCCCTATCTAGGTGGCTTTGCAGGGTGACTACCTGCTCAGCACATGCCCTATTGAAGTCTAACTGTTGCTCCAGCTTTTTCTGGCTCTGCAGTAGGGAGTCCAAACCTTCTTGGTACTCCTTCTCCAAGGCCAGAAATCTGGTATCCTGGTCAGCCTTTTCCTGTTGCAGGATGTCCATATCCCTCTTTATTTTAATGATGTGCTGTCTACTCTCATTTTCTGACTCCTGGCTCCCCTGCAGCCTCTGCTCAGAAGAGACCAGGTCAGATTGGACCTTCTCTAACGCCATCCGTCGCTTATTCGCCAGATCTTGGCTTTCAGTACATTTATCCTGCATGTCTCCCATATATAGGTACAGGTATGCCGCTATCCTAACCATCTTGTCTTGTTCATCCTTAGCTTTAGGAGCCATGTATAGTTCACTCAGGACCACATGTAGGGGACCCTGATCTCCCCATATATCTGACCCTGTTTCAGTGACCTGTTGCGTGATGGCCTACAACCAGACCATGCGGTCCTGGTGAGTCCACTCACCTCTCACAAATAACTTATGTAAGAAGTGCTCTCTGGCTATTTTCATGTCTACTAAGGTCGTCATTCTAGAGATTGGTCTCTGTCCTGACTTACAGAAGTTTATATTTTATTTTTGCAAAACAGACCTTTTCCTTAGAGCGTTCCTTTGAGGAGTGCTTTACAGCGTAACACAGCGTGGTGATCCGACCGGATATGTGTATCTGGTCAGCTGGCACGCTGTATTAATCTGCACAAATGGTAGATCTAACCCAAACGTCCGGCCCGAGCCCCCAATTTGTAAGAGGATTCAATTCAACACTACAGCTAAGTCAATGCCTAGTCTGGGATACTGAATGGAAACCCTTATTGATATATCTTTATGTCCAGTTCATGCGTTCTGGATGATTACCCCTATATAACACCCCTCTCTTGGAATCCTCCTGACCCCACTGAGCCAAGAAGTAGTTCTGTTTTGCAAGTTAAAAAGGTTTATTTGATAATTTAAACAATATATATATATATATCACACTTTATAATAATTTAATAATTGAATATGACACTTAATATGAGCAGTAATCAATAATGGATAGTCTGGTACTGGCACACTTGTGGATAGGAACAGAAGAATAAGGTGGTAGAGAATGCTTTATATAAGTTCAGATGGATGTAATGTTGAATGAAAAATGCAATACAGAAAATACTCAATATGATTTCAACAAAACAATGTAATCACTTTTCTCTGGCAATCCCCTCCCCCCTTTATGCAATGCAAGGAAATGGAAGGAAAGCACACAGTTCTCAGAAATGCACTCAACTGTAATTCAGTTCACCCCAGTAAGTTTAGACTACAGAAGTTGGAAACACAGGCCCAAAATGATTTTATATGTGCTGGCAATGAAGTGAAAAATATGCTAAAACGCTTTTAATTCCCTCTTGAGGTTCCGGGTGAGTGGTATTCTAGTTAATCTTAGTCCAGGTTCACTCTAGCAATGATTCAGGGATGGTTCTTAAGAGGCAAACGAAATTTTAGCAAGGAAAGCAAGAACTGCTGTTTTCACACGTGGATAAATTTGCAAATCGCGGCAAATTCGCGAGTGCGTTTTTCGCGATTGCGGCAAAAATATCTGGGGTAGGAATGTTCCTAGGAAAGGTAAGATTCTAAGCTTTCAGAGGAAAGTTACTGCAAGTCTCTAGGACAAACGGTCACGGAGATATGAGCGATTAAATAAAGGTAGTTTTTCGGATTTGGAAGGTTAAAATTCAAAAAGACAAGTGACAGCTAGCAACTAGAAAATGACAGGTGACAGCTTTACAAATGACAGGTGACAGTTAGGAGGCAGTTTTACTTAGATTAAAATAGATTGAATTCTATTATTTTAACTAAGAGATTGGTTCTGCACAGTCTGCTGGGTACTCACAATATATTTTGGAAATAGATGGGCCTCGCCACGGATCTGGTCAGGTTTTAGACTGGACTCTGGTCTGGTCTCTGCACTTCACAGTGATCTGGGTCAGCTCTCTGATTCTGCTAACAGTGGTCTGGGTCAGCTCTGCTCTGCTGGTCTAGCCTCTCTGGATTCTGGAGATTGATGGATTTGAAGTCTGGATCTCTGGATGTGGTATGGTCCGGCAGAGCGCGTTGCAGCAAATGGAATTGAATGTCCCTATCTGTCCTGACTGTCTGCTTTTATGTGTTTTGAAAATGGGTGTGTGTGCAGCATCACTAGGCTCTACCCCTCTCCACTTGTCATTGGCCACTTCCTCCTCTTCCCCTTGATTGGGGGAATGAAATGAAGTGTCATCATGATGAGGTCTGTTTATGGTACAGAGAACCCACCCCTGTCAAATTACACACAATCTATATTTTGACCCAAAAGACATATTTGCACAGGTACACATTTGTTTAAAATTACATGCACCCATCACATATCACAGGAGGTATACCCTGTCCAAATCTGCTCTTCCTGGGAGCTTGCATTCAGAAATGGCAACATATTTAACTTTTTGGTCAAGTTACCAATATCAGATTCTTACTCAAATTTATACACATGTGCGCAAGGAGTATGGACATTACTTGATGAAGTGTCAGATTTTTAACATGCATACATTTTAAGTAATACCCTCTTAACTGCTAGTTTGCCCCCAGATCATGCCACCGGTTCTAAAAACCTCTTAAAATGTGGGCAGAAAAATCACAAGAATTATGGTATCATTTAAATAATTATGACAAGTCCGTACTATGAGTTATTCATCTTTTTCTAAAACCATATTCTGGCTACAGGGGTGTGTCTTTTCAGGTCACATGGTACAGAAACCAGTCTTTCCACTTTCTTCAAGCTCAGCCTCTGTCTCCAGTTTCTCCCCCTCCTAGTTTCTGCCAAGAGGAAGCCATTTTTATTACCCCTGCAATAAACCATCTGCCTGGGCCCTGGAAGGCCCATTGTTCAAGAGGAAGCCATTTATGGCCACTTCCATAAACCCTCTGCCTGGGTCCTATGTTTAGCCTCTAGCAGTCCCTTGGTAATCCAATCAGAGAAGTGTCAGATCCCTTTTGGTGGGAGCAGCAAAAGGCAGGTAGGCATGGGAACACAGCAGTTGTGCAAGTCTCAACTCCTGTCGGGGGTAGCTGGTGGGCAGAATTCAGTTCCTTAAGCCAGGCCCCAGCTAAAATGTCACTTTTTGTTAGCCAGTTTAAGTCAAGACAATGTTTACATATGCAGCTAGAATGCTGATTCTAAGTCCAAAACTATTGCATTTCAACAGTGACAACTATGTGCCACTCAAAAGTAGGTCACTCAGTTAATTTAAACATTTTCGATTTTTGGTAGTTTTAAATCCAGTTTCAGTTAGGCTGCTGCAGACCTGCAGAGCTCAGCCAGTCTTGTTATGAACATTCAAGTCACTTCAGAATATAACTTTACATTGGATCCACCTCTCAGTAAGTCTTTCTTTGGCATGCTTTGGGTTCATCTATTCAGTTTTACATGAAAAAGAAAAGAAAAGTCTGGTGCTGTTTTAAAACGCCGGCTTTCTGATAGTGGTGAGTACTGGTACTGCACTCATTTTTGGGATTTAAGAAAATGAGTTCCCCACAATTCTAGGTTGCTTTTGGTAATCAGCATTGCCATTCCCAATGGTTTCAGGCTACTGTGTGAGTAGTCCAATGGTGGTTTTAGGCAGTGCCCTTCCGTGCCCATAACATCGGCAAAATGGGTGGCAGCCTTTTCTTCATGCATTTCCCTGTGCATTTTCTGGGAAGCTCTGGCCATCATGATGTTTTCCATGTCAGTACTGCACAGTTTTTGAGGTAGGGCTCGGATGTATGGGTAAAAACATCCCACAACCATGTGCAAACAGTTAAAGACAAATTTTGAGGAAAGAAAACTGTCAGCAGAAGAGGCGAAAGAAGCCCTTACACTATTAAAAATGAACAGAGCCATCATAACTGTGCATGCCAAAACCCCAGTGTGGGTGCTGCAACAAGTTCAAACACCAACAAATCGAGTCAAAGATGAAAAGTAACTAGCAATCAGATGGACGTCTCAAACCTCAAAAGTCCTTTGACAGCAGTGCATATGACAAATGTTCACATATCGACAGTTCTAAATCAAGGTATTGACAACCTATTTTTCTGTGAACAAGATCAGTTGCTCCTGGCAAACATAGCCAGAGATAGCTCTATCACTGTGGAGCAAAGCGAAATAAATGACACCTCTTCATTACTACCAAAAGTGAATTCCAATACAAGAAAAACTATTGACCTGAGTGAAAATTGAGACAAAGAAAGATGGAAACAACTTCTCAATTTTCCATAAAGGTCAAAACCCCAAGCAGGTGTGAAACGAGAGCAAAAATGGTCTGATGAAAAAATGTACAAATATTACACAAAACAAGCAGTCAAAATCTAATGGATTTAGAAAATGTATACTCAACCTTAAATCCTACTCCCCAGAACCTGTGGAGAAATCTGCAGAAAAAAGGTCAATTGTAATAAAACATAAGGAGATCGAACAAGAACCTGCCATATCAAATGATATCAGACACATTTCGTGCCAAGCTAACACCTCTGATATAGACATGATTGACATGCTAAATATGACAACACATGATGAGGCACATGATGAAGAGGCATATGAAGACCAGAGTTGCCATCAAGGTGCATTAGCATAGTCTCCAATCAACCCTGAGCGACACAGTGACCTAGAAATGTCATGTTGAAGGATAGTAATAGAAAACAATGCCTCACAGACACCCAGTGCTCGATTCATGACTCTATCAGAAAAGAGATACAAAATAGATGTCAAATTCTGTGAAGAATCTTATCACAGGGAGATGTTGCAGGAGAGTTATGGAAGGGTGAGAGAAGTTACTCATCAAAATTCGTTTTCACATCAAATCATTGTTAAATCAAATAAGACATTGGAAGGCCTCCGACATACCAAAGGAGTCAAAAGCAACAAACCAAGTCAAAAAGAAAAAAAAAATCAAACAAACACAAGTAATCAATTACTATTGGAACGAATACTATCATTGAAGGATGGATTAACATTGAATCGCTTCAATGTCCTACGTCTGCTCCATCATGTCCCGACGCTTTGAGCAATTGAATCGGATGACATTACAGTAGTAGAATTTATGGATGAACACCAATACGACCTTGTGCGACTACACATTCACTCAAGGATGATATGCAACCTCTTACTCCTCTTACTCAATGCATCATCCTCATTACTACCCCTAGGCTTTGACATTACAGAATGAAAAACAGAAATTGAAAATTACAAAATATAGAAAATCATAAAGAGAGGAGCGGGACATCAACATCACAAATGATCCACATGCCATATTGAGATCAAACATGAATCATCAAGATTTACAGACAAAGCTTGGAAATGTATAAGAAAACCAAAAACATCTCATTATACATTGTTCATTGAGACCAAATGACTGACACAAGAGATGGAGCAAATAGTAATAGTAATACTCTGATAAAGATAACCCTAAATGGTCTTAAACACACTGGCAGGATGATTAATGAAGATGAGCGAGAAGTGTCTAATGAATTGAAACAAGCTTCTTCGGGATGGCGATCAGAGGCCCTTGTAATGGAAAATAAAAGATTATGCCAAGATAACGTGTCAAAGAGAACAACCTTAATGGGCTCCTGTAACAAGAGGGGTTTTGCACACCTATTCACCAAAGATTAATGTAAATTACAGCGATTTGACATTTTGTGCCTTCCCTTCAAGAGATGTGGATAACAAATCCTCCAACTGTAGATGGCTTCAGCGTTAATATAAATCCGGCCATAAAAGGACATAAAGGTTGCCCAATGTCGGGTTTGTTGACACTTATGAGAAATGGAATTGGTCTGTCAGTGAAGGAAGTACAACATCCCACTCCATACATCCAAATACTTGTTTTAGAATTTGCTAAACAGGGAGAACCTGCTCTATCCTTCATGATAATGAATTTATGCTGGCAAGTTAAGGCAGCTTGTTCAATTAAATTTGTTGAGCATGTAACATCTCTAATCGATGACTTCAACATCAGAATGACAGAGCCACTCATCATGTTATGTGGTTATCTGAACATCAACTGTTTAGACTCATGCCCTGGTGAAGGAAGAGTCCCAAACAGAACATTTACAGGAAAAGGAAACAGAGCAAATGTGTGGTTTTGGGAACTGGAAGAGCGAAACATATGTATGCTAAATGGCGAAACGTGTGACATTCCTTGAAAGGCCGTATGGCAAAGAAGGTCTCAAAAATCCACTATAGACTATTTTTTTCCTCTAGTAACATGTGTCAGAGTTATATCACTTACGTTGTCTCCCATGAATAACATCGATCATTGGAACTAAGATGTCAACTAATAGACCACTCAAGAAAAATTCACTGGAGAGAAAAAGAGCCATGAAGTGAAAATGTATTAAACAACAACACAAGAATTGGGTCATTTCTCATAAGAGCATCATATATCAACGTGATGCCGAAACAAAGATGCAAACACTAGTAACAAAAAACTCTAGACATTTTTGGCAGATATTGAATCAAATGACGACCCCCCCAGCAAGCACTACAAAGTAACATAGTTCCAGAAGCAGAGTGGATGTAACACTATGGCAAAGTATATGAGAAAAAAAGACAGACTAGTGACCCGGTAATGCCCCACCAAGGTGACTGGGTAATCCAGTTTGATCAAGAAGACATCTTCATGATGATCCATAAAACGAGCAGTTTGAGAGCACCAGGCCCTGATGGCCTAAGTAATTTAAAAAAATAAGTAATTATCACAGCCTTTATATTCTGTTTCAAATGACTATAATCAATCTCAACTATTGGAATATGGTTCTTGACAAAAATTAGAAACCATCTGTAGATCTTCCCAAATCATTCCGTTGTGCTTTACTTTGTATAATTTTGTAACCATCCTAAGCATCCAAGAAATAACTCTCGGTCATCAAGTTTCTTTCAGCAGGAATAGGTCAGAAGACAGCAGATGGTCCAAGCCCTCTAGATCACGGGTGAAAGAGCTAAGTCCTCTGGTATTCCAAGACAACCACCTAATACTCAAAATCCTATTCAGTTAAAAACATGCCACCTTATCCAAGTCCTTCCCCTCCTGATATTGAATATCATACTCTTGACTGCGTTAACTATCCCTACTCATAAACACCAACACATGTTGTACCAAAGTATCCATATCCACCCATGGCAGACAGGTCTAGGGTTTCACAGGCCTATGAGGCTTACTCCACCTGTTCCTATATGCCACTGCTTTCAATAATAAAACATGTATCCTGTAAGTCAGGGACATGACTCATGATTAGCTCCACCACTATGGGAGATACCAGGTGAACAATAGCCCAATTAACCTTGTTGGCATCATCAGGGTCATCCACTAATGCTATATCTTCTGTTGTAATTACCCGCAGGTCAATGCAAGTGTGCAATACATTCAGGATCTTATTCCAATTTAGGTAAGGGTTACACAGTGTAGCATCGGGTTCCGATATCTCAATTGTCTTAGTTAGGTATTTTGTATCCAATTGTTCTTTCAGAGATAATGCAACTTATTTGTTACCATCTTAGAGTTACCACTCACCAACCCAATTTTTGGATACAACATCCCATCCCCCCCCCCCCCTTCACTGAATCATTCTTCTGCAAGATTGCCTTCTTGAATGTCAGCCAATGGGGTAGACCTTTCTGATACCTCTCTCCTACTGTCATTCTTTTTTTTTGTTCAGCCATGACGAAAAAGCGGGTGGCAATGCTCATTTAGCCACACCCGTTGATGTCAAAGGCATCGACTCCATTGTGGTAATCTCTAAGCTAGTAAGAGTTTTGTTACAAATCACACATTTAACACAATGTTAGCCAAAGATTGCAAAACTCTTGGGGTCTTCCTTTTTTTCCCAACATTCACACTTTTGCTTTTGCTTTAACCCTTTTGGATTTTCCACCTCTCCTTCTTTGTAGGGCGTTTCTTGCCTCACAATGTGGTAGAGATCTACTGGTAACTATACTTAAGTCACCACCATCTTCTGCTTCCTCCACACCGTGAGTTAGAGCAATATTTTGCAATCAGATGTCCGCCTTGGTCCCTCTTCTGCTTATAATGGAAGTGTGTTCCCTAATTTCCGCTGAGGCCCCGTCTTCTTTATAAGCAGCCCTCTTGATGTCCCCAGCTGGGCTGGCGGTTTCTAACACTCTATCTAACAGACACAATAATCCTTCCTTGATTATCTGTTTCTCTTTATATGGGTTATTGCTTAGGGCCAGTAGAGCTGTCAACATAATAGTCATTTTCGTGTCTGTCTATATTGTATTTTAAGATGCTTACGATGAAAAGGAAGACTTTAGCACAGGTGAGGAGGCATATACCCTTTCCGCAATACGCACAAGGTCGGGAGACTTTGAGAGGTTTTCACAAGTATCAGGCACTTTGCCGGTTTTACATTCCCATGTCTCTGTATGGTGCTCCAAAGCAACTGGTTGGAGTGTATTTGTAGATTCTTTCTGTAGTGAATTGCTGGCAATGGGGCCCGTATTAATGGCCTCTACACTTTTCCCAGCATCCCAATCATCCATCTCCATTGATTCCTCTTGATTACCTTCACTCAGCCTATTCAGTGTTTGTGCCTTCAAGTACATCATAATTTTGTTCTGAGCATGGCCTGAGTTGCCTCTTCTTTTGTTGACACTGGTAATTATACCAGTAGCCACCCCTTTTCCCAACAACTTGGTTCCTTTTATTTTTTCCAATTGATTTCTCCACCCTCAAAGCCTGGCTGAAAGCCACTCCCACCATGCCCCATAACTGATACTTCCTTCCCACCGGGAGCATAGTCACATAGTCTTGTGGCAGTGCTTGCCAGCTATAAGTTGACAATGTTCAAGGTTTACATGTCTTACTGCTTCCCCAACTGAAATTTACCACTGTTAATAACGTGAACATTATTACTCATGTTAAATTAGCAGTATTAAGCCCTCTGTCCAGTCTCTGATCATCATGATATTTACTCAAACACTGGTGGCACTTAGTTTAATACATACTACATCCAATAGCTGTCAACCGCCGACTCCCACAGACCTCCGCAGACCACTCAATTTGCTACTCGTCCGCATCGCAGTCTTCGAGGAGAATGGGTTTTTCAACCCTTTGGTTTGCTGTGAAGTGAACGGCCTGCCTCCAGTTAATAGAAACAGTGAAGGTCTGCCGCAAGTCCTGCAACCAGCGCAGGCCACTCAATCTGCTGCTCATCCACAGCAAATGGTTAACCATCTGGCACTTTATCAGAATTCAGTGGGCAGGTCAAGTAATAAAAAGAATGGTGTGTGCCTTTGAAGGTTTTCATGTCATACCAGCAGAGTCGGTCGAATGTCAGACATACCTGTGCCTGCTTTTCATCATTGTGAAGTTGATACATTGAGTATTGCTAAGGCTTATAATACTACAGTGTATAGGTGGACGGGGCTCTCTAGAAGTCACCCCAATTACCATCAGAAAACACTTGGGCCCATCAAAAACTCCCCACCACAAGAACGGAAGACTCAGCTATGGGGTAATGTTACTGTTTATTCTTAGCAAACAGAAATGACAGGGATCACACCAGAAAAACAAATATCCTCTTGAGCTCTCGTCATCTAAGCAAGTGTCACCCAGTTTTATCCTGGTGTGACGTCCCAAGTTCAGGTTCCAACTCAAAAGCCGATTGCATTGGTCAATTTGGGCAGGCTACATATAGAGAATATATAGGTTAGCTCTATGATTGGATAGCTATGCCTAGGAGCCCCTCCTAAAACTACTCCTACTAGTATAAATGTACAATGTTGCAGGGTCACGGAGAGACCATTGGTCATTGCAACAAATTATCTCCATGTGAAAGGTGAATCTGGATTGGTCAGAGTGTGTCCTCCCATCCCTGGGACCCCGGACAGTTAACTAGCTCTGTGGACCTTTTCATGGCAATGGGAATTAATATGGAGGTGCAAAGTGTTCCCTAATGTTCCATTCTCTGATCACCTAGACCTGTGAGAGTGCATTCATTTGATCGTCCAGATGCAACACTTGTAGCTTCTTCTCCCCTGGTTCGATGGGAACGGCTCTCGTCGTCTGCATTGGTTGAATGAGCATTGTCCTGTTCAGCTGGGTCATGTGTGCTGAGACCACAAAACGAAGCCCTCTCGGCTGTAATTATGAGGATTTTAGTATGACTTTCTGCAGGTGGCTCATTATCTTGGTAGCTGGAACATTTCTGTCTCCACTTGTCCTTGGCTGAGTGCCTTGTGTCTGCTCGCCTCTAGCTGCGGCAATCATGTCAGCTCTTCCATGTGGTTGAAGCTTGTCTCTCCTTTGCCATCCACATCAGGAACTTATAGCTTCTACATCATTCCCTATGGCTTCTCCATGTTAATAGCAGTGGAGCATATCCAAGCTAAATACACATACTCCTGGCATCTTGCAGTTTCAGCTTTGGCAAAAGATATGAACACCGATATATATACCTGTATCTGTCCTCTACCTACGTGAGTCATAAGCATGTGCTTCATGCCTATATGCAATAAACTAGTGCAGGTTTGTGTAACTTCATGAATGGATGAATGTGTACTTCATGTATAATGCAGCTATGTTGTGATGTGAGTGATGAGGTCATCGATTTCTGGCTTTGCGGTTAATCGACTTGCTCAATCAATGTCATTTCCATATCGTCCAAGTCATCTATTAGGTATGGTCTGAACGGTTGTCTGAGAGAATAGCCCTTCTCACACCTGCGATACATCAAAGTTTGTGGCGATGGGCCTAGAAGTGAGGCACATCTGTCGTTTCTCTGCCTTCGTGCTTAGGGTTGTGTGGGGGGCACAAGGGTTATATTTGGCCCCTCATCTACAGCCCCTCTCGGGTCAACCTGTCAACCACATTATCTATACCATTATCTTGGTTTATCTGTAGTTTCCGAAGCGAGACCTTTGTTATCCTTCCAAGATGTCCATAGTATTTTGCATGATCGTCTAAACTCCATGTCACATAGCTGCAGTCCCTGTCAAGGTTGCACCAAACCCATTTTTCCCATTAGTCACAGGTATTGTAAGGATACTGGAACATCATTCCTGTCAGGAACAGGTGGCACTGTGCAGTCGAGTTTTCAGCGCATTCAGTGCCTTTGTCTCTCCATCTTCTTCGGTCTGTACGTCTACCAGCACTTTCATCCCTTAAATCTTCTTAGTTTTCTTTCTATACTGCATTATTATTATCCTAATGACACAAAATGTCAGCAGCACTAATTTCAAAGCTGCTGCCTGTACTTTCAGTCAATTGGCCATCCATGTTGCTATCCATGAGAATATGTAAGATAGCCAACCTTCAACTTTTCCAAAATGGTTTCGTTTCTGCCTCCATCTTCGTGTGAAGTTCAGAGAGCCTAGTGATGGCCTATGTTAACGTTCCATTGCCTTCGTCATTGGCAGGAATTAATGTACAGCAAGAAGACCCAATATTGGTGCAAATGCCTCCCTCCATGGCTGTGGGGAGATTTTGAACTTATCTATTCTGGAGGGCCATCAATCTAACTGCTCTCAGCTCTTACTTGATGGTGTTGCATCCCTTCACAGTTAACAGGCCGATTCATGTAATTCCTCTCAAAAGTGTCGCACGCGGCTGGCGCACAGCATGCCTGTGCGAATGTCTGCGCCAGCCGCGTGCGATAAAATCAATTTCCGCGCACAGCGTATTCATGGATTCCCACCTCCAAAAGCAGACGTGGCGCAGAGTGGCGCAGCGACCCTGCAGCAGCGCCAGTTACGCCCCCAAAAACGCCCTCGCGCAAGGAAAAGCCATCAAGATCGCAAAACCATCGCAAAGGGCTGCGCCAACCCTGTACCAGTGCGAGAAGTTTCACACGCGACCTGGCCTGGGGGAGCGTGTGCGTGTATTTCAGGGGTGCGCGAGAAGTATTACACGCGAATGGCCTGGGTGCGTGTATTTCAGGGGTGCGCGAGAAGTTCCACACGCGATTGGCCTGGGCGCGTGTATTTCAGGGGCTCGCGGGTGGTTTCACACGCGATCGGGCCTGGGGGAGCGTGTGCGTGTATTACAGGGGTGCGCGAGAAGTTCCACACGCGATTGGCCTGGGCGCGTGTATTTCAGGGGTGCGCGAGAAGTTCCACACGCGATTGGCCTGGGCGCGTGTATTTCAGGGGCTCGCGGGTGGTTTCACACGCGATCGGGCCTGGGGGAGCATGTGCGTGTATTACAGGGGTGCGCGAGAAGTTCCACACGCGATTGGCCTGGGCGCGTGTATTTCGGGGGTGTGCGAGAAGTTCACACACGATTGGCCTGTGCGCGTGTATTTCAGGGGCTGGCGGGTGGTTTCACACGCGATCGGGCCTGGGGGAGCATGTGCGTGTATTTCAGGGGTGCGCGAGAAGTTCCACATGCGATTGGCCTGGGTGCGTGTATTTCAGAGGTGCGCGAGAAGTTCCACACGCGATTGGCCTGGGCGCGTGTATTTCAGGGGTGTGTGAGAAGTTCCACATGCGATTGGCCTGGGCGCGTGTATTTCAGGGGCTCGCGGGTGGTTTCACACGTGATCGGGCCTGGGGGAGCGTGTGCGTGTAATTCAGGGGTGCGCGAGAAGTTCCACATGCGATTGGGCTGGGCGCGTGTATTTCAGGGGCTTGCGGGTGGTTTCACACGTGATCGGGCCTGGGGGAGCGTGTGCGTTTATTTCAGGGGTGCGCGAGAAGTTCCACACGCGATTGGGCTGGGCTGCGCGGGAAGTTTTACACGCTCACCTACAACACGTATTCATGGAAACGAACGTGGCCAATCCGGAAACACGTACGCCAGCAGGAAGTAGGCGTACGTCCACCCGCACAGCATAAAAGTGCACGCAAACAACAAACAAGCTCAGACGCCAGGATGAACATACCGTTCCTAGCAGCAGTGGCCGTGGGATACCGCAGGAGGAGGAGGAGGATAGTCTGGGCCAGAATATTTACACTCAGAACCAGCCTTTTTGGGATGCCTGATGACCATGTGTATGGGAGGTACAGGTTTCCACCTCACATAATACTCGACCTGGTCAGTGAGTGGGAGGATGACCTCACATCAACCACCCTGTGCTCCCAAGCACTCAGCCCCCTGGAGAAGGTCCTCAATGTACTGCACTTCCTGGCCACTGGATCATTCCAGCGGACAAGTGCCATAGTGGGGGGGTGTCACAGGCCACGCAGTCACGCTGCCTACACCAGGTCTTGGCCATCATCACTGCACGCCCATCAGTCCGCAGGCACATATACCTGTCCAGAACACCTGCAGAAAGTCAGGCTGTTGCCCAGGACTTCTACAGGGTGGCACAATTCCCCAAAGTGCTAGGTGCCATTGATTGCACCCATGTGGCTCTACGTCCCCCCAGGGCAACTGAGCACATCTATAGAAACCGCAAGCACTGGCATTCCATCAACGCCCAGGTAGCATGTGATGCCAAGGGAATCATCACCTCAGTATACGCCAACTATCCAGGCTCCACCAATGACAGTTTCATCTACAGAATGTCTACCCTAAACCGGGACATAGAAGCTGGGCGGCATGGCGATACATGGCTGCTCGGTGAGTATAAATGCAACTGCGCATGCATGCATGTCAGATACTGAGTAATGTCACAACCCCACTGATGATACCCATCACCACCACCCCAGGGGACAGTGCCTACCCTCTCAGCACCCACATGATGACGCCAATTCGGAACCCCACCACGCCACCCCAGGTAAGATACAACACAGCCCACATTGCAACCCGGGGCATCGTGGAGCGCACATTCGGAGTGCTCAAGTCACGCTTCCGCTCCCTTGACCGTTCTGGCGGGCAGCTGTTATACGCTCCCCCAGTAGTGTGCAGGATCATAGTGGCTGCATGTGTTCTGCACAACATTGCAACACGCCGGGGCCTGGCCGTGGACATGGTGGTGCCCCCACATCCCCAACCACATGCATGCCCACTGCGCATGGGAGGGGAAAGGGCACGGGGTAAGGCAGCCCGTACGCAGCTCCTGGCTAATTACTTCACATAAAATCACACCCCTGTGGAGGGCACACAGCCCTGGCACATACCAGCTGACAATCAATGATGATTGTTACTGACAATTATGATGTGTCAATGGACAGTCAACTGTCACAACCATACCAGCCTGAGTTTGTACATCTGGAAGTGTTCCATTGTGTGCTTCCCAACCTACACAAACAGCACCAATGCCGTGTTGAAAAGACACACTCCTATGCTGCTAAAATCATTACCCCCTTGCAAGACACAACATGACAACAGTGTCATGTCACCCAATCCCTCCCCAGCACCACCACCCAACACACCATGGCATGACATGCCATGTGAGAGCAAACAAAGTCATCCCCCAAACATGATACGTGCCACAAAGTACAGTGTCCCTAATGGAAACTGGCCACACACAATATGCCCACATGAATGTAGAAACAACAACACACATGACCAAATACTTACCACAATACAATCGACATAGCATAAACATGACAGTACTAGGGCAAAGGATACGTAGTCTTACAACATGAGAATGCCAGCACATCCACCACCTCCAACTGTACAGTGTTGTTGCCACGCACATCTGGAAGTCCACTGCTCACAACATGAGCCCCATCTCCAAAGTGGACGGCCTTGCGAAGACATGAGGGATGAACCTGCAAATCAGGAGGGAGACATGGATGCACAAGCACACATCAATACACCATGCAGTGCACAATACAACAACAATATGCACTATGAATGTATACACAGTATTGACTACAGACTGCCCACACAGCTCATGGGAGTCCAACGTCACTGTGTAATTCACTGTCACTTGGGCACACCCTTTGCAAGCCCATGGAAACGGGAAGCAGGAGGGGTGTGTGTCTCACTGACCCAAGCATCTAACCCAAACTCAGGACAAGCCTGCATGTGCCCAGCCGGAATACAGTGGATGCCCACGGGAGCCACACAAGGCAACACACTGCAATAAAAACTCAAAAATCAAAAATCAAAATATCAAAAATCAAAAATCAAAAATGGCCATGTGTGGGCCAGGGTGGGTGGGGGAGGCCACCCAGGAGGTCCGAGGACAGGGTGCCCACCAACAGCCACCTGCGTGAATGTTGCAAAAAAAAACACCTCCATGGGCTCATGGCCTGCACGGCTACTAAATAGTGGGAGATTCACTGCTGGATTCGCTCTCCTCAACCTCTGCTGCTGCTGCCACAGGAGGTGGTGGTGCCATGGGAGGCAGCCCACGCAATGCCCTAGTTTGGTCCTCCATGGCAGCAAGCATGCGGGCCTGGAAGGCCTCGTTCTGGAGGGATATGGTGCGGAGATCCCCATGCAACACCTGACGTGTTGCCCGGACCTCCGCCCGAGTTGCCTGCATCTCTGCTGAGAGCGTACGGGTGACGCGCTCCAGCAGCTGTTCCGTCCTGGTGACAGTGGAAGCCTCAAGGTCCACAAGAGTCTGCCTGAGGTGCCGGACCTCTCCCCTCAGGGCTTCCCTCTGTCCCTGGGCATCTATAGAAATTGATTCCCTCAGATTGTCCAGGGCCGCCTGTCTGTCCCTGTTGGACGCCAACATGTCCTCCCTGACTGATTGGCAAATGGAGTCTGTTGCCTACTGTAGTATCTCCATCTGCCTTTCTGGGGGGACAATGGAAGTGGCCACCCTCTCCATGGCTTGAGCAATCATTTCGGATGATGCTGCCTGTTGGTTGGAGATACCGTAAATGGATTGCTCCCATGCGGTATTGCCTGGTGGCGGACGGCCACCGCGTTGGCGGGCACCACACCTCTCTGGGGCAAGGCGAACTGCGCCTTGCTGTGTCGGCACTGCCTGAGGCTGCAGGACTGCATTTCCCCTCTGAACTGCTGGCCCAGGAACAGGATCAGATGTTGCGGAGTGTGGCCCTGCATCCGTAGCCACCACAGGCGCACCTACCAACACTGACATCCCCATAGTGGGCTCTACCCCTGGTGCAGGTGGGTCGGACAGAACAGTATCCCTTCCATGAACACATACCTGCGAATCCACATAGGCCTCATCCGAATCAACACCTAAAAAGAGTTCTGGGGAGGTGCAGCCAAGGACACCCCGGGACAGTATGGCCTGCAGCAAGAGAGGGTTCTCCCCCACCACCAAACCACGTCCCCCACTGGTGCCTGGTCGTGCTTCAGATCCCTCCTGGGCCTGCACCATCTCCTCTCCCTCAACAGCATCAGGTGCGTCATCCTCTGCAAAAACAAGAAAGACAAAAAATGGAAACAGGCATTAGCACCATGGCACGCTATTAGGCCAGACAAGCTACAGTACCAGTACTTGATTTACACATGTCCCACATGACTATAACCCTCCCATGCATGCACTGTCCATTAGTTGGAAGTGGAGGAAAATGTCAGACACTGATGACACCAAGATGGGAGAGCAACACATCAGCTGCATGCTGGCTAGCAGTGATATCACACATTGGCCTGTGAGTGGCATGTCCAATACACATACATGACACATGCCATCACACAGATGGCATGTACCATGGGCATGTCATATATGTGACAATGGGGCAGAGTGATGCGCAGTAGGACCAGGTGAATTCCTACTATCAGCCTGAATGAACACAGCTAAATATGGAACAATGTGGTAGCAAGATGCCACTTCAAGGGCAACTGGCGCAATGTAGTGCAGAACGCCTACTGTGGCCAGAAGGGATACTGTAACACCCAAATCCGGGGCGCAGAATGCATTGGATGAAGCACATGGGTGGGACAAAACACTCAGGCACACACACCCTGACCTGGCACTCAACCAGATCCCCTCCCACAAACTACATACACATGGATCACACACACATGCATGTGCACTCACCGGACAATGCCTCGTAATCTGGCAGTTCTCCCACACCTTGGATCTGCTCCTCTGTGACGTAGGTCCCAGCAACATGCTCATGTAGAGTGAGTTCTATGTCCTCTTGTGGAGACCCACCTCCAGTCACCAGAGTAGCGGCATGACTTGAGGCCAGCTTTTTCTTTGCCCTACGCTTAAGGTCGTTCCAGCGCTTGTAGCACTCAACAGCTGTGCGCCTCATAAACCCAAGGGCAATTATGCTGTCCGCGATGGACTGCCAGTGTGCCTGACGTCGAGCAGGTGTAATCCTACACCCTGAAGTGACCAACATTTCGGCGTCATGTTCGGACACATACTGCACAAGTGCATCCAGTTCGGCATCATTGAAGCTAGGCTTCCTTGGCGTGCCGGACCCTGTAGCCGTGTCGGGGTCATCAGCCTGTACTGGACGAGCACTCTTCCTCTTTCTTTTTGTGGGTGGTGGGGATCCGGAGTGCCCTACGCCGCTCTGAACACTAGAGGCAGGAGCACCGGTGGACTGTGTAGTAGTAGTGTGCGATGGCACACTGACCACATGACTTTCTGCAGGCATTAGCTGAAGTGTGATGATGGCAGGGGGAACCTCAGTCTGATGTACCGGGACCAACACTGTCCTTGCTGGGGGAGTCAGAGATGGGGTGGACGGAGCTGCAGCTGCCCCTGCAGCCTCCCCACCCCGCCTACTCGGGGCAGCAGATGACATGGCTGCCCCTGTACCACGTGGCCTGGTGACACTGGCTTAGAAGTCAGCCTGGGAGTCACCCTGTGCTAGGTCAGGTGCCACAACGGGCCGGTCCAACAAGGACTGAGCAGGGATGGTGTCAGCCACGTTTCCCTCAACCATGGGGAGGGGGATGTGTGTCCCTGACTGGTCTTCCACACTGGTGGGCTTGGGGGAGTCTGCAAATCCTGGCCACGTCCCCTACCGCGCCCACCACGCCCACCTCTTGAGGCTTGGCCACCTTTGCCACCCTTACCACTTGCTCGCCTCCCAGCCATGGCACTGATGGAGTTGTGCGTATGGGAGTTGCAGTGGACAATTGTCCTGGGCAATTGGGGGTCAAAGGGGTAGGGTACTAGATGGAATTCGTACCCAAGTGCTCTAGCAAGGCTGTATGTAACCCCTGGGGAAACATGACGGGTCACGCAACGCACAGGCACCCCTAAAACAGAAAATGACGTGCACGCGACCCCTCGTAGACCACGTGCGTGGGAAAAGGAACCTGCACTACGCTGTGGCACCCAGAAACACAAAAATGAACGTATGCGTGTCACACGCAGCCTACAATGACCTCTGAAGGGGTACGCTACACACGGGGCTAGCACAGTTGGTAAATACGTGCGCAACTCACCGTCTGCCTGGGAAAAGAGCGTGAAAAATAAGCGCGTGTGCGCGTTGGCAACACCCCCGCCAAAAGAAGAATTGTACACTGTCTGAGGAGACAGGACAAAAGGAGAAGTCAACGCTGTTTGAGGAAACAGGTTGAAAAGAAAATCAGAAAAATACTGACAGAAGTAACAGGGAGTACGAACTGGAAACGCTGTGAAGTAAATCGTGTGTGAACCGACAAGAAGTACAGATTTCACCCACTCGCTCTCCACGGGAAGCACGTACAAGGAAATGACGTACTACACGTACCTTTTAAACCGCACCACACGTCCAACGTCACTTCCGTGTATACGCACTGAGACACTATCCTCCAATCACGCAGGCTGACCCTCGGACGTGCAGTTTTTGGTCTTGTAACATTCCCCCGGGTACAGGGACACGCCCGCGCGTGTCAAGTCACAGACGCGCCTGCGTTGTCAGGGCCTTTGGTCCAATGGAATTGCGTACACAGGCCAATCGCGTGTGGAACTTCTCGCGCACCCCTGGAATACAGGCACACGCTCCCCCAGGCCCGATCGCGTGTGGAACTTCTCGCGCACCCCTGGAATACACGCACACACTCCCCCAGGCCCGATCGCATGTGGAACTTCTCGCGCACCCCTGAAATACACGCGCCCAGGCCAATCGCGTGTGGGACTTCTCGCGCACCCCTGAAATGCCCGCACACAGCCCAATCGCGTGTGGAACTTCTCGCGCACCTCTGAAATACACGCACACGCTCCCCCAGGCCAGATCGTGTGTATAACTTCGCGCGCACCCCTGAAATACACGCGCACAGGCCAATCGCGTGTGGAACTTCACGCGCATCCCTGAAATACACGCACACGCTCCCCCAGGCCAGATCGCATGTGGAACTTCTCGCACACCCCTGGAATACACGCATACGCTCCCCCAGGCCCGATCGCGTGTGGAACTTCTCGCGCACCCCTGAAATACACGCGCCCAGGCCAATCGCGTGTGGGACTTCTCGCGCACCCCTGAAATGCCTGCACGCAGCCCAATCACGTGTGGAACTTCTCGCGCACCTCTGAAATACACGCACACGCTCCCCCAGGCGAGATCGCGTGTATAACTTCGCGCGCACCCCTGAAATACACGCGCACAGGCCAATCGCGTGTGGGACTTCACGCGCACCCCTGAAATACACGCACATGCTCCCCCAGGCCAGATCGCGTGTAACACTTCGCGCGCAACCCTGAAATACACGCGCATAGGCCAATCGCGTGTGAGAAACTTCTCGCGCACCACTGAAATACACGCGCCCAGGCCAATCACGTGTGGAACTTCACGCGCACCCGTGAAATACACGCACACGCTCCCCCAGGCCAGATCGCGTGTAAAACTTTGCGCGCACCCCTGAAATACACGCACACGCTCCCCCAGGCCCGATCGCGTGTGTAAACACCCGCGAGCCCCTGAAATACACGTACCCCGCTCCCCCAGGCCCGATCGCGTGTAAAAACATCCGCAGTCCCTGGAATACACGTACCCCGCTCCCCCAGGCCCGATCGCGTGTGAAAACACACGCAAGCCCCTGAAATACACGCGCCCAGGCCAATCGCGTGTGAGAAGCTTCTCGCGCACCCCTGAAATACACGCGCCCAGGCCAATCGCGTGTGGAACTTCACGCGCACCCCTGAAATACATGCACACGCTCCCCCAGGCCCGATCGCGTGTGGGCCTTCTCGCACGTGTAGGACTTTGGCGCACATTTTTTTCCTGCGCAGGGACGCTACCGCCTGCTTTCGTGTGGCGGACATGTATGGGCCTGTGCGCGTCTTTGGCGTGCGCTGTTTTTCCCTATTCGATTCCATGAATACGTGTTGTAGGCGAGCGTGTGAGCGTTCTGCGCACTTGCCTCCTGTACTTCCCCCGTGACGCCCACATTTTCACAAGTTGTTCCCCATTCAGCGTGTGACGCCCCGTGTTACGCCTACTTTTGTTATGTGCGCCGCGCTATGTGCGAATTCGCTGTGGCCTTATCGCACGGCGTTCGTTGACCTGTGCGGCAGCGTGCGCCAGCGTGTGCCGCGGACTTTCTCAGCGCACATCCCACATTTTGCGCGTGCACGGACTTCCATGAATTGATGTGCGATGTTTTCTGTGCGATAATCGCACTTGCACTGCGATTTTCGCTGTTTCTCTGCGAATCGCACGTTTTCGCACGCGTTCGCCGTTTTTTCGGCGCACGTTGATTCCATGAATCGGCCTGTAAGTTTATTGACTGCATCAGTTCTCAAAACTGGAGCCACTTGGCATTCATGTTTGTCTGTACTGCTGGAAAGATGGATGCAAAGAACAATTCAGTTCTTCTGAACAACCTGTGCTCTGGTGGTAATGCATCCAATGCCTTTTCCATGTCTGATGAGCAATAGATTCCCCTTTTCACTGTAGTTAATTCCACAAATCTCTTCTTCCTTTTGTTGGTGTCCATGTTAGGGAACCCATCCACTTGTATGTCTTCCTGGGACACTACTAGTGCTGGAGTGTTCAGATGCACGAGTGAACATATCCCTCCCCCGTGGGGTGGCAGCTGCAGGTATGCCTTCAATCTGCAGGCCCAATAGTGGTCTGTGAGTACTGCTTTTCCGACCTTCTTACCTGGTATTCTCTTAATCTGCTTACATCCTTAATGTTTTCCAACCTCTACTTTGCTATCATTCTGGAAACATAAAGCTGTTCTCTTGAGTGATATGACGGGCATGGGCCCTGCTTCGTTCTAAACCCGTTTGAGCAGTTTTGCACCTGCTTCCCATTCCTTGAAGCACTTGTCTGTTTCTTGCTGTACTACTTCCACTGGAACTGTTAGGAGAGCATGTGTGTGGCTCCCCACCACTCCTTCTTTCCACCTGTCTGTTATGTATACTTGTCCATACACCAGCATCTGTGGTCTTTCCCAATATCTTGACATTCCTCCTATTTCTATATGTTCTGTTTTGGGACACTGTAGCTCCTTCTGTGTCACTGTTTGTATTTCCCCTTTACGTGGCCCCTCTGTTATATATTCTATAGTTGTATCTGTGTTCCAGTAATCATCTAACATTTCCTGGGTCTTTATATAATTGTCTTCGTACGGCAATGTTTTCTTGGACTTCCACCTTAGCGTGGCAAGCTTCCCTTGAAATCATCCTCTTGTGGTTCATAGCAAAACATGTATGAGGCATTGTGCTCTTGCTGCTGGAATTTCCATTGCTATGAATGTTCTGGATGCACTCATGGCATAGGAGATAAGAGAGCAGACAAAACAGCTCTCCTTTGACGTTTGTTTCACCACTTCTGTGTCTACATCACATGTTATTTGATATATGGGATGAGTCAGTTATGTAGGAATGTACCAGACTGAAATCTACTCCTGCACTGCGCCTAACTCTTTTTACATTTTTAGCAGTGCTTATTGTCTGCCCAATTATGACTTCCATAATAGCATGGATCGGGGTTGTGTTAGTAAGGGTGAAAGCCTGTGCCTGTACGAACAACAATCTTTGTAGAGTGAAGAGTGCAGAGAGGTAGAGACAGCAAAAGACACAAAACATGATCACAATATTACGAATGACAACCCCCATGTTGTTATTCTTGGGTGCTCCTTTGTGTTGATCCAAGGACTTGTGCAACTCACCTGAAAAACCTGATAAATGCGTTATTGTTGTGTTAGTGTATGATAAATAAAGCTCTACATCTATAGTAGTGGGAGAGTGCTGCAAAGAACAATCATTCCCACACTATAAGGATTCTCGAATTCCCAAGTGGAGTAACGACCAATGTGTTTCCACTGCTCAATTGTGGATAAATGTGGGCAACATATAACACAAAGGTATGAAACAACTATCATGGAGGCAGCATTCTCTCATGTTCTGTCCGTATTACAAAACGTATGAAACACTCCTGGGATGGGTTATGTCTACTGAGCACCATATAGCTTGAATTGTCCATACTTTCTCGATGAATACCTATTGTAAGAAAAAGAGGTATTGTGCCTATTCTAGGTGTCCGTATTGTCTCTCCATAGTTCTCTAGCTCTAGATTCCATCATCTGTGCTTTTTGTTTATCTTCTTTGGTTTTCTCTCGCCTTGCCAGGGCTTAACGTCTCCAATGTAGTTCCACGCTTTCTTCCTGTTTAGTTTTACTGCATGCTCTGTTGCTTGCTCTACAGTATAGGGGCCCTGAAACCTGGGCCTAAACCAGGGCCTCACAAAGTTTTGGAGTATAACCGTGTCCCAAAGATAAAGTAGTGGTTACTTGAGAAGTTTTTCACTTGTGGCTGGGATATTATCTTCCTCACTGTTCATTGACCTCTTCCCGTGCGCCTGCAGTTGATGAGGAATAAAAGGCACACTAGCCATCAAAGAAGCCACATATGCATACATTTAATTTCCAAATACATCAGAGGCCACATTTCCATCTGTCAATGCTCTAGTGGGAGGAGCCAGGGCTAGTCACATGCACATCCTGTTACCACCTAATGGGGTGTTAAGTGATGTCCCATGTGTGCTGATTCCGCAGTGTGAACAGAGCTAAGAGCAAACAGTGAAGCCATCCCCTTTTTAAAGTTGCTTTTATTTTTGCTATCTTTTCTTTGAGCAGGCCATTGAGGCACTCACACAACCCATTCGCTTGAGGGTGATAGGCACAGGAGAATGTGTTCTCTATCCCTAGTAGGGTTGTGATATGCTCAAAAGTTTCATTCACGAAATGGGGCACATTGTCTGACTACAGGAACTCACCTACACCCCATTGTGGGAACACCTCTCTAACGAGGAATTGTGCAGCCCTGAGTGCTTCAGGGTGTGAACAGGGTCCAGCTTTGATCTATCGGGAGAACAGGCACACAACCACTATCATGAAGCGGTAGCCCTGGCACACCTGCATCATATCAACATAGTCGATGTGGAGATGTTGGAAAGGCCCAATTGGTCATGGTATGGCTCCCCTTACTACACGTTAAGTATGTCCTGCAGTTACTTTTTTACAGGTGACCCAATTCCCCATGAACGCAGTTATATGCTCCACCATGCTAGGACAGAACCAATCTTCCCCAATGTGAGCAGCAAGTACTTCTTTACCCATGTGGGTGGGATAATGCAGTTGGGTAATCGCAATTTGCAGTAACGCAATTGGGAGTACTAGCTTGCTTGTGCTTTTTTGTCACCACTGAGCATCCATGGGAAATATTGAATACCCCCTTCTTACCCATCTGTCCTTCCCTTCTGTTGGATCCTTTCCCTGAAACTCCACTATCTGTAAGGCTGGTAACGTATCAAAGTCTTCCCGTATAACCATGTTGCACACATGAATACGTGTGCTTGATGGGGTATCTAAGTCTATTATTTCTGGGAGAAATGCTGTGCGCTTTGCTTCTGCATCTGCTGCTTCATTGCCCTCAGAGACTGTGTCCTCCCCCCTTGTGTGGGCCTGGCACTTTACGACCGCTATCGCTGCTGGGAGTTTGAGCGCGTCTATGAGCCTACCCAATAGGGGCACATGCTGCACCGGTGTCCCTTCAGCACATCTAAAGCCCCTCCCCGGCCACTGTGAGAGCCCAGAGTATTGTGTAGATGTCACGTAGGAATAATCCGAGTACGCTGTAATTTACTGGTCTCTGCGAGCTTCTAATGCCATCATGAGAGCCACTTTGGGCACTTTGAAACACAATTTACTTGATGTATAAGCGTCTTACAAATACACAATAAATAATATAAAATACATTAATAAATACATTCTGCTGCCTATGCCATAAAATGTGAAGGCTTTCTTGTGCTAGCTATTACTTCTGCTGTACTCTCCGCTTTTACTTTTAAAACCACCGTTTCTGTATGCCTTTCCCCTGCTGTCTGGTCTATTGTCGATGAACTGTCAATATACAGCACTTCTCCCCATCAAGTCGCTTCTCCCCCACTTTGGGTAGGTGGTCATACTATCCCATGTATGTAGTACAGTCGTGTACATAGTCTACCTCTTTTACTGGCTCAGCTAAAAATGATGCCGGATTGACAGTCCTGCATCTCACCTGCATCTCACTACCTTGCTCCCTGTGTTTGAGATGATTACCTCATATCCAGAAGCTCTCAGTGTGGTCAGCATACTCTTTGGTCTTTGCAAAAATGGCATGCCCTACAAAAAGTGTGGTGCTGCACCCCATGGAAACACTCGCTGACTTCTCTACCGAGGAATGCAGCAGCAGCTAGAGCTTGCTCACAAGGGTAATGTCCGCTCATCACTGGGTCTAAACGTCCACTATAATACACTAATGGATCGTGCCCTAGGGTAGTCTTCTGTGTGAGTACCACAGTCATCACTACTCCATTGGAGTGTGAGAACAAATACAATTCATCGTGATAGTCTGGGATCCCTAGTACTGGAGCTGTGCATATTTCTCTCTTCAGTTCTTCAAAGACTTTAGTCATTTCATGTGTCCATACCAATTTACCATTCCCTCTCTGTGCCTCCCTGAGCCCACTCAGCAAGGGTCTCGTGTATGTGCTACAGTCAAACTCCAAAGGACTGCAATAATTGCAAAGGCCCAGAAACTGCTGCATTTCTCTCACTGTCTTTGGCATCAGCATTCTACTGATCACCTCATCTCTTTCTGAAGTCACTTTTCGCCCTTCTTGTGATACCAACTGCCCTATGTATAGCACTTCTCTTAGAAGTATAGCACTTGTCAATATTGTAGTTTTGCCTTGTCCACCTTGTATCCCTTTTCTGCCAATACTGTTAGCAAGTATACCGAGCCATTTCAACACAGTTCCTCTGATTTGCTACAAATTAAAATGGTGTCCACATATTGTATGACTGTGCTTGCTATCTGTATGTTGCCTAGAACCATCTGAAGGACCATATTAAAGATGGAAGGTGACTCACAGTACCCTTGTGGGAGTCTCTTATGTTTCCGCTTCTGGTTTCTATATAGAAATTATGTCAAGTCCTGTGATTCTTCGTGGACTGGTATAGAAAAGAAGGTGTTCTTCATATCTGTTACTCTGAAGTGCGTAGCTTCTGTTGGGATGCTGCACAATATTGTTTCTGGGATCGGAACTAATAAGAATTCTGATTCAGCAATTTGATTCAATGTGCAGAAATCTTGAATACAATGCCATGATCCCCCTTGTTGCCTTCTTCAATGGATACACTGTGGTGTTACACTGTGAATCTGAAGGCACCAAAATGCCTTGCTTCACTAAGGCGGCAATCGTTTCATAAATGCTGTTGTCTGCTTCCCTCGGTAGGGGATAATTTCTGGCTCTTGGTAAAACAGCTCCTGGTTTAAGCTTTATCTTGACCGATCCAATCCCTTTCAACAGACCCACGTCAAAGGGTCTATTAGTCCTGAAGCCACTGGTTACCCGCCCTAAGTCTTCCTTGAAGAATGGTGGTGGTGGTTTTCACAACATAGCCTTTCTCTGTGGCACTTATCTATAATTTATTTCCACCCAATGTGTAATACTCGTTATCTGATAGATCATGTTGAAAAAACTCCTCATCTGTCACATCAGTCAACCTGTATCCTTCCCCCACTGCAATTACAGTTCTCCATGATCATCCTGTATCATCAGTCCCATTCAGTACTTTTCTCTCATCTGTTATTATAACTGCCTCGAGTTCTTTTGGGATCACTTTCCCTTTTTTCTCATCTAAAGGACCCTCTAACCTGAATAATAATTCATTCGGTATGCGTAAGAGTCTACCTTATGTCCCTGGAAGCAATGCGATTAATACTTCTACGTTATTCTCAAATGGTCAATCCCACAACTAGGGACAACTAGCCTTCCTACCCTGTGGAGTATACAATATTGTTACACAAAAGGAAGGACCAAATATTTTAGTCAGTTATTCTGGTACTTGGGAAGGGAACTGGGTAGTGTTTTTGAAATAAATGAGAACCTATACACAAATTGGATTATAAAAATGTGTGTTCTCAATTTTATTACATAATTTATAACACATAATCAATACTCTTACAAATCATGATGTACTCAATAAAGCCAATGATGCTCAATGCATTATATGCAAATCCAATCATACAACTTACATATCAAACATCAACCAGGATATTGATTGTATACACTGTTTTAAATCCTGGACACACAGCGTAGATCCACTGATCAATTTTTCCAATGCTCTTATCTCTGCCCTGCTGGTGCAAGTTTCTGTCCTGAGTGGGTTTTACTCCGCTGGACATTCATCAGGGCTGTGCATTTTATATGGGCGTGTCATGTATTAATAGGCGTTGTACTACAAGCAACTACAACTGGGTCTTACCAATGTACCCTAAACAAATAGAGACACACATTTAAAAAACGACTACTAGGTTTCTTATTCAACCTTGCATATCCCCTTTCCTAGGGATTTCAGTATACATATAATATACCTGAACGGTTTGCCTGTGGTAACTCTTAAGGAACACCTGCAACCCTGAATGCTGCTGACGCTAAATTGATGGGCGTCCACTTCTCACATTCTTGCTAATCTGAAATAAAAAACAACATCTATAGTTGTAGATTCATATGTTCAATACCAGCTGTAGCGTGTAGAGTAGCCACATAACACATTATATCGGCCCACGCTTACCTCCAGCTAATTGGTCAACTTCATATTCTCATTCTCAATGTCTTTGGCCTTCAGATGTATGTGACTACATGCAGTGGTATTCCAATATCTCTTTAAAAAGCTGGTGACAAAAATAGCATTGACCATTATGGTCATATTTACAATACAATGGCCATAAGAGGGCACAAATTAGTGTAAAGGGAAACGTTTGAGTGCAGCTCAAATATGTAGGTTAAAACCCTGGCCTCAGAATTTACTTTGATTCTCTTAGATGACAACACGATTGCTTCAAGGTAACTCGCATCAAGGTGAGCACAAAATCGCTGCCGTTTTCATGCAGCCGTCGTTCCACATGATGACGTATTGCGTATGCGTACGCGTGAAATCATAAAATTGCGTTCGCGTCTTTCATCCTAAGCAATTAAGTAGTGTTACCTCTTCTGTGTTTAAGTATCCAACCCCTAGACATTTGATAATATTAAAAGGGGGGGCAAAATGATGGTGGCAATCACCAAAATGGGCCTGATTCCCAGAACCAAATTACTTAATTCACAAAGAGGCATCCCAATTGTTCAATCACACAGACCTCCTTTCTGCATGGCAATCACCATTCTTGATATATGTGCTGTCAGAAATCGATATAGATACTAATGCATCGCAATTAATAGCCTCACAAATATCATTACATCCAATACTGGAATGAGAGTGAGAAAGCACAGGAAGCCAGTACCTCATAAAGACATATTATACCACTCAATGTTTTCATTTAGTCCCACAAAATTACATTTTTGCTCTAAATTTAGCAATTATTTATTAAACTCTTCTTGTGATCTCCCGTTAACCCTTTTGAAGATCACCCACTGAAGATGCGTGCGGTTATGACCTTTTTTGAGTTAATGTTTCACCAGGGGCGCTTGTTCGATCTTATTTTTAATAGAGCTATCATCCTTGTTTTACATTTTCTGTTGGTTTTGCCGATATAATGACGCTGACAAGGACACGTGATGATATATAGCACATTATCAGAGTTATAGTTAGTGTGTTCCTTAATAACCCATTCATGTGTTAACCCAATATTCACAGATAGAGTTTTCTTTGTAAATGGACACATAACGCAATTGCCGTACACGTGATGTCCTATCACGCGTGGCAGGCCCCACAAAGTCCTTTGCTGTGGTTCTGTGCAACTACATGTCCCAATGTATTTTTCATGATCAAATTACTAACGTTGGTACTTTTTTTAAAAGCAAGCAACAGCGCCCGAAAGAGATTTATTCATCACTTTTTCCAATTCGTATTTATGATCCCTTTAATCCTTTATGTCAAATTGCTGAATATAGTAACAAACACCAACTTGTTATCATTTTCCTTCTATCTCTAGGCAGATATTTGTTGAAGCAGAGCCTCTTGATGGTTATTGTATGCTCTCTTGGCTGATCTTTTCACCAGTTTATAAGAATACCCTTGATCTAACAATTTGGCAATCCGTTTATTTGCTCCCATTTCATAGGGTTCATAGGGTTCTTTGGTGCTGCTGTTGAGCTTCAAACACACAAACTACCTTTACATGTTGGCCATGATGGCTCCCATAATGCAGTAACACATTCTTATCTGTGTCTTTCATGAACGGTTTAACCAGTAGACAAGCCTGTTCATGATATATAGAGATGTCTAGATAATTGACCTCCATGCGACTCATAGTAGCAGTACATTTAAGAAACCTCTTTTGGATATTCAGCCAGTGTACAGACCCATTGGCTACATCTTGAGTGCCAGTCCATAAAAAAAAATGTCATCTATGTATCTAAAACACTGAGTCAACTGGTATCTAAATGGATTGAACTTAGAGTATATCACTGTTTCCTCGAACATTTTGACATATAAATTGTCAAGGTTAGGAGCCAGGGCTACTCCCATCGCTGTCCCCTCTACTTGTTTGTAAAACTGGCCCATATAATGGAAAAAGTTGTTAGTAAGAACCAGCTCTGTGCACAATCTAATAAAAGAATTACTTACAGGATGGTCATCTCTTCTTTTTAATAGAGTTTCCTCGACAACTTCCAAGGTGGCCTACTGGGGAATTTTCCTGTAAAGTAACTAGATATCCAAACAAATGAGTAGGTTCTCTGCTGGATTAAAACTGAGGCCCTCAATCTTACTGATGGCATCTTTGGTGTCCAGAATGAAGCTTTTCATCCCAGGGAACAAAGGGTCTCAAATAATAATTAACATATTTAGATAGGGGTTCCAAAATAGAATTGAACCCTGGCACAATAGGTCTCTCTGGAGGTTTATCGAGACTTTTATGAATGTTAGGCAGGATATAAAATATTGGCAATCTCCCATCTTCTCTCACTAAATATTCTCCTTGTTTACTGATGAGATTAATCTCGATTGCTCTGCCTAATTTTGTCTTGATCAAGCACAGTAATTGTTTTCTGGGGACATTATCTACTTTTTCATAGCTGTCTGTATCTGACAATAGTCTGTGACACTCATTTATGTAGTCGATCTTGTTCATCACTACAATGAAAGCACCTTTATCAACTTGTCTAATGATGGGGTCTTTATTGGACCCCAAATCTCCAATGGTATCTTGTTCTTTTATATACACAGGTTGGTATGACTAGGAATACCCTTAGATTTCAGCTGTTCAACTTTTTCAAGGACTTTCTTTTCAAAAACCACAGAGTCTACTAAATTGGTATATATTGGAGGGCAAACACATGAGGGATTTAGTAGACCACTGCAGTTGTTAAATTCATTGCATGTTTGATTTTTGAACAATTCTATACTGTACGCATGCATTTCTGAAAACTCAGCTCTAAACTCAGATGCATTATGATATTTAGAACACACGAAATTCAAACCCTTATTGAGAGTCCGTTCTTCCAACTCTGTAAGAGAATGACTAGACAGGTTCACTACCATGTCTTGTAACTGCGAGTGTGCATCCGTTTGGTTTCCCATTCCCGACGATTGTTTCCTCGGCCTAAAAATGGTCGTCTTTGTCCCTGTCATGTTTGATAATTACCTCTTGTTCGCCTACCTCGCTTTGTATGGTTGTCTCCATTGTTCACATTACTACTGGGACCTGGTCTAATGGACTCTTCATTTTTTACTGCTGCCCCCTCTTCACTTGAGCTGTAAGAGGTGTCCTCGAATCGTACATGTCGATTCTGGCTCTGTCCTTCTCGAGGTCCCCCAAATTTATATCTTTAGAGCTAAGGGAAAAATATTTCTCATGAGTGAAATTCTCTAGGTCCTTTCTCATCCTCTTTACTCTTTCGTTTATGGTCTCCGATTTGAAATCCTGCAACTCTTTAAGATGTGCCTCTAACTTGGTTTTAAACATCTCTAGGTCTAAATTTTTCTTCATCTCCTCTTGAGCATACTTAAACAAGGAAGCGGTAACACTACTTAATTGAGCAGGATGAGCAATTGGCATTTCAATTAAGAAAGATGCAACCACAATTTGATGACATCACCATGTGGAGTGACGGCTGCATAAAAACAGCTGCCATTGTGTGCTTGCTACGAGGCGAGTTACCAGGAAGCAATCGTGCTGTCATCTAAGAGAATGGAAGTAAGTCCTGAGGCCATGGTTTTAAACTACATATTTGAACTGCACTCAAACAATTCCCTTTACACTCATTTGTGCCCTCTAATGGCCATTGTATTGTAAATATGACCATTGTCAGTGTTTTTTTTGTCACCAGCTCTTTACAGAGATATTGGAATACCACTGGATGTAGTTACATAAAACTGAAGGGCAAAGACATTGAGAATGTGAATATGAAGTTGACCAATTAGCTGGAGTTAAGCACGGGATGATATAATGTGTTCTGTGGTTATTTTACAAACTACAGCTGGTATTGAACATAAGAATCCACAACTATAGAAGTTTTTTTATATTTCAGATTAGCAATAGTGTGAAAAGTGGACGCCTATCAAGTTAGCATCAGAAGCATTCAGGATTATAGGTGTTCCTTAAGAGTTAACACAGGTACACCACTCAGGTATATTATATGTATACTGAAATTCATTGGGGAAGGGGATATGCAAGGTTGAAGAAGAAACCTAGTAGTAGTTTTTTAAATGTGTGTCTCTATTTGTTAAGAGTACATCGGGAAGACCCGGGTTGTAGTTGCTTAGAATTCATTGCCCATTAATACATGACACACCTATAGAAAATGTACAGCCCCTGATGAATGTCTGGCAGAGTAAAACCCACTGAGGACAGAAACTTGTATAAGCCGGGCAGAGATAAGAGCTTTGGAAAAATTGATCAGTGGATCTACGGTATGTGTCCAGGATTTAAAACGTTCTATCAAATCAATATCCTGGTTGTTGTGTGACATGTAGGTTGTATGATTAAACTTGCATATAATGCATTGGGCATCATTGGTTTTATTGAATACACATGATTTTGAAGAGTATTGATTATGTGTTATAAATTATGCAACAGAAATGAGAACAAAAAAGTTTTTAATCCAATTTGGGTATAGGTTTCCATTTATATCTAGGACCCTACCCAGGTCGGTTCATAAGTACCAGAGTAACTGACACAATTATTGGAGCCTTCCTTTTGTATAGCAATATTAATGCTTCTATCCCATATGAAAACGTTCAATGTCTACTGACACCCCCCTCTGCACCGTTAGGCTGCAATAAGCTTGGATGAAGTCCCTCACATTCATGTAATGAATCCTTGACATTGAGCACACTATCCCTTGGTCTGTGAATCCTATGGTCATATTAGGTCGGCTCATCATGTCTCTACCCATTATTTTGAGTAGTGTCTGTCGGGAGTAAAACAGGGGCATAGTCAGGTTGTGTTCTCCCACAGAAAAAGGTAATTTATCAGTAAAAGGACCCAAATCCGTGGCCTTAGAGAATCCCTGCACATTAATGGCATTGACTGACATTGGGTATCTCCCCTCCCTGACATAGTACCTAGTCCCCCCTGTATCCAAGAGAAAGGAAAAAGTCTTGTCACCTATAGTCACACCTATATATGTGATTCCTCAGCCGGATTCAGTGTAACAGATAGGATTGAACACATCAGGTCAGTCTGTGGGCTGTCCTATTGTGAACATAATGACATTCCTGTCCCTGTAAATAGATTGCCCACTACAACAGTCGCCCCTCCCAGCTTTCGCAGAAAGCCGACATCATGGAGCCCACATGTGTCGCAGTTATAAGGGTTCTGTTGAACCTTTGCCTGCTGTGCTGGTTGCGATTGCTGCATGTGTCCATGCATCTGTAATGCATATGTCATGGGTTGATATTGCTGCACGTGCGTGTCTTGTGTATGGGTCTGTTTTGGGAAGTACGTGTGAGCTTCCGTGTGATCTTGGGCTTAATAGTCAGTCTGCTCTGTCCGGTATGTAGGCTGTTGCTGCATTCCCCCATTCTGAGACATCCCGCTTCTGTATCTACATACTTATGAGATATAGCCCATGTGTCTGCACACCCAACATTGTGCGGGACCACCCATCAGTCTTTGCTGTCCCCCACGAAACCCTCCTGCATTCTGCATCTTTGCATGTCCGGACCCTCTTCCCCGAGGTATCCCTCCTAGTCCTATTGATGACTGATTCATATTCCCTCATCCTACAAAGCACCCCCCTGCGATCTGTGGTCAGTTCTGCACTTGCAGAGCAACTACTCCTTCTCTGCTCATCAACATCGTCCCTTCCATTGTATACTTTGATCATTTCTTCTGCACTAACTTTGCTTCTTCTTGTTTCCTCTACTCATGCTTGTTTCTCACATTCTCTTGAATTAGCCTGCAATAGTGCACTATGGTTAGCTCGATTTCGGACTACAGCTTAGCCTCCATTCAAAATAGTTTCTCAAGCTGCTTTTACACTTGTTCAGGTAACCCCTGACATAGTATTTGATGAAATACCCCCACTATTTTGTCCCACAGTTCTCTTGTCTCGAGACGCCATTGCTCTTGAATTTGTTTAATGTATTGAAGTGGGTCTTCGTGATCACGCATTCTGCGTGCCGTAATCATGCTTATGTCCGATGTGCCTGAGTATTGCACGTTTATAGACTGCCAGATGGGCGCTCATCAGTTATTGATCGGTCCACCATTGTGTGCTGTGTTTTTTGCAGTCACTCCGGGATATCCTGCCGTTTTCCATACATCATCAGCTACCCCCCCAAGAATGGCTAAGAGTAAACTCTTCAAGTTCCCTACCGCTAATGTCATTCCTGCTGTCAGTCTTTCAATCTCATAAATCCACTTGCCAGCTCCAGCAGTTAATGAATGCAGTTTACATCTTAGATTGTCCTTGTCCATCTGCTGCCATGATCCTGTCTTCCCTTTACTTTAGTGGTAGTGAACACTCTTGCCATCTCCGTACTTGTCCATCATGGCCAGGCCCTGAGCCTCTGTGCATATGGAGTGATAATGCCGCTCTCTGTGACCCATTATCGGAATGTGGTAGTCGCCCTGCAATGTCCTCTGCTCCCCTACCTTTATTCTGCTTGTCTCCCCATATTGTATATCTATCTGGGCTTACTCCTCTGTAGCACTGAGATAGCGCTGAGAGTGTCATGTCTCCCCCACACCTTCTCTTCCCTGTGAATCCTTGTCCGGCCCCATGGTTCCAATGCTACTGTCACTGTCCCCTTCACCGTCATCATCAAAGCTAAGTCTCCTTAACCTTGTGTCTTTCTGCGGTTTTCCCCTTATTTGATCTGTGACTTTGCGCTCCCGCTTACCAAGGGTTCAGCACTCCTGTCTGCCTGTGGGGAAATTGTGCTGTGTCTCCTTCTTCATATACCTTCCCCATCCTCATCATCTAAACGTGGCAAGTCCATCTTAATTTCTACCGGTTTTGAATTGCGTCTTTCTCTGCTCGTCTCTATCTTGCTCGCTTCTGCACTCCTCTCTTTCCCTACGTTGGCGTTCTTTAACCAGCTGCTTGACTTCTAACCTCCTTTTCTCCATCTTTATTTGCAGTTTCTTTTCCCCCTCTTCTTCTGCTTTTCTCCTAGCTCTCTCTGTTTTCTTTGCTCTCTCTTGTCTCTTTCTCATGCTTCTGGTCACTCCCTTTCCTTTCATAGTCTTTCACCTTCTCCCTTCTCTTACCTTTCCCTTCTTTGTACTTCCTCCATTACCTCTGCCCATTCTTTTGCGTCTTTCTCTGCATCTTTTCTACTTGGAAATTCCTTCCCTGTGTGATCTGTCTCGCTGACTGGTTTTCCATCCAGTTTGAGCAATATCTGTCCACCTATCCACTCATTTGATACCACTCATTTTTGGCCTTCACTAAGCCCTGATTTCTCCAAGTCATTCTCCTTTAGCTTTGCTTGCATCTCGATGCGCTCCCTACATTTGCTGCTACTATCTTGCTCTGGTTTTCTCTCTTGCTTTGCGCTATCGGGTTCGCTTTCGCCACTATACGCTGGAAGTGGAAAGTGGGATTGGTGTATCCCACAGCTGCTTTTAATTCTTTCATGGGGTAAAATCCCTTGTTTCCGCTGCTGTCCTTACATCAGCTGTTTAAGGAGGAGGAGGGGAGGGGCAGCTGAGGGCTGCTCGTCCCTTGTGTCTCATTGGAGCAGCATCCAAAGCCGCTGAACCAAGTCCCCTTCCTCATCCTGAAACATTTTCCATAACTCTAATATGGCCAATCGTTTACTTAGTTTACTTCCCTTATAAACTGCCTGCAAATAAGTGACCATTTGTTGTTGCACACATTTGGAAAAACCTCTGTCTTTGGGCAATGGCTTTGCCAACTTGCCCTCTGTATCACAAGTCCATTCTGTGTGATACTTGTGTATTTTGACTTGATACCATGGGAGGGATTTGCATATTTGTTGGAGAGGTGAATCCCTCATTTCGCTACCTTTATAAAACACTTTATCAATACTTATTTGACCTCAAATTGGTATTTTGACACATCCACTTGCAATTTATACAATATAACAAATATTTTCTCTAGCATCTCCGGCTCACCATCACAAAACACAGGCATGCTCCTCTCACCGCCCCACTTGCGGCTTCCTCTGGCCTGAAGGCTCAAAGTATAACTCCACTCGTAAGCATTTTAAGCTCTGCCTAAATGGCACAACACTCATTTTCAATTCACAATCAGCAAAGCATCCACCAAGTTCCACCTCGTCCTGTATACTCAAGTCATTTTAAACAACCGCACCGGTGACATCACCAGACCCATAGAGGAAGACGTTTAAAGAAACAAAACTAAAGCTTTAAACAAATGTTTACATTTTTCCGTTTATGCCCTGCCTCAAACACAATAACAAACAGACCATAACATGTATATGGCACCTTCCTCTCTCCTAACGGAAATTCATTAACTCTTGTGGTCCCTTTAAAATTGCATCTCGTTTTAGAAATGCACCTCCGTGAGGTAAAATAGGAAACCACCTTCCACGATTTACGGTAGCTTCTGCCACTAACCAATATACCCAGGTAAACCATTAAATAACCTGCCTAACTCAAAGGAACCCCATTTTATTTATTTAAAGCTTTTTCATCCGTAAGCTAAGCTCACTGTCTAAGCTGACCACCCAAACTGATCACCGAACAAACAGAAATCCTTACATCAAACACAGATTTAATCAAAAGACATCAAGTACACATCCCCCCCATCTTCCATATAGCTGAGAATATACTTACACTCCGTGATCCATTGAAGTCTTTCAGACACTGACTCTGCCTCAACTGGATGCCCAGTCTGATAAGCATCCCACAGGAAGCGGGAAGGAATTTCTCTTCAAAGGCTGCTCCTATGGAGCTGTTCTTTACACACGTGTAATTGTAGGGATTGATTTCTGCGGGTAACCACACATCCACTCAGCCAGGCAGCAGGACGAGATGCTTTTCTGCTGAAAAATCCTAGCGCCTGTCCTCTGCTACCATTTTGTAAAGGTGGGCAGGGCTCTCTGGCAGTCACCCCAAATACCATCACAGAACACTTGGGCCCCTCAGTAACTCCCCGCCACAAGAACGGAAGACTCAGCTATGGGGCAAAGTTATTGTCTTTTCTTAGCAAACAGAAATGACAGGGATTACACCAGAAAAACAAATATCCTCCGTAGCTCTCATCTTCTAAACATGTGTCACCCCGTTTTAACCCGGTGTGATGTCGCAAGTTCAGGTTCCAACACCAAAAACCTATTAGCTAATTATATTGGTCAGTTTGGGCAGGCTACATATAGACAATATATAGGTTAGTTCTGCAATTGGATAGCCATGTCTAGGATTCCCTCCTAAGACCACCAGTACTAATATCAATATACAATATTGCAGGATCGTTGCGAGACCATTGGCCCTTGCAACAAATTATCTCCATGTGAAAGGTGAATCTGGATTGGTCAGAGTATGTCCTCACTGGACAGTTACCAGGCTGGGTGTACCTTTTCAAGGCAATGGGAATGAACATGGAGGTGCAAAGTGTTCCCGAATGTTGGCATTCTCTGATTACCTAGGCCTGCAAGAGTGCATTCAGTTCTTCGTCCAGATGCAACACTTGTAGCTTCTCCTCCCCTGGTTCAATGGGAACGGCTCTCTTTGTCTGCCTTGGTTGAATGGGCATTATCCTGTTTGGCTGGGTCACGTTTGCTGAGACCACAAAATGAAGCCCTTTTGCCTGTAATTATGAGGATTTTAGCCTGGCTTTCTGCAGGTGGCTCATTGTCTTGGTAACTGGAACATTTCTGTTTCCCTTGTCCTTGGCTGAGTGCCTTGTTTCTGCTCGCCTCTAACTGCAGCGATCGTGTCAGCTCTTCCATGTGCTCAAAGCCTGTCTCTCCTTTGCCATCCATATCAGAGATCTATAGCTTTTATATAATTCCCTATGGATTCTCCCTGTTAATAGCAGTCAAAAATGTGCAAGCTAAATATATGAACTCTTTGCATCTTGCGGTTTCAGCTTTGGCGAAATATATGAACACAACTATATGCACGTGTATCTATCCTCTACCTATGTGAGTCATAAGCATGTGCTTCATGCCTATTTGCAAAAAACAAGTGCAGGTTTGTGTAACTTCATGAATGGATCAATGTGTACTACATGTATAATACGGCTACGCCGTGATGTCAGTGATGATGTCATCGACTTCTGGCTTTGCAGTTAGTCGTCTTGCTCAATCAATGTCCTTTCCATATCGTCCAAGTCATCTATTGGGTATGGTCTGAACGGTTGTCTGAGCGATTAGAACTTCTCACACCTGCGATACATCAACGTTTGTGGTGATGGGCCTAGAAGTGAGGCACATCTGTTGTTTCTCTGCCACAATGCTGAGGGTCGTGTGGAGGGCACGAGGGTTAGGTTTGGCCCCCACCTGCAAAAGTTTAGGGAATTCAAAACAGACATGGACCGCTGAAATATCTGTATGGCTGGGGAAGAGGCAATCATTAATTAGGTGTATTTGTAGTTTTAATCCTGATTCGTTTGTTTCATGAGGACAACTCAGGTAAATTATTTTATAATAGTGAGAGTCCATGCCTGCACAGTGTCTTGGATTTTATAGTGTCAAGTATCAAAAACTGGCTAATGGAGTTAAATGATCAACATTCAATTTGTGTTCATATAGAAGGCCTCTTTGGGAGTGACTCTCTTTGTAGAGAGGCAAATGTGTAAGACATGGCGCTTACTTCATTTTACTTTTGCATACTTCTCTGTTATGAGAACATCCCTTGTTGAGCCCCCTGTGGGAAAATATATAGGTTTCCATGGTTTAAATGAATTATTACAATCAGTTCAACAACTATGTCAAGCGAATTGAAGTAGCTGAGCTTTTACAAACATTTTGGCACAGATAGCCCATCAAAAAAGGTTCAGTGACACTGAAAACTGCCAAACAATTCCAATCCCAATTTAGGAGTCCAGTATAAATGTGTTTTGCAGGTATGTGGTGGTTTCCATTTTCCCAAATCGTCGCCAGAACCAGAGCAAGTGGGAAAGAGATGGGCAATCTGCTGGAGTGAATAGTAAAAGGTGGCTTATATAAATTGTATTGTTGGAGTTGTGCCTTTGGTGGGATCACCACTGGAACTTTCAAGCCTGCAATGGCCTCTTGCTGAATGAACCTACCGTAGAATGGGCCCCGGAAGTATGAATGCATCATATGAATTATCCTTGGACAGGGGATATTAAAAGTATGTCAACACCTACAAGCCTTTCATTCCCAGGGAAGATTACAGAGTCACAGCAAGAGTTTGCCACACATCAATTACCAGAGGGCAATTTTGTGTCTCGAGCACTAAAGAAGTGTGCTGGGTCCCTCTTAAAACTCTCTAGGAATGTGATTGGCTATGTTAACAACTCCCCTTGTTGGTACATCCCTACATTGTGAACCATATATGATATGATATGATATGGCATTTGTAACGCGCCTATACACAAGTGTTTCAAGGCGCGATGAGGCAGGGAGGGGGGAACAAGGGGAAGACAGACAACGATCCTACTAGGCCAGGTGTCATTCAGACCGCGCAAGTGCAGGGGTAGGGGGAAGGGAAAAAATGCAAGGGGAAGGGGGAGGCGGGGGGAGTGCAGTACAAATAAGTAGAATAGAAATAAAATAATAAATAAATAGGGCCAGCTGGTGGCAAGTGCAAGGTAAGTGCAGACAAGTGCTGGGGGGGGTGTAGTGATACAGAGACAGTGCCGCAGTGCAGGGGTTGCCAGGGAGGCAGTGCAAGTGAAGAGTGACTGGGTCCAGGACCGAGGTCGGTGAGAGTGGCCCAGTTGCAGAATCAGTGCAGTTTTGGTGAAGAATTTAGCACGGGAGAGGGAGAGAGAAAGCAGAAGTGAAGAGGAAGGTTTTGAGGTGCTTCCGGAACCGGAGATGGTTCTCCTCCAGTTTCAGGGAGGCAGGAAGGCTGTTCCAGAGGGAGGCCCCTGCCGCGGAGAGAGATCTACCCCCAGCTCGTTGCTTCGAGAAGTGGCTGACCCTGAGGGAGTTGGAGACGGATGAGCGTAGGGCTCGGGAAGGAAGATATTTAGGAAGAGAGAGTTGAAGGTATTTAGGCCCCAGGCCCCAGAAGGCCTTGTGGAGAATGCAGAGGGTTTTGAACTTAATCCTCGCAGCCACTGGGAGCCAGTGTAGAGATTTCAGTCCTGGAGAGATACGGTCCCTGGGCTTGAGGCCAAGGACAAGTCTCGCAGTTCTGTTCTGGATGAGTTGCAGAGGGCGGAGAGTGGAGGCAGGCAGATTAAGATAGAGGCTGTTACAGTAGTCCAGCTTCGAGAGAACCAGGGCTCGGGAGACAGTGAGCTTCTGGGGGAAGGAGAGGAAGGGAAGAATACCTCTGAGGCGGTGCAGCTGGTAATGTGACTTCTTAGAGACGTCAGATATATGAGGAGAGAAGGAGAGTGTGGAGTCGAAGATGACCCCGAGGTTTTTTGCCTTGCAGGTAGGAGCAGGAAGAGGGCCAAGAGAGGCCGGCCAGAGAGCTGCAGGGAAGGAGGGAGTGGGTGTGCCGATGAGTAGGATCTCAGTCTTACTAGCATTAAGGCAGAGGTCATTGGCAGCACACCATTCCTGGATAGCAGACAGACAGTCAGAGATGAGGGACGGAGAGGAGGAGGCCGAGGGTAGCCTGAAAATGAGCTGGGTATCGTCCGCATAGCACTGAAAGTTGGGGCAGAGGGCGGCGATGCAGTGGGCAAGGAGTGCCAGATACTGGTTGAACACCCAGGGAGAGAAATTAGATCCCTGGGGAACGCCACAGGTGGAGAAAAAGATGTCAGAGAGGAAGGACCCAAGTTGGACCTGGGAGGGTCGATTGGAAAGGAAAGAGGTCAGCCATGCCAGAGCCTGACCAGTGATAACCAGGTTATCACGGAGACGGTTGAGCAGGATGGCATGGTTGACAGTGTCAAAGGCAGAAGAGAGATCGAGCAGAATGAGAACACACGGAGGGTTGGAGTCGAGGTTCAAGAGCAGGTCCTCACGGATGTTCAGGAGAGCAGTTTCCGTGCTTCTGGCCGCTCTGAAGCCAGATTGATGGTCATGGAGACTATCAACAGCTTCAGCATGGAGGTTAAGCTGGGAGATGGCCAGTTTCTCCAGGAGCTTGCCCAGGAAGGGAGTGATGGAGATTGGGCGATAGTTAGCCGGACAGGAGGGGTCGGCAGAGGGTTTCTTAAGGAGAGGATGCACAAGGGAGTGCTTGAGGGGGGATGGGAAGACTCCCGAGGCGAAGGAGTGGTTGCAAAAGTCAGCCAGGGCAGGAGCCAGGGAGTCGATGTGGTCCATGATAGTTTTGGAGGAACAGGGGTGAATCTGTTTAGACGAGACTTTCATAGATCAGACTTGTCTGGAAACCTTGTCAGCAGAAAAAAGGGGAAAGGCAGAGAAGGAGGGAGGAGGGGTGGCTGCAGAAGGGCCAGAGGAAGAGCAGGGAAGAGAGGGGGAGGTGATAGGAGGAGAGTGAGGACAGGATGTCCTGAGTTTTAGAGATGAAGTGGGAGGCCAGTGCAGTGCAGAGGGCCTGGGAGGGGACAGGAGAGGTAGAGACTGCAGCAGGGTTGGCAAGCTCCTTGCAGATTTTAAAGAGTTCAGCCGAGTTGTTAGATGCCGCAGAGATGCGGGCTTGGATAAGGGCTCTCTTTTTGGTGAGAACAGAGAGACGGTATTGCCTTTGGAGCAGGCGGCAGGCCAGTTTGTCAGAGGATGAACATGAAGCACGCCATTTCCTCTCTGCCACCCTGCACTTGCGTTTTAGGGTGACGAGATCCGAATCATACCAGGAGTTACATTTGGCTTTGGGCTTCAGGTGTATTTTCATGACAGGGGCAAGGATATCAAGAGTATCAGATATAGCAGAGTGGAGCAAGGAGAGGGCTGTGTCAGGGTGGGAGTCAGCCGAAGGAGGGGAGGAGGGGCGAGAAGGTGGCAGCGAAAGCCGCAACTGACACGCGTTTCATGGGTAGGATGACCGAGAATAGGCATAGGGATACATGGACTCAGGAAATGCTGTCCTATTTAGAGTCAGATACATCCCGACTGCCCAATTGTTTTGTGGTCCTCCGATATACTTGCACTGTTGAACTTATCTACATCGCTCTTGTGCTCTGATTTCTTCCCTGCAGTTCTGGTATGACTTTGTCCAACCCTTCTGTCTTTGATACAGATAAAACAAGCCTAAAACCATACTTTCTGTGTTTTGAGTCTTCAATTTATCCCATTGTGGTGTGACATCACTCATCCATTCTTCTCTCAGAGGGAGCGATGGATGTGGTTGGATCAACCAATGCAGATGCAAGACAAAGGGCGGCTAGCCAAGTTCTCGTGGCCGTGTCGATTTTATTCCCAGGTATCTATTGATGCAGAATGTGTTGGGGGAGATCAGTAAATGAAGGTAAAACGCTCACCATGAAAAGAGAATAGACTCAGGGAGAAGATGGCAATCTTGTGAGGAATTGGTGGTGAGACTGTTCATTTCTGGTGAGCCTAAATATATCCGCACGTTGTTTAAATTCCTGTTCCTCTATCCTCATATCTAGGTCCGTACATGGTCTGAACATTGGTATACACCTGTCCTGTTTGTCTTTCATGCAGCATCCTACCAAGGTCTTTGAGACTCACTGGTAGGATGGCTGCTCATCAATGTAGAGGTGAATTTTCTCTTTTCTGTGGGTCACAAAGGGCTCTTTCTGCTGCACAGGGATTTTTGATCTGACAATGCTAACCTGACACTGAACAAGGGCACTTGATTCCAGGGCTTGTGGCTGAATTGGATCTACATGATCACTGCAACTACTTACTGCGAATTACAGAAATGTCCAATCTTGTTTTTTCTCACCTTCTCACCTCATATATGCGGCAGAGACCCCTGCAGCCCTCCCGCTTCCCTCCACATGTATTATTTGCTTTACCCCACTCTCCACATATATATGGGGTGATTTTTGGTGGGATCACCACTGGAACTTTCAAGCCTGCAATGGCCTCTTGCTGAATGAACCTACCGTAGAATGGGGCCCGGAAGTATGAATGCATCATATGAATTATCCTTGGACAGGGGATATTAAAAGTATGTCAACACCTACAAGCCTTTCATTCCCAGGGAAGATTACAGAGTCACAGCAAGAGTTTGCCACACATCAATTACCAGAGGGCAATTTTGTGTCTCGAGCACTAAAGAAGTGTGCTGGGTCCCTCTTAAAACTCTCTAGGAATGTGATTGGCTATGTGAACAACTCCCCTTGTTGGTACATCCCTACATTGTGAATCATATAGGCATAGGGATATATGGACTCAGGAAATGCTGTCCTATTTAGAGTCAGATACATCCCGACTGCCCAATTGTTTTGTGGTCCTCCGATATACTTGCACTGTTGAACTTATCTACATCGCTCTTGTGCTCTGATTTCTTCCCTGCAGTTCTGGTATGACTTTGTCCAACCCTTCTGTCTTTGATACAGATAAAACAAGCCTAAAACCATACTTTCTGTGTTTTGAGTCTTCAATTTATCCCATTGTGGTGTGACATCACTCATCCATTCTTCTCTCAGAGGGAGCGATGGATGTGGTTGGATCAACCAATGCAGATGCAAGACAAAGGGCGGCTAGCCAAGTTCTCGTGGCCGTGTCGATTTTATTCCCAGGTATCTATTGATGCAGAATGTGTTGGGGGAGATCAGTAAATGAAGGTAAAACGCTCACCATGAAAAGAGAATAGACTCAGGGAGAAGATGGCAATCTTGTGAGGAATTGTGGTGAGACTGTTCATTTCTGGTGAGCCTAAATATATCCGCACGTTGTTTAAATTCCTGTTCCTCTATCCTCATATCTAGGTCCGTACATGGTCTGAACATTGGTATACACCTGTCCTGTTTGTCTTTCATGCAGCATCCTACCAAGGTCTTTGAGACTCACTGGTAGGATGGCTGCTCATCAATGTAGAGGTGAATTTTCTCTTTTCTGTGGGTCACAAAGGGCTCTTTCTGCTGCACAGGGATTTTTGATCTGACAATGCCAACCTGACACTGAACAAGGGCACTTGATTCCAGGGCTTGTGGCTGAATTGGATCTACATGATCACTGCAACTACTTACTGCGAATTACAGAAATGTCCAATCTTGTTTTTTCTCACCTTCTCACCTCATATATGCGGCAGAGACCCCTGCAGCCCTCCCGCTTCCCTCCACATGTATTATTTACTTTACCCCACTCTCCACATATATATGGGGTGATTTTTGGTGGGATCACCACTGGAACTTTCAAGCCTGCAATGGCCTCTTGCTGAATGAACCTACCGTAGAATGGGGCCCGGAAGTATGAATGCATCATATGAATTATCCTTGGACAGGGGATATTAAAAGTATGTCAACACCTACAAGCCTTTCATTCCCAGGGAAGATTACAGAGTCACAGCAAGAGTTTGCCACACATCAATTACCAGAGGGCAATTTTGTGTCTCGAGCACTAAAGAAGTGTGCTGGGTCCCTCTTAAAACTCTCTAGGAATGTGATTGGCTATGTGACCAACTCCCCTTGTTGGTACATCCCTACATTGTGAACTATATATGATATGATATGATATGGCATTTGTAACGCGCCTATACACAAGTGTTTCAAGGCGCGATGAGGCAGGGAGGGGGGAACAAGGGGAAGACAGACAACGATCCTACTAGGCCAGGTGTCATTCAGACCGCGCAAGTGCAGGGGTAGGGGGAAGGGAAAAAATGCAAGGGGAAGGGGGAGGCGGGGGGAGTGCAGTACAAATAAGTAGAATAGAAATAAAATAATAAATAAATAGGGCCAGCTGGTGGCAAGTGCAAGGTAAGTGCAGACAAGTGCTGGGGGGGGTGTAGTGATACAGAGACAGTGCCGCAGTGCAGGGGTTGCCAGGGAGGCAGTGCAAGTGAAGAGTGACTGGGTCCAGGACCGAGGTCGGTGAGAGTGGCCCAGTTGCAGAATCAGTGCAGTTTTGGTGAAGAATTTAGCACGGGAGAGGGAGAGAGAAAGCAGAAGTGAAGAGGAAGGTTTTGAGGTGCTTCCGGAACCGGAGATGGTTCTCCTCCATTTTCAGGGAGGCAGGAAGGCTGTTCCAGAGGGAGGCCCCTGCCGCGGAGAGAGATCTACCCCCAGCTCGTTGCTTCGAGAAGTGGCTGACCCTGAGGGAGTTGGAGACGGATGAGCGTAGGGCTCGGGAAGGAAGATATTTAGGAAGAGAGAGTTGAAGGTATTTAGGCCCCAGGCCCCAGAAGGCCTTGTGGAGAATGCAGAGGGTTTTGAACTTAATCCTCGCAGCCACTGGGAGCCAGTGTAGAGATTTCAGTCCTGGAGAGATACAGTCCCTGGGCTTGAGGCCAAGGACAAGTCTCGCAGTTCTGTTCTGGATGAGTTGCAGAGGGCGGAGAGTGGAGGCAGGCAGATTAAGATAGAGGCTGTTACAGTAGTCCAGCTTCGAGAGAACCAGGGCTCGGGAGACAGTGAGCTTCTGGGGGAAGGAGAGGAAGGGAAGAATACCTCTGAGGAGGTGCAGCTGGTAATGTGACTTCTTAGAGACGTCAGATATATGAGGAGAGAAGGAGAGTGTGGAGTCGAAGATGACCCCGAGGTTTTTTGCCTTGCAGGTAGGAGCAGGAAGAGGACCAAGAGAGGCCGGCCAGAGAGCTGCAGGGAAGGAGGGAGTGGGTGTGCCGATGAGTAGGATCTCAGTCTTACTAGCATTAAGGCAGAGGTCATTGGCAGCACACCATTCCTGGATAGCAGACAGACAGTCAGAGATGAGGGACGGAGAGGAGGAGGCCGAGGGTAGCCTGAAAATGAGCTGGGTATCGTCCGCATAGCACTGAAAGTTGGGGCAGAGGGCGGCGATGCAGTGGGCAAGGAGTGCCAGATACTGGTTGAACACCCAGGGAGAGAAATTAGATCCCTGGGGAACGCCACAGGTGGAGAAAAAGATGTCAGAGAGGAAGGACCCAAGTTGGACCTGGGAGGGTCGATTGGAAAGGAAAGAGGTCAGCCATGCCAGAGCCTGACCAGTGATAACCAGGTTATCACGGAGACGGTTGAGCAGGATGGCATGGTTGACAGTGTCAAAGGCAGAAGAGAGATCGAGCAGAATGAGAACACACGGAGGGTTGGAGTCGAGGTTCAAGAGCAGGTCCTCACGGATGTTCAGGAGAGCAGTTTCCGTGCTTCTGGCCGCTCTGAAGCCAGATTGATGGTCATGGAGACTATCAACAGCTTCAGCATGGAGGTTAAGCTGGGAGATGGCCAGTTTCTCCAGGAGCTTGCCCAGGAAGGGAGTGATGGAGATTGGGCGATAGTTAGCCGGACAGGAAGGGTCGGCAGAGGGTTTCTTAAGGAGAGGATGCACAAGGGAGTGCTTGAGGGGGGATGGGAAGACTCCAGAGGCGAAGGAGTGGTTGCAAAAGTCAGCCAGGGAAGGAGCCAGGGAGTCGATGTGGTCCATGATAGTTTTGGAGGAACAGGGGTGAATCTGTTTAGACGAGACTTTCATAGATCGGACTTGTCTGGAAACCTTGTCAGCAGAAAAAAGGGGAAAGGCAGAGAAGGAGGGAGGAGGGGTGGCTGCAGAAGGGCCAGAGGAAGAGCAGGGAAGAGAGGGGGAGGTGATAGGAGGAGAGTGAGGACAGGATGTCCTGAGTTTTAGAGATGAAGTGGGAGGCCAGTTCAGTGCAGAGGGCCTGGGAGGGGACAGGAGAGGTAGAGACTGCAGCAGGGTTGGCAAGCTCCTTGCAGATTTTAAAGAGTTCAGCCGAGTTGTTAGATGCCGCAGAGATGCGAGCTTGGATAAGGGCTCTCTTTTTGGTGAGAACAGAGAGACGGTATTGCCTTTGGAGCAGGCGGCAGGCCAGTTTGTCAGAGGATGAACATGAAGCACGCCATTTCCTCTCTGCCACCCTGCACTTGCGTTTTAGGGTGACGAGATCCGAATCATACCAGGAGTTACATTTGGCTTTGGGCTTCAGGTGTATTTTCATGACAGGGGCAAGGATATCAAGAGTATCAGATATAGCAGAGTGGAGCAAGGAGAGGGCTGTGTCAGGGTGGGAGTCAGCCGAAGGAGGGGGGGGGGGCGAGAAGGTGGCAGCGAAAGCCGCAACTGACACGCGTTTCATGGGTCGGATGACCGAGAATAGGCATAGGGATACATGGACTCAGGAAATGCTGTCCTATTTAGAGTCAGATACATCCCGACTGCCCAATTGTTTTGTGGTCCTCCGATATACTTGCACTGTTGAACTTATCTACATCGCTCTTGTGCTCTGATTTCTTCCCTGCAGTTCTGGTATGACTTTGTCCAACCCTTCTGTCTTTGATACAGATAAAACAAGCCTAAAACCATACTTTCTGTGTTTTGAGTCTTCAATTTATCCCATTGTGGTGTGACATCACTCATCCATTCTTCTCTCAGAGGGAGTGATGGATGTGGTTGGATCAACCAATGCAGATGCAAGACAAAGGGCGGCTAGCCAAGTTCTCGTGGCCGTGTCGATTTTATTCCCAGGTATCTATTGATGCAGAATGTGTTGGGGGAGATCAGTAAATGAAGGTAAAACGCTCACCATGAAAAGAGAATAGACTCAGGGAGAAGATGGCAATCTTGTGAGGAATTGGTGGTGAGACTGTTCATTTCTGGTGAGCCTAAATATATCCGCACGTTGTTTAAATTCCTGTTCCTCTATCCTCATATCTAGGTCCGTACATGGTCTGAACATTGGTATACACCTGTCCTGTTTGTCTTTCATGCAGCATCCTACCAAGGTCTTTGAGACTCACTGGTAGGATGGCTGCTCATCAATGTAGAGGTGAATTTTCTCTTTTCTGTGGGTCACAAAGGGCTCTTTCTGCTGCACAGGGATTTTTGATCTGACAATGCCAACCTGACACTGAACAAGGGCACTTGATTCCAGGGCTTGTGGCTGAATTGGATCTACATGATCACTGCAACTACTTACTGCGAATTACAGAAATGTCCAATCTTGTTTTTTCTCACCTTCTCACCTCATATATGCGGCAGAGACCCCTGCAGCCCTCCCGCTTCCCTCCACATGTATTATTTACTTTACCCCACTCTCCACATATATATGGGGTGATTTTTGGTGGGATCACCACTGGAACTTTCAAGCCTGCAATGGCCTCTTGCTGAATGAACCTACCGTAGAATGGGGCCCGGAAGTATGAATGCATCATATGAATTATCCTTGGACAGGGGATATTAAAAGTATGTCAACACCTACAAGCCTTTCATTCCCAGGGAAGATTACAGAGTCACAGCAAGAGTTTGCCACACATCAATTACCAGAGGGCAATTTTGTGTCTCGAGCACTAAAGAAGTGTGCTGGGTCCCTCTTAAAACTCTCTAGGAATGTGATTGGCTATGTGAACAACTCCCCTTGTTGGTACATCCCTACATTGTGAATCATATAGGCATAGGGATACATGGACTCAGGAAATGCTGTCCTATTTAGAGTCAGATACATCCCGACTGCCCAATTGTTTTGTGGTCCTCCGATATACTTGCACTGTTGAACTTATCTACATCGCTCTTGTGCTCTGATTTCTTCCCTGCAGTTCTGGTATGACTTTGTCCAACCCTTCTGTCTTTGATACAGATAAAACAAGCCTAAAACCATACTTTCTGTGTTTTGAGTCTTCAATTTATCCCATTGTGGTGTGACATCACTCATCCATTCTTCTCTCAGAGGGAGCGATGGATGTGGTTGGATCAACCAATGCAGATGCAAGACAAAGGGCGGCTAGCCAAGTTCTCGTGGCCGTGTCGATTTTATTCCCAGGTATCTATTGATGCAGAATGTGTTGGGGGAGATCAGTAAATGAAGGTAAAACGCTCACCATGAAAAGAGAATAGACTCAGGGAGAAGATGGCAATCTTGTGAGGAATTGGTGGTGAGACTGTTCATTTCTGGTGAGCCTAAATATATCTGCACGTTGTTTAAATTCCTGTTCCTCTATCCTCATATCTAGGTCCGTACATGGTCTGAACATTGGTATACACCTGTCCTGTTTGTCTTTCATGCAGCATCCTACCAAGGTCTTTGAGACTCACTGGTAGGATGGCTGCTCATCAATGTAGAGGTGAATTGTCTCTTTTCTGTGGGTCACAAAAGGCTCTTTCTGCTGCCCAGGGATTTTTGATTTGACAATGCCAACCTGACACTGAACAAGGGCACTTGATTCCTGGACTTGTGGCTGAATTGGATCTACATGATCACTGCAACTACTTACTGCGAATTACAGAAATGTCCAATCTTGTTTTTTCTCACCTTCTCACCTCATATATATGTGGCAGAGACCCCTGCAGCCCTCCCGCTTCCCTCCACATGTATTATTTACTTTACCCCACTCTCCACATATATATGGGGTGATTTTGGGATGTTGAAAAATTCAAACTTTTTGCATCGCAGTAAAATATTCACAGTAAACGAGTGATACCTCCTGGAACTAGGAAATAACTGCCTCAACCAGTAACTAGTGCTAATTGCAATACAAATAGGGAAGGAAACGAGAGGGTGTGCTTTTCTGGAGCAAGGTAGGGTTCAATGATTTTAACCATAACATTTACACTTTTACACAATTGGGTATGATTTCTGGGATGAGTGTCAAATATTTAGCGTGTGTACATTTCAACCTAGTTCCAAAAGCTGCAAAAAGACTTTTTTTGTCCATGTGAGCTCCTTTTGGTTACCTGCTCATATTCGGCCTGCTTATGACATGCAGGCCCTCCATGGTCCACGCTTGCCCTTGTCTGGCTATTGCTGCCTCATGCCATCTGCATATTTTCTGCCTTCACTTGACACAATGGCTGAACATGGTCTCCAGCTTTACTCTCACCTCTTCAGTACCCTTTCCCCCTCTTGTCTGTACATGCTCTGCTTTCTCATGAAACATATGTTATTCAATGTCCATCATTCCCCATGCCTCTTTAGTAACATTTCTCTCTCTCTCATCTGTACATGTACTGCTATCTTGTAACGCGCAGGCCCTACGATTTAGGGGTAGCTCTACTGTGTGAAGCCCACCCCTGTAAGGTACAGTATATGTACTTTAAGAGGATCACTCGACTGTATGAAGCCAGACCCTGTATTAGTGAAACCTCCAATGCTGTGGCTTATTCTGTACCCATTATGGGTGAATGAATCATTCCCTGCTGTTGCCCATGTTGTACCTGTTCTGTGTCAGTGAGGCTTTTCATTCCGTGACCCATGCTGTACCTGTACTGTGTAAGGAGAGATTGGTTTGTTGTCACCCATGCTGTGCATATTCTGTATGAGGATGATTGCCCTTATGTGGGCCATAGCCTACCTGTTCTGTGTGAGTGAAGTTTGTACTGTGCTGGCTCCTGCTGCACCTGTTCTGTATGATTGAAGTTTGAACTGCTGTGGCCCTTGCTGTAACAGTATAATTTGTGGTAAGTTTACCCTGATGCGGCTCATGCTGTGTTTGATATGTGTGAGCGAAGCTTGCCCTGTTGTAGCCCACTATGCAACAAGTAAAGCTTGCACTGATGTGGCCCATGCTGTTAGAACTCTATGAGAGTGTACCTTGCCGTGCTGGGCTCAAGTTGTAAACATTCCACGTGAGTGAGGCTTGCCCTGATGTTGTCCATGCGGTACATGTTCCAAGTGATGGAAGCTTGCTCTGCTCTGGCTCATGATGTGCCTATACAGTTTGAGGAAAACTTACCATAATATAATGTGACCCATGCCCTACCTGTGAAGCTTGCACTGATGCAGCCTTTTCTGTACCCGTTCTGTTTGATGGAATCTTGCCCAGATCTGGTACAGCTCATGGTGGGGTCAATTGACCATTTTTCTGTATTTTTCAGCAATGTGATTAAAAATGAAATAGAAAGTATTCCCTTTCCCCCCACCGCCCCCAATAAAATGACAACAAAAAATGCGGGCAATGGGCATAAAGAAAATGCGAAAAATGGCTGTGGTGAGTTCGGCTGGTGCTATCTAGCCCTGCTGTGGCCCATGCTGTACCTGTTCTTTGTGAGTGAAGCTTGCTCTTCTGTGGCCCATGCTGTACCGGGTCTGTGTGAGTGAAGCTTTCCCTGCTGTGGCCCATGTTGTACCTGTTCTGTGTGAGTGAAGCGTGCCCTGCTGTGGCCCATGCTGTGCCTGGTCTGTGTGAGTGAAGCTTGCCCTGCTGTGGACCACGTTGGACCTGTTCTGTGTGAGTGAAGCTTGCCCTGTGTGGCACATGCTGTACCTGGTCTGTGTGAGTGACGCTTGCCCTGCTGTGGACCATGTTGGACCTGTTCTGTGTGAGTGAAGCTTGCCCCGTGTGGCCCATGCTGTACCTGTTCTGTGTGAAGGAAGTATGCACATTTATGGCGCAAGCTGTTCCTGTTCTTTGTGAGTGACACTTGCCCTGCTGTGGCCCATGATGTACCGCTGTGCAAGTGAAGCCTGCACTGTTGTGTCCCGTGCTTTAGCTATTCTGTGTGAGTGACTCTTTCACTTCCATGGCCCATGCTATACCTTTTCTCTGTGAGTGAAGTTTACACTGCTGTGACTGTTCCTGTGCCGATTATCAGGGTAATTCATAGAATTTCGCAGAAAAGTGTCGCAAGCGGCTGGCGCAGAGTGTCCGCGTGCGATTGACTGCGCCAGGCACGTGCGCTAAAACCGATTTCCGCGCACAGCGTATTCATGGATTTTAGGCTCCCAAACCAGCCGTGGCGCAGAGTATCGCAGCGACCCTGCAGCAGCGCCAGTAACGCCCCCAAGAACGCCCTCGCGCAAGGAAAAGCCATCAAAATCGCTAAATCATCGCAAAGGGCTGCGCTAACCCTGGACCAGTTTACAGGGCTGCCAAACAAGGAACGCAAAGCGGGTAACGTGCATATCAGGGGTACGCGTGAAGTTATACACGCGATTAGCCAGGGTACGTGTATTACAGGGGTACGCGGGAAGTTTAACACGCGATTGGCCAGGGTACGTGTATTACAGGGGTACGCGGGAAGTTTAACAGGCGATTAGCCAGGGTACGTGTATTACAGGGGTATGCGGGAAGTTTAACACGCGATTAGCCAGGGTACGTGTATTACAGGGGTACGCGGGAAGTTTAACACGCGATTGGCCAGGGTACGTGTATTACAGGGGTATGCGGGAAGTTTAACATGCGATTAGCCAGGGTACGTGTATTACAGGGGTACGCGGGAAGTTTAACACGCGATTAGCCAGGGTACGTGTATTACAGGGGTACGCGGGAAGTTTAACACGCGATTGGCCAGGGTACGTGTATTACAGGGGTATGCGGGAAGTTTAACATGCGATTAGCCAGGGTACGTGTATTACAGGGGTACGCGGGAAGTTTAACACGCGATTAGCCAGGGTACGTGTATTACAGGGGTACGCGGGAAGTTTAACACGCGATTGGCCAGGGTACGTGTATTACAGGGGTATGCGGGAAGTTTTAAATGCGATCAGCCAGGGTACGTGTATTACAGGGGTACGCGGGAAGTTTAACACGAGATTGGCCAGGGTACGTGTATTACAGGGGTAGGCGGGAAGTTTCACACGCGATTAGCCAGGGCACGTGTATCACAGGGGTACGCGGGAATTATCACATGCGATTTGGCTGTGTACGTGTATTACAGGGGTACACGGGAAGTTTTACACGCGATTCGGCTGGGTACGTGTATTACAGGGATGCGATTTGGCCAGGTACGTGTATTACAGGGGTGCGCAGGAATTATCACACGTGATTTGGCTGGGTACGTGTATTACAGGGGTGCGTGGGAATCATCACACGCGATTTGGCTGGGTACGTGTATTACAGGGGTGCGTGGGAAGTCACACGCGATTAGGCTGGGTGGGTCCTCACAGGTGTTCCCTGTACACCCTCCACGGCCCCTGCAGGCAGCCTACAAAACAGGGGACTACCCTGCACACCTGCTCATGTCCCCCTGCACCCCCACCCCCCAGCAGTGCAGGGGCAGACTCCACCAGGCCCCCACTCATGTCTCCCACCACCCCCACCCTCCCGCCACCAGGGGCAGCCTCCACCAGGCCCCCACCCATGTCTCCCACCACCCCCACCCTCCCGCCACCAGGGGCAGCCTCCACCAGGCCCCCACCCATGCCTCCCACCACCCCCAACCCCCAGCAGTGCAGGGGCAGCCTCCACCAGGCCCCCACCCATGCCTCCCACCACCCCCAACCCCCAGCAGTGCAGGGGCAGCCTCCACCAGGCCCCCACCCATGTCTCCCACCACCCCCACCCCCCCGCCACCAGGGGCAGCCTCCACCAGGCCCCCACCCATGCCTCCCACCACCCCCAACCCCCAGCAGTGCAGGGGCAGCCTCCACCAGGCCCCCACCCATGCCTCCCACCACCCCCAACCCCCAGCAGTGCAGGGGCAGCCTCCACCAGGCCCCCACCCATGTCTCCCACCACCCCCACCCCCCCGCCACCAGGGGCACCCTCCACCAGGCCCCCACCCATGTCTCCCACCACCCCCAACCCCCAGCAGTGCACGGGCAGCCTCCACCAGGCCCCCACCCATGTCTCCCACCACCCCCACCCCCCCCACCAGGGGCAGCCTCCACCAGGCCCCCACCCATGTCTCCCACCACCCCCACCCTCCCGCCACCAGGGGCAGCCTCCACCAGGCCCCCACCCATGCCTCCCACCACCCCCAACCCCCAGCAGTGCAGGGGCAGCCTCCACCAGGCCACCACCCATGCCTCCCACCACCCCCAACCCCCAGCAGTGCAGGGGCAGCCTCCACCAGGCCCCCACCCATGTCTCCCACCACCCCCACCCCCCCGCCACCAGGGGCAGCCTCCACCAGGCCCCCACCCATGCCTCCCACCACCCCCAACCCCCAGCAGTGCAGGGGCAGCCTCCACCAGGCCCCCACCCATGCCTCCCACCACCCCCAACCCCCAGCAGTGCAGGGGCAGCCTCCACCAGGCCCCCACCCATGTCTCCCACCACCCCCACCCCCCCGCCACCAGGGGCACTCTCCACCAGGCCCCCACCCATGTCTCCCACCACCCCCACCAGTGCAGGGGCACCCTCCACCAGGCCCCCACCCATTTCTCCCAACACCCCCACCCACCAGCACTGTGGGGCACGTGGCCAGCAGGCAGTCAGGCAGCAGCAGATGGCAGGTGGGAGCGTGCTCAGGGCTCTGGGGGGCAGTAATTTGGCCTCCTGGCCAGGAGCGTGGTCTCTCGTGTGTGAACGCGTGGACAGCCTGATAGGGAGTGAAATCCCACACGTCAGCAAAGGCCCTTAGCGCGTAAACCCGTCAACAGCATATGCGCGCCTATAGTCACCTGCACGTGCAGGAAATTGTTGCGTGACACGTCCCAGTGTCAAAGCGTGTGATTGGTGAAAATGGATCTACACGTAGAAGTGACAAAGCGTGTGATTGGTGAAAATGGATCTACACGCAGAAGTGACAAAGCGTGTGATTGGTGAAAATGGATCTACACGCAGAAGTGACAAAGCGTGTGATTGGTGAAAATGGATCTACACGCAGGAGTGACAAAGCGTGTGATTGGTGAACGTACACGCCGCGTAAGTGACGCTGTACGTGTGGGCCTGTATATAAGGGAAAATGTAGAACACCATTTCCTTGTACGTGCTTTTCGTGGAGAGCGAGTGGGTGAATTCTGTACTTCTTGTCGTTTCACACGCGATTTACTTCACGGCGTTTCCAGTTCGTATTCCCTGTTACCTCTGACAGCTTTTTCTCTTTTTTCTCTTTTACTGGTTTACCTGGGCCTGTTCCCTCAAACAGTGTCCCCTTCTACTGTTGTCCTGTCTTCTCAGACAGCGTACACATCTTCTTTTGGCGGGGGTTTAGCCAGCCAAACGCGCTCATTTTTCACGCTCTTTTACCTGGCAGACGGTGAGTCACGCACGTATCCAACTTCTGTGCTTGCCCCGTGTGTAGCCTACCCCTTCAGAGGTCATTCTAGGCTGCGTGTGACACGCATACGTTCATTCTTGTGTTACTGGGTGCCACAGCATAGTGCAGGTTTTTCTTTCTGCACACGTGGTCTAGGAGGGGTTGCGTGCACGTCATCTCCCTTTTTTGGGCCTCCTGTGCGTTGCGTGACCCGTCATCTTTCCCCAGGGGTTACAATCAGCCGTGCTAGAGCACTAGGGTACAATTACCATCTGGTACCCAATCCCTTTGACCCCCAATTGCCCAGGACAATTGTCTACAGCCACTCCCATACGCACATTAATATCAGTGCCATGGCTGGGAGGCGAGGATTCCGTAAGGGTGGCAAAGGTGGAAGAGCCACAAGTGGTGGCCGTGGTGGATCCGGTAGGGGACGTGGTCGTAACTTGCAGGGTGAGCCTGTCCCCCCATGTGTGGAGGACCAGTCAAGGGCACCCATCATCCCCCCCCTCCCCCCCCTCCCCCCCTCCCGTTGAGGCTGAAGTGGCTGACACCATCCATGCTCAGCCCTTGTTGGACCAGCCCATTGTGGCACCAGACCTGGCTGACTCCATGGCTGACTTCCAGGTCAGCAGGGCTACGACACGTGCGCTGGTGCACGTTGATGCCATCATGCCACGTGGATCTGGGGCAGCAAGGTCATCTGCTGCACCAAGGAGGCAGGGCGGAGAGGCTGCAGGGGCAGCTGCGGCTCCATCCACCCCAGCCCTCACACACCCAGCCAGGACAGTGTCGGTCCTAGTCCATGCTGCTGACATTGCCCCTGACACCATCACACTAGAGCCAATGCCTGCACCAACTCCCATGCTGAGTGTGCAATCCCACACTCCTGATACAGAGTCCACCAGGGCTCCTGCCCCTAGTGTCCAGAGCGGCGCAGGACACTCAGGATCACCACCACCTTCCAAGCGGAAGAGGAAGAGTGCTCGTCCGGCACAGGCTGATGCCCCAGACACGGCTACACAGTCCGGCCCGTCCAGGAAGCCCAGCTTCACGGATGACGAACTGAATGCACTTGTCGAGTATGTGTCCGGACATGACAACGAGATGGTCATTGTTGCAGGATCCAAGACCACACCTGCACAACGCCAGGCACACTGGCAGACCGTTGCGGACATCGTAAGTGCCCTTGGAATCGCGAGGCGCACAGCCAATGATTGCTATAAGCGCTGGAATGACCTAAAGCGCAGGGCAAAGAGTAAGCTGGCCTCAAGTCATGCCGCAACTCTAGTGACAGGAGGTGGGTCTCCAGTAGTAGACATGGAACTCACTCCACATGAGTCAGTCGCTGGGACCTACGTCACGGAGGAACAGATCCAAGGCGTGGGAGATCTGGCTGATTACGAGGCATTGTCCGGTGAGTGCGCATGCATGTGTGTGTCATCCATGTGCATGGTGTGTGTGTGAGGGCTTCTGTTCGGGTGCCAGGTGAGAGTGTGTGCGCCTGAGTCGTATGGGTCAGCCATGTGCTTCATGCAATCCTTCCTGCGCAGCTGCATTTGGCCATAGCAGTATCCCTTCTGCCAACAGTAGACATCTAGCACAACTGCACGCCAGTTGCCCTTGAAGTGTCACCTTGACACAACATATTTGCTTCTTTTTCACTGTTCATTCAGTCAGTTTGTTTGCATTCCACCACTTTCACTAGGCATGTCGCTGTCCACTAGTCACATGTCTGACATGGGTATGGTAAAGTGGAGTGACTTTGTTACCTGGATATCATTTGTACACACATGTCCCTGTGCAATTTGACCATTTCAGACTGGCAGCTCCAGGTGAAAAATCTGACCTGTTAGAATTAGAAAAGCTATTACATGCGGTAACTGGACTGAATGAATAGGTGCTGCCCTCCTCTCCATCTTCACTCAATAGCAATGGTACATGCCATCTGTGTGATGGCATGTGTGTTTCACCTGGCAATCACAGGCCAATGTGTGATGCCACTGCCAGGCAGCATGCAGAAAATTTGTTCATCTTCCATCTTGGTGTCATCAGTGTGTGCCATTTGCCTGCACTTCATACGCAGTGAGGGTGCATGCATGGGAGGGTTTTAGTCATGTGGGACATGTGTCAATCAAGTACTGGTTCTCTTGCTTCTCAGCCCTCAATGTGTGCCATGGTGCTAATGCCTGTTTCCATTTCTTTGTTTTCATGTCTTTGCAGGGGAAGACGCACCTGATACTGCTGGGGTTGTGGAGATGGTGCAGACCCAGGAGGTGTCCCAGGGCCGACCAACCACCAGTGAGGGACGTGGTGTGGTGGTGGGGGAGAACCCACAAGTGCTGCAGGTCGTGCTCTCAAGGGGTGTCTCTGGCTGCACCTCCCCCGAGCTGTACTCAGGTGTTGATTCGGATGAGACCTACGTGCCGTCGCAGGTGAGTGTTCCAGGGAGGGATTCTGTTCTGTCTCACCCACCTGCACCAGGGTCAGTACCCTCCATGGGGATGTCAGTGTTGGCAGCTACGCCTTCGGTGGTTACGGATGCAGGGTCACACTCCGCGACATCTGATCCTGTTCCTGGGCCAGCAGATCAGAGGGGGAATGCAGTCCTGCAGCCTCAGGCAGTGCCGGCACAGCAAGGCGCAGTTCGCCTTGCCCCAGACAGGTGTGGTGCCCGCCGACGTGGTGGCCGTACGCCACCCGGCAATACCGCATGGGAGCAATCCATTTACGGTATGGCTACCCAACAGGCTGCATCATCCGAGATGATGGCTCAGGCCATGGATAGGGTGGCCACTTCCATTGTCCCCCCAGAAAGCCTGATGGAGCGACTAGAGCAGGCAACCGACTCCATCTGCCAGTCACACAGGGAGGACATGTTGGGGTCCAACAGGGACAGGCGGGCGGCACTGGCGACTCTGCAGGAGGCCATCTCCATTGAGTCCCAGGGCCACAGGGAAGCCCTGAGGCAGGAGCTCCTACACCTCAGGACGACTCTTGTTGAGCTTGAGGCTTCAACACACCAAAGGACAGAACAGCAGCTGGAGCGTCTCACCCGTACGCTCTCAGCTGAGATGCAGGCAACGAGGGCGGTGGTCCGGGCATCCCGTGAATTGTTGCATGGGGACCTCCGCACACTCATCCTCCAGAACCAGACCTACCACACCCGCATGCTTGCAGCCATGGAGGAGCAGACTAGGGCCTTGCGTGGGCTGCCTCCCATAGTGCAACCACCTCCGGATGCAGCTGCACAGGGTGATAATAGCGACAGCAGTGATACTCCCACAATAGGGTAGCCGTGTGGGCCATGAGCCCATGGAGGTGTTTTATCTTCCCAGGATCCACGCAGGTGGGTTCTGGTGTGCATCCTGTCCTCGGACCTCCTGGGTGGCCTCCCCAACCCCCCCGGGCCCATCAATGGCCATTTTTGATTGTTTCTTATTTTTATTTTTATTTTGATTTCTTTTATTCCCAATTTTTTTGGGACGATCTGTTGGCTTCGATCTGTTGGCTTCGATCTGTTGGCTTCGATCTGTTGGCTTCGATCTGTTGGCTTCGATGTGTTGGCTTCGATCTGTTGGCTTCGATCTGTTGGCTTCCGTGGTTCCTGTGGGCATACGCTGCATTGTGGCTGGGCACATGCAGGCTTGTAATGTATTTGGTTCAGATGCTTGGGTTTGAGTCACACACACCCCTCCTGCTTCCCGTTTCCATGGGCTTGCAAAGGGTGTGCCCAAGTGACAGTGAATTACACAGTGACGTTGGACTCCCATGAGCTGTGTGGCCAGTCTGTAGTCAATACTGTGTATACATTCATAGTGCATATTGCTGTTGTGTTGTACACTGCATGTTGCATTGATGTGTAACTCTTCTTCTGTGTCTACCTCCCAATTTGCAGGTCCCTTCCTCATGTCCACACAAGGACCTCTAGTCTGGAGATGGGGACCATGTTGGCAGCAGTGCACCTACAACTCTACATGGCGACAACACTGCACAGTTGGTAGTGGTGGGAGTGCAGGCATTTCCAGGTGGTGAGACTACCAATATGTAACATTTGTGATGTCATGTTAATGGTACTACGTGCTCAAGTATGTTGTTGGTCCGGCATTGCTGTGAGCATTTCAGGTGTTGCAGGTTTCTAATAGTGCCACTGTACATAGTGAGACTGATGTCATGTTGTGGGGATTACTTTGTTTACCTGCAATTAGCATGACATGGCACGGTGTGTCGTGTGGCGGTGCTGGGGTTGGGTTGGCTGACATGGCACTGTCCTCTTGTTGCATTTTGCAAGTGGGTATTCATTTTAGCTGCTTCAATGTGTAACTTCTCAAAACTGCATTGGTGGTGTCTGTGTGGGTAGGGATGCACACATTGTGACACTTCCAGGTGAACAATCTCAGGCTGACATGGTATTCCCGGTTCATTCTCCAGACATTCAGGATCAGTGTCAGGTTGAGTCATCATTGATTGTCAGATGGAATGTGCCAGGGCAGTGTGCACTCCACAGGGGTGTGATTTCTATGTGAAGTAATTAGCCACTAGCTGTGTACGGGCTGCCTCCCCCCGTGCCCTTTCCCCTCCCATGCGCAGCGGCTGTGCATGTGGTTGGGGATGTGGGGCCACCACCATGTCCACGGCCAGGCCCCGGCGTGTTGCAACGTTGTGCAGGACACATGCTGCCACTATGATCCTGCACACTACTGGGGGAGCGTATAACAGCTGCCCGCCAGAACGGTCAAGGGAGCGAAAGCGTGACTTTAGCACTCCGAATGTGCGCTCCACTATGCCCCTGGTTGTAATGTGGGCTGTGTTATATCTTACCTGGGGTGGCGTGGTGGGGTTCCGAATTGGCGTCATCATGTGGGGGCTGAGAGGGTAGGCACTGTCCCCTGTGGAGGTGGTGATTGGTATCATTGGTGGGGTTGTGACCTTGCTCAGTATTCAACATGCATGCATGTGCAGTGGCATACATACTCACCAAGCAGCCATGTATCGCCATGCCGCCCAGCATCTATGTCCCGGCATAGGGTGGACATTCGGTAAATGAAGCTGTCGTGGGTGGACCCGGGATAGTTGGCATATACTGAGGTGATGATTCCCTTGGCATTACATACTACCTGCACGTTGATGGAATGCCAGTGCTTGCGGTTCCTATAGATGTGCTCTGATGCCCTGGGGGGACGTAGAGCCACATGGGTGCAGTCGATGGCACCTAGCACTTTGGGGAATCGTGCCACTCCGTAAAAATCCAGGGCGGCAGCATGCCTTTCTGCAGGTGTTCTGGGCAGGTATATGTGCCTGCGGACTGATGGGCGTGCAGTCATGATGTTCAAGACCTGGTGTAGGCAGCGTGACTGGGTGGCCTGTGACACCCCACCCACTATGGCACTTGTCCGCTGAAATGATCCAGTGGCTAAGAAGTGCAGTACATTGAGGACCTTATCCAGGGGGCTGAGTGCTTGGGAGCACAGGGTGGGTGATTTGAGGTCATCCTCCCACTCAGTCACCAGGTCCAGTATGATGTGTGGTGGAAACCTGTACCTCCCATACACCTGGTCATCAGGCATCCTGAAAAGGCTGGTTCTGGGTGTGAATATTCTGGCCCTGACTATCCTCCTCCTCCTCCTTTGGTAGCCCACTGCCACTGCTGCTAGGAACGGTATGTTCATCCTGGCGTCTGAGCTTGTTATTGTTAAAGTCCGCAATGTTATGCTTTGCGCGTGTTCTAGGCGAGCGTGTGACCCGCGCACCCCTGGAATCCAGTTCCCAGTCCAATAGCGTGTGGAAATTCACACGCACCACGGGATACAGCGTGTGACCCGCGCACCCCTGGAATCCAGTTCCCAGTCCAATAGCGTGTGGAAATTCACACGCACCACGGGATACAGCGTGTGACCCGCGCACCCCTGGAATCCAGTTCCCAGTCCAATAGCGTGTGGAAATTCACACGCACCACGGGATACAGCGTGTGACCCGCGCACCCCTGGAATCCAGTTCCCAGTCCAATAGCGTGTGGAAATTCACACGCACCACGGGATACAGGTTCGCTGACGTACTTGCGTGTGTAAGTGGCCGCGCACCTATTAAATACACGTACATAGGCCAATTGCGTGTACGCGCACTTTTGTCCAATTACACGCAATGAAATACACGTACATAGGCCAATCACGCGATGACACTCTGACGTGCAGTATTTCCACGTGTGTTCCGTCATCACGTGCTGAGTGGGGAACGCCCGTGCGGGTCACGTCAGACGCGCTTACGCGCTGAGGGACTCTGGTCCAATAGAATCGCGTATGCGTGCTGACGCGCTTACGCGCTAAGGGCCTTTCCTCGGATTTCACGCTGACGTGCAGGATTTTCACGTGCCAAATCACTCCGTATCAAGCTGGCCACCCGAAAACACACGGAACACCACGCTCCTGCCCAGAAGGCCGAGTTACTGCCCCCCAGTGCCCCGAGCAGCCTCCCACGTGCTATCTGCTGCTGCCTGCCTGCCTGCCTGCTGCCACCGTGCCCTGCCATTTGGTGCCTGCACATCAGCCATCTGCAGGGGTCCAGTTGCTGTGTCCCCCCCTGCTGGAACTGAAGACTCCCAACTGGGATTACATCGCTCCACAGCCCAGCCCCAGGACCCAGTTGCCCACCCACACCTGCCTCTGGGGTTGCCATGTCGGCACTTCCACATCTGGCACCAGTGGCAACCCCAGGCCAGAGGGGCAGAGGGGCACCAGCTTCACTGCCACCGAAGTTGGTGTCCTGGTGGAGCATGTCCTGGGGCAGTATGATGCCCTCTTTGGATCGTCCCGCGCCAGCAAGGAAGGACGGGAGAGGATCTGGGCCGACTGTGTGGTTGCCATCAACGCAGAGGGGGTGGCAACCCGCAACGTCCAGAAGATCAAGAAGCGCTGGGAGGACTTGAGGTCCAGGACCCTTGTGAAGGCCCGGCGCCTCGTGGAGGGGGGCCGGGGCCGCATGAGTTCCATCCAGAAGAGGGTCCTGGAACGCGTACGCCCAGCGCTCCACGCCCAGGTCCTTGAGAGGGAGGCCCGTCTGGAGTTGAGCGGTATGTGTCCAAGCATTACTGTGTGAGACAGGGCATGTTGCGGTGTGCTGGTTCTATGATACTTGCCTGTATGTGTGCCATGGGCCATGTATGCATGTATGTGTGCAGGGACATCATGGTAATGCATGTGCGACCAGTGATGTGTGACCCACATGGTTGTTGCATGTGTTGAAATGCGGCATGGGGAGCCCTATGCAGATTTTGGACATGAGAGCATGCCAGTCTCTGTACCTGGACATGGATGGGGTGAAGGATGGGTGCTGATGCCAGGTACATATATGGTAGCCATGTCTGTGTGCCTGACCTGCGTGTCTGTGACTTGTGCATGCCATGGATGCATGACACATGTGTGTGACAATGCACAGATTCAGTGACGCACCCAACTTACCCTTGTTTCGCCTGTGTTCGGTGTGTTTGGGGCCAGATGGATGTGACTGAGGTGAAGTGTGTGCATGTGATATGCATGAGCCATGATGCATGTGAGTTACATATCATTGAATGTTTCTAGAGTCCATTGGACATGCATGGAAATGTCCATGGCATGCACCATGCCTGTTACTGTGTGTGTTTTGCCTGGACTGACCCATGTGTTGTGGAGGGACATGATGGAAGTGTACTTTGACAGTGGTGCTCATCTGCTATTGCTTCCTGTCTAGGGGACCATTGTACAGTAGCCTGATGCTTGTGTCCTTTGTCTCCCTCTACGCAGCGGCTAGTGAAGAAGAGGGCGGAGACGGCGCTGTGGAGCAAGGCGGCGGGGATGCCCCCACGGCTGCAGCGGAAGGGGTGGGTGAGCCCCCACAGGGGCCTGCTACGACGGGAGACGGTGAGGAGCCATCCAGGTTGGTGGTTTGCACAGAGGAGGAGGAGGCCGACACTGGTGCACACATGGGGCCTGGTGGGAGCATCCCTGCTGGTGCAAGTGGTGCAGTCCAGGGCCAGGGGCAGGAGGCAGCACAGGTCACCATGGAGGGGCCTGTGCATGTCACTGTCCCTGACCCTGTGAGTGCACCACCATGCACCAGCAGGGATGCCCCGTCCCAGGCCCGTCCGCAGGTAGAGGGGATGTCCATGTCACCTGACTCCCCTCCACCTGCGGACGTGGTAACCCCTGGCCGCGTGGAGAAGGTCCTGATTGGGGTCGCGATGCGCACGGCTGTGATTCGTGATGACGTGCGTGCTTCCCGGGAGGAGCACGCACGTCATCACGAAGTGCACCGTGCCGACGTGGCCCAATTGGGATCGGCCATGTTCGGGGGTTTCCTGCATGTGTTGGCCAATCTGACGGCCCTCTCCTCCTCTGTGCAGGCTATCCACCGGTCGTTCTCCTTGCCGTCTTCCGGCCCAGATGCCACCAGGGCCCCCTGTGGACCTGCCCCGACCAATGCAGCCAGCTCGGTGGGGATCCCATCCCTGCCACAGTTGGGAGTCGGAGGTCCAGCAGGGGTGGACAACACAGCAAGTGGACCCCAGCAGATGGAAGATGTGACGGCATTATCGGGCAGGGCACGTGCACGACGGCGTCGGTGGTTTCCATCAGCCTGGATGCCGTTGTGCTGGCAGAGGCAGTGGCGTCAGAGGCAGCAGCGGGCTCGACGTGGGAGGCATCATGGCTCGGGGCCATCAAGATCAGAGGGGCAGGCATCGGCCGGAGGGCAGGGCAACCCTGGGATGGTGGTGTGTTCCGTGTGGGAGGAGTTTGGCCAGCGGATAGGTGCGGAGCGGCAGCGGGCGGAAGAGGAGCGGCTCGCCATGGTCAGGGCGGAGTTCTCCATGCGTCGGGCATTGAGGCGGGCTGAGTGCCTCGAGGAAGCTCGCAGGGAGTTTGAGGTGGACATGGGGTTGTCCCTGCGAGACCTCGGGGCCAGGACAGAGTCCCGCCTCCAGGACATCGACATGGAGTTCGATGATGCCCTGGCCAGCAACATCACCAAGTGAGCCGCAGGACTTGCCCGCTGCCTTTGTATATAGTTATTTAGTTAGTTAGTGCTAGGTTTCCTTTATTTATTTTTATTATTTTGGACCGCTCGGACAATGGCCACTTTTTTGTACATATATTTTTCATTAGTTAGTGGTAGGTTTCATTTTTGGTGTTGGGCTCATGGACCCTGGAACATTCCTGTATATAGTTTGTTTTTTTGGGAGATACATTTTTTTAATTTCTTATTGTTTTCACCATGACGTAATGGTTTTTCATTAATTTCCTATTACATGATATTGCTTTGGACAAATTCATTTTAATTTTTTTTTTCCTTTGTTTTTTTGTTTATCACTTTTGTTCTCGGACATGGACCATTTATTTACTTAGCCACATCGTTGTATGTTTGAAAATTTCACTTATTTTTGGTATTTAATACATTTTTTATATTTTCTTACACTTGTGTTATTTTCTCATTGGTTTGTTACATGTCATGATATGGGTTTTGACATTCACTTGCACCCATTCTGTATGTGTGTGTGACGGACATGTGTTCTTTTGCATACTTGGCATTGGGGTTGTGTCATGTGATTGCATTCACTATGTGGGTGGATGCAATCCTTGCCTGGGTGTTTGTGCTGGGTATGCTGGCCATTACTGCCATGATTGTGTATCGTCAGGACCTGGGGCCAGGGGGACATGTGTGGGGGCCTGCTGGCAGGTTCCCCACAGTGCTGGGGGGTGGGGGTGGTGGGAGACATGAGTGTGGGCCTGGTGGAGGCTGCCCCTGCACTGCTGGGGGGTGGGGGTGGTGGGAGACATGAGTGGGGGCCTGGTGGAGGGTGCCCCTGGTGGCGGGGGGGTGGGGGTGGTGGGAGGCATGGGTGGGGGCCTGGTGGAGCCTGCCCCTGCACTGCTGGGGGGTGGGGGTGGTGGGAGACATGGGTGGGGGCCTGGTGGAGGCTGCCCCTGCACTGCTGGGGGGTGGGGGTGGTGGGAGACATGAGTGGGGGCCTGGTGGAGGGTGCCCCTGGATGGTGGGGGGTGGGGGTGGTGGGAGACATGGTTGGGGGCCTGGTGGAGGGTGCCCCTGGTGACTGGGGGGGTGGGGGTGGTGGGAGGCATGAGTGTGGGCCTGGTGGAGGCTGCCCCTGCACTGCTGGGGGGTGGGGGTGGTGGGAGACATGAGTGTGGGCCTGGTGGAGGGTGCCCCTGGTGACTGGGGGGGTGGGGGTGGTGGGTGACATGAGTGGGGGCCTGGTGGAGGGTGCCCCTGGTGGTGGGGGGGTGGGGGTGGTGGGTGACATGAGTGGGGGCCTGGTGGAGGGTGCCCCTGGTGACTGGGGGGGTGGGGGTGGTGGGTGACATGAGTGGGGGCCTGGTGGAGGGTGCCCCTGGTGGCGGGGGGGTGGGGGTGGTGGGTGACATGAGTGGGGGCCTGGTGGAGGGTGCCCCTGGTGGCGGGGGGGTGGGGGTGGTGGGAGACATGAGTGTGGGCCTGGTGGAGGCTGCCCCTGCACTGCTGGGGGGTGGGCGTGGTGGGAGACATGAGTGGGGGCCTGGTGGAGGGTGCCCCTGGTGGCGGGGGGGTGGGGGTGGTGGGAGGCATGGGTGGGGGCCTGGTGGAGCCTGCCCCTGCACTGCTGGGGGGTGGGGGTGGTGGGAGACATGAGTGTGGGCCTGGTGGAGGCTGCCCCTGCACTGCTGGGGGGTGGGGGTGGTGGGAGACATGAGTGGGGGCCTGGTGGAGGGTGCCCCTGGTGGCGGGGGGGTGGGGGTGGTGGGAGGCATGGGTGGGGGCCTGGTGGAGCCTGCCCCTGCACTGCTGGGGGGTGGGGGTGGTGGGAGACATGAGTGTGGGCCTGGTGGAGGGTGCCCCTGGTGACTGGGGGGGTGGTGGGTGACATGAGTGGGGGCCTGGTGGAGGGTGCCCCTGGTGGCGGGGGGGTGGGGGTGGTGGGTGACATGAGTGGGGGCCTGGTGGAGGGTGCCCCTGGTGACTGGGGGGGTGGGGGTGGTGGGTGACATGAGTGGGGGCCTGGTGGAGGGTGCCCCTGGTGGCGGGGGGGTGGGGGTGGTGGGTGACATAAGTGGGGGCCTGGTGGAGGGTGCCCCTGGTGGCGGGGGGGTGGGGGTGGTGGGAGGCATGGGTGGGGGCCTGGTGGAGCCTGCCCCTGCACTGCTGGGGGGTGGGGGTGGTGGGAGACATGAGTGGGGGCCTGGTGGAGGGTGCCCCTGGTGACTGGGGGGGTGGGGGTGGTGGGAGACATGAGCAGGTGTGCAGGGTAGTCCCCTGTTTTGTGGGCTGCCTGCAGGGGCCGTCGAGGGTGACAGGACCCACCCAGCCTAATCGCGTGTGTAACTTCGCACGCACCCCTGTAATACACGTACCAAGCCAAATCGCGTGTGATAATTCCCGCGCACCCCTGAAATACACGCGCCCAGGCTATTCGCGTGTGGAAATTCCCGCGCACCCCTGAAATACACGTACCCTGCTCTAATCGCGTGTGGGACTTCCCGCGCACCCCTGTAATACACGCGCCCAGCCTATTCGCGTGTGGAAATTCCCGCGCACCCCTGAAATACACGCGCCCAGCCTATTCGCGTGTGGAACTTCCCGCGCACCCCTGAAATACACGCGCCCAGGCTATTCGCGTGTGGAACTTCCCGCGCACCCCTGAAATACACGTACCCTGCTGTAATCGCGTGTGGGACTTCCCGCGCACCCCTGAAATACACGCGCCCAGGCTATTCGCGTGTGGAAATTCCCGCGCACCCCTGAAATACACGTACCCTGCTGTAATCGCGTGTGGGACTTCCCGCGCACCCCTGTAATACACGCGCCCAGCCTATTCGCGTGTGGAAATTCCCGCGCACCCCTGAAATACACGCGCCCAGGCTATTCGCGTGTGGAACTTCCCGCCCACCCCTGAAATACACGCGCCAAGCCTATTCGCGTGTGGAACTTCCCGCGCACCCCTGAAATACACGCGCCCAGGCTATTCGCGTGTGGAACTTCCCGCGCACCCCTGAAATACACGTTTCCTGCTGTAATCGCGTGTGGGACTTCCCGCGCACCCCTGAAATACACGCGCCCAGGCTATTCGCGTGTGGAAATTCCCGCGCACCCCTGAAATACACGTACCCTGCTGTAATCGCGTGTGGGACTTCCCGCGCACCCCTGTAATACACGCGCCCAGCCTATTCGCGTGTGGAAATTCCCGCGCACCCCTGAAATACACGCGCCGAGGCTATTCGCGTGTGGAACTTCCCGCGCACCCCTGAAATACACGCGCCCAGCCTATTCGCGTGTGGACCTTCCCGCGCACCCCTGAAATCCACGTACCCGGCCAAATCGCGTGTGAGACTTCCCGCGCACACGTATTTTTTGTCAGCGTGTCCGTGTTTGTGGGTACCCCTTTGCACGTCATTTGTCCTGGAGGGCCACAGTATAGGACATTCATCATGGCAGTATATGGGTGCTATTTGTTGGCGCACCTTTTGGCGCACATTTCTTACAGCCGCTGAGACGCTACCGCCTGCTTTCTTGTGGCGGTCGTGTTTGTGCCTGTGCGCTGGTTTGAGCGTGCGCTTTTTTGACCTATTCTATTCCATGAATACGTGTTGTAGGCGAGCGTGTGGGCGTTCTGCGCACTTTTACCCTGTGCTTCCCCCGTGACGCCCACATTTTGGCAAGTTGTTCCCCATTCCGAGTGTTACGCCCCGTGTTCCGCCTACTTTTGTTGCGTGCGCCGCGCTATGTGCGATTTTCGCTGTGGACTGTGCGATTTTCGCTGTGACCTGGCGCATGCCGTTAGATGGCCTGTGCGCCAACGTGCGCCGCGCACTTTCTTATCGCACGTCCGATGGTTTTCTCGCGCACGGCCTTCCATGAATCGATGTGCGCTGCTTTTCGTGCGATTTTCGCTATTCCACTGCGATTTTCGCTATTCCACTGCGATTTTCGCTATTCCACTGCGAATCGCACGTTTTTGGCCACTTGCGCCGCGCTAATCATTCCATGAATCGGCCTATATATCTGAGGGATGCCTGCACTGCTGTGGCCCATGCCGTACATGTTTTGTGTGATTGAAGTGTGTACTCCTGTGGCCCATGCTGTGCCTGTTCTGTGTGAGTGAAGCACACTCTGCTGTAGCCCATGCTGTACCTATTATGTGTGATGGAACCTTGGCCTGATTTGCCCCTTGCCCTTCCTGGCCTGCTTAAGTGAAGTTTGCACCGCTCAGGCTCATGTTGTACCTGGTCTGGGTGAATGAAGCTGCTACTCCTGTGGCCTTTACTCTACCCATTCTGTGCGAGCACATTTTTATTGAACTGTTGTTGTGTTGTTGCCCTACCTGGTTTATGCACTTGGCGTCGTCTCTGCATCCTTTTCATCCAAGGCGGCGCTATTCCTCGGATCCATGCCACTACTATTAGATAAGACACTCATCCAGAAACTATTAAAACATCAATCATTTATCAGCAATCAAAGAATATTGTATCAAGTAAAACATGTTTGCTGGGTGGTGTTTCATTTTTATTGAGTTATTGCCCAATAGTTTAACCTTTAAGTCTGCAGGAGACATTTTACATTTTCCCAGGAACACAGAGAAGATGCCAGAGTCCACTTTTGTCGTAGAGCATTGGCTTAGCTAGGTCAACATAAGTGCGAGCCATAAACGAATCAAGCTGCAAAATAAAATATTTGACTGGGGGATTCCCATACCGCAGATAATTATGTGAGAGCAAGCAAAGCATTTCGCACGCGATGGGAACTTGATGAGGAACAGAAGAGGGAAAGTGAGAGAAACAGAGAGAGTGAGCGAGAGAGAGAGAGCACGCAATAATGAGAGGTGCAAAGAGAAAAATAAATGTGCAGGGATCATCGACAAACACAGAAAAGAAAAGAACGGAGGAGGAAGATTGAACAAGCACAAACACCAGTTGTTTCTCATATATTACCTCAAAATGTCTAAAAACTGCAAAGAGGCGATTTAGCAACAAACAGTTAAACAACTGGGGACAATGGCTTATAATTCTGGATATCAATTTTTAGGGGTCTAGAGTGGAAAGAAAAGAGAGAGGTGAGGACAGAGAAAGAAAGATAGAGAGGGAGAGAGACGGAGAGACACAGAGAGAAAACCGGGGCAGAACAATCTAAAACGGCCCTCCTATTCTACATTCCCAACTGAAATAAGGCACATATGTGACAAATTGATTTCTGCACAGCAGGAGTACAAGGATGAGTAGAGGCTAAAACGACCACTCGGCCTTCCCACTTCTACAAACCAATAGCCAACACAATCATAAAGGTAAAACAGGACAGTCAAGAGATAAACCTCCTTCTCCTTTTGTGGTAATGTGGGCCGAGGGAAGGCTATACTCTACACAGCATTAATTCAACACACCATGTACAGTAATAACTAAGCAGATCGACACTACACAAAACCCACCCCCAAGGAAAGAACACAGAATAGGCAAGGATAGTAGATGCAGCACTATGGATAATGAATCGGGGATGAAAGGCAAGCATAAGCAACAATGTTCTTAAAAAAAGATATGTGCTTGTGAGGAAAAAGGGTTCAAAGGGATCTAACCAGTCTCTGGGGCCCAAAAATAGACCAAGGGGACAGTTATTTATTTTATTTAACATTTAGATGGCGCTTATACAGTGTTTCAAGGTGCCACAAGGCAAGGGGGGGGGGGGGGCAGAGAATAAAACAGTAAACGGTCCAACTAGGCCTTGTAACATTCAGATCATGCAAGTGCAGTAAACAAGAAGTGCAAGTGAGTGAGGTGCAGGTCAGGGCGAAAGGAAGGGTGTGGGGTGTTTGGGGCATGGGAGATGATGAGGAGGGGAGCAAGGGGAGGGGCCCCAAGGGCTGCGGGCGGGTGTTAGGGAGGGGACTCCAGTGGCTGAATAAGTGCTAGGGAGTCGAGGGAGGGCAAGTGCGCAGGGCACACAATGGAAGGGTTATCAAGTACAAGGACAGGGGTGGATCAGCCTCAGTAGGCTAGTCAGGGAAGGGTGCCTGAGATCAAGTGCTGGTTATGGGGTACTGCAGAAGACTGGTCAGGGGAGGGCCTGGCCCCTGTATGCTTTTGCAGTAGTCCAGCCTAGGGAGAACCAGAGCTCTTGAGACATTGGGCCTCATTAGACGTTTGGTGGTAGCCTTGCCAGTAAAACCGGCAGGCTGCCGCCAAACTTCCGAAAATTTCTGGCGCCCGCGAATGGGCAATTACCAGGTCATTATGGCCCTGAGAGTCTGCAGAAGGGGTGGGGGGGTGAAAGAGGTGGCAAAGGCAGCTACTGACACTCATTTCATCGGTCGGATGACGGAGAAGGAGACTTGCAGAGTGGGCTGAGGATTAGCCGGGGAGCCCAGGAGTTCAAGGTGAGAAGAGAGCAGAGTAAGATCAGACCAAGACAGAGGTGTGCTGAGATGGTTAGAGAGAGAGAGGTCAGCTGACATGAGTGCATCAAAGGTGTGCCCGGCTGAGTGAGTTGGGCCAGAGGGAAGAATGGTGAGGGGAATAGAATCACAGTGGTTGTGGAAGAATAGGGTGGCCGCATCAGGGGAGTCAAGATGAATATTGAAGCCTCCAAGGAGGAGAAGCTAAGAGGAAGAAGTAAGGAGAGAAGAGGTGAGTTAGGCCCACTCTGATAAAATGAGGGGACTAGCCGAGGGGGCCTGTAGATGGTAGCACGAGTGATTGAGAGGGTAGGAGAGATGCAACGCTTGAAATCAAAGCATTCAAAGGAGGGGTAGTATTGAATAGGTATGATAGAGGAAGGAACCCATCCAGGGAAGACAAGTGCTACTCCTCCAGACCGGTTAGATCTGGGTTTGGAGAGGATGCTGCAGCCCTCATGGCAGAGAATGTCAAAAGCAGTGACAGAGCCAGCATTGAACGACGTCTCGGAGAAGCCTTCAAGGAGGTGGCAGATGTCAGAGGAGTGTTTGACAGCAGAGCAAGAATTTAGGGTAGCTGGGTGGAGCTGGCTACCATTTTTAAAGGTATTCCGAGGGGGGATACAAAGCAGCCAAAAGTGTGTCAGCCAGAGGAATGGCAGGGGAAGGAAGTTAATGAGAGACGGAAGATGCCTGTCGGAGACGGAGGAGGTTGGGCTTAGAGCCCTGGGCCCTAATAGTGCCATTTCGGTAGACAGATGGGAAGTGTGCCAAGAGCCAATATGAGAGGAAGAGAAAGGGGAGAGGACAGAAATCATATTGGGAGTCCATAGGTCTGAGGACGGAACGACAAAAAGAATGTCAGTGATAGTCTGCCTGGAGGTAGCATTAACATAAGTGTTGGCGATGGGCAGGCCTGGCTTACAGACCAGGAGACCCTTCTTAAACGTGTTCCTTCCAAGCTTCCAAAGAGATGGATGATAGCTAATGGAATAGCAATTAGAGTGTATAGGGGCGATGGAGAGCACCATAGGTGGCGGGGAAAAGGACACACAAGGGAAGAGAGGTAGAGAACTGCACTTTGCACAAAAGTACTCACCAAGTGGCCTAGCAGCCAACAAGCACAGATTAATATGTCCTTTGGGCAAAGTTTAAACAAGGGCGAGCAGATATAAAACACACCTGGATAGTTAGCAGGCAATAGTGCCTTCTTTGCAGTCCTTGGGGGTTTGACAACGCGGATCAAGACTCCTTGGTGCTGTGCAAAGATCGGGAGAGAGTAAAAGGCAGCAACGGTGGGTCCTGATTGTTTAAATGTGTTGAACAGTTCTTGAAACACACTCCAAGCACTTCAACAGTGAAAAACCCAAGGATCCTGGCTGTCTTGAGTCTCAATCCAGGGTCTCACGGACAAGATGAGTCCATTTTCTGTGCTCTCAAAAATGGGGGTGGGGCTGGGACACAATTGGAGGGGTCCATAAACATGGTGAGGTCCTGGCTAATGCTGTGGCTCGCAGAGAGGCAGTCTTGCTGCAGCATTAGGTAACTTCTTAGGTATCTGTGAGTCCCACTCCAGGGATTTAGGGACTCAACGGTCCCTGTTCTTGGGCTCCCAAACACGGAGAGGCTAGCACACAGCTGCAGGGGTTCTCCAACACAGTGAGGTTCTGGGTACAGCAACAGGTGGCAGAGAGGCATACTCCCCTACTACATGGCTACCCGGCCTTACACAGCAGCTATTACGCATCTCTAGGCTCATACTCCCTCTTCCTTCTTTGTTTCCTCTTTTCACGAAGTTCCATGGTCTTCTAGGCCCTACTGCCCTTGGCAGCCTCTCCATTTCCCCTGCTTGCGTCCACTCCTTCCACATCCCTCCTCATTCACTTCCTTCCTCATTTCCATGCAGGCATTGGTCCTCCTCTTTGGAAGGACCCCTGTTTCCATGGCCTATCCCTCCTCTCCTCTTCTCCTCGCCTCCTTCTCTTCTTTCATGTTACTCTTTGGCCGGAACTTTGTTCTTCAACTTCTTGAATCTCTTCCTTAGTCCCTCTCATTTTCTCCTATTATCCACAACACCTCAAGGCTTAAAAAAAGCCTTCTGCACTTTTGTTTCCTAATGCAACAAAAATAATCTAGTAATAAATGCAGCTAAAACAAAGATCATGACCTGGTGCAAAAAAGATGTTTGTTTGTAGATTTGGACCTAAATGGAGTAGCAATTGAAAATGTTGAACATCATGATTATTTAGGTGCATATTTTAACAGAAAGGGGAACTAGTATTCCCAACTAGAGAAGGGCACCCTCATTATGAACAGACACACTGGGGCACTTCTGAGTTTTTCTAACAAACTTGGAGATAATATAATTAATCAGCTTTGAAAGTATATAGGGCTCAAACTCAAGCAGTAGCCCTTTATGCAGACGAACTTTGGGGGCATTGCAACATTGCCAAAATGGTAAACATCGAAATCACGTTTTTGAAAAAAACTTTAGGCCTACCCATAAGCACTTTAGGCATAGCAGTTTACATGATATGATATGATATTTTATTTACATAGTGCCTGTACACAATGTGTTTCAAAGCATTTCAAGGCAAGGGAGGGAGACACTAAGGATGTGAAATTAACTATCGTAATCGGCCTGACAACATTTCAGATAGTGCAAGAACTAAGACGTAGATAAGAAGGGGGGGAGTGGGAAGGAAATGGAAACAGCCAGACGACTACCGTACTAGGCCTGACAATATTTCTGGTAGAGCCGGAGAAAACAAAAGGTGATTGAGAGGTGTGCAGAAAGGGAGGGGAGGAACAAAACAAGCGACTATCGTACTAGGCCTGATGACATTTCAGATAGTGCTGGGTAGGGGGAAACAAATAAGGGGAGGGGGGAGGAGACAGACAAATTTGCTATCATACTAGGTCCAGGGACAATTCTGGAAAGAGTAAGTGCATAGAAGAAAATAAGGGGAGGAGGGGAGGAGATAGGAAAAGGGAGAAAGGGAGAGGAGGAGGAGAGAATATAGAGTAAGCAGTCAAAAAGAGTGGAGAAGCAAAAGGGGAGAACGAATACAATTGCAGAAGTTACTAGTAACACATAATGTTGCAAGCCTGGATACAAGGTGAAGATGGGAACAGCATGATTCATGGCCAACATGAGAAAGGGTGACGCTCCGTGAATCAATGAAGTCCATAAAAGTCAAATCCAGCAATGGCCACAAGATGGTGATGGTGAAACTAGAATGTATCAGGACAGACTCCTGCAGAAGTAGTTTGGAGGGGGTTAGGGGGGAGCAGGGGGGAAGAATCAAGCAAAATGGGCAACACCTGTGTGCGAGAAGCAGGGGAGCACATAGGAACATCACGGGGGGACCAGAGGGGTGGGGATTGCCTGTGGGGACAGAGGGAGTAAAGACATGTTGGTGCATGCTTACCTGCTGTCTGAGCACAGGTTCAGGCCTTGGATCTGAACAGGTCTGAACAGGTCCAAACTGAATTGCCCTTTTCTTCAACTACCTAAACAGGAATTGCTCTTTCCTTCAACTGCCCTTCGCTTCGGACGCCAGGCCGAGAGATGCCCTTGATCTAAGAGTTAAGAGCAGGAATTAGGACAACATGGAATTGATTTTAATGCACAACTGAAGTTGCTACGGGTTAAGTTATGGACAAGTACAGAATTTAAAGAATATAAGTAATGCAGAATGTGTCAGCAAACACCTTAAACCATGAGCCAGGTGCCTTCACGCTAGAAAAACTCTTTCTAAGATTGGCCTAGGCTGCTTTTTGGAGAATCCAGAGTCACTGACTTCTGCAAACTCAAGAAAGATCAACAGCTACTTCTGGCAATGGGCCATTACAGATGAATGGTACAGCAACGAGAGGAAGGTTACATTTGGAAAGTACTTAAGTAGTAAACTATATTTTTGCCTTGAACAATATCTATCTTGGATTAACCCACCAAGAGTAAGACATTTCTATGCTAAACTCAGCTGGGCATTCTTCCCCTAAATTACTATACCAGAAACTGGATGGACAGGACCAGCCATTCCAATTCATTTTTAAAGCAAACAATGTTAATACTCTAATCAGAGCATCAGAGTTTTGTAAAATTCTGAAACACCTTAATAGAGTATTTGCTTTCACCAGTTATCTAGCTAGAGCCTTGTATTGTCAGATACCATTTTTCAGCTTTTAATATCACATTTATATTTTAGAATTGTTATTATGTATGCTGTTCTGTATATTTTTAATGATGTGATTTTATTTCTGCAATGTTTTATTATCTTTTAACCTGTCGTTTGCTGAAGTATTGTATGTTACATTTGTAATCACTTGCTTTTATGTTTCTTTTGTTTATTTATTTGTTACCAAAATAAAGCACAATGCATCAATTCGTGCCTCCTTTTTTTTACTGGACACCCTTGCAAGACACTTCAGCTCCACTGGCCTCCCCCCTTTCCTCTGCCCTCTACTCCTGCCAAAGGTCCCTCCTCATCCAGGAATTTCCCTATCATGCTTCTGAATTATTCCGCTCACCTCCACTCCTGCACTTAGTTTTCCATTTCTACCTATCCTCTTCCTCTCCCCCTCAATGATCACCTGCCTCCTGGTCCCCTCCACTCCTCCCTCTTTCTGAGCCCTCCTGACCACACCCTCCACCTCCACCTGGTGTTTTCCCCTACACTCTAGTCTTTAATCATTTGATGGATCTAATCTATCCCGAATTGGCTACCGTGGCCTCCAGTATTTTTAAGAATTGTTTTCCTGCAAGCTACGCTAATGGCTGCAGCTTCAAGCAATCTAGGTAGAAAAAGAAAAGCAAAATGCTCACATGCATCCCTAAAATGTTGCTGGCTGACTCCTACAACAATGCTACCTGAGGGGAAACAGTCACTGACCTCTTTGATTTTCCCTGTGACCCCAGCATCTAGGAATCACCATACTGGAAAGTCTGAACACACTGGGGTATGCAGAAGTACAAAGCGAGATATCTTCCAGGGATCCCCAACCTCTCTAAAATTGGTCATTATTGACTACAATTCGGCACCTCCTTTATTCAAGGCAGAAATAAAAAATCTCCACATAGTTGACCCTCCCCAACTAACCCTCCTTCTCTTCCCTACTGTTGCCATTACTCACACACTTCTGGCCAAACCTCCCTCTTTCCCTTGTGATCCGGTGCACTGGGTCCTCACTTCTCACCCCTTGCACACACATAGCATGCCTCCTCCAACCAACAACACATTTCTGCTATCCTTGAAGCCCATAAAGTCACCCAGGATTCACGGCTGCCTAGTCGGGTCCTACCACTGAACCTCCTCCTAACTAGTCACAAAGATTGAAACCTCTCCTCAACATAGCAATGTTGTAGGCAATAAATTGGTCATAAATCCACCAACTTACTGTAAAATTCGGAATGAGGCTCTTTGATTCATCAAAAAAGTCTCTTCAAAACACTGGACCTACCTTTCTTAATTCAGATATTAAGAAGTACTGCCCTCTTAGAATCTTCCAATGTACTGCACCAAAAGACGTTGGTGCTGCTCGATTTAGGAAAAAAGGCTGGGTGAAAGAATCCTTGGTGCACCAGGCCTTCTCTTTGAAATGACTTCCCTGTAGAGCTTAGGCTTGAAGAAGCAAACTTGCAATTCAGGAATAAACTTAACACTTTTCTCTTTACAAAAAACGAGTTTTCACAGCCTATAGCCATTTGCCTCTCTCTTAGGGATTCTTAGCTACCTCTGTATCATTGGGCCTTGCACTTTCATGTTATGTTTTTGCACTAGGGTAATTATTTGACTTATTTCTAATGTAGTTCAAAATTGCACTTGCAATGAATTTGGTTATGAGACCCTTGGAAGCTTACATTCTTGCAACCAGTGACAAAGATAATAAGGGTGCACATATACTGCACAAAAAAAGAATCAAAGACATCTGTGATGAGGGTACCCGCGTCTCTACTGGGGACTTTTAGGGTGATTAAAAGGCAGAGGGCCTCACCAAGCTACTAAGTAATGGCTCTGGAGGAGGTATGGGGATACATCAGAAAGTAGTAGAATGTAGAGTTCAGGAGGTACGAGGAGGGAGACTTCAGGTAGTGCTAGGATGAACACATGAGGAAGTGGTAGGAAGAAGACATCAGGCGGTGGCTGGAGGAGATCAAGAGGTGGTTAGAGAAAGAAAACTGTAGGAGTTTGGGAACCAAGAGAAATCATAAAGAGCTAGCAAGGTGGTATGTAGCGAGAGCAGAAAACAATGAGTGGGTACACTTAAAATAAGGCCAGGGTAGGTGCGTGATCCTGATCAGAAGGAGTTAAACCCATGATGGGGTGGAGTGAGCCTTTGGGGTGGCATCGAGGAAGATCAGAACCAGAGGAGGAGTAGAAAGATTGTGGAGAGTAAAGAAATTAGGACCCTTCAACATCAGCAATGTAAAACTAACCTGCATCACAACAGTCAATAAGAAAAGCGATGTGAAAAGGCCCTCTTAAGCTCCTTTGTGCAAACTGGGGCAAGTAATCCAAGTTGTCTCTCTCTGAAAGTGGAAAACAGATTCCATCAGTTTATTTGTGTTGCGGCAGAGACACAGCAAAATTTACAGGAGCTGCAAGAAGGATGGGTGGTGATTTTACCCCAGTATAAAAAGGAGACAAGCATGAGGAATTATGGAGATACAATATAGTGACTGTGAGTGATGGGAGGTGTCCTGAAAACGTGTGAGTATTAGAAGTAGACTCAGGTAAGGTGGAATTTTTGTCAAAAACTATCCTGACACTTTATGTGTGAGTTTGAACCCAAATATAATTTATTTTGTGTTAAAAAAAGCAGTTTCTGCCTAACATCTTGTGTGTGCTTTTTGTGGACCGTACATGACTATGGTGTTGAAAATGGGATCTTCATAGGCTGTTCCTGATGCCTACCCAAGACCATCAGTTCCTAGCATATGAGTGGACCCATGGCCCAAGTACCTACACGATCTACCTCTGAACTATCTGGGATGGATTTGAATAGGGTGGACAATGTGCCCATTCAACCAGGGGGGAGGGCACTCGTTTCTTCAGGCCTTAGAGTTAATCTACCTGAAGGGGTCTATTATCGGTTAATTCCCAAATCAGATATGTTGGTGAAATACAGTATTGACATTGTGGCTGGAGTTACTAGCAGGGAATATTGCTGGTCGTGAAGGGACTCCTCTTTAGCCATATCTTATAGATGTTTTTAGTCTAGGACATGGGCCCTGTAGCTCAGTTGATATGCGAGGTGTGTTTTCCCACCCAACATGAGGAAGAGAAAGCAGTGGGTGAGACAAAGATGGGCAGACCAGAAATTAGTTACTGGTATGATATGACACGATATGATATGATATCATATGATATGACATGAAGAGTAATTTATAATGCGCCTATACACAAGTGGTTCTAGGCACAACAAGACAATGGAGGGAAGACAGAGAGAGGACAAAACCAACAATCTTACTAGGCCTTGTGTCATTCAGATCATGCAAGCGTGATAATGCAAAGTGCAGGGGGGAGGGAAGGGGGAAGTGCAGTCAGGGGGGCATTGCTCTGAGTACGTGCAGTCAGGGCAGTAGGGCTCTGGGTAAGTGCAAGGAGGCTGGGAACTGTTGGGTTACAGTTACAGCCCCTAAGTACACAGTAGGCACGGAGGCAGTGCAGGGGCGATTGGTCATGGAGGAGCCTGGTAAGCAGTCAGATGCTGAGGGTAGCCAGGCAACCAGTCAGTGCAGCAGATAGGTAGGTCAGCAGGGGAGAGAGAGAGAGAAAGCAGAGGCGAAAAGGAAAGTCTTGAGCGGCTTCCAGATCTTCAGGTGGTCTGGCTCAAGTTTGAGAGGGTCAGGGAGGCCATTCCAGAGGGTGGCACCTGCAGAGGAGAGAGATCTACCTCCCACTCTCTTCCTGGAGAAGCATCTGATCCTCCGAGAGTTTGAGGTGGCTGAGCAAAGGACTTGAGAAGGAAGGTGTTTTGGAAGAGAGAGTTGGATGCAGTGCAGGCCCCGGCCCCAGAAAGCCTTATGGACGATGCAGGTGGTCTTGAACTTGATCCTTGCAGCCACCCGGAGCCAGTGGAGAGATTTCAGGGCTGGAGGGATACAGTCCCTGGGCTTAAGGAAGGACAAATCTTGCAGTCCTGTTCTGGATTAGTTTCAGAGGGCAGAGAGTAGAGGAAGTCATATTGAGAAAGAGACGGTTGCAGTAGTCCAGCCTAGAGACAACCAATGCTCTGGAGACAGTGATGTTCTGGGGGAAGGTGAGAAAAGGAAGAATACCACTGAGGAGGTGCAGCTGGTTGTGGGCCTTCTTTGACAGGTCACTGATGTGAGGATAGAAGGGTTTTTGCCTCGCAAGAAGGCATCCTATTGGTGTTCCCGCCTCTCCAGGAAGCAGTTATCAATCTCACCCATTCCCATTTTACAGCAGGACAGGAAAGGATGACTAAGAGTCAGGAATATCTCCTTAGTCAGATCATTTGGCCCAAGCTCCACCAGCAAATTTGGAGATATTGTCCAGAATGCACAGTGTGGCAAAAGGCATGTGAAGTGATATGGGCCAGGCTTTACTTACTTATTTTTGATGTTTCATTATTTAGGATTACATCAATGGGTGGGAATCACTGTATCCTAGTTGTATTGGCTACTGGTACCCATTATCCCATTGCCTTCCTATAAAACTAAACATGCCACAACATATTTTGAAACATTTTAACATCATGCTCAAAAGGTGCGGTGTCAAGGAAACCATCCTCCACTAGAATACACCATTTAAGTCCAAAGGGATGACTGATCTGAAGAAATCGTTGCAGATAGACAGCCCTCGACCTCTGTCCTTCACTGATGACCTAGAGGAATGTTTCAAGAAAACCCTAAAGAACTTTTTCTGGAAATTAGTCTTGGAGGATTCAAATGATTGGAACAATCTACTACCCTGGACCCTTTTTGCTCTATGGAAATTTCCATAAACTTTCACTGGATTCTCTGCATTCAAACTGGTCTACCAGAGAGAACATAAAGACATCCTTGATATCCCGAAGAAGGGGTTAGTGGAACGAGAAGACCCAGGAGAAGTTCCACATATTGTGAGAACCCCTCAGGAGAGACTCTTATTAATCAACAATGTGTCACAACACTATTTTGAGACTAACCAAGAGAAGCAGGTGTGCCTATATGACAGCAAAGCCACACTTAGGTGACTAAAAGTAGATGATCTTGTCCTAGTTTTACTTTTGACCTCAAAGTATAAGCTGGTGACCAAGTGACAATGAAACCTACTGAGTTATGCATGTTATCATTTACCTCAACTACCAAGTACAGCAGGATGTTCTTCCAGGATGTACCTTGTAAAGTCGATCAAAGGGTCATGGAAAGCAAAGGAAAAATCTCTGATGTCACACCTGAGGTTAAGGAAAAGGGAGACAATATCTGCTGTGCTAACCAATCTCATTCAAAAGATTCCTGGATCCTGAATCCTAAATAAACCCAAAATCCACAGACCTACTTACAACACCTCATCAACTTCTTCTGTGATTGGCCTGGCTGGCTGGCCCATCAACGTTGTGCATTCTGTTGAAAGCCCTCTAGGCAAATCAGTCAGATTATGAGCTTCTCATGTAGGAAACACTTGTTGGAAGGCCATGGATTCTAAAGTGAAGGTGATGTTCGACCCGGAAGTCATTGAACACTTACAACATCACTGGTACCACATTTGCACCCTAGACTTAAAGAAACATTTCTGGTAGATCCGTTGGCCGAAGAGAATCAGGAGAAGATAACCTTCATCACACCTGTGAGCCTATTCAAGTTCAACATCCTACCCCTTGGGCAGCACAGGGCCCTTAGGACCTTTTAACGCTTGATGGATACCATCCCTACTGAGGTGACATTAGTGTATACAGTCAAACCTAGGTCAACACATCAATAACCTATATCTGATTGCCCCAAGCCTCATAAAGGCAGGACTATGGGCCTATTCAGCCAAATGTCACCTGTCTGTGCCCACCTAGAAGTATCTCTGATTTCAAGTTGGATAGGAGGAAGTTCTACCTTATTAAGCAGAAGGTGATAGTACCCAGATTATCCTGACTGCCAATACAAAGAAAATAATTGTATGTTTTCCTGCATCTGCTTTATTCCAAACCTTATACTTAATGCCTGACCTCCAACTGACCAGCTAAAAGGATTTAAATATAATTGCATCCAATGAACCACAAATAGAGAGAGGGACTTAAGGATGTGAAGGACTCCCCGTGTCACATCCCTTACTAATGCCAAAGTTTAATGAAATGGTTATTATGAAAACAGATGACTCCTGAGAGGGGGCGTAGGTGAAGTACTTTCTCTAATTCAAAATGGGGTAGAGCAGCCATTCACTCCATCAGCTTGAATCTCTAACCATACAAGAAAACCTATGCCACTATTAAACTTGAGTGCCTCGCTATTAGGTATACCAAAGAGGCCCCTCAAGTACTATCTGAGAGATTGAAAATTCACCTTAGGCACCGACTATGCACCGCTCACTGGGTTATCCAGGATTAAAGATGCCAACCACAGGGTCATGATGTGGTCACGCTTTCTGTTTCCAGAAGGAGGGCAAACACCAAGCCAATGTGGAACACTTAAGTAGTTACAATGTGACAGAATGATAGGGGTGTCAGAAAGAAGATGAGTAAGCAGACATTCCCAAGCCATCTTCTTGGGAGTTCAATTGAGGTGAACAAGGGAACCAGGGACATCCCTCAGCTAGTGGATAATTGCCCTAGGGGTGGTATACAGAGGATCCTGGGGATGCCCTCACTTAGATTCCATCACATGGCAGGAGTAAGTCACCTGTTGTGTAAAAATGCTACTATTCCTTTACGAGCCTTGCCAGGAGTCCAGCCACCTCACATCTGGTAGTGTGTACTGCAGGTATTTCTGTAGTCTTTGGATACCCATACAAACTCTCAGACTCAAACATACATAAAAAGCAAACTCGTGGACCAGCTTCTTAAAGCCACACGCCATCCTCTGCTTATCTTACACACCAAGACATACACTACATCAGTGAGGCAAAAGCAATTCCACCAAAAACAATCACACAGTAGTACTTATGAGGACCATTCACTGCAGCATCTTTAACCTATACTTCTCACATGGGTAAGTGGCCCATTCTTTGGCCGATGAGTCATATATTAGCAGCATCCTCAACTGCAATGAAATCGAACTCACCTGCATCCAGAGCATCCCCAACCCCTAGACTAAGACAAGTCCATGCACCTGAACTATCGACGAATATAACAAAGTATATATGCATCCACCGAATGACCAACTTATATAATGTTTAGTGAGCTGGACCTCCATCTGTATTCTTTCGTGGAAGCAGTAGGATTCAGAGAGTCCTGAATCTGTGTGTCCCAAACAGCAAACATCAAGGAACTAATATCTTTTCACCATTACAGTGACAGATGCGCATACTAAAACTTTTGTCATAATACCACTATAAAATGCACTGATAAGAGTCCGGAGTGAACACTTGTCATCTCAACACAATCATGTGGAGCAGTGTTCAAGCTCTTGGCTGCATGTTTATCGCTGGTCACTGAGGCAACTTGAAGGTGGGGACACTATCTTCAATATTATTATTATTATTATTATATTTTTTTAATTTACTTGTTTAACCCACAAGGTTTTTACAAGAATTGGTTTCCTTAGTTGTCCATTTTGTTTCAGTACTTGGCCTATTTTCCTTCGTCGGATACTTTCATTAAGATTTGGTCCATTATTTTGGCTGTGGCCGTCACCCATGACATCTTCTCGCCTCTGATTATTATTATTACTATTATTTCTTTATTGTGGTATAGTTTTAAAAAAGTTTCACAATTTGAAGTCAATTAATTTCTTGAGAGAGGAGAAAGAAAAAGAAAAAGATAAGAAATGGGGAGAGTAGAAAAAGAAGAGAGGAGAAAGAAAGGAGAAACGGAAGTCTGAGATGCAGATCATACTTTCACATGGTTAGGACGTTAGGGCATTGAGGTTGAATTAATGAATGTTTCTGTGGAAAAAATGATTCAGCAGCATGCGTCCAATATGTTGGAAATCTTCATCCACAATAAAGTGAAGAACATGATACATGCTTCACTCTTTCCACTCAGGTACAGGTCCCATCCTTTGTTCATTGTTTCATCGTAAGACATCTTCATAGCCACCTGTGTCAAAAGTCTTAATGACCCCAGGGACTCACACTCAAAAAGGAGGTGTTTCACTGTTTTTAGGGTTGCTCCCCCACACAGCCGGCATTCCCTATTTTGCCTTGATACGCCTTCCCAGGCACCCACAATCTCCCTGGTTTTGACAGTATTAGGACTTAGTTTGATATAGTCCCAGACCAGAGAGTTACCTATGAATTGCCGTACATATGCCGGTGGCGAAGTCTGATGCTGGATGTACTGGAGAAATTCCAGGGCATGAGTTTTATTGGTGAGTTTAAAATTGAGTACTCGTGGCAGCTTTCACTCAATGATGCCTTGAGATGTGTCTTGAAGGTGCCCAGCCTCATCCCCGAGGCTGAGACACCTTGCTGTGACCACTGATTCATAAGAGTATTCATTTGTGCCAGGTGGCTCTGTGGCATAATTACTGTATGGAGTGGATGCACGATAGACTGAGCTGGCGCGTTTGCCAGTCTCACCCTAAGTTACCAGGGGAATCCAGACGTGGACCCCTTGCTCAGTATTCTTAGAGAGGCACGGCTCCACCCTTCTGATGAGGTCCAACCAGACTGAAAGACGTGTCTGGGGTTGCTGTTGGTACTCTTGTTCATTGGAGAATTGCCTAACATTGTGGTGCTGGACTGCACCAGGGCAGGACAAAGACAGGGCAGGATATTTCTCCTCTGTGAAAGATAGTGAGCTAAAGAATCTGGGTAAGACTCTCGTAACTGGGACTAATGTCCGGCAGAGAGACTCCCAGGACCCCCTTGTTTTTTGCCTAGTTAAGTAACTTTGGGTCTCACCCTAAGTTACTAGGGGAATCCAGACGTGGACCCCTTGCTCACTATTCTTAGAGAGGCACAGTTCCATCCTACTGATGAGGTCCAAATAGACCAAAACACGTGTGGGGTTGCTGTTGGTATTCTTGTTCAGAGGAGAGTTGCCTAGCATTTCGGTGCTGGACTGCCCCAGGGCAGGAAAAAGACTGATATGTTTGGCATATTTCTCCTCTGTGAAAGATAATGAGCATGATAACATGGTCTCTATGGGCTGTGGCTTGCAGCTTGTTGTCGAAGGAGAAGGCCAGGATACTTGTATGTTTTCACTACTTCTATTTCTCTGCCATCCATCTCCGACTTGGCCTTCTTCACTGTTCTTCTGGGCGGGCAGAAGACCATGACCTTGGTCTTCGCCGTGTTCACTGTCAGGGAATTCAGATTGGTGTATTCCTTTAAGTTGTCAGGCCTGTGGGGTTAGACCAAGGACCACAATGTCATCTGCGTAGCCCAGCCGTTTCATCGCTACAGTGCCCAGTTTTGTGGTATGGAGGCTGGGCTGCGTACAGCCTTATCTATGTCGGCAAGGTAGAGGTTAAAAAGTATGGGTGCCAAATTACAGCCCTTTTTTAGAACTCTATATGTCGGAAACCACGCTGTGGTTTTGCCATGTTGGTCCATCCTGATCTTAACTCGTGTGTTTTCATGGAGGGACAAAATCATACTCAGTAGGCCTGGGGGAATGCCCCATCATGCGAGCGTGTGCCAGAGAAAGTTACGGACAACGGTGTCAAAAGTGGCACTGAGATCTATGAAGCCCGTGTAAACAGGTGTTTGCCTTACCATCCAGGCTTGCTGGATGATTGTACTGAGGGCTGTCAATACCAACAGCAGTGCCCATTGAAGACCGCAGAAGTATTACATTACTACACAATTTGGCATTGAGAATCTGTACATCTATGCATAGGGCCTTTAGTGATCATCTCATTACATGACTTGGGTCAAGGTGTATATTGTGGGTTCGATTGCCTCAGGCATTGAAGCAACCATTGTGCATTCACTAACTAATGGCAGATTCATCTGTATGCCCAGATATGTGTATTACCTGAATCCTATTTCTCTTTTAAAAGCCAACACTGGGGTATGCAAGTAAATGGACATACGCTAGAAGACATGCTGGCATTTCAGTCATTGTTAAGGGTCTTCAAGCTATTGGCCAACCTCAATGCAACCCACTTGCATCGACTGAAACACGAGGTTCCCCAAGATGGAGCTCTATCATATACATGTTGCAACATCTATTTGGACAGGACCAGGGGATCAACACTGCTAATGACAATAATATCATGTTTATCTATAGACATTTGTGATGGCTTTCTCACCCTTTTCAGCAATGTGGTAACAGGTTTATATTTGCTGAATGTTTTTGTCCCCATTGCATTGGCCCCCATAGAATGATGGCTCATTTGGAACTGTTCAGACGTACAGACAGATCGATGAGCCAAGAGTTTACTACACTGAGCTATTTTAGAGGCTAGTGAAGCCAGGTATGTCCGTCTCTCCATGATAATGGAGCTCAGTTTAGCACCTCTGTATTATACTGATATCATTGTATTAGGCCACAGGACATTAGCAGCCAAGTGCCAACTCTCGCACTTGTCATACTTCTAATATGTATGATTTTTGCTCAGCTTGTGTGCCGGACCACATCATTTACAGAGGCAATATAGAAATTGTTTCTCTGGAAGAGAGAGTGCTGGAGCACATGGAGAGGGGGTCACTTCAGAATGGGCTGCTGGTCTCCAAAATGTATGTGTGTATCATTATGCTGGACACAAGCTACACACATTCAGAAGGCAACATGGACAAGCAGAAGCTCTGATTCTGGCAAAGCTTCTCCAACATCAGAAGAAGAATTTCGCTCTTTGAAGAACAAGCAACTCAGCTTTCCCCATCTTCCCCTTTTTCAAATGTTACCACTTCATAAGCCATTATGCTGATTTCAGTAGCATGTGATTCTGCACCATCAACTGACAGCCAGCACTTGAAAGAACTGAACTTTCTTCATCTGTCAGAAGGCAGGCAATGCATATCCTCAGAGCAGACTTGGCACTGAAATCAGCTGCAACTCCCCAAAAACCTGATGACAAATCTTAAAACTATGACAAGAACTAGACCTCTAGAAACAAGGGAAAGTATTTCAGTAGAGTCAAAGGTGCAACATGTGAAAGAAAGTAATTGCCTTTGGACTAAAAGGCATTGCTTTATTGTCATGAATGCATGGATCAATAATCAGAATTGTGTTGCCTGGTTGTAAAATTCTTGGCACGTCCTGCAGGGAGTGTGATCTCTGAATGTGGCATGTGTGCAGCTGTAGCAATGCCGTATCACACAAAAAACAGTTTTTTGACTTCTGATGTGGCAGGTTGACTATGAAGGGAATAAACCTACACTGGATCCCTAAAAAATGTACACTACGGAATTCGTTTGCGGATCAATCGCATCAGGGTTGGACTAATACCACCTGCACCTACTGGTGCTAAAAATCACTTTGCAAACTCTGTCCTTGAAGGCTGTTGTGGAGGTACATTTGAATTGAGGCTTTCTCCTTGTAACTGAATCTAGGCCTTTTTAAAAGTAGGCAGGTAAAAGTTTGCTACTGTTGCTTGTCTACAGAAAAAATAAAAAAAGACTGTTCCAATTCACATATGTCGGTGGTGTAGTTGATACTTTTGGACAGCATTCTAAGAAAATGAGTTGTATCATTAATGAAGTCAAGCCTCAATGTTTGGTAAAATAAATAATATATAGATTTCACAAAAATAATCACATTAATGTTTCAAGTCCTAACATAAGGATCACACATTTGATGTTATACATAGCATGAGGTCATCTCATCATTGCCTCAGTGTTATTGAAAGACCGATCAGACAGATTATTAGTGGGATTGTTGGCTTACTGAAAATACATATTAGTACCTTGATCAATATGTACAGTCCTTGGTTCTGAAAAGGAATTCTTATGTCAATGACTCAATGCATATTTTGTACAAATTTCAAAGCTTTGCTTGGAAAGGAAAATATATACTAGGATGTTAACTACCCGTTAGAAGAGCTGGAACGGGTGGTAATACCCCAGGCCCAGGTTAAAGGACTGATCAAAGCAAGGACTTGGAATGGGTGGTTAACGCCATTAGCACCCATCCCATGGGCTGGAACGGGTCTAAGGTAAAGTATCTTTGTTCCATGAATGTGCTGCCTTGTGGCACCCTGTTCACCGAACAAAAAGACTCAAGATGGCCACCATGGAAAGGGGATATTGTAACCATATTTTTTGCAGTGCACTTAGGAACAATGCTGTGTGATGCCACTTCCTGTTTTTCAAGGCGTGAAAGGTCGTGTTCTATTTACTTCCCATGATGTCACTTCTCGTTGGGGTCAAATGAGATCATGTCCTGTAATGTCATGAGAGGTCAAGGGTCGTGTGATATCACTTCTACTACCCCAGGCATTTTGGTGAAATGACATCGCTGACCTGGTACTATCTAAGAAGCATTCAAGCTCCACCAAAACACTGCTAATGTATGTGCATCTACTTTTTTTATGCTGATGACGGTAACTACATGGCTGTTGCTGTGCGGTGTTAACCTTTACATCAGAAATTGACTTTAATAACTATTCTCACTGTTCGTTTAATACTGAACGATAACGGATGTTGCTTTTACTGGAAGTGACATTCTCTAGCATATTTCAGAATCATCATCTGTTCAAAACTACCATTTTCTTCCGTCCCTATGAAGGCCATTCCTATAAACCACACCTTATTTCACAATGCCATGTTTATCTGGATTAATTCCGATCAGTGTGGTCGCAGCCTTTCTGGTTCTTAACTCGGTTGGCCCACTGTGGTTTTTAGGCAAATCTTGCGTAGAGCAAAGCTTTTGGTCATTTATCACTCACTGTTAATGGGAATACTTGTGATGCAAAGAAGCAAAGCTTTAATTTATAGAATTTAGGTATGTGTTCTGATTGATACACATTGTGCAATAACACCCTGCTCATGGTATCAATCTTCGTGGTATGAAAGAGTTCCCTCACTTGAGAAAAATGCAGAAAAAGTCAGAGGAAAAGTCACTGTAAAGAATATGGTCTCATGTGTTATGCTGTCATCTTTAAGGATCTTGCTCAAGAAAGCTGCCAGGGTAGCTATATCTAGTGTGCTCCTATTTTCATGCTCCACAGCTATTTTCTTTTTTTTTTAAAGGGCGGACCTAGCTCGTGGGCAGCGGAGCACTGTGCAGAGTGTGGGTAAGCAGCGTTTGGGCTGGCATCTTTTAACATTAACGCAGTGCTGTCAGTTGGGATCTGTGCATTGGTATGCGGATCCATTGGGCTTAGTCCTTGGTCAGGTGTTGTTGAAAAAGCCATATTGTAAGAGATTTGTGAAAATGGAGAATTGTGGAGGAATTTCGATCCAATACTGGGATAGAGTTCCACAGGGTGGGTGCGTGACAAGAGAAGGATTGTCGGTTTGAAACTTGGATATGTTAAAATCTCTAGAAAGACTCATTAGTGTGTGCTAATTTGACAGAGGAGAGTAGGTTGCAGATGTGCGCAACAAAAGATTCACTCCACTGAGATGGTTTGTAGATGAGGTGGAAGATAATGGATTCCTAGTGAGATAAAGGAACCGGCAGGTAAGTGATTTGAATGAGCTTGTTATGGAAGAGGGGATGATTGAGCATGGCCAATTAATCCTGTAAATGATTTTCCACTCCATCTCCTGCCCTTGCTGGCCAGTCGGCATTTTGGATGCAGAGCCTGGGGATAGGAGGACATCCAAAACAAGGAGGGAGGATGGAGTAAACCATCCTTCGGTGATGAAAAGCGCATCAAGTTTGTTGTACGAGAGGAGGTGGATGATCTCTGCAGCTTGAGCACTGCTGAGTAAACATTGAACAGAATGAGAGGACACGTGCGTGTGGTCTGTGGGTGTTGAATGGTGGCAAGGGTGATATTGATGAAGGTCGTTTTGATAGGTTGCGGGGGCTGCCCAGAAAGCTTGGCCATTCAGACACTAGCAATGGTGGGATAGGCTGTGGAGGAGGAATCACATGGTGATGTCTGTTGGCAAGTAGGAGTAGTAGCGACAACATTGTAAATGAAAACCAAGACATTGGGTCTATCCCTTGACCCTACAAGGCCTAAACAGGCACAAGCAGGTGAGCTCTTTTTCTACGACCGTCCTTAGCTGAGGTCACTTAATGAGGACTGGTGAAATAGGTGGTGGGCAGAACATCTGAGCGGCTGAGCCTGGTCACATGACCAGCAGCCTCATCAATGTGGTATAGCTGGAGTTGCCCTGGAGTTCCTAAGTAGCTGCCTGGAAGGTAGGAATACAGGTGGTGGACAGAACCTAGTTACATGACCAACAGCCTCCTAAATGCTGTCTGTCTGGAGTCCTTAAGTAGCTTCCTGTAGTATAAGGAAATATGGTGTGTTCTGGAAGCAATCATCACTATGATGCATTGGTTGCCGAACACACCAGATGACAGTTTAGAATGTTATGAATGGAGATCTGTTGTGAGCCTGGAAAGCGGTTAGAGAAAACGCACCTGCACTAGATGAGTGGTTTTTAAATTCACTACAGTGGTGGTGTGCAGAGAAGAAAAATAGGGTCCCTGGCAGCTGTGGTAAATTCATCAGGTGAAGGAAGGACTGTACCCACAGGTGCAGCTCTTTCACGAGGTTTGACACTCTCCTCCCTGATGGCTACAAGATCCTCTCAGCACCCAGATCCTCCCGGTCCGTTGGGGGGTAGCCCTGATCTTTCCTGAGTAGATTCCTGCCTCTATCATTCCCACTCAGACCTACTCCTCTTTTGAATGCCTTGTCTGTAGGCTTTCTCTCTCGCCTACCCATTCTCTTACTGTGGTTACCATCTACTGGCCTCCTGGTCAAATCACCTAATTTCTCTCTGAGTGGGCAGAGCTCTCCTCCTCCCTCCTGGCCTCTACCACTCAGCTCCTCCTCCTTGGTGACCTAAATATACATTTAGACTCTCCTTGCTCCTCCTCTGTACTCTTCCGTGACCTCTGCGACTCCCTCTCCCTGTCCATCCTACCCTCTGGCCCGACTCACTCTGCAGGGCACACACTCGATGTCTTGAACTCCTCTGACCTCCCCCTCTCCATCCCTCTGACCACTCCTCTCTCCTGGAGCGATCACTCCCTCCTCTCATCTTATCTCTCCCTCTCTTCCGCCCAAGCCAAGCCTACCCCAACACTGCCACCTACCTTCTTGGACATCCGGCCCATGAAGCGTGTGTCAGTTGAGACTTTTGCCGCCACTTTCTCCCCCCCCCCTCCACCTCTGGCTGTCTCACATCCTGACACAGCCCTGTCTCTGCTCTACTCTTCAATTTCTGATACGCTCGATGCTCTTGCCCCTGTCATGAGGATCTGTTTGAAGTCTAAAGCCAAGTGCAATTCCTGGTATAACTCTGACCTAGCTACACTTAAACATAAGTGTAGGGCAGCTTAGAGGAAATGGAGGACTTCCTGTTCATCCTCTGACAAACTGCCCTGTCGCCTGCTACAAAGGCAATACCGACTCTCTGTCCTCGCCAAGAAGAGAGTCCACATTCAAGCTCGTGTCTCTGTGGCATCTAACAACTCAGCCAAACTCTTTAAAATCTGCAAGGAACTGGCCAACCCTGCTGCAGTCTCTACCCCTCCTGTTGCCTCCCAGGCTCTTTGCAATGCCCTTGCCTCTCACTTCATTTAAAAAAACCAGGACATCCTGTCCACCCTCTCCCCCCACACCCCTCCTCTTCCCTCTCCATCTGTGCTTGCTGACCCTCCTTTAGCCACCCTCCCACCATCCTTCTCGTCCTTTCCTCTTTTCACACCTGACAAGGTTGCTAGAAAAGTCCAATCTATGAAAGCCTCTTCAAAACAGGTTCATCCCTGTTCCTCTAAAACCATCAAGGACCACATTGACACCCTCGCTGCGGCCCTTACTGATTTTTGCAACCACTCCTTTGCCTCTGGATCCTTCCCCTCCCCTCTGAAGCACTCTTTTGTGCATCCTCTTCTCAAGAAACGAACAGCTGATCCTTCTTGTCCAGCTAACTATCGCCCAATTTCCATTACTCCCTTTCTTGGCAAACTCCTGGAAAAGTTGGCCATCTCTCAGCTTAACCTTCATTCCAATTGTGTTGGCTGTCTCCATGATCACCACTCTGGCTTCAGAGCTGCCAGAAGCACGGAAACTGCTGTCCTGAACATCCGTGAAGATCTGCTCTCCAACCTTGACTCTAACATTCCTTTGTCCTCATCCTCCTCGATCTCTCTTCTGCCTTCGACACGGTCATCCATACCATCCTGCTCAACCGTCTCTGTGAAAATCTGGGTGTCACTGATCAGGCTCTGGCCTGGCTGACCTCTTTCCTCTCAGGTCGACCCTCCCAGGTCCAATTTGGGTCCTTCCTTTCATCTATCTTCCTCTCTACCTGTGCTGTTCACCAGGGGCCTAACCTCTCGCCCTGGCTTTTCAACCAATACCTGGCAACTCTCACCCACTGCATTGCCATTTTCTGCTCATATTTCCAGTGCTACACTGAGGACACTCAACTCATTTTCCGGCTGCCCTCTACCACCTCCTCTCCCTCTCTCATCTCTGATTGCCTAACTGCCATTCAAGATTGGTGTGCCTCCAATGATCTTTGTCTGAATGCCAGCAAGACTGAGATCCTCCTCATCGGCACACCTTCACCATCCTTTCCGTTCACTCTCTGGCCGGCCTCCTTTGGCCCTCTTCCTACCCCCACCTGTGAGACTAAGAACCTCGGGGTCATCTTTGACTCCACCCTTTCCTTCTCCGCCCACATCTCTGAGGTCTCTAAAAAGTCAAATTTCCGACTGCACCTCCTCAGAGGTACTCTGCCTTTCCTCTCCTTCCCCAAGAAGCTCATGGTATCCCAAGCTCTGGTTCTCTAGCTTGGACTATTGTAACATCCTCTTTCTAAATCTACCTGCCTCTACTCTCCGCCCTCTGCAACTAATCCAGAACAGGACTGTGAGACTTGTCCTTGGCCTCAAGCCCTGGGATCGTATCTCTCCAGCTCTGAAATCTCTCCACTGGCTCCCAGTGGGCGCAAGGATTAAATTCAAAACCTTCTGCATTGTCCACAACGCTTTCTGGGGCCTGGGTCCAAAATACCTTCAGCTATCCATCCGCAAATACCTCCCCTCTCGAGCTCTTCGCTCGTCTACCTCCAACTCCCTCAGGGTCAGTCGTTTTTCTAAGAAACGAGCTGGGGGTAGATCTCTGTCTTCGGCTGGGGCCTCCCTCTGGAACAGCCTCCCTCCCACTCTAAAACTTGAGGAGAACCATCTCCGGTTCTGGAAGCACCTCAAGACCTTCCTCCTTTCTTCTGCCTTTGCTCCCCCTCTCCCCTGCTGATCTGTTCTCTCTTGGCACTGTGCACCTGGCCACCCTCTGACCTTTGGGCCCAGGTACCTGCTCATCCTGCCACCCTCCCGCAATGCCCCCGGGCCACCCCTTGCTCTGGGGTCTGTATCTGTACCCATACAGCCCCCCCTTTTTCTTCCTGCACTTATCAGACCTACCCTGTCTGCCTTAAGCCTAGCACTTGCAAATTGCTGGCTGCATTACCACTGTTTGTTGCCTTTATTATTTATTTATTGTTATTTATCTGTTTCTCCTCTGCTTGCACTTTCCATCTCTCCCCCCTTCCATGCACTTTTCCCCTCCCCCCTCTCCCATGCACTTGCGCGTCCTCAATGTCACTGGGCCTAGTAAGATCGCTGTTTTCTTCTCCCCTGTTCCCCTCCCTTGCCTTGTCGCGCCCTGAAACACTTGTGTACGAGCGCGATAGAAATAAAATATCAATCAATCAATCAAAGCACTACTCAGGCAAGAGGAAAGTCATGGCATCCATTTTGGGTGGTGCCATTTGAGGATCACTGAAGGCAATGCCTCAAGTTAGGAGCAAAACATCTACAACCTAAACCCTACTCCATCCTTCACACTTAGCTTCATTGTTGCTTTGCTGTGTGGTTGTAGTTGGGTCGTTCTCTGCAGTTTCCTCCATTTTCCATCTCTCCCCCTTCCTTCTCCCCACATTCCCCTGCTATGGTGCTCTCAATCGCTCCTGTCTTCTCTAATTTCTATTCTATCACCTATCATATCCCTCTGTCAAAGTCTGGAAGGAAACCGTTCAAGAATGATCTCCTATTGTCCAACCCAGGCCTGCCCATTGCTGACACTGGTGTCAATGCTTTTTCCAGGCAGACTTTCACTGACCTCCTCTTTGTCGTTCCTTCTCCAGACCTTTGAATTCCCCTCTCACCTTTCTCAACCTCTCCTATTAATGGCGGTACCCGATGGCGGCTACTCCTGGCATCCTTCATGTCCTCTAGGGTCATCATTAATGTCTACCTAAATGGTACTATCATGGTCCAGGGTTCTCAGCCTTACCTCCTCCTTCTTGATAGGCATCTTCCATCTCTCATCAACTTCCCCCCTCTCCTGCCACTCCTCCATCTGTCATCCCTCTACCACCTCCGACGGATGTACCACACTCCTGTACCACTCCTTGGAAGACCTTCAAAAGTGGCATCCTGCTCCACTTAGCTACCCTCAACTCTCGTTCTCCTGTCAAACACTCTTCTGGCATCTGTCACCTACTTGAAGACCTTGGCCTAGATGTGCTCATTCTCACCGAGACGTGGTTCAGTGGCAACTCTGTCACAAGTTTTAACACTCTACAAGATCCTCTCTAAACCCAGGCCTAACTGGCCCGGGGTGGATTGTCCCTGATCTTCTCTGAGTGGGTCCCTGATACTATCTTACCCTCTTAGGCCTATGCCTCTTTCAAATGCCTTGTCTGTAGGTTTGGTGTCTCTCCCAGCCTCTTGCTAACTTTGGCCACCATCTATAGGCCCCCTGGCCAGGTCTCCCACCTCCTCACAGAATGGGCTGACCTCACCTCCTTTCTTCTGGCCTCCTCCTGCAAGTGTCTCCTCCTCTGAGACCTCAAAATTCACCTCATCTACCTGGTTGCAGCCTCAGAGCTCTTCCGCAACCAGGGCCATCTTAAGCACTTTTGGGGCCCTGGGCACGGACATCTTTGGGGCCCCCCTGCAAAGGAATTAAGTGATCAAGAATATCTGGTTGCACCCTTCCGCCCTACCCCCCGTCGTGATCACAACCTATAAGTTGATATGCTGCCTCGCAGCATGCAAAAGTAAGCATGTTTACTCCCTTTAACTTTATTCTTGCTCTAATCAGAATGATAAACAAGTAGCATTTGAAGGCCAACATTAGTAGTCTACGAAGAGGTTATTTCTGTTCTAGTATAGATACGGGAGACTTTTCATCAATACCATCCAGGAAGTAATACAGCCTGTAGTAATAATGCAGCACTGCTTTTATCATGTTTTTTTTAAATTTGAATAATAGATTGTGCAGAAATATAATTTTAATTTTCTTTTAACCTGCTAGTAGTTATCTGAATTGTTAGTCGTATACCTACTTTGCTGGAGGATAGGCTTTACCTAGAACTTGATTACAACGTAACTTGAGTGTGCAATTCGAATCAGAGTCTATTTATAAAACATATTCAAGAGTCCACACATAGTCTGGGCCACACTTTAGACTGGGTAGCTGGTCATGAAACCAACATCAATAATATATTAGTATCACCATGTCCCTGGTCGGACCATTTTTGTGTGAATTTTGATATTTTTGTAGATCTTCCCATCAAACTTAAATGTCGGAATTTCACTAAAACACTGCACCGGAACTTGAAGAACATCAAGATGAACAAAGTAGAACCAATTCTTAACACTATAATTGATCCTATAACTGATACTCCGGAAAACCTAGCAAAAAGGATTTCCTCCAACCTAGAAAGTGTTGCTAAAACTCTAGCACCTATAAAAATGAAAATGATAAAAACTGAACCTAAACATCATTTATGGTTTACATCAGAGCTTCAATCTCTGAAATCACTAACCATTAAATCATTCCATTTGTGGAAGAAGCATAATACACCACTGCTTCTCAATAAATATAAAGCCTTTGTCTCTACATAAAAAAAGGCCATTCTTAAAGCCAAATCTAGCTTTTTTAATGACAGAATTCAAAATGCACAGCACAACACAAAAGAGCTCTTTCGCATCTTGAAGGAACAAGAAAGAACTAACCACATCACTCCAGACAGATCTATTTCGGATGATGTCACTTGGTGCAATGTTATGCAACACGCCATCCATAAAAAAATAGATACTATCAAAGAGAAAATATATTAGAGAAAAGTAACAATTTAAATTGCACTAAGGCTATATCTGCGGATTGGTCCTATCATAGATCACCGACTATTCCAACCTTTAATCTATCCCCAATAACAGATAAGGACCTAGAAACTATTATTAACCAACTAAAGCCCACAAGAAGTAAAAATGACATCCATACTACTACGATAATTAAGACCTGTGCCCCATGTCATCATGCGCATATTACATTAAACTTCTAGCACATTTAAGGCCTCTTATATCACAGGATAATGCAGAGACTATTGCGAGAGCAATAGTAGGCTCAAAAATAGATTACTGCTCTAGCCTCCTTATGGGAATCAATAAGTCCGACTGTAACAGGCTATAAATATGTCAAAACAAGGCTATCAGAGCCGTCATGAAGCTTAAATATAGAGACCATGTTACGACGGCGAGACGTGAGCTCCACTGATTGACGGTGGTTTCCAGATTTCTATTTTCCGAACTCTGACTATCGTACACAAGTGTAAATCTGGAAACATGCCGGGATATCTACAACAGCTTCTATCCACAAGAAATAACGCGAGAACATTAAGGTCGAATAATCTGCACCTTCTGTCTGAACCACAGTGTCACACTGTCAGAGTAGCCAATTCAGCCTTCGTTTCTAATGGACCAAGGGCTTGAAATGCTCTTCCTCTAGAGATGAGATCCATTGATTCCCTAGAATTATTTAAAAAGATTAAAGACCCATCTTTTCAATTAAATGACCCTGAGATGCTTCTAAAATATCTTTTTCTGTGGCGTTGCCTCATGGATACTCCTTTTTTGTTATCTGTTATATTTGTGATGTAGTGCCCTCACGCCTTCGGGTCTATGGCCGCGCTATATAAATGCATTAAAGTAAAGTAAAAGTAAAGCACTGTATGTGAAAGGTACATGTAACCCAGAATAGACAGAGACTCGCATTAGCTGCCTCACAGAATGCAAAAGTGCTCAAGCATGTATAGAGGAGGCCAGCTGGAAGGAAGGAGAAAGCGACACATAGCATAGCATGGATAGTGGATGCAGATTAGAAGCTACCAGGAAGGTATCTGTATTCAGACAGACTGAGATTAAAAGTGGGACATGGTTTACAAATAGTGCTGCCATTAGAGATCAAAGGGACAAATGCCTGGGTTGTGCAATATATCAATGCTCACTATTATTGTGGAAGCAACAATATAGCCGGTGACACCATGAGTGAGGCTTTTTTGAAGATCATACCCTGAGAAGGATATCACTCTGAAGGGCTTACAATTTTGAAAGTTTAGGTACTGGCAATTTTCAGAGGTTAGGCAATACAAGATTAAATGAGATGCCCAGGATCACACATTGGTTAAGGGGTGAAGCTGGGATTTGTGGCAACTCTGCAATTTCTGCATTTGAGCACTTTCTTTTCTAGTTCTTACCATGAACTAAAATAATCTCATTTAATAAAATTGGCTTGGAAAGTACAAAAATCACATTACGAAACATGACAATCTTTTAAAACAAAATGTTATAGAAGGGCGTTATGCAAAATGGTAATGATTCTAACTTGATTCTCTCCATCATCGAGGGAAGTATATAAGTACCAGCATACCAATCGATGTGATTTAACAGATTTAATCTTGGTTTGTCTTTTGTATTTTAAAGCTTTAAATACTTCCAAAACACTGGCTTTTGAAATTATCATTCATAAAAGTGAAGAAAAACCTTTCACTTTTACAAAAAGCAAAGCAGTTTTTTGTGTCAAATGAGCTGACCTTAAAATGTGCTTGCCCGAGTCCTACAACATCTGATCCGCTCTCTTCTGTCTACCGCCCCTTCCGCTCAAATGGCCAACATGAGAAGAAAGATCAAGTAATGGGCTGAACAATGCCACCAGCATGCGAGAAGGCAAACCTCACAGAAAACAGCATAGTGATGTAAAACATATTAGATGATGTGACCAGGATCACTGAATCGTCTGCTTGTAAATCCAGGATACAAGCATGAACGCTTTGGTTCCATAGTCTTGAATTTGGATACTTATTCACCTCTTGATTAACAGTTTATGCTCATCATTGCAGGTGATTGCCTAGGTTTTACAGCACCCCATCTGAACAAACCAATTTCTAGACCTTCACCTTACGGATAACATGTTAGTTTTTTATGGCAACACCTATCTGGTGCAGGTACATTGCGAATAATAGCACCTTTTGTGCTACAAAACCAAGTACATATGCAGGCAGGTTTATACACTTCAGTCATAGGAAAGGCTCAGCCAGCCCTGCTTAAATGTGTTATTTTAATCTTGCATATAAACACATGCCTCTGCAATGAGTGCTTAACACCCTGAGCTAACTTCTGATCTATCAATATGCATTTCAACTTTGGCTATTGCACATGATCAACATAGTTCCCACAGGAAGGAACGAATGCTACAGGAGTTGTGCAGTATCCAGGGTCCACCCATGACAGTTTCATATACAGAATGTCCGCCTTGATCCGGGCCCTGGAAGCTGGGAAGCATGGCGACACCTGGCTCATAGGTTAGTACAAATGCCTGGTCACATGCATGCATGTCACACACAGACAAATATGCAAACCCAACTAATGACAACCATCATCACCTCCCCAGGGGACAGTGCCTACCCTCTGAGCACCCACAAGATGATACCAATACGGAACCCCACCACCCCCCCCCCAGTTAAGATACAATGCTGCCCATATTGCAACCAGGGCCATAGTGGAGCGCACATTCAGAGTGCTCAAGGAACGCCCACGCTCCCTTGACCGCTCTGGCGGCCAGCTACTATATGCAACAGTAGTGTGCAGGATCAATGTGGCAGCATGTGCCCTGCACAACGTCGCAACATGGCGGGGCGTACCGGTGGTCATGGTGGTGCCCCCACATCCCCAACCACATGCACAGGCGCTGCTCATGTGAGGGGAAAGGGTACGTGGCGAGGCAGCCCGGAACCCAGCTTGTGGCCACATTTTACACCTAAACTCCCACCCCTGCGGAGTGCACACAGGCCTGGCACATACCAGGTGACAATCGATGATGACAAAGAGACAGTCAACTGTCACAACCTGTCACAACCTTAACACCCTGAGAATGTTTTCACGGAAGTGCTACATTGTGTAGCTACTTAAACATAACCAAAAGGAACACATGCAATGTGCATATCCCACCACCCCCTGCAAAACAGGCCATGTAAATCACTGGTATGTCACCCAAACCCTCCCAACACCCATGACTCCTGTCCTCCATGCCATGCCATGGCATGCAACAGCTGAACAGCCAACCAAATGCACAACACATGACACAATCGTCATTAAGTGCAACGTGAGAAATGTAAACAGGCATGAGACATTCACACCTGACATGGGACCTGATGAACTCACTTGCCAAAAATCTCCCACACATACAAAGGGGTTCATGATGAGTATGGCGGTACGTCATAGGTGGTGCCGGTACGTCACTGGCACCGTCCATACCGTACCGCCATGTTACGTTTAACCCAGGCGGGTTGCAGGCTGTGTGGTGGTCGCCAAAGCTGCACCCGGAGCTACCACTACCGGTGGGCCCATGTCAGCACATGTTACTTACTGTCGGGTCCCAAGGGTGCCAGGGTCAGATGCAACAGCAGCATCACCTGGAGCCGCAGGGGGTGGTGGCATGGCTGCACCAGCATGTGGCTGGACATCCTGCCCCTGTGGTGCACCCCTGCCTCTTCCCGCTCTATGGCCACCCTGGCCACCGTGGACTCCACATATTCCCTGGTCACCGCAGCCACGTGCCCGACCACTCCCAACACTGGCAGGACACATAGCTGAGCCCCCCATAACCTTTGGTGGCCTCACAACCATCGCACAGATGGATTAATGCCATTGGGAGCTGCACTGAACAGTTGTCCTGGTCAATTGGGGTGAACGGGGCAAGGTATGGGATGGTAGACGCACCCCTGTGCTCCTGCAAGGCTGCCTGTGGACCCTGGGGATAAATGACGTTCACGCAATGCTCAGGCACCCCAAAAATACAAGAAAAACGTATACGCAACCCCTGTAGCCAACGTGCGTGTAAAAAACCTCACACAGTACGCTGTGGCACCCAGGAACACAAAAAAGCATACGCGATTAACAGGCGGGCTACTGTGACCTCAATAAATGAGGTGCGACAAACAGGGGTGCCCGCAGTGGTAAAGATAGCATGCAATAGCGTGCGCAACTCACCGTCTGCATGGAAAAGAAATACGCATAGGCACTGTAACCGCTGTGAAGTAATCACGTGTGAACCCCAAAGTAGGAAAAACACACGTGTCGGTCTCCACTGAAGGCACGTACAGCATGCTGCAGACCCGCACGGACCATTAACACATGCAGAAGGAAACACCTGCGCTCGTTATGTCACTTACGAGCTTACGCGCTAAGGCCCTTTCCTCGAATTACACGCTGATGTGCTGTTTTTTCACGTGCCAATTCACTCTGCATCAAGCTGGTCACGCAAAAACACACGGAAGACCACGCTCCTGCCCAGAAGGCCATTTTCCTGCCCCCCAGAGCCCTGGGGAGCCTCCTACAAGCCATCTGCTGCTGCCTACCTGCCTGCTGCCACCAGTGCCCTGCTATTTGGTGCATGCACATCAGCCATCGGTATACACGCATTTCGTCAAATGATTTTACATCGTGGGACTTTTCATCGCCAACCCTTTCATCGGCAAAAACATTTTTTTTTTTTACTTTTCTTATGGGGCGGTGTTTGGTGCGGTTTGGGGTATGATTATTTAAGTAAGGGGGGTTTGGGGGGGCAAAGCCCCCCCCATAAATAAAAATTTAAAAAAGGAGTTTTTGGCGATGAAAGGGTGGCGATGAAATGTCCCACGATGTAAAATCATTCGGCGAAATAACGTAGATCCCAGCCATCTGCAGGGGTCCAGTTGCTGTGACCACCCCTGCTGGAACAGAAGACTCCTGACTGGTATCCCATCGCTCCTCAGCCCAGTCCCAGGACCAGTTGCCCACCCACACCTGCCTCGGCGGTTGCCATGTCCGACACAACACCATCCGGCACCAGTGGCAACTCCCAGCAGGGAGGCAGAGGGCTGCCAGCTTCAGTGCTAATGAAGTTGGCATCCTGGGGCATTATGATGCCCTCTTCTCACCATCGCGCACCGACAAGGAAGGACGGAAGAGGATCTGGTAGGACATAGTGGGTACCATCAACGTGGAGGGGGTGGTACCCCGCGACATCAAACACGTCCAGAAGCACTGGGAGGACTACAAGTGCAGGACCCTCAAGAAGGCCTGTTGCCTCTTGGACGCAGCGGATGCAGTGGGGCGGTGGGTCCACCTTACCACCCAGCAGATGAGGGTCCTGGAGCACATTCGCCCAGTGCTTCATCACCAGATCCTCAGGATGCAGGCCCGTCTGGAGTCGAGCGGTAAGTGCCCATGCATTCCCGTTTTGAACAGTGCATGTTGCAGTGTGCTGGTAGTTAGCTACTTGGCTGTATGTGTGACATGGGTCATGTATGGATGTGTGTGTGCAGGGACATGATGGTGCTGCATGTGAGTCCAGTCAGGCATGACCCACATGGATGGTGTATGTGTTACAATGCATCATGCGGAGCAGCATGCGGAATGCACACATGTATGCATGCCTGTGTCTGCACTTGAACATGTTTGGGATGTGAGAGATGGGTGCTGCTGTCATGGACATGCATGGTGTACATGTCCGTGTGTCTGAGTAGTGTGTGATTGACTGGTCCACGCCATGGATGCATGACACATGTCCGTGACGATGTGTTGATTCACTGATACAGCCCAGTCATCCGTGTATCCACTGTGTCTGGCGGTATACAGGGCCAGATGTATGACCCTCCGGTGATGTGTGTGCATGTGATCAGCATGTCCTATGATGCATGTGAGTTTCAGGCAACCATTGGATGTTGGAAATTGATGCAAATGTTTGTTGCATGTGCCATGCCTGTTCCTGCATGTGTGTTGCCTGCACTGACCCATGTGTTGTGGAGGGACATGATGGAAGTGATGTTAGACAGTGCCACTCATGTGCTATTGCTTTGTGTCAAGGGGACTATTGTACAGTACCCTGATGCTTGTGTTCAATGTCTCCCTTTACACAGCAGCGAGTGAAAAAGAGGGCAGAGATGGCGCTGTGGAGGAAAGCGGCAGGGATGCCTCCACTGGCCGGCGATGCAAGGCCCCGTCACCCTCCCAGGACATTCTATCATCCGGTAGCGAGGGGACTGGTGTCGCGTCTGCCACTACGGCTGCATCGGAAGGGGTGGGTGAGCCCCCACAGGGGCTGGCAACAGCGGAAGACGGTGCAGAGACATCCAGGTTGGTGGTGTTTACAGAGGAGGAGGAGGCCGCATCCAAGCTGCACATGGGGCCTGGTGGGGGTGGTACCCCTGGTGCAAGTGGTGCAGTCCAGGGGCAGGAGGCAGCACAGGTCACCGCAGAGGGGCATGTGCAGTGCTTAATTTGTGCCAGTGTTCACCGGTGGGCAAGACCGGCAGTCTTTTTTGGGCACCGGAACATCAGGGGCCAGCGCACGTGCAATTTAAATTATTTTGTTTGTTCCACACCTCGCTTCCATCATAAATCATTGCAGGCCGTGGGCGTTTCCCAAAATCAATTTGGCTTTAAATGGGATGATTGTATCTCCTAATGTGTGTGGGCCGATTTTCCTCCAGCTGCCTTACATTAAAGTTTTACTTTTGTTAATTTCTAGCTGAGCTGCACCTATCGTGTCAGCTCTGCAAGAAACATGGTGCCATTTGAGAGTTCAAGAAGTGATAAAGTCTTGCTCCAGCCCATGTGCATGGCAACGAGCCATTAATCAAGTTCCCGGGCCTTCACATGTGATTCCTGTCACAGGCGCGGCCTGCCGCTCTCCAAACCCTGCTTCTGACAGACACTGGAGCCTCGGAGATAAAAATGACTAAACTTGGGAAACAGAAGGTAAGCAAACCTTAAAAGGTTTAAGAGTTTATATACACGTAAGAGAATTTTTCAAATTGTAGGAGCTCTACAAACGGCTGCTCTATGAGAGCTGAGATGCAGCCCATGCATGCATTATTGGTACTGTAGGCAACTTGCAATGAAGGGTTAAAACGCTAGTCTCTCTCCACCTTTACGCTGTCTGTTGAACTAGAAAAAAAATGTTTGTTTTACTTCAACATTTCCCGTCCTCAACTTTCCATTTTGAAGCACACTTGTAGGGTTCAGACTGCGGCCATCCATCAGTTTGGTGGGATAAATTGACTCCAAAGTCTACGCATACCATTTCCCAGTCCTGGGCTTTCATGAAATAACAAAGTATTCTGGGATCTGTAGTCTTTTAACTTCAATTAGACATAAGTAGCCGATTCATGTGATTTGCAAAAAAGGAAACCCAGGACTGGAAAGTGGTGACCTGTTGTCATGAAACTTTCCGGAAACTTTATCCTCAGTACTTTGTTAGCATATCTTTTTGATGGCTTCTGGACCTCTTGGAAAATGTGGGACACTTTTATTTTTGGTGCCAGTGTAGATTTGTTGTTCCAGTCCGACCCTGTATGTTGGTGTTTGTTTGTGTCAATGCTGTTTGGTTTTACGTATGCGTGCATGCAAGGAGTTGTGTGACTGGTGGATGAATGCATAGGTAAAAATGTTGTATGTGAGTGTGTGTGCCAGCCCCATCTCCTACATTTATCGGCCAACAGGCCACTAAATTTAGGAGGGGGCATTGCATCAGGGTTGCACCTAGAATACAATTTCAGGGGGAGGAGCTAAGACCTAAATGTTGGGAGAGGAGCTAACTGCAGAGGTTATGGGGCAAAGGTTAACTTACTTGTGTGGGGGCATCTAACTAAAGTGAGCATTCGAATGAGACTATTCTGGTGATGCTTCAATGTTACAAGCAGTAAACCCTCTCCTTCATTTCTGAAATGTCACACTTATGGACTGATGTGAGAATGAGCTGTGTTATGTCCCATGTCCCCACTTGCCTTCTTATCAACTCCCTTGCATGCAAGTGCTAACCCCACATCATGATTTCAATTGGCTAAAAATGTATGCATATGAATGCAGGTGCTAACAATGAAATATTTTATTCATTGAAAGACCTTAATTAACAGCGAAGCTCAGGCACCATTTAACATCTGTGTCCAGTTCCATCCGCTATGGCTCTGTACATCAGCCAAGCAGGGGCGCAGCCAGCCTCAACATCTTGGGGGGCTAGATGACAGTTTTGAAAGTGGCTAGTGAGTGGGGTGAATAAACTAATTGTGTTGTTGGACTCTCCACTGAGGGATGGTGTCCAGGCCTTTCAGCTTTTACAGTTGAAAGGGTCCCTCAAGCATCTGCCCCATATTGGCAGTCTTATGACCCAGAAACATACTGACAGTCTGCAGCTTTGAACCGCCTTTCTGCATTCTTTTGATTTAATTATTGACTTAAGCACTCCATAGGTGCCTTGGCCTATTTTCCCAAATGGTAAGGCAAGGTGTGCCCCCCCCAATATCAAGATGAAATGGGCCCCCACCAGCCCTGACACATCTTCATTCAGTCCTGCTCCCACTTCCCTCCCAATTCACTGAGCCCTTTTAGGAACCTGAATAGCGGTTTCATGTTCCCTTTGGCCATTAGTCGTACCACCCCAATTCACTGGCTATTTAATTACATAATGCTATGCTAATCACTGGAGGCGTGGGCCATCTAAATGCTGAGCCTAGAAGTTAAGACATGACCAAAGCAAACATGAGTGTTACTACGGGGCCAAACTGGACCACATTGAATGTAGGCAAGACTAGCCAGTAATAACACTTATGGTGCACAGCCAGCCTGGACATGCTTTCTGCGGCATGCATTTTTACTGGCTGGGAGTCCTTGTATGGTAATACTGGCATATATTGGTGCAGCCTGCATGCACTTACATTGGAACAACCCACATGAATATATTTTTATATTGGTATATGTTGTGGGCAAAGGTTGGTGACTTGCAACTATTAGATTGTTCCATGTGCTACCATACAAAACCAATTGCAAACGGTATGGCTTTCTACCCAATTTGCAAAGAAAGTGCTGTAAAATGCATCATTTTAACCCAATATTTCAAACATTTTCGTGGGAGTGAGAAACCCCCTCAAGCGCCCCTTGGTTGGTTTGTTTTCCCTTACTGTGCTCTGTCGATCCTGCATAATTGGTGCAAACATTTTAGCCTCTTCAGTTCAGAAATTCACCAGCCTCTACTGTACCTCATCTATCTGTCACCGTGTATGATGTGTGTTTTAATGTGCACAAAGGGGCAGGGTTCTCCTCATGCACCACACACTGTCAGGCCATCCTACATATATTTATGCATATGATACAAAAGTTAGTCTGGCATAAACCTCTCTTCAGTAGAGAAATCTAACTTTGCTGTAGTTGATTTGCAGTTGTAGTAATAAAGCATATTTGTGTCCTCCACACAAACTCAAGGGGAGATTTCCTGCATCTCCTGTTTGCAGCAGTGACTCCACTGGCCCAGTGTAAAAAATTGTAAGGTGGCCCCACCAAATGTTTTGCCACGGGCCTCAACAACCCTTGTGACAGCCCTGGGCACCAGCAATAGCAATGCAACAACAAACTGTTGCAAACAGCCAATGAAAACTACCATTCTGTTGTTACTATGCAGTATGTTGATAAATTCTATATAGTAACCAGAATGTGCAGTTTTCATTGGCTGTACTGACTGACATGGTAACGTGTTGTTGTTGCCACAGGAGGCAGCGCAGCGCCACATTCTTTTTGTACAGGAGAGCGAGATGTCCACCAGCGGGCCCATAGGTCAGTGCTCAACTTCTAGTACTTGTAAGACAAGATAGCTGCACCAGGTGAGGGATGGGGGTGCAGGATTCACTTACTCCAACACGACTCAATAATGAGGACTCAGTAGTTTGGCAAAGGGAAGACTGTTTAATGACAAGTACATCAAACAGGGAAGCAGTTGGGAATCAGCATCGTTGCGACCACTTGTCTCGCTCCGACTTCCTCGAACTTCAGTTGAACAGCAATTTTTATACACAAAACTCGTCATCATTGACGTCTAATTCTAAAAAACTTGTCATGCAATATAATTGGTTAGGAAAGGTAACTTAAATATAGGTGTTATATCTGTATATGATAATGGAGCATGCGGATTGGATAACTCTTATCGGGTGGGCGTCTACACCCCGCCCTCTACATCACACGTGATAGACGTCACTACAAGTACGACATCTCATTGGTTCTACGATATATAGGACCCTAGATAACTTGGTCCATTGTGATTGGGCAGGTTACACCCCTAGACATAAATTTCCACTTTTAATTAGCAGCATGCAGAATGGACACCCAGGTGTGTGGTCTCCCAACTTTCACCCTGCCTCCCTTCCATCAATCAGTATCTTGGGGCTATGTGTCAATTAGTTGGCTGGGCATGGCCTCGAAACTTTAGCCTCTTATCTGGAGAAGTTTTGGCACCCTTGGATCTGGGTGACATCAGATGTTGGTAATTCTTTGCGCCTGTCTTGGTCACATGTCTGCTCACCGTGAATCTGCTTCAGTTTCCAGCTTTTAGTGTATTTAATTCTGTTTTCGGCCTCGCCACCTGCATGGGCCTCCCTTATCTTGACCTTCACGGGGCAGGCTGGTATGCTCTGAAGTTTTGATTCCTGTTAGCTGACGCTCTCCTCCCTTTCTCTGGTTGACCTCGATTTTCTCTTGCTCTGATCTCGTAGCTCAAGAGTTCATTACTACTTAAAGTGACAAGTCCTTTTCAAGTGTCCCCCCTCTTGCGGGTGATGTCAGCAATCTCTGAGTATGCAGTACAGTTCCTTTTGCTAGACTATGGAAAAAGGGTTAGGCTAGCATCAACAGGTGCATCACATTCATAATGCATATCTATAGTAGGTAAAGTCCCAGTGCACTCCTTGAATTTGCCTTGGTCCTGAGGATATGCTGGCACCTGTTCAATGCGATGGAATGAAAAAGAAGGAATTGCCAAAAATCACACAAAAATAAAATGACGTAAAAATAAAAAAAAAAAGTGAACATGGAAAAAATAAGAATAAAAATAAGGAAATATAGAGGAAAAAGTGAAAAGGAAAAATAAGATGGTGGACTTTCTAGTTTCTGCTCTTCTCGATCTGTCCTTCGGTGGAAAATATGGCACTGTGTCTCTTTCTCTCGGTCTGTCCCAGACTGAAATATAAGCACTGTCTCTCTGTTTCCTCGATCTGTCCAACGGTGGAAATATAAGCACTGTCTCTCTGTTTCCTCGATCTGTCCCACAGCGGAAAGTCTCACTAGAACCTCCTTAGGTATTCTTGCTGCAAGTTAGATAGCTCCACCTGGAGCATTATGCCATGGAGTGTGACCATGTGCGAGATGGAGGCTTGATCTCTAAGGAAGGTGATGTCGTCACCATCTGCAGGCCTCCCCACCATTTCTGGATAGTCTGTGACTAGTCTAAGCAGGACGTTGTGCGCCAGCCGGGTGTCCTCGGGTGATAGTGACATTTGTCCTGTTTGGCTGGGTTGGCTGGGTCCTGGTCATGAGCTTTCCTTTTGATTTGCACGGTCTCTGCACCTTCCTGTTGCGTGGACTACCATGAGGTGCTTTAGTTTAGTCCACAGCTGGTTCAACTGAGCTAGGTTTCTTGGGTCTCTGATGAAAGTACTTGTGTCAGTTGTTCTCCCGATGAGTCCTGCGCATTTCTTGATTATTTGAAAGAACAAAGTGAATGTGAGTTCATCAATGTCTACCGGCGGCGGAAGCATTTGTGTCCTCTCCGCTGTGCTCGGGTAGCTCGGCGAAGGCTTCTGTGATGACAGTCAGCAGTTGCGAGATTATTTTCTCGTTTTGCAGGATCTTGAATAAAGTCTGTGACACTGGTTTCTCTCCCTATGAGTTTCGGACATGATATTATCCACTAGCTGGAAGTAGGTTACCACATCCCACTTGAGGTCTCTGCTGGGAGATACCATAAGTTCCGTAAACAAAGTCTTGACACTGGTTGCTTTCAGGATGCTGTGTTACGCTCTCAAGAACTGTCCTTCTTCTTTTTTTTCAGTCTTGATTCTTTATACTACTTGAGCGTGACGTTATTTCAAAAGTTCGTTTTATCAGCGTTGTTGTGGCTTTGTGTATGTAGTTCTCTTCTTTATTCTGCAACTGTGGTGCCCAGAGTGTCTGTATTATTGTTCTTTATCACCTTTCTCTGGTTTGGGGAAATGTTCTTATTCAAAAGTCACAAATTAAAACAGAGTTCTTTGTCATTGGGTTGCTGCTCATGCGTCCTTCTTCCTCGCCATGGATCTTGTCTGCACGTGCTGATGTTCTTCCCCGTTGTCTGTGGCTTCTTTGTGGTTGGAATCAGCTGGAGGGCTCTCCCCTATATAAGGTTTAATGTCATTCAGGAAGAGCCATGCCCTTCTGCCCTGGACTTTGACTGCTGAAGAAGTGCAGTCCTCTACGAAGAAAGGGCCACTGAATCATGGCTCATCCCACTTCTTCTTTGTAAATTTCCTTATGAGAACAGCGTCACCAGGGAAGACGGGTGGTGCACATAGACTTTGCGCGGAGTCTGTTTCAGCACTTCCTGTTGTATTTTGTGCTGCGCTGCACCCTTTTCTTTGTCGCTGCAGCTGGCCTGAAATGACAGAGACGCTGGATGTCATACAATTCAAGTAGTCCTGCATCTCTGTCCCCAAGACCTCTTTTGTTGGCTAGGCATCACATCTAGCTCGATCACGGGGGTAAGAAGGGTCCTCATCCTTCTGCCTGTGACTATCTCATGCAGCGTGAGATGATGGTCGGAGCCTGGTTGGTTCCAAAGTGCATACAATGCCAGTGGTAGACAGTGCTGCCATCCCTTTTTTAATTTGAGCTTCAACTTGGCTATCCTCTCCTTTAACAGGCCGTTGAGCCGCTCACATATATCATTCCCCTCCGGATGATAAGCCGACAAGAACTTGTGCTTTATACAAAGCAACAAGCTGATCTGCTCGAAGACTGCATTAACAAAGTGAGCCCCGTTGTCTGATCTCATTACCTTGCACACCCCCCATCTAGGGAACACTTCCTTCTCTAGAAATTTGGCAGCACAGGTAGAGTCTGGGTGTGCACAGGACCTGCTTCTATCCATCTAGAGAATGGACACACCACCACAATTAAATACCTGTACCCTTTGCACACTTGAATCGTGTCGACTTGGTCAATATGCAAGTGACGGAATGGCCCATTTGGCCGGGGGATAACTCCTCTTACTACTTTTAGTGTGTGCCCAGCGGCAATTGCTGGCAGATTATGCAGTTCACCATGAAGAACGCAACATGCTCTGTTAAATTCGGTGTAAACCAGTCTTCTGTGAGCATTGCAGCAAGATTTTCTTTTGACATATGTATAGGGTAGTGTAATTGATCCAATGCTACTTTCAGTAGGGTGACAGGCATTACTGGTTTCCCAGTGCTGTCTTGCCTCCACAACCCGTCAGAGGGGTTTAAGGAACACCCTCGATGCTAACACACATTTTCTCTCCTCCTGAGGTGCCTCCCCTTGGAGTTCCATTACCTGAGTCTGTCCCATGTTGCTATAGGCCTCTGGTGTGGCTCGTGCTACCATCATACGCTCATGGGTACGTGCCACCTCCACATCCATGATTGTTTCATCCTTGGATGCCATGCACTTGGCTTCCGTGTCCGCTTCATGGTTTCCACGTGACATGAAATCTGTCCCTTTGGTGTGGGCGGTGCATTTCACGACCGCTATGCCCACTGGGAGCTGTAGTGCTTTTATCAACCTTTCCAATAAGGCTGCATGTTGTACTGGCGTGCCGTCTGCTCTGAGGTAGCCCCTCATTTTCCAGCGTGCTAAGCCTGCGTGCACAGTTGATGTCACATAGGCAGAGACACTGTACACCGTTACTTCCTGGTCTGCATGATTCTCAATGGCGAGTATCAGTGCCAATAGTTCTGCAGCTTGCGCAGAATAGTGAGATGGTATTCGTGCACTGACGAGTAACTGGAACTCTCCATTCGCTAGGTGTTTTATCACGGCCACGCCTGTGTATCTTTGTCCATCTTCTTGGTTGATTCTAGATGAGCCGTCAATAAACACGATCTCACTACCTGTCAGGGCATTTTCTTTTACCCTGGGGATTTCATCATAGAATTCCTCATAATTCGCGCAGTCATGCACGGGTTCTCCCTCTGTGACCGGCTCAGCTATGAACGTAGCTGGATTCACAGTTTTACATTGCACTATTTTGATCGATGGGTTAGAAATAATCACTTCATATGTGGATGCTCTCTGAGATGTCAGTGTGTGCTTTGGCTTCTCTAGTATGGGGAACAACGAGTGCTCGACATACAATGTCATGGAGCACCCCATCACAAAGGATGACGCCTTTTCAATGGCGAACGCGGCAGCAGCTAGATTTTGTTCGCATGGGAAGTGGCCCTTCATGACCCGGTCCAGACTCCTGCTGTAATATGCTAAGGGCCTGTACCCCAGTGAGGATCGCTGCGCGAGCACAGCCGTCATAAAATTACCATCAGTGTGTGAGAACAGGTAGAATTCCTCTGCATAATTAGGAATCCCAAGAACTGGAGCCTTACAAATCACCCCCTTGAGTTCTGCAAACCCCTTTTCTATTGCCTCAGTCCATTCGTTTTTTTTCCCTTGTCGCCTGGGCCTTCTTTAGGGCCTGAAGCAAGGGCTTGGTATACCAGCTGTAGTCGAAGAACCATGCTCTGACAAAATTGCACAGGACTAACAAGCTTTGCATTTGTTTTATCGTCAGCGGTTTAGCCGTGTTCATGATAGCTTCATCCTTTTCTGGGGTGATCTTTTTCCCTTTGTGTGAGATAAGCTGTCCTATGTACAGCACCTCTCGCTGACAGTATTGTAGCTTTTCCTTGTCAACTTTATATCCTTTCTCAGTCAGGATAGTCAGTAGCTGGACAGAGTCGCGCCAGCATTGTTCCTCAGTGACGCTGCAGATCAGAATGTCATCCACATACTGCAAAACAACACTGTCTACTGTAATATTGCTTAGGTCCATCTGCAGGACTCTGTTGAATATGGATGGAGACTCACAGTACCCCTGTGGCAGCCTCAGGCTTTTCAGGCGCATTTGCCTGAAAGTAAATGATGCCAGGTTTTGTGAGTCACGGTGCAACTGAATTGAAAAAAATGCATTTTTCAAGTCAATCACCGTGAAATATTTTGCCTCGGTGGGTATGTTGCATAGAATTGTGGATGGATTAGGGATTAGAGGGAACTTGGCTTCAGCTATCTCGTTTTATGTTCTTAAATCTTGGATTAAATGCCAAGACCCTCCCTTTGATTTCTTGACAGGGTAAATCACTGTGGTGCAAGGTGATTCTGACGTCACTAGGATGTCCTGCTCCACCATGGCGGAAATTGTCTTAGTGATCCCTTCATCTGCCTCTCTGGACATAGGATATTGTTGTGCTCTTGGTAAAAGTGCTCCTGGTTTCAGTTTAATTTTGACTTAACCTGCCTCCTTCAGGAGGCCTACGTCATAGGGCCCTGTAGTCCATACCGCGGCAGGCACTTGGGCCATGTCGTCATCAAAGTATTCTGGACGTATCAGCGCCAACATCATTCTCTGTGGCACCTCCCGTTTGATCATTTTGACCCAAAATGTGAGACTTACTTCCACCCTTGTCTTTTCTAGGTCAGGGTGTTCTTCGAACAGATCGTCATCGGTGATGTCAATCACTCGATACCCTTCTTCGATGGTGATAGTTGCACACCGTTGTCTGCCTTCGCCGTCATATCCTTCGACCAATATCACTTTCCCTTGCACTGCAGCAGATTGTATCATTAAGGGAAATACTTGTCCCTCTTCTTCATGCTTAGGTATTCTTGGTCTGAATAGAAACTCATCAGGTGTCCTCATAGTTCTATCTGCAAGGCTTGGCAATCCCGCCATGAGCACCTGTACGCCATATGCGAAGACATCTGGCTCTAAAGGTATAGCTTTCATGGCTATACGTCCAGAGTATGCTCTGATCATTTCGCACACGTTCGAATAATGCATTCCTGGAGTGGAGCACACTATACCATTCTTGGTAAAGGAGATTGTCATATTCAACTTAGTCATTAAGTCCGACCCAGGATATTTACTGGGGTCTGACGTGAATATAATAAGGGTACATTCATTTCGCGCTCTCCCACAGAGACTGGGAGCGCATCTGTAAAGAGAACTCTCTGCTGTGAGCTCCCGTGAAACTCTAAGTATCTATGGCCTCGCCGGGCAAGGAAAACTTGCCTTCTCGTATGCACGAGCGTGTCGCACCCATGTCAACTAAGAAGGAATATTCTTTACCCCCTATGACGACATTCACCCTAGGTTCCTGTTAGGAATCCACCTACCACTAGGCTACGTTCACGCACACGGGGTTTAAGGGGCTCTGCTAAGCTACAAGATACCTCGCAATATAGCAGGAAACACACTTTCTTCCCGCCAAGTTCTCACGTAACCGCCAAACGCCTCATTCTGCATAAGAACCTGCACCGTTTTACACATAATCCTAACGTACACTACATTTCCCAGAAGGCTCAGCATATGGGACATTGCGGGCGTTCCTGGCGGTTGGCCTGGAAACTGTGGCGCCCGTGATGTTTTTGTCATCACGTTCGCATTCCTGTCATGTGACTTGGTAATACTTAGTCCCCGTTTTCTTTGGATTCAGCGCTTCTGATTTACGCGGAAGTGCGCTTTGTTTCCTGCTTCGTTAACCATTTGGATTTCTGCTGCCTTCACCTTGGATTTGGTTTTTTGGATTTGTCCTTGCCTTATCCTTGTCTGCTTGTTTGCCTGGATTATTTCGGAACTGTGGCTCCTCAACCTCAGAACGTTTTCCTGGATTGCCTGGATACTTTCTTGTCTGCTTCGTGTATTGCTCGTACTGTGCAGTGTTTTCTGTGCTTCCTACGGATCAAGTGTACCGGACCTGTTTGACTTTCTCTTCGCTACGACCTTTCAAGCAAGGTGCCTGTATCCCAGCGTTACTTCAGCCCTTTACTGTTTTCCCCCAGACATACACCTTGCACTAGAGACTTCTTTGGGGTGTATTTTCTGTGCGTCCTCGTTTCGTCAGGTTGTCAACCTGGAACTAGTGACTCTACGAAGGCGTCCTCGTGTCGTCGGGCACAGTTGGGCTGTTGCTACCTGGATACGGCATCTCTTGATTAACCTCTCTTGCTGACTTCCTGGGGTCCATGGTAAGGTACATCTACACAATACACATTGTTCACTTGAAGGTTCAGGATTTCCTCCTCTTATCATATTTGTCTTTGCTTACTTTGTCGCAGAATTGTGGAGGATAGATTTCCTTGTACTTCTTACCGGCTCCTGTTTTCCTACCATAAAAGGTTAGTTCTAATACTTAGTACTCTACGACTGTTGCCTTGCATTGTGCTGTTAATTAATCGGGGTGTTTTCTATAGGTTACTGGAGTTGGCTGACATCCCTTGCTGTTTAATCCTCGGGGCGTCTTCTGGGTTCCTCCGGACTATTCGTGGATTTCCATCTTTCAAAGAATGTCTCAGTCTGTCTGATAGTTGGCGGCCAGTCAGTGACATTGTTGGGAAGATATCTTCGGCTACACTACGTGGTCAAGCATTTGCCGAGGAAATCTGACAGTTCCCTATTAGGGTCTGGTGTCACTGATAGGATATAACACATCAGAGTCCCCCGTGAGCTGTCCTATTTCATATATAAGTTTGGCCCACTGTATACTTGCTGATTTCCCCCATTTCCAGGGTTGACTCCCCCTCCGGAGCTTGTGCCCTGCGACATTTGCGGTGGTGCCTGATGGGATTGTCCTTGCGGTACGTTCCCTTTGTGTGAGGGTTGAACCACTTGCTGCGCACCTTGCTGCAAGCCTGACACCTCCTGCTGCACTGTGTGATTTTGGGCACTGCCCTGGTGTGGGACAGCAGGCTGATTCACCATGCCTGTTCCCATTCCTTGGCCGTTTTGCCACATGCCTTGGCTTCCGCACATGCACGCCACATGTCCTGTCATTCCACACAGCCAACACACTGGCGGTGGTCGGGCCATCTGTCCATCTGGCGTAGCTGGACTGCCCATCTGTGCGTTCTGAAAGCCACCTTGATTATTCTGAAAGCCTCCTTGGTTACCTCGAAACCCACCCCGATTACTCTGCCATCCTCTTCCTCCAAAAGTCCTTCCCCTCGGGTAAAATCCAGTGCTACCCTGATTATTCAGCGATGGGTTAGCCGCTTGCTGTGCGTGCGTTTCAGCTGGGCTTGTCAGCATGGATCCCTCGAGAGCATACTTTGAGAGCTTCTTTTGCACCAGCTTCGCCTCCTCACCCTTACGAGTTGCTTCCTTTTTCCGATTCTTTTCTTGCAACAATCTACAGTAATGTGCAATTGTCAACTGTATTTCAGCTCATGGTTTAGCTTCTATTCCTACCAATTTCTTGAGCTGTTTCTGCACTGGCTCAGGCAACCCTTGGCATAATATATGGTAGAATACAGGGATAGATTTCGTCCAAGACTCATGCATTTCGAGCACCCACGCGTCTTGAAATTTCTGGATATAAATCAACGGATCCTCTGACTCTTTCATTTTCCGAGTCATTATAGCCCCCATATCAGAAGTGTCTGGATATAGCGTTTGCAGCGCTTTCCACACTGCTGCTCTACAATTATTAAATGGCGCTCAGTCATGGGAGGTGTTAATTAGGGTTACCCTAGGGTAGCATGCCCATTTCCATACATCGTCTGCTCTTTCACCAAGTATGGCAATTAGGAGGCCCTTCATGTCCCCTATTGCTAAGGTGACACACCCATCATTTTCTCTAACTCATGTATCCACTTCCCCGCTCCCGATGTCAGCATTGGTAGTTTATTTTTTACGTTCTCTCGGTCCATGTGTGGCCATGGAATATATTGTGGTCTTGCTCCCCCTTTTCTAGCAGCGGGAATTGGAATGCGCAGTCTTCTGTTTCTTTCCCCATAGCTCTCCGGTCTATTGCTGGGGTGGCATTTTTGCCATGCCATCTCCCTGGCAATACCCTTATTCTATCTGCATAGGCAGGTGCTCATGCCCCCCTCTGACCGTGGGGTGTTCCTTCATGTCGGCCGGACTGCGCGGCAGATGTTGGTGTCCCACTTGTGGACTCGCTAGCATCTGGCCATCGTACCACTCAGTCCCCTGGGAGCCGTTTTCCGCACTGTCTCCCTTCCTCGTGTGCCTCATCCTCCGTTTCCCCACCGGAGTCAGATTCTGAATACTCCCAGTTCACACAACTCCTTGCATCTTCTTCGTCCTGCCCAATCTCCAGTCTTCCCAGGGACAGTCCCCTGTTCCCACTGCTTTGGGTAACATCCTCTGTGTCATACAGCTGAGTGCGCTCCAGGCGCTCATCTTCCCTTCCCCCATGGGATCTCTGTTCTAGCCCCATCTCATTCTATATCTTATCAATCGTTTCCCCGATGCTTCTGGTGTCGAAGTCATCCTCAATATTTGTCCCACTCGTACCTGGTACCGAGTCATGTGCAGGAAAGAATTCTTCTATGTCTTCCCATTCTACAACAGGATTGGGTTTTTTAACTTCCCGCTGCAAATATTCAAGATCTGGTGCCCTCTGTCTGCGCTTACGTTCTGCTTCCTCATCTATTCCCTTCCTCACTTCTTCTCTAGCCTTGTCTACTTCCCTCATCCTTTCGTTTCTACCTTCCTTTGCCCTTCTAATTTCCTCATCTTCTTTTCTCTTCATTCTCTTTTCTCGTACCCTTTGCTCTTCTTCCAACCTTTGCTTATTCTGTTTGTACTGGTCGTAGGCTGCCTTCTGTTTGCGATCGAGCTGTTTCTCTTGCTCTTCGCGATATAGTTGGTCTTGCTTCAGCCTATCCTTCCCTCTTGTCCTTTCATCCCTTATTTCCTTTTCTCTCTCTCTCCTTGGCGTCTCCTCAGACTTCTCTCTTGTCCTTTCATCATCACTTCCTTTTCCATTTAGTTTCAGCAATATCTGCCCTCCCATCCAGTCGTCTTTTGCGAATGTTATCTCATCAGTTCTGCCTTCACTTCCTTTCCCTTTCTTTCCCTCTCTCTCCATAACGAGAGATGCACAACTCTGTGCCTGATCCTTTCCTTCGTCATTGCGTCTCTCCTTGTCCCTCGGGACTGCGGAGGCAAGATTAATTTCGTGGTCCTTTTCTTTATTGTCGTCGTTACTATACATAGGTGACTCATATGCGGGTTGCTATACCCTGTGGCTGCCTTTAGTTCACTTAACGGGTAGAGCCCTTCTGTCTTACTTCCCTCGGCTGGCTCAGGCGGGGCCGATGGCACGGCAGGCATCTAACCCCCCTCTGTGCATACGTTTAATATCCAATCTGCAGGAGGTTCTTCCTCCTTCGTCTGCTGAAACATCTTCCCTAGTTCTAGAACAGCAAGACGTTTCTCTAGCTTCTTGCCTGTATATGTGGCATGTAGATAAGTCATCATGTGTTGTAAGACGGCTTTTGATAGGGACCCATTATGTGCCCAAGGCATAAACATCTTATGGGCGGTACCTTTAAACCACTCTGTGCTATACTTTTTTAATTTAGGTGCATGCTTAGGTAGTTGCTTGCAGAGATGCGCAAGTGGGGTGACCTCCTCCATTTCAATTCCGTTACCAACAATATCCTTCTACTAGTATGAACGAGCACCAGATACACAAGCTCCAATCCAATCTTTTCCCACCAAACTTTATATTATCAATTAACTCAAAACCATCAATTCATTGGTAATTCCCTCTTCTTCACAGAATTGCGTAAAATCAAATTTCATTTCACACAATCAATGATACAGTTCTCTTACATTCAGCATACAACAGAACACATAGGATAGACACTTGACAGTCTAGACGGACACCAGCTGGTCATACCTATACCTGCCTTCTAATCAATACCCCGTCATGGAGTTTAAACAAACTCCTTTAATGCGTCTTTAAACATCATCGTAGTCTAATTGTCCCTTATCATATGGGTTATGAGTTCACGTTTCTTCTGACCGCTGTATTAAAGTGCAGGAACAAGGCGAATCCTTATGTTTTTCTCTTGGGTGCCCCCCGGTAACCTTATGTTTTTCTCTTGGGTGCCCCCCGGTAACCTTATGTTTTTCTCTCGGGTGCCGCCCGGTAACCTTTACGTTTTTCTCTCGGGTGCCCCCCTGGTAACCTTACATTTTTCTCTCGGGTGCCCCCTCCCCCAGTAACCTTTACGTTTTTCTCTCAGGTGCCCCCCGGTTAACCTTATGTTTTTCTCTTGGATGTCCCCCCGGTAACCTTACATTTTTCTCTCAGGTGCCCCCCCCCATGGTAACCTTATGTTTTTCTCTCAGATGCCCCCCGGTAACCTTACGTTTTTCTCTCGGGTGCCCCCCGGTAACCTTACGTTTTTCTCTTTTATACTCGAGTTATTAACCCCTTATTTATATACAGTCTTCTCTACTTCTGACTATTTGAAAAAAAACAAGCTAGATTTATTGAGCATAATGATATTAACAGGACCTGGGGTATGGCTTATACCTGGTATATTTTGATCACATGTGATATTTGACTGCATTAAAAACAAGCAGAGCTATAATCAATCATGTCCCCTTTTTCTGTTTCTTCTTTTCATTTTCCTCCTTTTCCTTTTCGATTTCAGCAACATACTTCTCTATTTCCTCTGGATTCAAGATCTTTAGGGGCCGATTTCGTCTCATCACTGCAAGCTCAATGTTTTTTCCTCCAGACTGTACAACTTCCAGCAGGGCTTTGATGACTAGTTTGATAGTAAGGTCGTCAGTTTCATTAGCTTCATCTGTATAATTCTTCTCCAGGAATTCACGTACTGACTTGGCTCCTCTGCCAATGGCGTTCGCCTTCCATGCGTGGTAAGTTCCAGAAGGGTCTGTCTGGTAGAGCCTTGGAGTTCCATCAAAGTCAAAGCCAACAATCAACGCAGATATACCAAAGGGTCGGCGGCCATTACTCTGCGTGTACCGCTGTTTCAGACTAGCAATATAGCGTGTGATGTATTCCACTGTCACTGGGTCTTCTACTGTGAGTCTGTGGCTCTGGCATTCAACATGTGCTCGATTTATCACTATTCTCGCATCAGCAGTGAGTCCTGCAAATGCCATGCAGACATTCTCATCCAGAGCACATATCTTCCTCACTGTTCTTTCATCCTGAAGCTTAGCAACTGATTTCTTCTCGACGCCAAGGACAACAATATCTTTCCCTCGCACACCCACAGCAGTGCTGCCCTTCTTCACGGCCTCCTGAGCGTACTCCACCTGGAAGAGATGTCCATCCGGAGAAAATACGGTGATGGCACGATCATAACTCATGGTGCTACGAAGTGCCCAGAGTCTAAAGAGTAGGAGGGGATCTGACTATCTGCGTGTTGCGGACCAAGAAGACAGCTCTCTCTCACACATACACACAGTCTGAATACTGACTATTTTATTTTTTCTCTGCCACCCTCCGTTACCTTTCCCTTGCTTGTTCTAATGCCTACAAGACATTTGCCAAAGTAACGAGTTTGTTGTTTCACTCACCGATCGCATCTTTTCCTCTCTGGAGCTTCGGAATCACCGCCCCTCCTTTTCAGCCTCTTGCAGTCTTTTCGTCCGATTGGCTGCCCATGGGAATGAGAAGGGTTATGTTTGGTAAGGTGGGTTCCTTCAGACCCAGTGCAGATTTTTATGGAATTACACTATCATTGTCCACGCGAAGCTTCTCAGCCTACTCAGACAGAATGGCAAAAGGACTCGTGATATTGCCGAAGGCCTAGATTTGCTTCATGCCGTCGGTCTGTGGGAGTCTTATAACTATATTAATCAATAATCCATAATCGATGGCCGAAACCATCCTCTGCTACCAAGTGTACAGGAGAGCGAGATGTCCACCAACGGGCCCATAGGTCAGTGCTCACCCTCTAGTACTTGTTAGACAAGATAGCTGCACCATGTGAGGGATGGGGGTGCAGGATTCACTTACTCCAACACGACTCAATAATGAGGACTCAGTAGTTTGGCAAAGGGAAGTCTGTTTAATGGCAAGTACATCAAACAGGGAAGCAGTTGGTAATCAGCATCATTGCGACCACCTGTCTCGATCCGACTTCCTTGAACTTCAGTTAAACAGCAATTTTTATGCACAAAGATTGTCATCATTGATGTCTAATTCTAAAAAACTTGTCATGCAATATAATTGGTTAGGAAAGGTAACTTAAATATAGATGTTATATCTGTATATGATAATGGAGCATGCTGATTGGATAACTCTTATCGGGTGGGCGTCTACACCCCTCCCTCTACATCACACATGATAGATGTCACTACAAGTACGACGTCTCATTGGTTCTATGATATATTGGACCCTAGATAACTTGGTCCATTGTGATTGGGCAGCTTACACCCCTAGACATACATTTCCACTTTTAATTAGCAGCATGCAGAATGGACTCCCAGGTGCCTGGTGTCCCAAGTTTCATCCTGCCTCCCTTCCATCAATCAGTATCTTGGGGCTATGTGTCAATTAATTGGCTGGGCATGGCCTCGAAACGGTATCCTGTTATCTGGAGAAGTTATGGCACCCTTGGATCTGGGTGACATCAGACGTTGGTAATCCTTTGCGCCTGACTTGGTCACATGTCTGTTCACCGTGAATCTGCTTCAGTTTCCAGCTTTTAGTGTATTTAATTCTGTCACCGGCCTCGCCACCTGCATGGGCCTCCCTTATCTTGACCTTCACGGGGCAGTCTGGTATGCTCTGAAGTTTCGATTCCTGTTAGCTGACGCTCTCCTCCCTTTCTCTGGTTGATCTCGATTTCCCAGGCATGAGCTGCTCTTTGTTGAGTTTCGATTCCGCTCCTTCTCCTGGCTTTGGCTGGGATATGAAACCAGGCCTGTTAGGTCTCTGGCCGCCTGGGCATACTTCTGCCTTTACAAAATGGAGTCGCACTTGTTTAGCGTGCCTTATTGAGGTAGATATAGTTGGTGCTTGCCGCTCTATTCTTCTACTAAGCATTGCAAGCAGTATCGTTTTCTTATCTTCTTGCGTTCCAAGCCTATTTACACGCGTTTAACTGGTTGGTTACTTCCATCTTGTCTCATAGCAACGTTTCCTCACGTTTTAACATCGTCTCCTTCCTATGGCCATTACATCTATTTTCATAGCTACTGGCACTGGCGTGCTATTTTCGATAGCTGCTTTCTTTCATTCGCAAGTCCGTCCAGACCCTTGTGTCATTTCCACTGGCCTCCCATTACAGCTCTTTGGGTCTCTTCATGGACCGTTCGTAAGTACTTTTCATTTCGTCTCAGCAGCTGGTACGGCTATCTGATAGGGTACCATGCTGCCCAGGGCTGTCTGCTTATGGGCGCTTCTACCGGTATGGATCTTCTGATGTACACTGGGCAGGGTCCCAGTGCAGTTCTTTGTTGGTTCATCTGCTCCTCATACGTCACTTACCTTGGTGAGTCCGTTCCTGGTACCTCGAAATGAAGGGCAGGCCATGTCTGGGACCTCCTCTACAGTTTCACGAGTTACTGTGAACTGAAGGTGTCTAGGCGAGAGCCTGCTGCACTGCTTTGTTGCATGTGGTCTAGTTGCTGGGGTCTGAGCCCTGCTTTTTCACTCACAATAGTGCCTGCCAGTCTGCCAGTTCCCCCCCCCCCCCCCGGGCCCTGACAGGAGAGAGAGAGTCCCCGCCAGCAGCCGACTTCAAAATCAGGTAAGTGGACACTCTCTGACCATGTAACTTAAGCAGTTTAAAGATTCCAAGGTCCGGGCCGGCCCAGAATTGCAGCACGGTCCCCTGGTGGTGTCGACACTCCTCCTGGGGCCTGGCTGGGCCTGGGCCCTTGTCAGGACCGAGGACCCAGAGCCAGGACTCAGAGTCACTGAGCCAGCAGGACACCAGGAGACCGCGCCACCGCCCGTGCCCGGCTGTCTTGTGTTCGCGCTTCTAGTCACAGAGGTAACCCCCCCACCACATACAAAGGCCGATGTATGTCTGGAAGCCCTTTCGAGAGGGAGAGCGAGTGCACCACGAATCGCTAGCTTTGGTCCTAGTGGTTAGTTGGACACGACATAAGCAGAGGACTGTCTTTGAGATTGTTTCGTTCAAGAGGAGTCAAAGAGGGACCAGCATCTTTGTCGTCGTTCAAGTCATGTGCGTCACGGTTCTCATCAGTGGCCATTTGTGTGGATGTCCTCGAAGGCTCCGTTTTGTTGTAATTTGGCACTCCTACTCCTTTGAAGTCAGTGGCGTTTGGTGTTTACTAGTGATTTTCATTTGCCTCTCTGATGAACCCTGAAGTGACTTTATACATTTCTTCATCCATGTTTTTTTAACCAGGTGTTTGCTGCCAGTACTATGTGGCTCTTGTCCCCCAACGTGCAGTTTCCCCATGGGGAATTCAGGACGGTGTAGGTATGAGGCAAGTATTGTGCCCTCCAGGAGTGCTGTTTTCAGTGCTATTATGTTGATTTTTACTGTGCACAGCACAGGCTCTTGAAGTTCCGAAATGTTTTTCTGTTGTCAAAGTGAGTACCCCAGATGTGTTTGGACTATATTATGATAGGGTACCATGGAACTCGTGTTTGTCTATCAGGCTGTTAGGGGGCGCTTCGCCTTCGCTGGTGTTTTCCGACCCTTTATCATCCTGAATACAATGCTTGCATAGGTTTTTAATGCGCTGCCTATGGTGTTGGTGTGAGGTGCTCCAATCTTTGCTCCGACGTGCGTGCCATGTATTCTTTAGTCTTTGCTAGTCTTTGTAGTATGGGTTCAGGGATTGGGATGGCATAGCATCACCCGTCATGTAGTCCCGTTATATGTAATCAAAGCAAAGGGTCACTCGCCGCTACGTAGGGGGCTCATTACAATGTCCTCGGTTGCCCTTCCATCTGTGTCCCAGGGAATTCAGGCGGCATGTATTGGGAGTCCAGCTGTATGTGTTTCAAAAAACGCTTCCCATGTTTTTGACCCACAATGAGTTTGGATGTTGGTTGGTTTGGGTGATCAGTACTGCGAACGTTGGTAGGTGTGTGCTGGGATGGAACTCATTTGTACTTGCTGGAGGCCTCAATGCTCTGAATACACCTTTGCCAACATGATCCATTCCACTCTGCCTCTGTGGGTGATTGTAGTCTGTGTTTTTTCTTTAAATTCAGGGACTTGTAGTCTGAGTTTTATAAAGTGATAAGCAGAACTACAAGTCCCAGAATGCAAAGAAAAGACCCGGACTGGATAAGCACCAGAATGGAATGGAACATGTTAGCAACTATGTGAATAATATTGGTTGGTTGCGTGAGCTGCAATATGTTGTTTTTTATCATTCCTTGGTTTAGAGCTGCACTGTAAGAACATTAGCAGGAGTACTGCGAGCTGCGCTATATTATCATTGGGTTGTGGCCACAATACAAAGAGAGTGAATTTCAATGTATTCTCTTTGGGGGCTTGGGCCCTGCACAGCAACTACCAAAAATGCTGCATAGAGCTTCTCCGAAGAGGACGGATTTCCCTCCCAACCATTTGCAACCCTACAGAAGTAATTCAATGCTGGGGCGCACCGGGTCAATTAGAAGGACCAGGCCATGTAGTCTTGATAATCACAGAGGACCTCATGAGTCAGAGTCTGGTGTTACCAGTACTACACTGTGTAATTTCCAGTACCGTCTATTTTTTAAATACTGCCTAATTATGAGTTGGGATTGTATGGAGTATTTCCTGTAGGCAAGGGGTTCATAGAAAGTACTGTATGGGGTAATATGTTTTATCTTAGTCCCATGCAGTACTTTTCTATGTACCCCTGGAAGGAAATATCACTTTTGACCCCAACTCATGATTTAGGTCTTATTTAAAAAACAGGTGGTATTTACAATATCACTTTTTTTTACCACTACCCCATACTCATAATGTTCCCCATGGAGTAAAACATACGTACAAGGCTGACACTGGGCATGAGCAGGCAGCGTGCAAAATCATGACGTAGGGTCTGCAGATATTCCTGAGCGGCGAGCCAGCATAGGGCATGCCATTTTATTGATTTATGTATTGTCGCCTAACAAGCAAACAATAAATAAATAAAATGGTAAGCCATCTTGACGTGATTGTTGCTTGGCATGCTTGCATTGCAGCGCACAAGTACATAACACTCATTGCAGTTTATTAACATGTGTCAGTACGCCCTCGGGCTAAAGAATCGAAAATGCACATATGTGTGGTGTGGCCAGATTCTTGGTGTCCCCATGGCAGCAGGTTGGGACACAGAGTTCAGTGTCAGGGCAGCGGGCGCCCTGCAATAATATTATCTAATAACATATAGTTTTATATAGCGCTACAAACCCTCAGGTATCTAAATTGATATTATTATCCCACTGTGTGGTACTCAATTCTTCGACCTCAAAAGGATAAAGGACTGAGTTGGCCCTGACAGGATTTGAACCGGCATCAGCAAGCTGTGCACAGATGTCAGAATGAGCACTCAACTTGCTGTGCTATTTGACAAGCTAGTGCAGCTCTTTGAAGTTAAGAAACTAATTCAGTAGATTGCTCACAAGTGTATTGGTCACACCATAGCAAACATTCCATAACGTCACCTAGCAATAGAATAGCATAGCAAAACATATCATGACCCAGCACAGCATGCCATAGTGTAATAAAAGAAGCATAGCGTAGAGTACCGTAGCACAGCATACTTGCATAGTACAGCACAAGGCTAATGAACATACCATAATACATTTCATAAAATAACACAACTAAGTATAGCAATGAATCATAGCATAACCGTGCATAAGGGTGTGTCATGAACATGTGTCACTTCTTTTAATAGTGATCAAATGCATGTGACAAGTGTTTATCTAGGCCATGCTGCAAGGTGGTATGGGTTATTGAAGTACAACTATGCAAGTGCTGTGTGTGTTACATGCATATCGCAGAACGTTGCTGCTTAACACTCATTGGCTGCCAAAACACTTTTTACAGCTGGACGATTGGCCGTGTGACTGAGTCCTTTGGCCTTCACGGACCTGAGAATGATCTCCACCTTCCCGTATCACACGTCTGCCCATGATATTATGGAATCCATCATGTTCTCAGACTGAAGACCACTGTAGTGCAGGGGTCTGCATCCTGTACCTCAGCCGATGCTTTCCCCGTACCAGCAGTTGCTATAGCACCAAACATGTGACATGGAGCAGCAGTAGTGTGATGGGCTGGTGGTGGGACGATCTAGGTCTAGCACTGACCTGGGCCGGGCCGTGGCACTGTATTTCTTTACAAATTAAGCACTGGGCCTGTGCATGTCACTGTCCCTGACAGTGTGACTGCATCACCATGCACCAGCAGGGATGCCCCGTCCCAGGCCTGTCCGCAGGTAGGGGGAGGTCAATGTCATCTGGCACGCCTCTATCTGCGGACGTGGGGACCCGTGACAGGATCGAGTCCGTCCTCATTGGTGTTGCGTTGCTCCCTGGGGGGACCACTCATGTCATCACGAAGAGACGTGTGCCAACGTGGCCCAGTTGAGAGGGCTCGTGGTCGGGGGGTTCCTCCATGTGTCGCTCTGTCTTGCGGCCCTCTCCTCCTCTGTGCACACTATACGCCAGTCGTTCTCCGTGCCGTCTTCTTGCCCAGATGCCACCAGGGCCCCCTGTGGACCTACCCCAACCAACGCAGCCAGCCTGGTGGAGATCCCATCCCTGCCACAGTCGGGAGTCAGAGGTCCAGCAGGGGTGGCCACCCCACCAACTGGACCCCAGCAGATGGAGGATGTGCCGGCATAATGGGGCAGGGCACGTGCACAACGGCGCCGGGGGATCCCATCGGCCCGGATGCCGTCATGGTGGCAGTTGCGTCGGAGGCAGCAGAAGGCTTAGCTTGGGAGGCTCGGGGCCATCAACACCCCGGGGGCAGACATCCGCCGAGGGGCAGGAGGACCCCGGACTGGGAGTGTCTTCCATGTGGCAGCGGTTGGGCCAGCAAATTGATGTGGAGAGGTGGCAGGCAGAGAGGGCATGGCTCAGGATGGTCAGGGCGGAGAACTCCATGCACCGAGCTTTGAGGCGGGCAGAGGGCCTCGAGGAAACTCGCAGGGAGTTGAGGGATTCCATGGCTGCATCCCTACGAGACCTCAAGGCCAGGGAACAGGCCCGCCTCTGGAACACTGACGTGGAGTTTGATGATGCCCTGGGCTGGAACATCTCTAAATGAGCCGTGGGACTATGCCCCACCTTTTTGTAAATAGTTATTTATTAGGTATGTTTTTGGTTAGGTTTCCTTTGGATTGTTGGGCTCATGAACCCTTGAATGTTCATTTGTCGATAGTTATGGACCTGGATTTGCTTTATTTTTTGACCCATGGAGGAATGCTTTACTTTTTTTGGAACTTTGGATTTTGTTTTATGGACTGACGGTTTGGAGCCATTTTACTTTGGATTTTATTGGTTTCAGCCTTCATTTTTGTTGCTTAATTTTGGACATTCGATTTGGATTTATTTTTTGTTTTCTTGTGTGCTTTCGTTTTATTCATTCAGTTTGGAATTTAATACATTTTTATTTTCTACTTTATTTGTGTGGTCTTCTCTCATTGGTTTCATGCTGTGGGTTTTCTCAGTCATGTGTCACCATTGTGTGGGTCTGACGGACATGTATTCATGTGCATGCTTGTTATTTGGTATCTATCATGACATGAGTCGGGGCCTGCTTGCAGGTTGCCATCACTGGGTGTGGGGTGGGGGACATGAGTCGGGCCTGCTGGCAGGTGCCCGTCACTGGAGTTGGGGTGGGGGACATGAGTCGGGGCCTGCTGGCAGGTTGCCATTACTGGGGTTGGGATACATGAGTCGGGGCCTGCTGGCAGGTGCCCGTCACTGGGGGTGGGGACATGTGTTGGGGCTCACATGTGCATGGTGCCATGTGGGCTGCCTGCGGGGCATGCCCAGGAGTGATGGCTTGGCTGTGGGGCATGCCCAGGGGTGTAGGGTGGTCCGCTGTGGTGTGGGCTGCCTCTTAGGCGTGGGGAGGGCATGTAAAGCACACTTGCATACCCCCAAATTCACGCACCCATGTGGTGAGGAGCCACATGCACCCCCTGCAGGCAGCCCACACCAGAGGGAAGCCACCTACAACCCTGAACATGCCTCGCAGGCAGACCATCCACCCTGCCCATGATTCACAGGCAGCCCATCCACCCTCCCCATTCCCCACAGGCAGCCCATCACCCCGGACATGCCCCGCAGACAGCCCATCAACTCTCCTGATTCCCCACAGGCAGCCCATTACCCCTGGACATGCCCCGCAGACAGCCCATCAACCCACCGCCATGGCCCGCAGGCAGCCCATCTACCCCCCCATGCCCCGCAATCAGCCCATCAACCCACCCCATGACCCGCCAGCAGTCAGTCCACCCTCCCCATGCCCCGCAGGCAGCCCATCAACCACCCATGAACCGCAGGCAGCCCATCCACCCTCCCCATGCCCCGCAGGCAGCCCATCCAGCCTCCACATGCCCCACAGGCAGCCCACACCACACGGGCGACTTTTTACATGCGACTGGCCTGGCGTGAGCGGGTTACGCGTATTCCGAGGGGTGCGCAGGGAGTTTTACACACGATTTTTCTGTTGCGAGAGGGTTACGTGTGTTCTGAGGGGTGCACAGGGAGTTTTACATGCGATTTCGCTGTTGCGAGTGGGGTACGCGTATTCCGAGGGGTGCGCAGGGAGTTTTACACGCGAGTGACCTGGTGCAAGCAGGGGTACGCATATTCCGAGGGTTGCGCGGGGACTTTTAAATGCAATTGGCCTGGCGCGAGCAGGGTATGCATATTCCGAGGGGTGTGTGGGGAGTTTAACACGTGATTTCGCTGACGCAAGCGGGGTTCGTATATTCCAAGGGGTGCGCAGGAAGTTTTACATGCGATTTTGCTGGCGCGTGAATGCTGAGTGGCATTTTTAGCGCATTTTCGTGGGTGGGGGGCAGTTTGCTGGTCCACTGGCCTTTGCGCCATGTAGGGGATTTGTGCAATGTGTTTGGCACACGGGGCGGGGTTGGGGGCATCACTGGCGCTGCTGCAGGGTCACTGTGCCACTCTGCGCCAGGGCTGGTTATGGATGTAAGTATCCATGAATACGGTGTGCATGTAAATGGGTTTTGGCGCACGCAGCTAGCGCACGCTGCTTCTGTGCTAAATTCTATGAATTACCCCCTCAGTAACCACAGCAATTATAATCAACTAAATATTCTATCAGCACTATCCTCAATTGTACTACAATCATAAGTACCGTATACAGTTCAATTACACCATTCATTACAAACACTTTGTACTCCCACTGCATTACCTATAATGATTATACACATATCGCTACTCTGGTGGTTCTGGCCATACTCCTACTACATTACCTATAATTACTATACAAATATTATTACTGTGGGGGTTGTGCCCAGTGCACATATTCTTGGGGCCATGGCCTGCAGCAATGCCCCGCTGAATCTGGCCACTGACCACAACCACCACAATACAATTAACTACATAACAACTACGTACCATACATCGTCAACTAATAAAACTTACCCTGACCTCCCTGCAATCTAATTGATGTCTGCGGACACCGAAATAGACTACGGCAGCATTTCTAACCCATTTTTTCATCTATAAAACAGGTCCACATTACCTTCATTCCACTTCTCTTCCATTTATATGCCCCCGTCTAGCCATCCAATAACTCCAAATGTCTTTTTGAACCTGGCTGTTCATGGCCTGTCCGTGAACTACTGCGGTGTATGCGGACAGCTACGACACCTGCACAACCTTTTTCAACCTAAACAAATAGCCCTGTATCATCTTTTTCCACTCTCCCACCCTTCCCAGCACCTCTGTCCACCACCACAAATCACCCAAAATGTGTTTTCCAGACTTTTTCCCAAGCGCGCTGTCCAGTCAGCTGTGCCTGTCCGCAGATCCAACATGGCAGGGATTCCCAAAAATATGATGCACGCTCTTCGCCATCCAATCAGCGGATGCGTCTGATGTCCGCAGACCTCAAGTCGGACCCTAGACTAATCGAAGACCTGTCCGTTGACCAAATAGGGAAGTGAGTCCGCAGATTGAACCCAGATATCACACTGTTTGTTTTTTTCCCCTACTTTTTGGTCGTTTAAAAAAAAACTACTGTATGGATTTACATCAAATTTACAAAAACACACTTTTGGGACCAAGCCGCTGCGCTACCTGTGAAAATCCATCCAGCGGTTTGGGCTGTAGGTGTGAGCAACATTTTTTTCCATTGCGTCTATGGTGAAAACCACAAATAGTGGGACCCCCCTAGAACTCCCCCCCCCCCCCTTGAAAAACCTCTCCAAACTTGGCAAGATCGATCCGACAGGACTGTATACTTTATTTGCAAAGTTTCATGAGGATTTGTCAATGGGGAAAAGTTATAAGCTGCCTAAAAAGTGCTCTTCCTATGTGTTGAGCAACTGAACCATAACTACAGGGCTACATAAACACAACAATAATATAGATTCAAGGACTGAAGAAATGACCCAGTGACAGTTATTGATCAAGTGCAGTCTGATCACCCCCTCCCAAACATTAATTAAGCCATATATATGCTTGTAGAGGGTCTTGGGTCAATTTTGCCCCACCAGGTAGAAAAAAGCTTTAACGTTGCTGGTTTGAAAAGGATACATTTCATCGCTTTTTCCCAGGCAATCTTCTTATCCTGATAAATGCCTTACTTTTAGCTATATTACCCTTTGGAAAATCTGTATACATTTGTAATTGGATTATATGCCACATCAAAGATCCTTTACCTCTAACTTTCTGAAGAATAATTTATTTTAAGAAGTTTTTAGCAAATGAGATAATCATTTGTCTAAGGTTTCCATTGTCTGTTTTATCAGCCCTGAAAGCCATCATTCTACAGGCATTCAGTTACAATTGACAATACAGGTCATTGGAAGTATCATGGGATTTAGGGACCCCAATGAAGCGGAGGTCGTTGGATCTACATTTAATTTGCAGCAAGGGCCTTCTCATTTGTAGCTTTCTTATATCTTATTTGAATTAATTATAGGCTCTATAAATTCCTGAGATCCCAATTTCTAAACCCCCAGATCCTCTCTCTACTTCAGTCACAGGCACTGCCAAGTGCAGTAAGGGTGACCTTAACATCCCCAACATCATCTGCGACTCATCTCAAAAGAGGATAGATATCTGATGAACTTGGAAGTTCTTCCTTCTTTTCACCTTCTATGTAAGGGGCATGCTTAGGATATTTTGATGTGGGGCTTTCAGGATTATCCAGCCTTTTTTGCTGATCATTGTGGTGATGAAAAGTATCCAAATCAGTCAGTTAATGGATCTGCCTGGATGATGGACAGGAGCTGGCTGCTCAAGCTGCCCTGCTTCAGTAGCCATTCCAGAATCTCTGGGTGCTGCATTTCTAATGACCTTTAACTCTATTGAGAAGGGAAGATGGTGGGATTAGTGTAGCCATGGAGACATCTGTACAGGGTAGAAAGACTTTCACAATCTTGGTTTGTCTCTGCCTCTCTCTCTGCTTCCTGTTCTCCCCACTTCCACTAGAGCAAAGCCCTTTGGTTGTGATGTCAGAAGGTAAACGTCCATTCCTTTCAAGAACAGGGATTTGGCCACAGCGTCAGGCTAGCGTTAGTCCAATCACCTGTAGGATTTTTCCCTTAAAAGAAGGGGCCCCCCACCACTCATTTGAATCATCACCATAATGCAACCATGGAAGAAGATTCCACTGGACTCTGCTGAGAGATCAGTCCTTTTTAAAGTCCTCTAGTTGTGATATGAAGTTAGGTGTTCCAAGGTAGAGGCAAGCTCTCTCCCCTTACCATACCTAGGGACAATTGGGGGTGAACTCTGCTGCTGATCTAAGAACTGGATCTCTGCCAGCCACCTTGTTGCCTGGGGTCTCACCATGTTGCAGTATCCCTGAAGGTGTGTGACAGCATCCCCCATGTTTGGGAGCTCATGAAAAGGACTCACCATGGCCCTTGAGAAAGCCTGAACAGCCAAGATCCCTTTGCTGTCGATGCCATAATGTGAGACATGAATCAAGCGTGTTTAATGCTGAGCAAACCTCAGGGCCCTTCAAAGCTGCCTTTGGTGTTCATCATTCTCTGAACTGTTGTTTGCTGTTCAAACCTCAGCTCAAACCAAAGAATATTTGTTGAATCCCCATTCTGTAAGGACTTCAATCCAGCATTCCAACTAAGTCAATGCCTAGTCTGGGATGCCCAATGGAAATCATTATTTATATATTTTTATGTCAAAGTTCTTTAAATCTGGATGATGAACCCTTATATAATGCCCCTCTCTTTGAATCTCCCCGACCTCACTGAGCCAAGAAGTAGGTTTGTTTTGTGAATTAAAAGGTTTATTTGAAGAATTGAACAATATAAATATCACACTTTTATGAATAGAATAATATCTGAATAGCACACTTATGAATATGTACAGTGAGCAGCAATGGGTAATATTACAATATCAACAATCTCTTTAATCAGTTAGGAGAAGGAATAGAAAGGATAAGGTAGCAGAGAATACTTTCAATGGTTCAAGGAAATGCAATGATCGGAAAGAATGCAACACAGAAATAAACTTGATATGATTTAAATCAAAAGATAATATGATCACTTTTTCCCCTGTTATTACTCACTCCCCCACTATGCAATATGAAGAGATGGAAATGAGGGCACACAGGTTTCAGGAATACAATCAATAATGCAGTTCAATCCCAGTTGCCCAGCAAGTTTATAGAAAACACGTATGATTTTAAAACAAGCAAAAAAAAATGATTTTGACGGTGATTGCAATGAATGGGAAAATATTCTAAACTGATTTTAATTAATTAAAGGAGATTAACGATAAGTGAGAGTTACTTTGAATTGGTTCAGGTCAACAATAGCAATGATTCATGAATGATTATCAGATTGAAAACAAATTCAGCAGTTGGAAACAAGAAACAGCTATTTTGACATGTCGTGAAATGGAGCTAAATTGCAATTCGCAACTTTTCTGCGTGCGTGAAACGAGATTGCGGAAAATCTATACATTTCAGTTCTAGGACGTGCGGTTCAAAAGTTACAGAGTGTTCTTGTGAAGGTAGATTTTTCAGAAACAGAATCAAGATTTCAAAATGACAGATTGCACTTTAAAGATTCGGAATCACTAAGGACTTATACTAAGGGGCTATGAAGAAGCAAGACACTCAATGGGCAGCCACCAGAACAGCGGCGCCTCCGCTCTGATCCCTGTCCATCAAAACACTTGTCCCTCTTCAGAAAAATATCAGCGCAAAGATTAATATTACTACAATTCTCAAGAATTATGTGGAGGAGAGAAGAATTAAGGATCAACAATGGAAATGGATGGAATAGTATTACTTTAAAATAAGAGATTGGTTATGTACAGTTCTAGACTGGATACTTACTCCTATGGCTTTGGAATGGAGTGGGCCCCGTCAAAGATCTGGTCAAGGGTTTGGCTGGGGTTCTCTCGCCACCTGACAGGTCTCAGGCCCTGGGTTCTGCTCTCAGCACGGCACTGTGGTCTGCCTGGCCTCTTGGACTGGATATGATGGGTTCTGGATACAGCTCTGCTCTCTGGGTCTGGATCTGGGTTCTAGCACAGAGTTCTTAGCTAGAACAGCAAAACAGCTCAGCCAGGCTGTTGGATTTTGAGATGCCCCATGAATGTTTAGGGGTTAGAATCAGGTTGCAAAAGATTCTGAAGGCCTCTGAAAAAGATTCAGCTTGTGGGTTAGGCCTCTCTGCTTCAAGGTTCCAGAGTTTGGTTCTAGAGCTTGGTTCTGGAGTTTGGTTTCTGGATCTATGTCTGAATCTTCCTGCAGGGTACTTCCCCAAGAAATCAGTTGAAAAGTGGAAAGTGTGTGTCTCTTGTCTGTCCTTAGCAGTCCCTATTTATTTATCCCTCGAAGGATCTGATAGGTTAGAGGATTCCCTGTCCCCTGATTGGAGAAAGGAGCAGTGTGTCATCCTGTATCATCTTTATGGCTTAGGGGAAACCCCCCCCTTTTCTATGTTCAGCATATCTCATTTTTCATAAAACACATATTTACAATATACACAACTTCGTTAATATTACCTAAATTGCATGACAAATTAATTAAGGTACATTTCTGTTCAAGTCCCACGTTCCTATGAGCTTTGGTTTCGAAATGACAACTTTTTCACGCTTTTAGTGGGTTTCTCAATATTAGTTCTGCAACAATTTTTAGACATGCATGCACACCCCATCTGGGCACATTTCTGTAATTTTTCAGGTTCCTGGCATGAACACAGTAGTTACAATATGAATAATTCTGGGGTTTGGTCTCAGAACATTGCACAGAGTCCAGCTTAGTCTTAAACTTTGAGCTAATTTTTCATTTTAACGATCTCAAAGTTTCACGTTTTTGTCACTTTGGTACAATATTTTAGAATCATTTTCCTTAAACATATATTAATCCAATGTCAAATCCACATCCCAGTCTGGTCCTCCTCCATAGCTGGGCTGACTCAGAAGGTCACATGTCCTTCTTCTTGCCAGCAGTTTGTTGTCAGTCATACCCGAATTTGCATTTCTATTCAGCCCAAGGACTCCTTTGTCTGCACTCAGAGCAACAGGCCAGGGTGCCCCTGCTAGTTCCTATTCACAACAGCCTGTGAATCTCTTAGTCAAAGGAAGGGGGAAGTTTCCTTGGTCCAGGGAGAAGGTGTGGAATTTGTTTGAAACACAGTGTGGGAAACTTTAACTCTCAACCCAATGACTAAATATTGTCTTTTCTTATAATATAACTCACATTTTTAACACATACAACAAGCAATTTCTTCCTTCAAGCCTTTTCAGAATATAGTTTTAAATTGTATCCACCTCTTAGGCTTCTAATAGCAAGTATTTATTTGGCATAGTTTGGGTTTAATGTCCAACTTTACACAAAATAGTTTTAAAACACCGCTTCTGGTAGAGGTGAGTAACGGTATTACATCCATTTTTGACAGATTTCTTCCAGCAAGCAATCCTCAAAGGTATACTTTTTTCAGATATGGATATACTTCCGTGGACCTTATATTTATGTAGATTCTTGCAGGGGAATGATGATGACCACCCAACAAGGAGGTTGGACCGTTTTGGGTGGTTTGTAAGCCATGATATTGCAGATTTGACACCAAATAAAAACAGATTTTTGAAAACAGCTTTGTTTCTTTTGCAATGATTTTGCTCTTTGGACAGCCATATGATGGGATTTGGCAGTGGTCTCCTGTGTTACCACTGACATAGGCACAAAGTAGATGGTGGCCTATTTTTCAGGTTTTCACTGTGCACTTTCTGGTGATTTCTAGCGAGCAGCATCCTTCCCAGTGGCCATTATGATGTTTCTGCTGCCAGCAATGCACAGTGATGTTGCAGGGCTTGGATTAGTGGGTTAAGACATCCCACAATTCTAAGCACCAACTTATTCAATACTGCTCCTGTAATATGATCAAACCGACTTTGGTGTCTCCTGGACACTGACATCTGAGCCTCTGCATTGAATCAACTGGTCTGTGCATCCTGGTTACAGCTCGACCACTGTCTATCCTCGACTATTGAACCAAACCTGGTGACTGCCATATCCGCACAGCTTGAGTAGATGCTTTGAGACTGCAGCTACCTTATGTTCGATACAGACATGACAGCAGCTTGCTGCTGGACCATCGTGACTGCTGCATCCTCAACCAGAGGCAAAACCACAATTGACACTGAGAAGCCTGGTTATGCGCTATCAACAAAGGTATTATTGACTGGTGAAGCGCCTGTCTAAGAGGGATAGCATGGAGAGCCTAATACTATGTGCATCTCTTTGTAGTGTTTCCTGGTAGACCAGAAATACAGCCGGACAAGGGTGGAATAAAGGAACAAAAATTCCTATCCAAACGTAACTAGAAAAAGTTCCAGAATTCTTTATTTTACTGTGTTTGTTTACTCACTTGCATTGTGGGTCATATAGAGAGTAGAGTAAGATAGCTCTTCTCATAAAGAGCAATATAGAAAGAGACATGTTTCTATACCTTCGAGGTCATTGTCTTTTTCGTTTACCATAATCACTTCTCAAGAGGGAAATGTATTTTTTAGGAATAGTTTAGCAGAGGTTTATCTCTCCATGCTGTCCCTCTTAGACAGACAGCTCACCAGCTCGGGCAGCCATTTTACAAGGAACAGATCAGTTCTTCTTGAGGGAGAGCAGTAGTGTAGCTCTGGCACATATTAAGCAATCTGACCTGTCCACATGTGTGTGTTAAGTCCTTTTTGAACCTTTTCCCACTGATATACATATCCATTTAAATTCATTGAATTTGCTGATTGACATTTCAACCCTGTTTCATTACTCATAGTTCTGCATCTTTCTAGATTCTACACTTCTCTGTCTTTCTTTTGCAGGGGTAGGTCTTTACAGTGCTGGTATAGTTATTTGTATAGTGGGGTGTTAATTAAAGCATTTAATAACAGCATATATATTTATATAGAACTTGAATTGGACATTTCTTAGATTTTTGACGTTTGTACTTTGCTGTTTGAGTTGCTACTGTATCATGTTCACACCCCTTCAGAGAATATAGCCTGCCCTGGCCCATGTCACCATAAGAAGCGAAGGAGGTATATCGCTTAGCTGTGCCTGTTTTACCTTTATGTTTGAGATGATTGTTGATATGTAGAAGTGTGGGGGCTGGGTAAGTGGTTTAGCCAATACTCATCCTTAAATCCTGCAGAGCAAAAGCCATTTAGTCACACTATCCGATGCATATTACCCATTCTCACTTTTCCCCACAGAACACTCACCATTATCTCAGTTGTCAAATGAAGAATAGACTATGCCAACAACATCTACCTCGGCATGCCTATCTACCTCAGCAAGAGAGACAGCAGGTCAGCACTAAGATCACTACACTCACTACCATTCAGGAAAAGGATCTATATCAAAACACTCTGCATTCTCCACAGAGCAACTTATGGGCAACAAGTACAATTCCAGCCGGAAAACGTCTCCATCTACAGATCAACCAGAAGCTTGAGTTCTAGCAATGATATAGGTCTTGAACCCTACGCTATTCGAAAATGAAATATGATTGATCAGCATTTTCAAGCATCCCAACGAAACTCTAGAAGTCCTTCCCCAATGGAATATAACAGTAGAGCAACATCTGACCTTCAGGAAACCATGGCCCTTTAATTTGAAGAGCTAACTCTCAATCCACAGTCTATTGCCAAAGAGAAACCTAACATAGCTTACCATGGTATACTTGGATTTAGAAACCCAACAAGCTACTGCCGGGACTGCGACTAAACCTGATGCCATGTGGATTGCATTCTCTTTCCCCAACTAACCCACACTAAAACCCTTTAAACTCTTGCAAACATACCAAATGTAAACTGATGATGCCACGCAAACATGGCACCTACAACACCCACCCACACTGACACCAAACTTCAGAACTCCACTCCTCCATTACTCACACAACTTAAAATCTGCAAATGCATCCTCATGCCATGGGCACACAAGGCCCGATTTATGCACCAAAATGCATTGGAAGCCCACCATCCCAGACAACCTAGAAGCAAATCCACACACAATGACATTTTCTTACCCAACTGGAACTACAAACACCATAGCAAAAGCACTTGTGTACTCTCCCCCTCATCTTGCTAACAAATCAACCCCTTTCTTATATTCAGATCCGCCCGAGCACCTGGAGACACTAACATAACATAACATAACATAACATAACATAACATAACATAACATAACATAACATAACATAACATAACATAACATGAAACTCATAATTTGGTGGAGTGGTTGAACGCCCAGTAACAGCAATTCCTGGGTGTTGTACAACTTCTGCCAGACTTGTAATGATGCGCTTAGTGTTCTTGTGCCCTTTAATATCCATGTTGGGTAAGTGATGAAGATTTTGCAATTTGGGCTAATTCATTATGCAACACATTTTGCGCTCACACTCATTTCGCAGTTTGCAGGCGCAAGACACTACAAAACCATTAAAGTTAAGCCTTTCGGTCTGTTTTACAGAAATGTACTATGCTTCAAATCAGCGTGTAGGGGGAATTTAAACACGTGTTTGGTGTTCCAGCATTAACAATTGCTTCCATATTAAGAGTGTTTTTAATTCAGACACTTCAGCCAGACACATTCCTGTATTTGTCTCAGGTCAGTGCGCGATAGGTATGGGGGGTATATCCTGAAAGACATTCTCTACCTCTTTGCAGTGCATACATAACTCTTTCCCCAGGCATCTTCGGCACTTTGAAATGTAGGCCTTAAGTGCTTGATAAAACGTTCAGTATCCTAAATGATAATGGCGAGACGGTACAAGGGGAAGAAATAACTTCAGTCATCATCACAAACACAGGAATATATTTAATTTAAAAGTGTGGAACAGCGATTACTGTTAATGCTTTCCAAGAGTCATCCCACAAGGCCGTCTCAAGGTAAGTCTCTTCAGAGAGCACGTGCCAAACTGAGATTATTGTTTAGAGAAAGGCAACATGTAGAGCATTGCTGGCGGCAAGGAGAGTAAAGGGGGAGATTCACGCTAGATGAATACAAGTTTTCAGTTGCATCACTGTGTCTTCACGCAATCACCTATTAGCAAAGGATTCTGGTGGTGGGGCCAGGGCTGTCACAAGGTGTGGTGAGGCCTGGGGTTAAATATTTGGTGAGGTCCCCTTACGATTTGTTGCACAGGGCCAGTGGTGGCACTCCCACAAACAGGAGAGCAGGAAATCTCGCCTTGAGTTTACGTGTGGAATAACCCAGATTTGGTTGGTTACTACAACTGCAAATCATTTACAGCAAAGTTAGATTTCTCTACTGAAGAAAGGTTTATGCCAGACTAACTTTTGTATCATATGCATAAATATATATAGGATGGCATGACGGCACGTGGTGCGTGAAGCCAGCATTAAGGAGCACCCTACCCAGGGTCGGACTGGGCCACAAAACTGTCTCGGGCACCAATGAAAAAGTGGCCCAAAGTTGTAAATGGCTTTTCATTCCTTTTGTGACACTGTTTGCATAGTGCCCAAGGGGGAGATTTTTGATAAAATGTGATGCAAATGGTGCATTTTAAAGAATATTTATTCAGCAACACTGGTCAAAAATATAAGCCGCATAGTGAAGTAACTCATCAAACTGGCCAACATTGGCCAATAAAGCTGCCCACTTTGACCAAAAAAACTGACCCACACAAGCGTTTTGCAGTTTTGGTTTGGCCACAGGCCTATTGCTCTAAAGGCCAGTCCAAGCCTGGCCCTGCCCCTGTGAGCACATTAAAACACACATCATACACAGTGACAGATAGATGACTTACAGTGGAGGCTGGAGAATTTTTGAACAGAAGAAGCTTAAGGTGGTAATTCATTTAGGCGCACAGCCTATTCATGGATTAATACATCCATAAGCAGCTGTGGCGCAGAGTGGCGCAGCGAACCTGCAGCAGCGCCAGTTACACCCCCAACCCCTCAACCCTGCGTGCGAAAAAACATCACACAAATCCAGTACATGGCGCAAAGGCCAGTGGACAAGCATACATCCCCCAACCATGAAAACGTGTGTAAAACTCCCCCAGAATACACGTACCCCGCTCGCGCCAGCGAAAACGCGTGTAAAACTCCCCGCGCACCCCCGGATTACACGTACCCCGCTCGCGCCATGCCTATCGCATGTAAAACTCTCCGCGCACCCGTCAGAATACACGTACCCTGTTCGCGCCAGCCCTATCGCGTATAAAACTCCCAGTGCACCCCTTGGAATAGATGTACCCCACTCATGCCAGGCCTTTCGTGTGTAAAACTCCCTGCGCACCCCTAGGAATACCCGTACCCCGCTCGCGCCAGGCCTATCGCGTGTAAAACTCCCAGAGCACCCCTCAGAATACACGTACCCCACTCGCACCAGGCCTATCTCGTGTAAAACTTCCAGCGCACCCCCCAGAATACATGTACCCTGCTCGCGCAAGGCCTATCACGTGTAAAACCCCTCGTGCACCCCCCAGAATACATGTGCCCCGCTCGAGCCAGGCCTATCGCGTGTAATACTCCCTGCGCAAACCCCCAGAACACACGTACCTTGCTCGCACCAGGTAAATTGCATGGAAAAAGTCCCCCCTGTGGTGTGGGCTGCCTGTGGGGCATGCCCAGGCTGGATGGGCTGCCTGCGGGGCATGGGGAGGGTGAATGGACTGCCTGTGGGGCATGGGGAGGGTGGATGGGCTAACTGCATGTATTCTGGGGTACGCAGGGAGTTCAACACGTGATAGGCCTGACGCGAGCGGGGTACGTGTATTCCGAGGGGTGCGTGGGAATTTTTACATGCAATTTGGCATTGTGGGCCCTTTCCCCCCTCCCCATGCCCTGCAGGCAGCCCACACCACAGGGGACTACCCAACACCCCTGACCATGCCCTGTAGGCAGCCCACACCACAGGGGACTACCCTACACCCTTGACCATGCTCTGTAGGCAGCCCACATGGCACCATGCACTTGTGTGCCCTGACTCATGTCCCCCACCCACCATTGATGGGCACCTGCCAGCAGGCCACGACTCTTGTCCCCCACCCACCCACCCACCATTGACGGGCACCTGCCAGCAGGCCCCAATACGTGGCCCACCAAAAACTATGTTCTAACAATGGAGACCCATGGGCCTAATGCCTACACAAATCCCCCCTGCCCCGCAGTACAAGCAAGCAAGCATCCATTGCCACCCCTCCCAAATTACCCATGCCATGAGAGCATCAAAAGAACCACCATGGCCATGCATAAATGTACAACAGAGCCACACAGTGGCAACACATGACTGAGGCAATGCTCATTGAGACATGCACAAAACCAATGAGAGTACACAACACCAATAATGAAGAAATATGATTTGTATTAAAATAAGTAATGAAAAAACATAAAGGAAAATCAAACTTGCAAATTAAGAAATGATTGAATCCAAAAAAAAAAAAACAATGTTAGACAAAAATCCACAAGGGGAAAAAAGGGAAGTGGTCCATTTCAAATGTCAAAATAAAGTAAATGAAAAAATTAAAAAAAAAAACATTGATCCATGGGATGACAAAATAAGTATGTACAAGTCTGTGAAAGTCCAAAGGGTCCATGATGCCCAAACAAAATGAAACCTACCAAAAATACAATAAAAATAACTATGTACATAAAATGGAGCAAATTCCATGGACTCCAAAATAAAGAAAAAACAAAGGAAACCTAACCCTAAAGAACTATGTACAAAGGCAGCGGGCAAGTCCAACGGCTCACTTGTTGATGTCCCGGGCCAGGGCATCATCAAACTCCTCTTCAACGTCCTGGAGTCACGCCTCTTCCCTGGCCCCGAGTTCTTGCAGGGATGCAGCCATGTCCTCCTCCAACTCCCTGCGAGTTGCCTCGAGGCACTGAGCCTGCCTCAATGCCCTGCGCATGGAGTTCTCCACCCTGACCATAGTGAGCCCTGCCTCTTCCGCCCGCCGCCGGTCTGCATCTATTTGCCGGCCCAACCACTGCCACACGGAAGACACTCCCAATCCAGGGTCCCCCTGCCCTCTGGCTGATGTCTGCCCCTGTGATGTTGATGGCCACGAGCCATCATCGCTCCCACCTTGAGCCTGCTGCTGCCGTGCATGTGCCCTGCCTGTCAATGCCTGCATGTCCTCCTCTTGCTGGGTCCAGTTGTTGGGGTGGCCACCCCTGCTGGACCTCTGACTCCCGACTGTGGCAGGGATGTGTCCTCCACCAGCCTGGCCGCTGGGTCAGGGGCAGCTCCACAGGGTGGCCAGGTGATACTTGGCCAGGAAGATGGCACGGAGGATGACTGGCGCATAGGGGGTTCAGTTGAGGAGGGGGTCGGTAGAAGGTCCATCACATGGAGGAACCCAGCACTGGTGACCCGTCCTAGTAGGTCAACGCGGTCAACGAGGCATCTGAAATAACGTGCACTGTCCACACGGGAACCCTGCACGTCATCCCGAATGCCATGTTGATGCAATGCCACCCCAGCCAGGACAGGCTCAACACAGTCCCAGATTTCCACGTCCGCAGGGAGAGGAAGGCCAGGTGTTGTGTGCACATCCCCTCCCTGAAAACCGGTCTGGACAAAGGCATCCCTGCTGGTGCCGGATGATGCAGTCACAGGATTGGGGACAGGATTACACACAGGCACCTCCGCGGCCACCTGTGCTGCCTCCTGTCCCTGCCCCTGGACTGCACCACTAGCACCAGTGGAATCCCGCCCTCCAGGCCCCGTGCGTGGGCCTTCCATGGCCTCCTCCACAACCAAACCCCCCAACAACCTGGATGACTCTGTGCCATCTTCCTCCAGAGGTCTCAGCTACGCCTTCTGCTGCCGAGGAGTTCACCTCCACCCTCTGCCTCTTGGACCTACCCTCAGCAGCTGCGGCTGCGGATGCGGCACCAGACTCCTCACTCCCCGAAGAGATGACAACATGGGAGGGGAGCTGGGCCTTGCGTCTCCGGCTGGTGGTGGGATCCCTGCCGCTGTGCTCCACAGCACCGTCTCCGCCCTCTTCATCAGTTGACACTGCAGACAGGGAGAGACAGAACACAGGCATCAGGGCACTGTACAATGGTCTGATACACACATGACAGGTGCACATGAGTGGCAGTCTCAAACTTCACAGATGGCATCATACTCCCAAACACACATATCATTTGAACCCACACACATGCGCAAATTAACAGGAATGATGCAGCAGGCAGCACCATCCATACACATACAACAGCATGAGCATCCAAAGGTTAGCCTGACGTTAAATGCAACACGGGGAGTGCCAAACACATGCACACACGCCACCAGACATACATGCATCTGTACATCTCCACCACCTGTCACAGTGAAATCATCGGCAACTATGTCACATCTGCCAATCAGCCTCCTACATGTCGGTGTCACATGCATCCATGGTGTATCACAGTGGCACACATGTCAAATACACACACACGCACATATACACCGAACACGTACATGAAGGTGGAACCAGCATCCATGTGGCACACCCCAACCATGCCATAGTACATACACAGAAATGTAAACATGTGTGCATCCACACATGCATTTGGCCATCATGCATTTGAACACATACACCATTGATGTGCCTCACACATGACTGGACTCACATGTGTCAGGCTAATGACCCTGTACATACACATCCATAGATGGGCCTTTCAAGACAAATGTCCAACCTGCACACTCCTGGCACACCTCAACATGCACTGTGTCCAATCAGTACACATGGACACTTACCGGTCGACTCCGGATGGGTCGGCATCTGAAGGACCTGGAGGTGGGGCGTTGGGTGTATGCGTTCCAGGACTCTCATCTGGATGTTGGTAAGGCGGACCCGGCACCCCTCTGCATGTGCTGCCTTCAAGAGTCGCCGGGCCTTGCTGAGGGTCCCGGACCTGAAGTCCTCCCAGCGCTTCCGGACGTGTTGCATGTCGCGGGCTGCCTCCCCCTCCACATTGATGGCAGCCACGATGTCCTTCCAGATCCTCTTCCATCCTTCATTGTCGGTGCATGATCTTCCAAAGAGGGCATCATAATGCACCAGGACTTGCTCCACCAGGATACCAACTTCTACGGCACTGAAGCTGGTAGCCCTCTGCCTCTCCGGCTGGGGGTTGCCAGTGGTGTCTGATGGTGTTTCCCCCGACATGGGCAACTGGGTCCTGGTGCTGGGCTCTGGAGCGATGGAACTTCCGTCGGGAGTCTTCTGTTCCAGCAGGGGTGGACACAGCAACTGGACCACTGCAGGTGGCTGATGTACAGGCACCAAATAGCAGGGCACGAGGCCAGCAGGCAGGCAGGCAGGCAGGCAGGCAGCAGCAGATGGTAGGTGGGAGCGGGCTCCAGCTCTGGGTGCAGGAAAATGGCCTTCTGGGTAGGAGCGTGGTCTTCCGTGTGTTGTCACGTGGCCAGCTTGATATGGAGTGATTTGGCACATGAAAAACACTGCACGCCAGCGTGTAATTCGAGGAAAGGCCATTAGCGCATAAGCGCGTTGGTGACGTGACACGCGGGGGCATTCCCCTGGCACGGATTGAAGGTCCCACGTGGGTTTCCATTGCTCTGTACGTGCTTTTAGTGGAAAGGGGTGCGTGTGTTTTCCAGGCATTGGGGTTCACACGTGATTATTTCACAGCGGCTACAGTGCATGCTTCTTCTTTTGGCGTGGGTGTTGGCTACACATTCTTCTTCTACACGCAAGGCAGATGGTGAGTCGCACACGATATTTTTCCCACTGTGGGTGTCCCTGTTTGTCACATACCCCTTTTTTTCCGGCCATACTAGCCTGCGTGTTGATCACTTATGTATTTTTTGCGTAACTGGCTGCCACAGCGTACTGCGCGTGTTTTTTTACATGCGTGTGTGCTATAGGGGTCGCTTAGCTCTTTTTCTTGCTTTTATGGGATGCCTGTGCGTTGCGTGACATGTCATTTCTCCTAGGGGGACACAGAATGGGACATTCATTTTAGCTGTATATACATGTTTGTTGTTTGCGCACACTTTTGTAATGCGCAGAGACACTACCGCCTGCCTTTAAATGGCGGATGTGTTTAGGCCTGTGCGTGTCTTTTGCTGTGCTTGGGATTCCCATATTTGATTCCATGAATACGTGTTGTTCGCATGCGTGTGGGCCTGCAGTACTTCCCCAGTTATGCCTTCTTTTTCACGTGTTGTTCCCCATTCGATCATTCTGCCCCGTGTTCTGCCCCCTTTTTGGTGTGTGCGCTAACATTGTGTACTTTCGCTGTGCGCGTCGCGCATGGCGTTCTGGATGTTGCAATGACCTGTGCACCCGTGTGCGCCACACACGGATTTGGCACACATCCCGGGGATGACACACACAGGCCCTTCCATGAATCGCACGTGTGCGCTTGCTTTTTCACACTTGCGCCAGCTTGCGCCACGATTTTCGGTGCACATTTGTTCCATGAATCGGCCCCTAAATGTTTGCGACAATTATGCAGAATTGATAGAGCAGAGTAGGGGAGCCCAAACCAAAAAAGTGATGTTCGAGAGGGTTTCTCACTCCCAAGAAAATGTTAACATTGGGTTAAAACCCAATAGTTGCAAGTCACCAACCGTGCACAAGAACATTTTCCAACGCCTTTGCCCACAACAAATGCCAGTATAAAATATATTCATGCTGGCTGTTCCCATGTATACTCATATATATCCATGCGGGCTGCATCAATATATACCAGTATCACCGTAGGCAGTATGCCACAGAAAGTATACCCAGGCTGGCTGTGCACCATACGTGTTATTACTGGCTAGACTGGTCTACATTCAATGTTGTCCAGATAAGCCATGTAGTAACACTTATGTTTGCTTTACCCTTGATGCATAGTCCTGTACATGGGAAAGACACTGCTGTATTGGTGTTAACTGGCCGTTGATGGTAGAAAGTGCAAAATGGTTTAAGTACCCGAGCATCTAATAGAGGTGACTGGCAAAAGCCTAATACTTATGTTAACAGGACTTCAGTGAAAGATATGCATAGTGCTTTTTAATCGAGTGGCTGAAGGCAGACCAGGTCAAGACATTTTTATTACACCATTGGCATGTTCACAACTCCAGTTAAGTCCTTACCTCTCAGATGACTCCTTTGAGAAAATACTGGCAGGCACTTGGAGGGCAAAGTTTGATGGTAAGGCTTGTTTAAAGTTAGCTCAAAGAGATCCCATGGGGATGTATTTTCGGTGGCGGGGGTCAGGAACTGGACATTGGAAATTGACATAGGGATTTGCATAGCCATGAGCAGTCCTTTGGTGGACAAAAAAACAAACAACACCTATAAACTATGTGTCCTGCTTCATATGCCATGTCTCCCTATCTGTACTCAGTGTGGTCATTGGGGTTGATCGTCCTGGATCTCAGATTCAGCAGAACATGTCTCCCCAGATCTCAGACCAGGCTCCACAATCCTGTGAAATCTATGTGCACTGTACAATTATTTTAGAATGCTCTGGTGCATTTGTGTTTTAAACTATGTCAGGCAGGGATTTGAACTGTGGTCACTAGGTTCAAAAATTATATACTTTGCCACAAGACCACTTGAGGGTCTGAGTAGGGGTCCTGTGAAATCCCCTGTTAATGTTGCACTGTACTGGAAATATTGATGTGCATTTTAAGGGGTGCAGAGTTTGGACTTTGCTGACATTATAAGAAATTGGTTTATTTTCCAGGTGTTCATGATAAATCTTCTGTGGGGCTAAGAGGCAAATGTTTATGGTGATGACTAAAATATCTGTCCTATACCCAATCAGGGTCTTTCAACCTTTTCAAATGAAAGGGTTTCAGGGCGTCCCCTAGCAACTGTCACTATATTGCCAGTTTGCAGTCGTGTAACACAGCAATATATTCTTTTTATATTTTTCATATGGGACTTAAAATGTGCTGTGTTTCCTGGAGCCCTTCCAAAGCGCTTTACGGAAGTGTTATCACCTCATTGCCTCTTAACACTGGTTCCTCCACATCAGCAACTTGCTGACAAAGAAGAGTTTGCAGCTCTTCAGTGGGCATTTAGTGTTTAAGCACTCTGCTGGCTGATAATAGGCGGCTAGTACCCTTATCTTTGTTGCCATAATAATGTATGCACCCCAGGTGCCTCAAACTGTTTTCACTCTAAGCAGGTTTCCCTGACCCATCATGTTGAAATGGGCCTCCACACATCTTCTTCTGGACCTGCTCCCAATCCTCCCCTCCCTGGATCTGCCCCATTCCCTGTGCTGCACCAGTAAAAAAAAAAGTCTGTTTTCACCACTGTCTGTACTCCAATTCAATCGTTTTGGCTTACTGGTGGCACTTTCCACCTAATAACCCAAACTAAAAAGAATGCCATGCCCCCAACCTTAAGTGTAGAGGCCCGCAGTGCCACCAAATTTAAGGGTGGGGGCCTGCACACACACATACATACAACACTTTCACCCAGCAGGGTCGGACTGGGACAAGAAATAGGCCCGGTCACCCAAAAACAAGTGGTCCACCCCTCGCCTCAAGAAAGTGGCCCACCCCTCCCCTCACGACCCTTGACCCCTGATGACATCACTGGAAGTGATGTCATTTGACCCCACCCCAAAGTGACATCCCGGGAAGCGATGAAACACGATCTTTCACCCTTTGACAAAACAGGAAGTGGCATCAAATAGCATTGTTCCTAAGTACACGAAATTACTGTGAATCCAAGCAGACGTCCAAGGCCACATGATAATATGTTATTGTAAAGCACTTACGCTTAAGCTCTTTTTTATAGAATAGATATGCATAGAATATCACCCAACCTGTGTTGATACTCATTTATCGACTTAAGAAGGATGAAAGGATTAAAAAAAAAAAATACAAAATGTGAAAAAATAAAAAAAAACATTTTTTTTTCTTTCAAACAGGCCCAGGCATGGCCAGAAACCGGCCCCAACTCCCCAGGGACGATTTCGGCCCAGCTGCGGGCCGAAAGGCCGAGGGGCCAATCCGACCCTGTCACCCAGCCATTCATCCACCAGTAACACAACTCCTTGCATGCACACACACAAAAAACAAAAACAGCATTGACACACAATGAACACCATCATACATGTACACATTCATACACATATACATACACATTTAATGTGTATGTATATGTGTAACCGGCCCCAACTCCCCAGGGACGATTTCGGCCCAGCTACGGGCCGAAAGGCCGAGGGGCCAATCCGACCCTGTCACCCAGCCATTCATCCACCAGTAACACAACTCCTTGCATGCACACACACAAAAAAATAAAAACAGCATTGACACACAATGAACACCATCATACATGTGCACATTCATGCACATATACATACACATTTAATGTAAATACACATATATACAATTATAATGTACAATTTTAAAAAACACTTAACCTTACCTCCATGCACCTTTAAAAAGCGCCCGAGCAGCCATTGGAGGACCGATTGGTCTCCCTTCACTCTGACACGTAGAAACACTGCCTGACAGAAGAGGAGTCCTTTCTTGTCATTCAGAGTGTCTACGCTGTCATCTCAATAATGGGAGGCGGCAGAGCTCTCTTCTGAGCCCTGCTGCGCTCATTATTTTGCTGTTTGCTCCAGAACCAAACGGCTCCTTAACAGACAGCAAAATCATTGCAGGGGCCAAGAAGAAGCAGCACAGTCCCCTGTGTGAATTAAGAATATGGGTGGACTGGGCTGACTTCTACTCAGGGAAGTGTGCAGCGAGGCTTGGGGAAATTTGCCCCTCCTGCGCGCCCTTGTGACGGTCCTGCCCCCCTTGGGACGGCCCTGCCCACAGAACAACTTTCCATTGTCTGTCGAAGTTCATCCATTCAAATGCACTATGCATAATAGTAGTGTATGTAAATATGTCCTATGTAAAGCACTTTAGATTTAAGCGCTATATAAAAAAATAAATTATTATTTTTAGTCCATCCACCCCCACTGTCCATAAAGCCTTAACTTCCCATGGACGTGCATGCACAAACTAACCATCCGGTCCAGCATCCTTCCACAAACAATCCCTGTGTATAACCAACTATTAATCCCATCTACCATCCACAAACAAATTATTGCAGCTGTGTTTCTATAAAACACTCCATAATAAAAGAGAATCTTACAATATTTGCCGAGGTTGCACACGTAATAGGAGACATACATTTGTAAAAAGATACTGTGAGTAAACATATTTATTAAATAGTTTCCCTCAGTAAGTACATTGAAAATCGGCACCTCATTTTGCAGGATGCCACATACAACATTGCACAGCAGTTTAAACAAATAAAAAACCTGGTACATCAGGTCAGGCTGCTGAAGTGCAGGCATGAGACCTAGCATACAGCATGGGCTGCAATAAACTGTGGAGTCTGCACGCATCTCAGCCAGGGTCGCAGTGGGGCATACAATTGTCTAGGGCGTCAATGAAAAAGTGCACAGAGTTGCAAATGCAAATTAATTCCTTTTATGAAAGACTATTTGAATAGTACCAAAGGGGGAGGTTTTTGATCAAATGTGAGGCAAGTTGTAATTTAAAGAATTTGTATTCATCAACCATGGTCAAAATCACTAGCCGCATAGTGAATAACTCATCAAACTGTGCCCATATTGGCCAAAAAGTGTCCCACTTTGACCCAAAAAACTGGCACACACTAGCTTTTTGGCTCAGGTATTGCCCTAATGCCCTATAGGCCAGTCCAAGCCGGACTTCAGCTATCAGACTGAAGGAAATTTGGATCGTGTAATATCTCATGTTTCTTATTTTTTTTGATTGAGTTTTAGTCAAAAATGTATTCAACTTTTCACAGTGTGCAGAAAAGAAAAGAAAACCAATAAATAGATTGCTACATATTTAATTCTTATATATACACACATTGCACAAGCTGCAAGGAAAGCCCAAACAGTAACGCAGAAGAAATACTGAACAAGTAAAAAAAGAAATTGATTACATTAAGGTTCTGAACATTTCATTATTACTTTCACTTTAAAAGCTCCAAATTCAGCAGAAATAGTACTACTTCACTGTTCAAAAGACATACATGCCCCGAACGTAGACGATCCCAGAAAGCTTGCGTGTAGATCCACCTATCATTGTCTACGAACCTCCAGAACCTGGCCGCCCTGTTCGTAAAAGTGCCAGGACAGTCTATCACAATGTGTCTTCTCAATGTACCCAAGATCACACAGTTGGCACAAGTTATCAGCATACAAATCCTTATATCTAGCGTGGAAGTTTTCCCTCGTAGGTAGTAAATTTGGTCTGAACCTAAAGAAATCATTCTGTCCTCTGGCATTAGGAAAGCAGGTTAGGTGGCTTAGTGGGAAGCCCTGTGTTTTGTCATATACCAGATATCCAATGTTTCCAGGTGGAGTTTTGTGCGAGCCTGTCTTTCCACGCATAGATGTTCATAGATTGCACATAGAGATATTTTCTCTTGTTGTTTTGCACTAGAACGCCCATAAGCCATAGCTAGCATACCCAACGTGATGTATCATAGGAATTGTAGTCCAAAACGGAGGGAATCTAACACTGACAAAATACCACAACTAGCATTGCCTGTACTCCAGCTGATTACAATTGAGCTCGCATCCACTAAAGCTCTCTTCCATGTTCTTCCAAGTACCTGTTCTAAGCAGGGGTAACCCAGTCTGCTCATTAATGACCGGGAATACCTAGGCCAGATTTCGTTTTTCAATGTATTTCATATGTTCTTTCTGGTGCTCAACGACTCTCCCAGCTCGAAGTCACACCCGGAATACCTTTAAAAAGTGTGGTGGGGGAATAGGGGAAGGGGTCGGGGTCTCCTGCATGCTAATGGAGTTGGGGGAAATTAAGCAATCATTTGCAAAAGCTGATATGATATGGCATTTATAACACACCTATACACAAGTGGAATAAAGGTCTAGCCAGCTGACTGTTTGGCCTGGCATGATGGAATGGGAGGTCTTTAACATGGAGAGGGATGTTCAGGCTATAATATTGGAAAGCTTCAAAGGTCAGCAAATAAGAAAGAGACCTTGGATGTATTGCACCTAAGGACATCTGCTTGGAAACGGTTTGTCAAGGCCCTGGGGAGAGTAGAAGAGTGGTACGCGTGTAGGGAGAAGTACAACCAGCAGTCGTTGCTGGCAGTACAGTCCTGTAAAAGGAAGCGAGTATTACACGCATTGAACATTGGTTTAAGGAGGCAACGGCCAGAGTCCATTCATGTCAGGATAGACTAGTGGCCAACAAAAGAAAAAGTCCATACATTTAACCAAGGTGGCTACAGTACTCAGGGAGGGTGCTACGAGGCCACTTCCAAGCGCGAAGCCCTTGGCAGTTTGCCCCTCCTACACCCCACTTGTGATGGCCCTGGGTAAGGCTGGGATCGTACTTTTCTCACACTGGGTTGTTGCAAAGACCAAGGGCCAGGTTCCCAAGTGAGGAGATGCGCTATGCGTTTCGGGCAATTCTCAAAGGGCATCTGAATGAGAGTATTTTAGATACACTTTTTTACCCCTTTGCTCACTTGAGCAAAGAAGGGTGTATTTTTTAGTGCTTTTAAATGCCCTGAAATGACAGTCATTCCACTGAGCCTTAGAAAGAGGCACAGGGGAATGTGCAAATCATGGCAGGGTAATTTCTGAGCCTTTCGTGATTTATTTTTGAAGTGTGACATACACGGTTTTAACTTCAGCTGTCAGGCTAGCATTTCCATTCCCCAAATCAAGATGGAATTTTTAATATTTCCTGTCATTTGCCTGTCTCTGTTAAATGCTCTCTCGGGAACCAGGTGGTTGCGAGTTCCCAAGACTAACGTATGCAACGAGTCTGGAAAGTGCACCTTTGAACCACTATCCAGCCCCTCTTACAAAGCTCAGGTTGTGAATAAGGTGATCTAAGCATTTCTAAAAATAACACAAATGAAACGATCACCGTTTCTGCGCTCCATTCGTTTGCGCTATTTTTGGAGAATCTGGCCCCAAAGGTTTTTGCATTGCTCCCAAAGGTTTTTTGCATTGCTCCGTACTGTGGATACATTAATGATGGCAGTTTTTTTTCTTCTGTACGGGACACAGTATATTTATCATTGTGCTAGAAAGCCCTCTGAAATCCAGTGAACAAACTTTACTTAAAATGCTGATGTGTTTGCAACACAATACCTACAAACCACTGGCATTTTCCATTTATGGTTATTTAATGAGCAACAACTCACAACACCATGCACTCCTCCTGATGTCACACATGATATAACAGATGACATGCATGTACAAACCCACATTTCCTGCAGGGAATAACGACAAAGTACATAAAACATTAGGGCTCTAGAATGCTGAGTTGTTCCTTTGTTTTAAGGGTCAAATAAAACAGCTCAAATGGGCAGTTTGCATTATTTTGAAGTGCCTGTTGTTCCACAGCGACCTCCAACACCAGGTTGTGGTACTGGATCTTGCACAGCAGACAGGCCTTGCCCTACAGCACCCTCTGCAGCAGCTACAGGCTGTGGGACTGCAAACGTGTACACCAGACAGCGATGGGGCTTCTAGCAACAAAAGGTGAAGCCCCTGAAAGCTAAATACTGTGGGATGGCAAAGCGTGATTTCTCAGTGCCTACATATATTGGCAATTGTAATGTCAGCTGTTGAGTGGTATATGACGCCATGAGCTTTGTTAACCATAACTGGGGAATGTATAAAGTTCGACTCCACACATGGAGCACACTTTTTAGGTGGCTTATAACTTTGGCACTGGCCCATGAAAGTTCAACAAATGTTTGCAAAAGAATAAACACCGAATGTATCGTGGGTGGGGCAAAGTTATAGAGAGGGTCCCAAAATATATGTTTTCACATTGAAAAACGTTTGCTTTCACCTACAGCGTGAACTTCTGCATTGATCTGCGTCTGCATTTTTCAGAGAGCAGTCATTGCTCCTGAACAGGGACGTCATTTGGTGGTTGCCAGGGGTCGCAACTGAGACCCCTGAGGTCTCCCTTGCTACCCCTGTTGTCTCCCTTGCAACCCTAAGAAAAAGCTTTTCTTTGTTTTTTTTTTAAATGGAAGCTCCTGGGCTGTGGTCAGCGCCATGTGGCTCTTAGTTTCTGGAGTGGCTGCTTTTCTTGTTCAGAGGCTCCACAAGTGTAACACTTATAGTGACCCTAAATAAGAAAGAATAGGAATAACAAATAGTCCTTCTGGAATTCCATACAATAATGATTAGACTTATTGAAGGTTTATTTTAGGCACACTTCAGGGGGTGAGTCACTGATTTAGTCTGATTTAGTCTGTTCTTAAACATCTCAAATTCACAATGCAGACAAAAACTATATGCATTTTGCATTTCGCAAGTTGCAGTTATAGCATGTGGGTTTTTGCCGTTGTCTCTGTTCCGGCCATCACAAGACATTCCATCTCGGTGTCCTTGGTCCCTTGACATAATCCTTGTGCTTAAAAGCTTGTGTACAGTGTATAAATGTTTGACCATAGCACACAAAGTGACCCTTGATTTCATTGTGCCACAATTAATGCTTTGTTGTAATGTGTCTATATTTCCTATCTCCCTGGTATGCTGTTCAGGATGTGTGTTTGCATGTATGAGATAAGGAGTGCCCAGAGTGCGCTGCTTTCCCTGGGCTACTCCAAATTCTTTAGTACACAGTTATGAACCCTCCCAATGGCATGTATTTTGCCAACCTCTGAAGCCTGAAAAGTAGATCCACGCAGGCTTGAGACGTGGCCGTCTTTGCACCAGGCCTGCAAATGGACTGGCCTGCTGTTAAATTTCAGTTACCAGTTTATTGGTATCCACTACAGAGTGTCATTTGCTTTCTGATTTTGAGAACATTCAGACATTTAATTGCTCATTTCCCTATAGCCAGTAAGCTAGCTATAGCTGGTAAGATAGCTCAGTGGGTTGAGCGCTCGCTGCTGTGATGTGCATGTGATCTGCAGGTTCGAATCACTGCAAGACTAACTCAGCCTTTCATCCTTCTGAGGTCGATAAATGAGTACCAACACAGGTTGGTGATATTGTATGTATATTTGTTCTATATAAAGACCGTAAGTGCTATATAACAACACATCATTATCATTTGGCCTTGGACGCCAGCTTGCATTCACAGTAATTTGGTAATATGGGCCTATACACACTGATAGTAATGATACATATGGTGATTCGTTTTTGTATGAAATGTATATCACATTACAGTGATATCTTAACCATGTTTATTGTAGTGTACTTGGGAACAATGATATGAGATGCCACTTCCTGTTTTGTCAAGGGGGAAAGGTTGTGTTCCATCACTTCCTGTGATGTCACTTCGGGGTGGAGTCAAATGACATCACTGTGATGTCATTGGAGGTCAAGGGTCATGCAATGTCACTTCCGCTACCCCGTCACTTCCGCTACCCCTGGCATTTGGGTGAAATTACGTCTCTGCTACTGAAAGTTACGTTTACACATTTGCTGGAAATTCATCCACATGTTTTTTTTTTTTAATTAGAAATGTGGATTTGTAATATTTGGGTTCACCTGGTACAATCCGCTGACCTACATATCCATTTTTGGCCAGCTATCTGGGTCTGAGCTTGGAAGCCCTCATTTGGGGAACACAAGACATGTCTCCATGGACCAAATAAGTGCTACCAGACTGGCTCTCTAGAAGAGAGTCAATCTGGTTGGTGGCCCGGTGTGTGAAACATTTTTTCACTCAGCGACCATTGTGGGCTGCGGATTTCCGTGGAGTGCAGCCAGGCTGGACACTGGAAAATCCTTTGAAAGGGCCAAATTGGTAGCCCTCTTGGGATCATCCCGACCTGACAAAGGGCACGTGGGGACACAGAGGAGTACAATATATACCCCAAAATAAAAATGCTTTACAGCCATGGTGGCAACTGACAAGCCGATGGCCACCTCTATATCCACAGTCAACATCAAGGTCTCAGACCAGAGTGATGACCCGTATTCTATGATGCCAGTTACGGTTCCATAAGAAAGCAGAAATAGTGAGAATTTTGGGTTTATCCATTGGTTGGGCACTATCTTTTAAGGCTCTTGAAGAAAGCTTTCAACAGGTCAAAATTCCTCTTCAAAGTGATTTGGTAGACATCTGTATTCACAATGGTACAGGACGCTGTGCAGGGACGACACATTTTACTCACCGCGAGGCTTTATTACAGTCACCCGTGTACATGTCATCATAGCAATCCATACATACATGTAACCACATCCTAATGGATGACAGAGAAATGTCCAAGTGTGTAAGTCCAGCATTATGGCCTTTAGCAATTTAGGTATTTCCTCTCTGTCCATGTTTTATATTTTTTTAGAACATGTTCAGTTTTGTTTTTGAAGTTTAATTGCTCCTTCAGTTCCATAGCAATTGTTATTTTTTTCACAATGCAAAACGTCAAAACCACTGGAAGTCGTCTGTTATGCTTTCTTTTGCAACCGACCATAAACACGGCATTGCCTGCCAATGACATAGGAACTAGCACCTTTCAAACTATTTTTATGATCAGAACTTTCTTTTCTGTTGACCCTAAAATGAAAAGTAAAACAGTCTGAGATACTACTTTTGATTGTTAGCACTTTTAGTACCTCATGTCCTTTAGGAATTGCGGGTCTGCACATGCCAATTGTGTGATTTCCCGCAAATAAAGGGCCTGATTCATGGAAAAGTGCACAGAAATCCCACAATGCATAAAGACCGTCACTGTGTGAGCCTGCCCACAGAGGTTTTTCTGCATGCTCTGCTTATTCATGGAATTGTTCATGCAAATGAACCATATACGCAATTCGTGGCCGGAACAACCCAGACACGCCCCCACGCAAATCAAAACAGACAGAAACTGCCACATTTGTGTGCTCCCTGGGTGAGAATGCCTGCACCCTCAGAACAGTGTGTGCGGTCCCCCGCAAGCAGGCCTGCATCCCGGGGACCCTGCGCGGGGTCCCCCATAACAGTTACCGGCACCCCAACAACATGCATACAATTTATCGTAATTCGGTTAACGCTCGAAAAATCTGTGTGTGAACCCCCGTAAACCATTCCTGTGCCCCGCTACACTGCTAATGAGCACCCCTAAGTTATATCGGAACCCCGGCTGTGTGCACGCACCTCAAATCCGACACCCAATCTTACCTCTGCACAGTGATTCCTATGTGCAAGTGTCTGTATGCCTGCATTTCGGTGGCAGATAATATGAGGGCACCAACGCTCAAAACTATTTTGAGTCCGAGGTATATGGTTAGGCATGTGGAACAGACACAAAGAGGTGCACTAAGTCGTAAGCCAGTGAAGGCCTTTTTCAAATGTACGGACTGTTCTATGTGTAAATATGCTCTAAATAATGTCCAAAAATATGTGACACCAGACAGTCTATTGAAATCGAAGATTTGATCAATTGCAGAACCAAATTTGTTATATATATCATTATCTGTGTATGCAACAACATGTATGTTGGGTCTACGACCAGAGAGCTTTGATTCTGCATCAGAGAGCATTTCAACATGACCATTACAATAGGGAGGAGGCTACCCCTCCAGGAACATTGGGACACATGTTATCAGATGGATAACAAACAACAAATTAAGTTTATTGGAGTTAAACATATTTACGCAAGTCACAGACTTGGCGATCATGAAAGGATCCTCATGCAGGAAGAATGCAGATTAATTTGCAGATCACGTAGCACTACTATTGGATTAAACAAGGGCACTGAGATGGAAACTTTTCTTTAAAAAACGGGTATAATGTCATGTTTTCAAACAGTATGTGGGGTTCTGTATTTGGCAGGGCCCCAGGCTGGTCATTGCTGCACTTCATGCAGGTAGTGGGCATTACATTAATGTTCTTACCAAATTATTGGCAAAATGTGCTATTTTAAATTGTGGGAAGTGAATTAATTGGCAAAATCTATTGACTAAACTTGCTACTTTAAAATGTGTGAAGTGATTTAATTTCCTATATCAAACTTACCAGCACAGGGTGTAGATAGGTCCTTGCCAATAACCTACTAAAATGTAACATCTTATCATGGTTAGCTACAATAGGTTCATTTATGTCAAATTATATGGACATGAGATGTCCCTTCAATCAGGACATGACGCGAGTAACGTCACTGGGTCTTGATACGCTATGATATCACTTGCACCGTGACGTATGACGCGGGCGACGGAATTACATCATGCCACGACGTACAGCGTGGCATGAACACCATTCTTTTAAGAGACAGAGAAGGTTGTTGTTACTACAACAAACACGAGCAAATTTGCTGGCAAAAATGACAGATTAAGGTAAACAATAATACAAGGACTATATTCCAGACATCTGGGATTTCCTTTGAGTAATCCTATTACTTATTCACTATAGAAAATATTACCTATTCAGTATAGCAAATGTCAGAACTATCCAGCTGACAGAGAACTGTGTCTCTTCTATCACACAGTCATCCTAATTAGGACAACTCTGAAATACCTTACTATTTAAGTATCTACTATATTAATTGGAGACAGGATACAGATAATTAGGTACATTTTCACCTCCCTTTCGTTAATGAGAATATAAATGTCCACTATTAATATATATGGCTAACAGTGATGGTTGGTGATTCTTAAATATACAAATATCCACATAGTGACCCTAATAAGGAACTTTTGGGAAATGAAGCACGCACCAAGAGACGAAATAAGTAATCTGTGACTGGCTACATACGGAAACGTTCACCATAAGTACATATTCGATTAGGTAAATTCTCCACTTTCTTTTTGAAATAGTACCAGTTAGTGTATGGGCTGGATTGGATGGAGTGTTCAGCCATATAGAATTTTGAGGTTTTTGGATAGAGGATGTATTTTCAGAGCCCAGTAATGATAGAGATTTGAACTAATGGTTGGTCTGTCTTTTCATTTCCTTTTTAAGTGAATCCTTTGGGGATGACTCCCTTTCTATGATTGCGAGTAATAGACCTAATGAGGGTACAGTGGTTTGGGGCCACAACATCAAAATTGATTTCAAGGATCAGGAGAGACGCTGAATGTTGGTATTTGCTAGGTCACCCGTGAATGTGAGATAGGGAATTTGCCAGATGATGTACACAGACTAGTCTTAGCAAGTGTAAGATGAGGTTATAATTGACACTGTGCAATTGAGTGCATGTCCATCAATTTATGGCATAATGATACCACCTGCTGCATGCACGTGGGTCTGACGGGCCCTGGAACCTGACTAACATGATCAACAAGATTAATGAGTATACACTGGTGAAGGTAGCTTTTTTGCAATAATGTAGTAGGTTATACATCTGCTTTATGGGTTATTCTTGTAACAAGGGACCGCAAATATCAACAACCAGTTTTTAATATATTGAGAGGCAAATGGAATAGCCTTACAAGTACATATGTACAATGTGTTTACAGTTTAATAGTCTTGTGACATAATTCGTACAAATTTATTTTTTCTATATTTCCTTCTCCCCCCCTCCCGTGTAGAACATATGTAAGTTTTGGAGACAATATGTAAACGTTGGATAACCTTGTAAAAGCTGAGTAGGGCGAAACATTTTCATGTGCTGTTCAATGGGTTATTGTAGGTTCTCTATTTACTGTAACTGTACAGAGGTGTTTTTGCATTCTGTGACTGAATACAAACGGTTTGGGGTCTTGTTTGATGATTTAAAAGAAGTAATTGACAAGTGTACTTAATGTGATTGCTCTGTTGGGGTGATCAATAAACATTGATTACAACTAGTGTGTCATTATAGTTTGTAATTACCCTTTTCCTTAATTTTACAATCCACAGCGCTTGGGCTTCAGGCTCTTTTTTCTATACAATTATTACCCAATGATAAAAGTGACTGTCCAGTCAAGGTTGTATAAAAATATCGACTTTATTATTACTACAACAGACAGTTTTAGCACACTACAAATACAACCCACCCTGTAAAGGAACACAGAGGACAACAGTTTCATGAAGGAAAGGGATGCACTGGATACTGAAATGAGGGTAGTTGGTAAAGTAATCAGCCTTACTGTTCAATTTTATTTGGTTCCAGCACCAAAGGGGCAAAGGGTCATAATTGTCTCTAGAGGCCTTCAGAGAAGGACCAGGGGGGCATAACCACAATGTACCTGGTGCTGAAGAAGTTCTTTGTGCTCGACAGTGTCTTTGCAGTTCCAGGGAGCATCGCAGCCCTTGAGACAGAGTTAGTGGTGGGAGACAGCTGTGGGTACCATGAAGCAGGCAGTTTGGCAAGCAAGGCTGGATGGACGTCTACAGGCTGTCCAGTGCGGTGGTCGGGGCCAAGAATCATTGTCTCTGTGCTTATTGGCTGATCTGCAATGCTGGTCGAGGTGGCTCGGATGGCTCTTGTGACTGCGTCGTGACAACAGTCAGCGGTGCAGCCGAGTGAAGTTCAAGGAATCGACCGTCTCAAAAAAATTTCCTTAAAAGATGGATGCTGGATGATGCTTTTGTCGCACTCCTCCTGCAGGCAACAGCCTTATCCCTTCGTCCAGAGACTCTCCAGCACGTCCCACCTAGGAAACTTGCTGACAGAACCTAGCAGGGCACAATGTGTTCTGGAGCAGCTGTACGGATCCACTGAGTCTGGTATCTCTCTCTGTTACCTGGGAGATGCTTAGGGGAGGGATCTTGCTCCCCTCTTGGAACTCCTGGCCTTCCTTCACTGGCAGAAGATGTAAGGTAGACTGTATCTTCAGCTCGGGTACAAATGAGTCCTTCTTCTTACTCCTTTCAAAGTCTTCAGATGATCTGCTTAGTGAAGGGTTCATCCTTCTTTTAAAGCCAAATGGGCCCAAGTGATTGGTGCAGGCTAAGCCTACCTTAATGAACCAATCCTGGGTCCCCACCAACAATCTTCTGGTATGAATAAGGTCAGGACCAGAGTGCTCTGCATCAGGACAGACAAGGGGTGACAACACATACTTATGTCCCACCCATTTTCAGTTCTGTTGTAGATCAAAGTGTCTCTCTGGTTAACTGAGCCCTCTGTGATTCTTGATTAAAGTGCAGGTTTCCCTTGATGTTTGTGGTGGGAGCAGACTTCCTGTCTCCTCCAAATCGCATACTTTTCCATTCTGAAAGGGGTTAGTTCTGCAGGGGTTTGCCTACGGTAAATAGTGAACCCAGACATGAATTTCACAGCCTTTCATACAGAAGGGTGAGAACTAGCTTCAAGTTGACACATTGCATACTAAAGGGGTGTTAGTCCCTCCTTCCTGTTGTCTTATTCAGCAACCAAGCCCCTTCAGGCTTGCCTCAATCATCTCGTTAGTGTGCACTGCCACCAGCCGGATTAGACAAAAAGAATGCAGAACCATGGAGCCTTTGATATTTAAATTAGGCTGCCCATGGCTGGAGGAAGGTGTGCCTATCCTCCTTCTTGAGATGCTTTGATGTACCCCAGGCTGTCACATTCCAGCTGAATATGACAGGGGAAGACGGCGCCTGTAGACTGTGTCTTCCCAGAGTACACGTGACTATGCGTTTTGTGCTGGAAGCAGATGAAATGTGCGCGGAATGGCCTCACACATTTCTCAGAGGCTGATCTCCCATCATTTATTTTCATTATTAAAAAAAAAAACCCAGGCGAGCGCACTCTCCCTGTGCGGATGGTCGAATTCCTCACACACGCCCATGCTTTGCATGGTGACTCGCGCAAGTCACTCGGCCGTTCGCAGGAATGTTCTGGGCTGCCATGAAATCCACACAAGTCCAAGGAAAATCCTGCACATTCGATTCCATGGATCACCGAATGGGATTACGCACGCAGTTTGGCTGCAAGTTCCCTATTTTCCGAGCAAATAATTCTATGAATCGGGCCCAAAGTGTTTTAGTGAATGTATAAGGTTTATTTACAGAAGTGAAAGCACAACACTAATACATAAAGGAGCACTTTACAGGGGTATACAATAGTACAGATGCATAACGGAGTACTTTTCAGAGGTCTCAACAGAACAGATACAGAGGGGCACAGAGGAGGGGTGCAGCTGTACCGGGTGGCATGGAGGAGAGGGGCAGGTGGCGTCTAGTGAGTCAGGTGCCACAAGGGGCAATGTGATGGCCTTGGTGTCGAGGTGGAGCAATTCCTTGAAGTTCTTGAGTTGAGATCCTCTCCCCTATTCCTCTCTGAATGGGCCGAACTAGCCTCCTCCCTCTTGACCTCTTCCTCCAAACTCCTCCTACTTGGTGATTTCAATATCCACCTTTTCTCCATTGAATCAGCCACCTCACATGTATGTGTCCTCTGTGACTCCCTCTCTCTCTCACTATTCCCCCTTCTGGCCCAACCCAACTAGTTGGACACACTCTGCTGCCCTCATCTCTGGCGACATCCCTATCTCCAACCTGTTCACCACCCCCCGCTCCTGGTCTGATCACTCTTTCTTCTCCTCCCGCTTGGGGCCCCTTGGCCATTTATCTGAGCCACCCCCAGCACTGCCAGCCTCCTTTTCCATCATTCGACCTATGAAACGCGTGTCAGTCGCATCTTTTGCTTCATCCCCCCACCCCTGCTTCTGACTCTCCCACTGATGATGTCCTTTTCATCCTGCACCTCTCCATCTCCAACACCCTCGATATCCTTGACCCTGTCATGAGAATCCACCTAAAACCTGCCTCCAAGAGTACCGGCTGGTATGACTCCGATCTAGCATCTCGGAAGCGTAAGTGCAGAATTGCTGAAAGGAACTGTCAGACCTTGGTCTTACTCTCTGACAAACTGACCTGCCACTTGTTCCAAATATCAATTCACTATCCGCTCAATTAATAGACAAAAATCCATGCCCACATCCCTGGAGCCACTAACAACACAGTTTAACATTTCAAAATCTGTAATGAACTCGCCAATCCAATTGCAGTCTCCACCTCTCTCCTTGCCTCGCATGCTCTCTGCACCGCCTTTGCCTCCCATTTCTCATCTAAAAGCCAGGGCACCCTGTTTTCACTCTCCTCCACCCCTGCTACCCTGCCTCCATTGGCTCTCCTCCTTCCACCCCCCGCACCCTCCCTGAAGGAAGCTGCTCTGCTTGAGGACAGCTGCCAGATTGTGTAAATCTGCTTTTAAATTATTTTAATTTATTTTAATTGCTGCATCATTATTTGAATAGAAGAATCGTGTGACTGTGTTTGTTTAAATGAAGGAACTGAATGACTGCCATTAATCACCGGTCTTAAGCGGCTGTGTGTTTATTGTTAGCTACATTTCGGTTGCGCGAGGCGAGCCGACCGGGATAAGATGACTTTGCAGTCCTCTTTCTTTGCCCTTCGGCCCAGCCCCCTGCCTCGTTCTCATCCGTGCAGTGGGCACTTGGATAAAAAAAGTTTTATACTATCCCTGGCCCCCTCTGACACTAGATGGCCAACCGGCTGGTACCACCATACACCCATTTCAACTTCCTCTTCCATCTTAAAACCCAACAGTATGGAGCACACGACGGACGCCCCTACCTTATGCCTACTAAACACTAGGTCTCTCCCGGCCCATACTGGTGAGATCTGGTTAACTAATAGGCAACCAGACTTTCTATGTCTGACAGAATCTTGGCTTACATCGAGTTCGGCCCCTGCTATAGTTCAAGCCCTCCCCCCCAACTACCATATCATTCATCATGACCGCCCACCCCCCAAGCGTGGTGGAGGCATTGCAGTTATCTTTAGAGATAAGTACACGGTTACCCAGCTACCATGCCTGCATACACTTAGTATGGAAGCTCTCCTATGTAGGTGTGTGCTGTCGCCTTCCCACGTCACCCACCTCCTGCTCATATACCGCCCTCCGGACCCAATAGGATCCTTCGGAAAAGGCTTAGCCGATCTTATAGCTGATTTGAGCTTGCACTACACTAATCTTGTGATACTATGTGATTTTAATCTGCATTTCAATTTTCCTAGTCCGGACAAACTCAACTCCTTTTTTGACAGCCTCTCTGACCTACATCTTCACCAACTGATCCAAGCCCCTACCCACCTATATGGAAACATTCTTGACTTGGTATTTGCCAAAGACGCTCTGCTCGATCCTGGCCTGATTGAGCCAGTGACATGGCCCGATCACCATCTGGTCTCATGCTCATTCATACCAGCCACTCCCCTTTGTAAAGTCTTCCCCCCTAAAACGTTACACCGCTCCTGGCGCTCAGTTGATCCTAAGGCACTTAGTGCCCATATAGCCTCTAAATGTGCTCCTCTGAGACCTTTATCTCTAACCACACTGTCGCTATCATTGGTGACTGCTGCCGATTGTTATGCTCCACTTAAACTGACTCAAGGCCGTAGATTACCCTTTCAGCCTTGGTTCTCCGATCAGTTTAAAATCGCCCGTCTGCAACTCAGACGAGCTGAACGTAAATGGCAGATTAGTTACAATCCGACACTTAGAGACTTGTACAAGCTTAGTCTCTCTACTTATTTAGCCAGTGTTAAACTAGCTAAATCCACTTTTTTTGCTCAAAAAATTGAAAATGCTTTATGTAAACCAAAAACTTTGTTTTCTATTGTTCACTCACTTGCTTCTTCTGAACTTCTTACCTCTATGGTTAAGCCTTCACAAAAGCTATGCAATGACCTTGCATCCTTCTTTTCCACTAAAATCAATATAATTCGATCGAACATTGCAAAGTTTTCGTCGATACTATCTGCAGGCACCACTAGCTTTGTGCCGCCTCCCTCTACTAATCCGTCTGCTAGCTGGTCCACTTCCCCTCTGTTCACTGAGGCAGAAGTTTTAGCAGCTATCTTAAAGATTAAATCTTGCTCTCCTGAGGATGCCATTCCTGCAGTCATCATGAAGATGATTGCCCCTGATATTCTGGCGGACATCACGTCGGCTATTAATAATTCCTGCCAGTCCGGGCTGGTACCTCCGGAGTTGAAATCTGCGAGGGTTATCCCTCTCCTTAAGAAGCCCTCGCTTGATCCCACTATCCTCGCTAACTTTCTCCCCATTTCCCTGCTCCCGTTCTTGTCTAAACTTTTGGATTCTCTGGTCACGCCCCTTCTGTCTTCCTTCCTGGAATCCTCAAAAATGTTCAATCACGCCCAGGCAGGTTTTAGGCCAGGGAGAGGGACGTAAAGTGTGCTTGTCTCAGTGCAAGACAATATGTCTAGACTAGTTGATGTAGGTAGAGCTGGGGCTCTGATTCTGTTGGACTTGTCCACCGCATTTGACACGGTGGATCACTCTATCCTTCTTTCATGTCTAGCACAGATTGGGATTTCCGGCTCTGTCCTTGCCTGGTTTACCTCGTTTCTTTCAGACTGCACTCAGACTCTCGCTATGCCCCCTTTTCTCTCTCCCCCTGTGTCCTTACATGTGGTGTCCCTCAGGGATTCTCTCTCTCCCCGATTCTGTTTAACATTTATATCAGGACGCTGGTCTGCCTCATTTGTTCCTATGGACTCAATTGTTATTCCTATGCTGATGATACTCAAATCCTGATCCGTCTAGATCAGGATCAAACTGAGGTCTCAGCTTGTCTTCATGACTATATATGGATGGACCAAACTGGCTTAAGCTCAATGGCGATAAAACGGAGATGATGTTGGTGGGTTGCCCCCCAACCCTTCATTATGGACCCCTGCTTTCTGGCCCACGTCATTGGGTCCTCTTCCTAGTCCAGTCAATAATAAGTGAAGAACCTGGGGGTTATTCTTTCTGCCTCCTTATCAATGTCAAATCAGGTTATGGCTGTGTGTCAGTCCGCTCACCACCAGATCAGGGTTCTAAAGAGGGTGCTGCCTATGATTCCGGAAGTCATGTATCCTCCCGTGGTGGCTGCGCTAGTCCTCACATGGTTGGACTATTGCAACTCCTTGTACCTGTCCCAACCAGTTGGCCTTCTCCAACGGCTTCAACGTATGCAGAACTTGGCAGCTAGACTAGCCACTGGCTCTCCCTATGGTGCCCATATTTCGCCAGTGCTCCGCCGACTCCATTGGCTCCCAGTGGCTCAGCGAGTTAATTTTAAGGCACTGTGTATTGTCGATCAGGAAATCCATGACTCAGGAGCCGAGTTCCTTCAATCCAAATTTTCTCGATATATTCCGGAACACAATCTCCGCTCATCGGCTTCCAATCTACTTATTGTTCAGAGGTTTAACCGGAAGAGACTTAGTGGCAGAGCCACTCAAATCCATCTCCAACCATCTGGCTTTCAGAAAAGCTTTGAAAAACACTATTTTCTAGTTCTCTGGCTCTCTACTGTTTTTCCCTTAGCGAGCAGCTTCCTCACCAGCGCCATGATGCCTCTGGGCGACCGTGCACTTTATAAATTTAGGTAACATAACATAACTCTCCTTCCCCCTGCCCAAAGCACCGGATAGGGTCTCTAAAGTTGTCAGTTCTATGACAGTCTCCTCCAATCAGGTGCTTCCCTGTTCTTCTAGGACTATTAAGGACAATATCTCCTCCCTCGCACCAGCTCTTGCCGACATCTGTAATCACTCCTTTCCCTCCTTTCCCTCTATCCCTCAAGCACTCCCTTGTGCACCCTCTCTTAAAAAAGCCATTTGCTGACCGCTCCTGCCCGGCTAACTAGCACCCTATTTCCACTACCCGTTTCCTGGGTAAACCTTTGGAGAAGCTGGTCATTCCCCAACTGATCCTCCACAGTGAACTTGTTGGTTCGCTCCATGACCACAAATCTGGAGTCTGGGCATCCAGAGGAATGGAAACTGCTCTCCTGAACACCTGTGAAGACATGCTTGCAAATCTTGTCCATAACTCTACTGCTGTTCAAATTCTCCTCAATCTCTCCTCTGCCTTTGACACGGTCAACCATTCTATCCTCATAAAACAACTCTGTGATACCCTCAGGATCACGTACTGGGCACTGGAATGGCTGACCTCTTTCCTCACCCATCGCCCTCCCCAGTTGCAACTGGGTCCTTTTTCCTCCACCACCACACTCTCGACCTGCAGAGTCCTCCAGGGCTCTATCCTATCGCTGTGGCTTTTCAATATCTATCTCGTCCCCCTTGCTCACCTGATCACCCCTTCTTCTCTCATTTCCAGTGCTATGCTAATGACACACAGCTTTCCTTCAAACTTCCATCCACTACCTCTTCTTCCTCCTCTCTAATCCCTGCATGTCTGACCACCATCCAGCCATGGTGTGCAGTTAACGATCTCTGTCTTAATGCCAGTAATACGGAGATCCTTCTCATTGGGACAACTGTGCTATACTTTCCTCCTACCCTCTGGCCCTCCTCCTTGGGCCCACTACCCTCACCATCCTATGAGGCCAAAAACCTTGTGGTCATCTTCACCTCTGCTCTCTTATTCACCCCTCACATCTTGTACCTTGCTAAGAAGGCTCACTTTGAGCTTGACTTCATCAGAGGCATTCTCCCTTTCCTCACCCAAGAAGCTCAATATCTCCAGAGCTCTTGTCCTCTCTAGGCAGGTCTTCTTGAACAGCCTCTTCCTCAATACCCCCTCTCCTCCCTACTCACCCTTCAGCTAATCCAGAATAGGGCTGCAAGACTTATCCTTTGCCTCAAGTCCAGGGACCATATTTCTCCATCCCTAAGATCTCTCCACTGGCTCCCTGTGGCCGTGAGGATAAAATTCAAGACCATCTGCATCATCCACCAGGCTTTCTCGGGTCTGGGTCCACACTATCTCCAACTTTCCCTCCCTAAATGCTCCCCTGCTAGAGCCCTCTGCTCCTCTAATTCCAACTCTTTGATTGTCAAGCACTTCTCCAAGCAGAGAGTGGCGGGCAGGTCTCTCTCCTTGGCTGGTGCCTCCCTTTGGAACAGCCTCCCTGCCCATCTCAGACATGGCCTGGTCCTCGTGAATCTCACAGGTTACCAGACCTTCTACCCATTTGAATCCAGCATCCCCCCCACACTGCACTGCACCCGGCAGGCCTCTGCCTGGCAGCTTGCATCCCACCCTTGGGATTCGTCTGCCCTAGCACTTAGCCTGAGACATCCTCCTTGGCTCCCCCTTGGCCCGTCCCTACCAGGCAGCCACCTGAACTTGTCCATTACTCCACCCTACCTATCCCTATCTCTTGCACTTATCTTCACTGCACTTGCAGGCCCGAATGCCATAAGGCCTAGTAGGACCACAACTGTATATTTGCTGTTTTGCCATTGTTATTAATTCCCTTGTTCCCTCCCCAACTAGCCTTGTGGCGCCTTGAAACACAATTCTGTTCTATAGGCGCCTAACAAATTTAGTTTAGTTCAGTTTCGTTATTTCTATCGTGCATCGAACCCTCAGGTAACTGGGCGCTTAAAGCTTATACAAGAGTTACAGACAGTTTAGACAGCAACAGACAAGAAAACAACAGCAGAATATGTGCAGGCCGACCACTTCCCAAAGAGCCAATTCTTTACTTTGGCTCTGAAGGTCCAGAATGAAGGTTTCAATCTGAGGCTAAGGGGTAGGGCATTCCACTGTTTGGCAGATAGCACAGCGAACCTCGCTCCTTCTGCACTTTTTAGAAGAAATCTAGGAACGGCCAGGCAGTGTGAGTAAATGGCTCTGGTTGGTCCAGTTGGTTTGCGTTTGTTGGTTTTATCTGCCAGGTATTTTGGGACGGTATTTGAGAGGCACTTGTGGCTGATGACGAGCGTGCAAAGGGCAATTCTATCCCAAACCAGTAGCCAGTGGACGTCCTACCTGTAACTAGTGATGTGCGTAGATCTCTGTATACTTAATGCTGCTCTTAAGGCATTATTTTCAAGGACCTGGAGTTTTTTGAAGTTCCTTTCAGAGCTACCTAAGTAGAGGGTGTTACAGTTGTCGTTCTTGGATAATACTAGTGCCCTGGCTAAGGTAATGCAGCTACTAGGCAAGAGGAATGACTTGCAAGCGTTAATTAGTTTGTTAGTGTAGGCAGTGGAGGACGCAGTGGAGTTCACTTGCTTCTTGAGGGAGAGTGTGGAGTCTAAGTATACCCCCAAGGTTTTGATTACTTTGTCCACTTTCATTGGGTTTCCATCGATGTTGATGGAAGGATAGCAGTGGTCTAATTTGTTCAGGCGAGTTTGGGAACTGACATTAAAGAGCTCGGTTTTTTCATCGTTGAGACAGTGATCTTCCATCCACGCCTGGATTTCCAAGTAAATCTCATGAATCCTTTTACAATCATGTTCATAGCACCCTGAGAGTGTGATGAGAACCTGGGTGTCGTCGGCTTAATTTGTGTATGTGACACCCAGGTTATCAAGACGGTCAAAAAGGAGCTTGGTGAAAATGTGTAGAGCGTTGTTGAGACACATAAGCTTTGCGGTACGCTGCAGTGGATGGGAATTGGGTCGGCTGAGGCAGAGGGAGCAAAGACCCTAGTGGTGCTATTGGACAGGAATGATTGTATCCAGGTAGAGGCGTTGCTGGAAAAGGCATCTACTGTAGACAGGTGATCAGTAAGGATCTGGTGGTCGACAAGATCGAATGCCGCCAATAAGTCTAACAGAAAGAGCATAGCAAGCTTACCATTGTCCTTAGCCTCATCCATTTGGATTTTAAGATCCAAGAGGGCTGTTTCTGTTCCATGTTTTGGCCTAAAGCCCAATTGTCTAAGGCCCACTAAGTTGTAATCCTCCAGATATTTCTGGATTTGGAGGTAGGCCACTCTGTCTAGAATCTTAAGGATGTAGGAAACTCTGGTGATAGGGGTTCCTAGTGATTGTTTCGAATGCCAAAGTTTCGAATGGCACAGTTTCGAAAAAAATGCATCAAAAAATGCATTTTTTTTTAATGGGGGATACCCCCAACTTCCGTTTTCTTAACACTTAACATCCATTTTAGAAAAAAAAACGTCACTACAGAAAAATGCATTTTTGATGCATTTTTTTCCGAAACTTTGGCATTCGAAACTATGTTTTCGAAACAATGCCTGGATACTGGTTAATGGGCCTATAGTTAGTAGGAATATTGGGACCTAGGTTGTTTTTTTAGAAGGGGCATACCCAGGCCTCCTTAAGGTTGTTAGGTACCGTGCTGGTCTCGAAGGAGGAGTTTATTAATGCCGAGATGAATGGGGCCAAATCATTGGCGCCTTCCTGAATGATTGCCGCTGGACAAAGATCTCCCTGGCGTCTGGAGGATTTGAGGCTTTTAATGATCTTTTCCACTTTGTTGCCGAGACCAGTGAGAAGGAAAAAGGTGGACAGTCTGGGGTGCTGATAGGTGGAATGCTCTATAAATAAAATAAATACAAACATTGTAGGAGTGTGGGCGAATTTGATGCTGAGAGGGAGGAGGTTCCATAGTCTTGGGGGCTAGGCAGAGAAGGCTTGTTTTCTGGTCCTTTCCTTTTTGCAGCCTGGGTTGGATTGGCCTATAGGGCAATAGGCCCATGGCCAAACCAAAAACACAAAACGCTATTGTGGGCCAGTTTAATGAGTTACTTCACTATGCGGATATTCATTTTGACCAGTGTTGCTGAATAATTATTCTTTAAAATGCACAATGTGCATTACATTTTATCAAAAAACTCCCCCTTGGGTACTATTCAAAGAGTGTCACAAAAGGAATGTATAGCCATTTGCAACTGTGGGCCACTTTTTCAATGGTGCCCGAGACAATTGCATGGCCCAGTCCGACCCTGTCTGCAGCAGCGGATTTCAAGTCTGCACGTTTTCTGGCTTCTGGTGGTGCACTCTCCTCCAGAGATGCTGAGTCTGGGTGTTCGGTTTTGTGGATGAGAAGTAGGAATTTGGTTTTTATACGGGCCATGAAATTAATAAACAATGTTAAAGAATTACTTCACAGTTCAAAGTGTGATGCTGCACACTTTAATTCACTGGCCTGAAACTCTGCATTTCATGTAAGCTAACCACCTCTTTCTTACCTTCGGAAATGAAGATGTAAAGCAGCAGGCTTCTGTGATCATAAATCTCAGAATGAATTGGAGTCATTCTTATCTTGCTTGTGTAAGCACTTACACATTTCCACATGGTTTTTAGATGCACTGCTTTGTTAATTACTATATGACATTTCTTTGTTCTCACAGGCCACTGAATCTTTGCACCCTGATAGATGAGGTAGCAGGCAGTACAAGTTTAAGTCGCCCGCTATTATTAAACCAGGTGAGTCATCCGAGGATAATGCATTCAACGATATAACAGAGAGACTCTCCAAAAAGCCTTCCAACTTGGAGCCTGCAGTGTTCCAATAGAAGTTCACTATTATTAAACTTCTCATCGGCTCATCGACCTGATAATATAATTTGCCTTGTAGGATACCTTGCGAATTAATTGATAATATTTATTTCTTGATTATCGAGTTGCGGGAGGCGATTATTAATCCTCCAGAAGGACGGCTTCCATTATAATGCATGGCCATCTGTTCCAATATGGAGAAACCGTCTATTTTGAATCCCATTGTTAACCAGGTCTCCTGCAGCAAAATTAGATCATACATGCCATATATATCGGCGCTAGCGATGTTATTTGTGAAACTCCTATGACCTCTTGTGTTCGAGCTTAACAAAGAAATTCCCCGGTTATCTAAAGTGATATATTACTCTCCCCTAAATTCTGAAAGACCTGGGAGAGAATATAAGGTAGCAGGCATACATTGCTTTTACTGTGGAACAGAACACAAGTCTGATTTGAATCAACCTCCTCTTTTCGTCTCCTTATCCTATCTTTATTTACAGTTAGATGGATCGCATCTGGAAATCATTCCTACCCCACACAATATTTCTGCCTTCAGTCAGAGCCCTTCTTTTTTCTTCAAGCATGTTTGAGATTTTGTCACCCAATTTCTGAAACTGGTCTCCTGCAGCTAAAATTGCATTAGCACGCTTTTCGTGACTTTAAATGGACTTCTACAATGTTTGTGCAGTCCTCATAGGGGAAGTGGATGCAGTCAATGTTGTGGGTTAAGAGAAGATAGAATTCTGGGATTTCTTTAGTTATTTGTAGAATCACGTTTCTGTGCAATACCAGATAGTCTCCTGCTGGTGAGACATGTTCAATGCACACTTTTGGAAAAGCAAACAACTGGATATTATTCTCTGTGAGTTTCTGATCTTTAATATCTGTGTTTGTCTTTCTTTTCATGGCCAGGGGTAATAACCTGGAGTCTGAGAGATCATTGAGACTGATGTTAACTGAATGGATTTGTTCTCCTTGACAGGTCCAGGATTTGTATAACCTTCTACATTGAAATCATCTGTTTGAAATTGGACAGTCATTGGGTCTCATTGCGAGGTGGGCGGAATGGATTTAACGGCGCCGGTAATGGTGCGGTGCCGATAAACCCATTCCACCCTATTACGAGGTTCCCTTCCGGGTCCCGCTCTGAATGTCTGGTCAGACCAGACGTCCTTTGCGGGTCCCGCAAGGGGACCAGGGAGCTAATAACGGTCCCGTTAATAATGGGCCCGTTATTAAGCATCCTCCCCATTCCCTTTGAACCCTATGGGGGCTCAAATGGGGATGGGTTTTTTGAATGAGGAATTACCGGGTCCTCCAAGGTTGGAATGACCCGGTAATTCCTCATTCAAGGAACCCAGACCCGAGTTTGGAGGCAGCCGTGCCCTTATTAAGGGCACGGCTACCTCCAAACTCGTGATGAGGCCCATTGTGTTTTCTTCACTGGGGGTTCTTCTGAACCCCTTTTCCACGGTAAAGAATTGGCTCCCATCTTCCCGGTGGAGTACTCTTCTCCTTTTTTGCTCCACCCAAACTTCTTTGTGATGAATTATCATTTCGATGGCTTACGACAGCAATTTAGCTCTGAAGCACTTCACTGTTATTTGAGCTGATATTCGTTAGGCAGGGCCCTACCAAAGTCTCTGTCTGTTGCTCAGCATCTTTCATTCTTAATCTGTCCATTATTTGTTCATTATTTTTACCTTGGAGGTTTTTTCCATATACTGCATCGAGTCATTCTGAAGGAGGATTACTTATCCGAACACTGTCCTTCTTCGAGCTTGTGCTTTTATCAACTTTCTGGGTTTGCCTAACTGCCATCTCTTTTCCCCTGCTGTGTGATGGTAGAATCACACACATCCTCAACCGGCCTTATCTCTGGATCCGCCATTTTCTGGATCTGTTCTGTGTTAACATAAATCCTCCTTGAGATTAAGATTTCTCAAGCATTTTGTTTTCTGCTCTGCACCCATCTGTTGATTTTTATCTGTGGAAGAATGGGCCACCTGAGTCACTTCCAATATTTGTGCTCTTATGAGTTGAGCTGCCTCCGGAATCTTTACTTGATCTGATATTGGGGATTGAGAGGGGCGATCCTGGTGTTATTTTCAAACAGTATTCCCTCGCTGATGACAGTTTGGGATTTATGAATGAGAGGCACACTGGGTTCTTTACTTGTCACTAGCTTTGGAGTATCAGCTTTATCTTCTGAAGTCACTGCAGTTCTAAAATGTTCTCTTGTCAAGACCTGGGCCGACTTTCTTTCATTCTTAGCAGTGTCCTTTTACTATTGTATCTTTAAACAACAGGGCCATTTTTATCTCATAGTTGTAAGGTGTCTTCTGTGAGTTTAACCTTTATATTTTCATATAGGCTAACAAACGAGCTTAACACCAAATATCCTCCCTGCATTACTACTTCTCTGACATCACTACTACTATTCCCACTGTACTATTATTCACCTCTCTCTGCACTACACCTACTCTTATTCCCCAAACACAGAAATGTGTTGCACTGCTCACCCTTCAACTACACTCACTCTCACTATGTTCACCCCTACCCACTTCTCTACTGTACCCTTCTCCTCACACCCCACTCCTACACCCTTCTTAACCAGCCTCACCCTTGCCTAATGCCAATTCCCTCACACTCTAATTATTACCCGCACTCCCCTAGTCCTATCTCCAAAACTATCTATGTCATTCTCTCAATCACCTTCTACACAGTCCCCACCTTTTTTCCCTATTCTACACTACACTCCACTTGTATATCTCTCTCACATACAAATATCTCACATGTACTATAAACATATTCTGACAACACTGCCCAGCACTCTAATCCATCCTGTGCCTGGTCTCTAAGACCACCTTCACCTCCTCTGACCTCACCTGAACAACCCACACTCTGCCTCACCTTCAGTCTCCTTTTATGCTATGGTGCTTCCCTGTCCCAATACCCCTCCCATTGTCTGCAGTGCTAACCTGACTCTCTTCACCAGTCAGTGCCTGTCCTTTTCCCAAGATTTGTGATGCACATGTGAGAGGCTTTAAAAAACCATCTAAGCCTCACCCTCTTTCCAGAATGGTTTCAGCAACAGTAGTAGCAGCCACAAGCTCAGGCTACTGGGTCTCATTGGGGCTTCCCTCAGGTGTAGGTGGGTGCTTTTGTTATTTCAGTTTGAAGAGGACTTCTGTGATTCTCATGTACCCCTGCAGCCTCTCCTCACTTCCAGTTCATTTTCTGCTGGCTTCCCCTTCGCTTGGGGTCGGTCTGCAATTATCAGGTTGGGTGCTGGATGTCTCATTCCTGATTGGCAGGGAAATTCGAAGTCCATCTCTTGGTTTTTCTTGACTCCATTCTCCTGGCTGTGGACTGGGTTTTCCTAGTTTCCCACTGGTGCACTGCCCTGCAACAAAAAAGAGAGAACCATGTCCAGAAAATTTACTAGGAGGCTTTGGGAGCTAAAGGGCAGAATCAGTGGTGACATTCATGGCACATGTTCTTTTAGCCACTGGGCACCCTCAAACTGTGTTCCCTGCATCTGAACAGGGATATGGCTTTTGCTTTTACCCCAATGAGGTTCTGATCCAGTTTTGAGAGGTTCCCCACTCACCCCCTTTAAAGGGTCATGACCCTGATCCTGTCACAATATGATGTCTTAGAATCCTTTTTAAGTATGGGAAGGTCTTCAATATCTGTAACTGAATTTGTCATCTTTTTATAGGAAGGCAAAATACCTGGATACAAACGTCTTTGGTGATAGCAGGGCGTTTTGTATTTGTATGTAGCTCAGTGTGATATCTCAGTTGTACGGAGGATAGAATCCCAGAAACCCCTTTGCATCACATATACTCACTACTCTACCATTACTTGTATTTTGCAAGCAGCACAGGCAGGTAATTGAATTAGGTACTGCAAATGAGTGTGTTACCTTTTTGTGACCATACCAAATGCAGGTTTCTTAATAAGTTGCAAACACAAAGTATTGAAATCCTGTTAAATAAAAAACATACGTGCAGTTCAAAATTGAGGTAAAGTGGTGGTAATTATGTTACCATCCATTTACAATTTCATCACTGACTACCATATTATGAGTTTGGCATTAGGGGGAAAGAATTACCTTTAGGTAGGTGAGTTCATTCAGTGTTGCCAACTCATTGTACCACCTTTTTGTGGCCTAACTATCCATTGCTTGTGAAGGTGTGAATGAACCTCTGTGAATTCTTTTTGCAAGCAAATGCATTCAGTGTCTAGATCATTTTCTGTCCAGTCAAAATATGTGTGCCTTGCGTAAAAAATTGTTATACATCTTTGTAGGCAGTGTGATTTTATTATTATTATTTTTTATAATGTCTTACAGTCAGGAATATGACTTTTCACATGTATAAAAAAGAGAAAGCAAAAAGAACATAATAAAAATATAATACCTAATCAATACGCGGATCTGAAACAACACTTTAACAAAAATGTAAGACCCACTACATATGTATTTGTAGTGTTATACAACATAATGAAACCGAGAAAATTCAATAATTTCAATGCATTCACAGTTAAGAACGTTTCTTGGCCCCATGATAGACTGCCCCAGAAGTTCTCTGTGTTCAACCATCCGATCTTGTCAACAAAGCGTTTCAAATATAACACCCTCACGTCCTGAACAGCAGGACAGAGAATTAAAATGTGCTGTTGCCTCTGACCTGCTACGTTTCCACAAAGAGAGCATTTGGCCTTTGTTTTATGCTCTTTATTCTGTGCAGCTAAGATTTCTCCTGTTGGTAGTAGATTTATGTGAAATCTCAAAAATTCTGCTCGCCATCTGGAGTTAGGGAATTGTTTCAGATAAAGTGGAAAAGCACCTCTTGGTTTATCCAAGAATGGGAAGGATTTGTGCAGTTTGTAACTTTGTTTCATGTCTATTGTTTGCACACAATCTGTTCTCATAAATGCCTGTTTGACTCCTATGGGATTTGCAACCAATTCCTCAACAGATCAGGAGCAATTAAACAGGACTGAAACCACGATTCCTTGGAACTTGCATAGGAAATGACTGGTTCTTTCCTGCAATAATGATTTTGCATCCTCAAATAAGGATTGTTTATATGGTACCTAGATTGAACAATACAATGACACCAGCTTCCAATCTAGGCTGGACCTAAGTGAATTCAGACCGAGTTCATACTGCAGGCTCACCATCGGGAGGGACTGTGGTAGGTTTAATACTTTTTACAGAGTCTGCCTTCGAGTCATGCCCAGTCTAGATTCCAAGATTGTGACTCTACGTCCATCCCATGCAATAAAGTAGGAATTATTTAGCCCGTATGGAAATGGATCAATGGCATAATAGAGAATCTGCAATATTTGCTCTGCAATTTCTTCATCTGGCAAATAAATTGGTCCATTCTTTCCTCCAATTAGGATCCTACGAGGGCAATATTCGGATGTGATGTAATTTTGTATCCAAGATATATTGCTTCTTTAATCTGAGGGATCTCTTGGTCATTGATGGTCCATTTAGTGCAAACTACTCTTTTTGTTGGATTACAAAAGCTAATTATATAAGATTTTGACAGGATGATAAGTAGGTTATTTTCATCTGAATATTTCCCTAGGTCAGATGCTAGTGGCCTAGCGGAGTATAGTCTAATAGCATGATATCCACATAGATGATCCAGCAGACTTTTAGGTTCCCCAACTTCGGGCTCACAAACGCATGGCGGTTTAGGGCCTCATCTAAATCAGCCAAGGTGGATGATTTTATTATCAATTTGTCTATATCCTCTATAGTCAGATGTCGCATCCAGGACCCACTTCCATTCTACTCCAACACATCACCTGCTGGTTTCTGTAAGGATATTTGGCGTGTTACAGCACAGAGTACAGCACCACTGCACAGGATCAATGTAGAGCATGTTTTTTTTTTTAAGTGCAGCGCCACTGCATGGGTCTGGTGCATTGCTATGATGCAGTTGTTTCAAGCTATGTGTTGCCAGTGTAACATGGACATATAAGTAAGGGCAGGTTATTCAGTCAAAAACGATTTTTACATATAAAATGCAAATACATTTTTCACAGTTAAAAGCACACATCTGTACCTTCAAAATGCACACCATTTCTCACCTGAAATGCCTATGTTGCATGAGACATATTTGGTAATTAACAAACTAATATCACTAACAAGACTAATAATTATAACTCAATAACAAAAGAATGTGTCTTCACTGCAAAAAGAGGCAGACTCTGAAAATCAGTTTTAAACACACATTCAAGTTTTTTTTTTTTTTCTTTGCCTTCCTGTGCTCTGTCCACAGTAATTGCAGGAAGCAAAGACTTTGAGAAGACACATTCTTTTATTAATGAGTTATAATTATTAGTCTTGTTAGTGATATTAGTTTGTTAATTACCAAATGTGTCTCTTGCAACATAGGCATTTCAGGTGAGAAATGGTGTGCATTTTGAAGGTACAGATGTGTGCATTTAACTGTGAAAAATGTATTTGCATTTTATATGTAAAAATCGTTTTTGACTGAATAACCTGCCCTTACTTATATGTCCATGTTACACTGGCAACACATAGCTTGAAACAACTGCATCATAGCAATGCACCAAACCCATGCAGTGGCGCCGCATAAAAATGCTCAATAACACATGTCTTGCTGTACCACATTATATCAATGCACCAAACCCATGCAGTGGCGCTGCACTTAAAAAAAAAAACATGCTGTACATTGATCCTGTGGAGTGGTGCTGTACTCTGCTGTAACACGCCAAATATCCTTACATTTCCCATATAATTCCCTGAAGTGGCTTGTCCAAACATTCTCAGCCAACGAGTAGCTTTGCCACTGGCCCTGTGTCGTACCCTCTTGATTCACTAGGGCCCAGAAATTTGTGATTCTTTTGTTATGAGAATTCCCAGCATTAATTCTCCCTCTCTTTGGAAGCAGTGAGCTCTAACACAGTTCTTATAATCCAAATACAGTTTATTTTTCTCCCTTTGAGTATCTATCTTTGGTAAATGACCATTAATAACAGCCCAGATATGCTATCTCTGTTCCCTTTTATGGGCCCATGTTTCTTGGTCAAAGGCGTATTTGTGTTTGCCACCAATTTTTGTCCCAATATGCATTGGTTTGTCATGTTCCTAGATGAAATTTAGAAAGTTGGAAGGGGTACATACTGGGTCCAATTGATCACTTATTATGGAGATTACTATGTTGCCTAGATTCTTTTTCAGCTTAGAGCCTCCACCTCTAAACTTTGAAACTCTATTGCCCCTGGTGTTGACCAATAACCTTTCCTGATACCCCATCTCGGCTCTTGTTTGGGCCAAAAAGAATTTAGCAGTCACCATGTTGTGGTCGATGTACCCAGTATCTCTGATTTTCATGACTCTACAATGTTCAAACATGTCTCTCGAGTGTATCAGATAATCTATAATAGAGCTAGATGTACCACTATTTCATGTGGATGCAGGGCGTAGGTCCCCCTTTATACTTCCATTAGCCAGGAGCAAATCCCCATCTTCAAAGTAGGTCATCCATTTGTTCCCATTCCCACAGGCCACTGAAATTTAGCATGCTTATAGATGAGGTAGCAGGCAGTACACGTTTAATTCGCCAGCTATTATTAAACCAGGTGAGTCATCCGAGGATAATGCATTCAACGATATAACAGAGAGACTCTCCAAAAAGCCTTCCAACTTGGAGCCTGCAGTGTTCCAATAGAAGTTCACTATTATTAAACTTCTCATCGGCTCATCGACCTGATAATATAATTTGCCTTGTAGGATACCTTGCGAATTAATTGATAATATTTATTTCTTGATTATCGAGTTGCGGGATGTGATTATTAATCCTCCAGAAGGACGGCTTCCATTATAATGCATGGCCATCTGTTCCAATATGGAGAAACCGTCTATTTTGAATCCCATTGTTAACTAGGTCTCCTGCAGCAAAATTAGATCATACGTGCCAAATATATTGGCGCTTGGGATGTTATTTGTGAAACTCTCCTGACCTCTTGTGTTCCAGCTTAACAAAGAAATACCCTGGTTAACTAAAGTGATACATTACTCTCCCCTAGATTCTGAAAGATCTGGGGGAGAATATCAGGTAGCAGGGACCATACTTTGCTTTTACTGTGGAAAAGAGCACAAAGCAAGGACCATTCAAGGAAGTTCACATTCATTTTCTAAAGCCAATTTTTGATTTATCTAGAATGCCTCTATTGTGAGCCCACATTTCTAATTCCCGAAGAATAGCGCTGGAGAACAATTTACTGTCTGCGTCTAGAAGGGTGATCGGACGATAGTTGACTGCATCTGCCCGATCACCCTTCTTATAGATTGTCGACCATAAAACAATATCTGATTTGATAATGATATTCGTTAAGCCATTTGGCCCTGCACCTCTTGAGGCGGATGATTTTATTATCAATTTGGCTATACCCTCTCTAGTCAGATGTAACATCCAGTACCCGCTTAGATTCTACTCCAACACATCACCTACCAGTTTCCCATATGATTCCCTGAAGTGGCTTGTCCAAACATTCTCAGTCACAGAGTTCCATTGCCACTGGCCCTGCGTCCTACCCTTTTGATTCACTATGGCCCAGACATTCATTGAATTTTTTGTTATGAGAATTCCAAGTAATAATTCTCCCTCTCTCGGGAGAATAGCTCAAGGGCAACATGCTCGCTCTGGAAGCAAGACGACCCAGAGCACACCAGGTTCGATCCCCGGGTCCGCGCTTAGAAACCTCTCGGTATTAGGCGCGTTATAAATAACCAATCATATCATATATTATATCCTTGACACTTAAGGAAGCAGTGAGCTCTAACACAGTTAGACACTTGACACCCACACTTCACACCAGGGCTGGGAGATTTAAAGGAATTCACAAAGAATTAAAGGGCCAGGCATATCATAGCAATCACGTGCTCCTGGAGAAAACACGGGATGTGCTCTGTGCACCCCACTCACAAAACACTTGACTCCCATACTTCGCTCCAGGTATATTATATTCTGTTGCTTTAATTCAATGTGTCATGCTATTGCGGTCAGACCACTTGTGGCCAGACCACTTTCTTTGCATGTAGCAAACACTTGCTTGCAGAGAAAAGTCTTACAATTATTTGGATGCAGGGTGAGATAATGTAAGCATCTTGCCAAAATGTCTGTAGCACATAAATGTGTAAATTGGAGCAGAAAGCACGCAACTACATTGTATATTAAAGCAGTCACAGCATCTGCTGTCCGGAACAGGGAGGCCAACATTGTGCTTGTTAAAATGAATGCATCAGTTGCATGTATCAGCAACTGCTGAACAAAAGATAGCAGTACATGCTCAGGAATTGCGCTCAGAGGAGGAGTTTCAGTCCTCTGTCTTTGGGGCAGAAAGGGGAGAGTTGCATATTGCCTCTACTAGTGATCAAGGAGGCACAACACAGTGTAGAAGGGCACAATGGCCCAGGAGACACAACATACAACGTAGAGAAGCAGGATATAGGTGGTTCCTGGTCTCATCCACTTATATCCCACTGGTCTGATGGTGAAAATCTAGATAAAGAGTATGATTCATCTGACTACCAGCAGTAGCAACACAAGATTCTGGAAACCAATAATACTGAGATGTATGAGGGCAACATGTAAATCTGTTGGGTTCACCCTGTTACCTGAGACCAGCCAACATGAGAAGTGTGTAAGTTCTTTCTGCTACCAGAGAGCCACCAATATGAGGATTTCTAGTGCTCTTCCCAGTACTCGATAGCCCCCACTATGTGAATTATTAGATTTTTCTGATACCACATGAGAGAGACCCAGACATAACATTTTCTCAGGGGCTCCCTGGTTATGGTGGATGAAGGGTATAACATGAACTGGTGAGAGTGATTAGGTCAACATGGGAACAACAAGGGGTATTTACTGAGAGATGTTAGCAAGCATACAAACAGTGGCAGTTGGGGAGAGTGGATCAAAGGGGACAGGAATGTGCTGGCAAAGTCTGGCTGCTCATTCCAGGTGTAGGGAATGCGGTTGTAGGATGACTGACTTAAATGCAGAAATATTGATAGCATTTGTTTATTTCGGGGGTTGGGAGTTATGATTGTGTTGTGGGGTCAAAGAGGGAGAAGCAGTAGATGAGAGGAATTACCCCAGTTGGTAGCACGATGAAGAGGTTGAGGAACGTGCTAATTCATAGGGTGCTAGGAGGTGTAGGGAGCAAGATAGGGATAGCCCATGTAGAAATGTGGAAGGCTGCACATAGCAGTTTCCGCCTTGCTCAATTTAATGGGGATGTGGCAGTGTCTCCCAGATCCCCCACAGATCACATCAGCACACAATGAGTACATGTCTGCCCACTTGCCTGAACACATGATTACATCAGCTGCGCCTGTTTGGAGGTACATCCAACCTTTCCACCACAGGGAGATGTGGGACCAATGAGAGCAACACAGGCCACATCGAGGCTGCTGATGTCACTGGCTGTGTTTGGGCCTTTCGTTCATGCTGCCATGCTCTACCTAGTGATTTGGAACCCAATGCATCTCCAGACCTCTGGTCAATGCTTCATAGGCACCACTGGAGGAGGTTACAGTGGCGTGTTTTGGCAGATGGCACATGCATTTAAAACATCAGTTCCTGACACAGAGGAATATGGTGAGGCTTTGCTGTTGTGTCAAATGTACAATTCTCAGACCATTTATCCCACTACAATTCCTTACTGAAGCGCTTGTACACAACTGCACACACCTCTTACTGTACCTTCTCCTCAGGCAGAGGAAAGTACTTCCACACACAGTAGGGGTTTTGACTAGAAAGTATGGAGGGAGTAACCTTTTTATTTGTTCCTATTCCCTAGCCCACCTTTCCCCCCTCCACAGGATGGGAGCCCCCTGAAACAAATCTGTAAGCCTCCTTCTCCCTCTTTCCTAGCTACCACGCCTTCCCCCAAGCTTGTCTTCCTCATGCCCCTGAACCACCTCCTCATGTTTCATCTCCTGTAATACCTGCTGCCCATCCTAAGCATCTTCATGTTCACCTCCCGCTGCTCGTCTTCCCGGCATCATCCTCTTCCACCTTCAGTTTGCCCTCCATCTCTGACTGCTCATATTAAACTTTTTGTGGTATTTCCGTCTATAACTCCTCCTCCTGATAGATTGCCTGCTGAACCTCCTTGTTTGCATCCTAATTTTCCACCCCCTGCTGCTGACCCTCCTACTTAAGCAAACATAAAATGCTCCCAAGAAGTTCCACTTGTTTCATAATAATTGTGTGGTAGCAGTAAGAGGAATTTGTTCACAGGGGAGTTCCAGTATAAAGGGTTTCAGAGTGAGTTTCTCTTTTTCTACTTATGGGGTGGTCTGGGACAAAGGGATAAAAACCAACAATCGAAAATGGTTTCAAAATGGAGTTTTAGAAAAATGGAAATATGTTCTTTTTTCCTTTCTTGGTGTGGAAGAAGGGAGGTTATTATGTTTTTTAAATGTATTTAATATACATATAGCCACAATGGCTTTGTATACACAACATATCACAGCAATACATTAACAAGTTTAAAATAGAATACATCAAATGCTTGTGTCTAAAACCGAGAATACCTGTTCAATATACAAAGCTTAAAATACAATCTGATATACAACAACTAATTATGTTCATTACTTAAAAATAGGCATATAGTATAATCTAAGATAATTCTTCTAAAATGTTCATAATTTTAGTATAACATTTCACAAAATAGATAAAATGAGTGTCATGACCGTCCATCCACCTTTCCCCCATGGTACATATATCTCTGCCTCATGGATAGCATTGTTGTAAGCTTTAAAATGCCTGTATCTAATCAAGTTGAGGCTCTCACAATGTAACAAAATGCGCTCCACAGATTCAATTACTTCAACACTGCATAGTCAACACATGCGGTCAGTTCTAGACAGGCCAATATTAGTGCCTTTTGTTTCAAGGACCTGGCTTACATTGAATTTCAATAACAAATATTCTCTAATGATAGGGCCATCAGGATATGCAAACACATAGTCCAGGGTAAATGTCCGCATCACTCAATGTTTAATATATGGACCACTATTTACATTAGTTGATAGTCTCACCAAGTTTGTCTCATAGCTATAGGTGTGTAGATTACCTTTTAGCCAATGTTTGTGTACGCTCAAAGATGTTCTTTTGGCTTGTTCAGTTAGCTCTCCAAACCATGTCTTGTAAAAAGTGTACATCAACCCCAGACAACCCATTTGTTTAAACTGGTCAAGCTCCATTTAATCACGTAAATAGTCGGCTATGATGGTGCCATTTTCTAAATGCAGCATCTTCTCATAACACATAGCTACTTTACGGATGAAGATCACTGGTGTGCCTAATAGGTTAAGGTCATGTCTCAAGAACTCCACTGACAATGATTTAAGCATACGAAACAAAACCCTAAGGATTTTTGCCTCAAAGTTATTTAGTTCGCTGATCAATTTGTGACCCCATACTTCTACTCCATATAGCAAAACAGTTTCAATTGTTGCTGTGTAGAGCAGCAGGATGGTGGTCTTCATAGAGCAACTTCCATTTCTGCCAATGAATGAACTAATTTTGTGCACACTAGTCAAGCATATTTTCTTGGTGTCTTCCCAATGCCCCTTCCACTTTAGTTTATCATCCGCAATGACTCAGAGATATTTGTAGGTGCTGACACATTCGACAACAGTGTCGTTAATGTTCCACTTATATCTGTCATCATTGCGTTTGTTCTTACCAGTAGGAGCCATGATCTTTGTTTTGGTTGCATTGACACAGAGTCCATTGCATTCAGCGTAGACATGAAGAGCCTCTAACATAATTTGTAACCCATTCTGCATATGATCTAATAGTAAGAGATCATCAACGTATCCCAGCCAATTGATTTTTTGCGCTCCCACTTTAACCGGAAGAATATTCAGGTTATCAAACGCAGTGGCCAGATCTGCAAGATAGAGATAAAACAGGGTTTCCGTGACTGTGCAGCCCTGCTTAACTCCTCTAATTATCGGGAAGGTATTGGACAGTTTGCCATGACCATCAAGGCGCACTCTTACGCTGCTACATTTGTGCACTAGCATCAACATAAGGGACCACGAGGAATGCCCGCGCTATTCGTTTAAGCCACACTCTATTCCTCATTACAGTGTCGAATGCAGCACGCAAGTCAATAAATGCTATGTATACTGATGCCTTTTCGTCTATTCCAGGCGTCTTTGACTGCAGATAAGAGAAGGAGGTTGTGAGTGGTTTCCACATTTTTTCTAAAGCCAATTTGATTTGGAGACAGTGGGCCTCATTACGACCCAGGCGCAAATGGGTTAACGGCGCTGTAAAAGGCTGCGGCGCCGTTAACCTATTAGCGCCTAATTACGAGGTCCCTTTGCGGGACCCGACCTTAACGGCTGGTTTTACCAGCCGTTAAAGTAGGGACCCGCAAAGGGACTTTGGTGCTAATTACGGTGCCGCAATTTGCAGCACCGTACTTAGCGCCTTCCCCATTCCCATTGAGCCCTATGGGGCAAAAATGGGAATGGGGAAGGGCCATGGCGGCATGGGGAATCACCGCCCCACCAACCTCGGAATGGGGTGGTAATTCCCCATTCCGCCATGGCGGACTCCGGCATCGACCATGGTGCTAATAGCACCATGGTCTTCCACCAGGGTCGTAATGAGGCCCAGTATACCTTTCTCTGCTATCCATTCATAAGGTTCAACAAGGAGAACTTTAGCAAAGAGTTTGGCTGGTAGGTCCAACAGAGCCAGCATATGATAGTGCGCTGGGTTACTCCAACAACCTTTCTTGTGGACTGTGAAAATATGGCTCTCTGTCCAAGACTTAGGCAATACTCCACACTGACATATATGATTAAACAAGAGGTGCATTGCTTCTGCCCACAGCTTGGGGGACAGCTTTATCAAGTTATTACAAGTCCCATCAGGACTGGCTGCACGAGAATTTCGCAGCTGCTCAATAATGATGGTGATATCTGCCATAGACACTTTGCATATCCAGGTAACAATAGGAAGGGGCACTTCAGGGTCAACAGGGGTAGAAGTCCCCAAAGTAGCCGCAATATCTGTTGCCCAATTATCTTTCGGGACGCTATTGATAAGCAGGCTCTTTTTTGATCACCTTCCATATACCTGTATTATTTCCATGTTGTGCATAGCTAGCAAGTAGGTGCCATTTTTCTTTCTCACATTGCAACCTGCTTTGTCTTTCATTCCATTCTTTGTTTAGTGGATACTGCATTAGGAGCATAATTTGATATCCACTATCAATTTTTACTGCTTGGACCATTTGGGTCGACACGGTCACATTACAAGTACACCTGGGGTGACTTACTGTCACAAGTAGGCCACCCGTGGGGTACCCAATCTGACCCTTTGTGGCAGCTATCTGTGCTGTACTCCTGTTATCGAACTTGCAGTTGTCAATCATCCATGTTTCCTGTAAGGCTATGATTATGAAGGTGTCTATGTGCTCAAGCAAGCCATCCTATACTGAGAGGTGTGACAAACCTTAGTATTCTATGAGCAAATTATATCTGGTCAGTCTGTTATTGTAGAGAAGTGGTTAATGAAGACTTTCGGTAACCACTGCCAATAGCCATCTCCTGTGTCAGATGGAGCTTTGTTAATATGTGGGCCACTACCAAGAGCTGGCAATTGATCAATTGGGCCACACTATGATCATTCAACAATGGCAAGGTGCATGCTTTGGAGGATGCATTTGTGACATTTCTGGGATTGCACATATGAGATGTAATGGGGTATTTGTGGGGTGCCATCTTTACTAATCTGCATGAGTAGCCTAACCTTAGAAACTCAGCCTCAAAAGACATGATATAATCAAGTGTGGCGGGTGCTACAAACCAAATATTGGAGACAGGCGATACACCATCAACTAATTGGTCGACAATCTTTATGTCATCAGAGGTAATTACATGTTGTGCGATCACTGTATGTAATATATGTAGTACAGTGGCATGATTATGGGGCAGATGGAAGTCTGTAGGTAGTGCAGACTGAATTTGGAGCGCACTAATTTTGTCGCTAGTACTAACTAGAATATTTTCAGCTGCGACTTTTGGCTTTAAAGCATTTGTTACAAGGTGACCCTGTTTATGTTGATGTCTTCAATTTGTGTCACAGGATGAGGTATATCAGCAACTACTACATCTATGACAGTTGCAGCCGTTGTGATGCAAGAGGCGGGAGGGGGGGTACACTTGTGTCAAAGAAAAGCCTTGAGATGTTGACAAGTATTTGGTCGACAGCGCCAGTCACTCTTAAAATTCTGGGCTTCTTGCTCTTGGATGAGGGTTTCTTTTTTGGGAGATTGTCAGCTTTCACCGTGACATGGACACGCTTTGCATTTTGATCATGATCTAGCATGTAGATCCCAATATCATATCCGAGGGTTACTGGTGCAGTACACCCACTTTTAGTCATTAATTCGGGTGAACCGTTCGTTGGTATTAGATAATGGGATGCATTAGCTATTTGTATTTGTATTTTGTATTTATTTTATTTGTATAGTGCACCAGGTCCAGGGGCAACCGGGCATATCACTTAGTTACAACATAAGAAAAACAGACAGAACCATAATTACAAAGTTTACAAGTATAATACAGATTTTCCGGTATAATAATAGCAATGAGAGGACAAGCAGATTATATATACATATACAAATTAAGCAGAGTACCCAGAGCTAAATGTCCTGGGTGGCCAGCCAGGTTTTCGTAAGGTGTTTGAATCTCGGGAATGAGGGTTCTGCTGTTGTACTATCTAGATCAACGATGTTAAGTATGTCACTATCCTCATTAATGGTGCACACATTTTCTCTTCCTTTTATACGTTTAGCATACATGTCTGGTTGAGAGACACTTTTCTTCTTACGCGATTTTGCACATTTGGAGGGAACTATTTCAGTCCTGGCAACAGCAACAGGTTTAGTTTGGGAGCCAGCTGTCTCTACAGTATTGATGCTGGTAGATATGGTACAAGAGTTGGGTAAGGTGTTAACTCCCTGTTCAATGAAACGCTACCTACCTCGGTTGATCGATATGTGCAAGATTACAGATTGGATATCTAGTTTATTTTCCATTCTGGCGCACCTGTCCATCAACATGGTAAGCAGGTTCTCAAAGGCATGAAACATGGCACTAGAGTTCATACTTTTTTTTGCAGATTTCATTATGTATGGACTCTTTACCCTTGTCTGCAATATTATATGCTAATTCACCTACCACAGACAATTGAACAGTACCCTTTGTGTTCTCCATAGAGTGCCTCTCATCAGCGTTATGAACTACACCAGCCTAGCTAAACAGAAGTGTCACATCATGGGGAGGAGGCCCTGACAAAGACATAGGATCCATTAAGGCTGACCTATTTACTATATAGCCTCTTTCGCTAGCCTCTTCAATTGTTTCAATTAAGTCTGTAATTACAAAAGGCACGTCACTTTCTACTTGTCTAAGTGAAGTACCATCAAAAATATCTATCACAGGATCAATCACAATCATTTATGTGATAGAGATTCAATCCCGAATTCTGTAACGAATTTGGTGATAGACCCATCATTCATTCTGAGTGCGCTCATACTAACACTGCATATTTGTGCTTGGATAGTCATCTGTGGGGCTCCATCGCTAAATAGACTCTCACAGGGTGCAGGAATTCATGCAAGCTCACACTCACGCTCTCACTCATGCAGGGATCTATGTCACATATAAGACGTCTACTATCTTCGTGCCCAAGCACGCTAGAGAAGTATTTAAATCTGACTCTATCTCAAGTAAAGTGCATTCTTCATCTGCAACCATCAACTCACCAAGTCTAGGGTAGTAAGTGGTCAATTTCTTCGTTCTCATTTCATCATTCCCTTTGGAAATGGTTTTCGGTGTGCACACGTGGCAGTGGAGCAAAGGGTAAGAGCATTCCACATGTGGTTTAGATAGAGGTTTAGGGAAGGGACCTGGAATATAATCTCAAATGATTAGTTATTAGGGCTCAATCTAGACAGATTAGATAAAATAGTATGGTTTAGCCGGAGGAATGAGATACACAGGAGTATACGAGGGACAACAAAGTGATATATACGTGTACCGCAACTGCTACCTCCAACGGGCAAAAAGCAAACAGCACACCCACGCACTCACGAGATGGGCTTGCAGCCTCTACGTTTAATATTGGATTTCCTCCTATCTATGGAAAAATGAGATACATATTGTAGTTTAGAGCTTGCTGGTGCAGATTAGCAAGCTAGTAGGAAGTAGTTGCTAGCAGTAGTACAGTCAGTGTTAATCCAATAGGAATGGAGCATCAATATGGTGACAAGTACATGGGGCGTACCACAGGGATTCAAGAACAAGTCTCTGAGGATTCCTTCTGCCAGCAAACAACACTCCCACGGACTCAGGAAACACACGTGGGCAGATGTTCAGGGCCTCTACTTTTAATAGTGGATTTCTGGGTCAAGTGGGCAGATCCTCCAATCGCAGGTATTCAAACACAAGTCTCTGAGAAGTCCTTCTTGCCAGCAAACAGCACTCCCATGCACTCATGAGACGTGCTCCAAGGCAGGTCATGGCAAAAGGATTACAAAATAAAAATCACAAAGGTTTTCAGAAAGGGTGTTCACAAAGGCGTATTTGTCTATGTTTTTTTCTTTTTGATATGGAATGAAAAAGAAGGTGGGAAGTGTACTGCAATAAGAAACAAACAGATAGTGGTCCACAGAGGGTTTAAGGAATGTCACAAAATGCACAATAAAATGTCATATAATGGATTTAAATTTCAAAAAGACCCACAACAAAACAATCGCAGTCGCTCCAACACAAGGGCTGCTACTTTCTACCCATGTAGCTCAGGCCTGTTCATCTCTCTAACACCTACTAATAGCTACTCACAATCCTGAAAGAACTTGAAAGTGAGTTGGGCTTTTAATCAAGAGAATTGATACCAAACCTCCAAAGAGAATTCACCCTCCGAAACTGTATGATATACTTGCTTATTTACTTATTTATGTAATTGTTTGTTTATTTCCTGCATGTATACATGCCACTCTGAGCCCTTAGGCATCTGGGCACCGGTTACACTGAAGAACATAGTAGATAAATACAGTGTTAGAGTTTTCAGTAAGGAGAAGGGATAGGACAAGATGGGGCATTGGATTCTTTCTGAATGTCCAGTATGATGGTTCTTTTCTGAGTGTGAGAGGGAAGTCGTTCCAACGTTTGGAGGCTGAGACTGGGAAACTGACCCCTCTGGCTCTTCATCGTTTGAAGGTGGACACTGTGAGGCGGTGGGCGGTCAGTGAGCCGGTGGGTGTTAAGCGAGTGAATTGCCTGGTTGATATATCTCGGGTCGTTGGGACAAGTAGGTAGGGGCTGCATTGGTGAGGCAAACGGTTGGCGATGGAGAGGGTTTTAAATTGAATGCATTCATGAATTGTGAGCCAGTGCTAATTTCATCTAGCTTCAGTGATGTGGTCATGTTTTCATAGGCCAAGGGCAGAGCGGAGGACATTGTTTTGAATGATTTGGAGTTTGCACAGATTTTGTTCAGAAGTTCCTGCGCAGAGGGCATTGCAATAACCGAGCCTGACTCCGGTGACTGCTCTGGCTATGGTTGGGCGATTGGTCATGCATAGAAAGGGTCTGCTAGTGTTAAGGAGTTTAGTGGTGTATGCAGCGGAAGAGGCAATGGCATTGAGTTGATGGGAAATGTAGCATCTGGTAAATGGCAAGGGTTTTTACTGATGATGAGATAGGCATCGAGTTTCCGTCTATGACGAAAGCTTTGTAGGCTGGGCCAAGCTTGCGGAAAGTGGCATGTTTTTCCTATGAGGAGGATCTCTGTTTTGTCATCATTGAAGCAGAGGAGGTGGGAGGCCTTCCATTCTTGGATTCTTTCGTAGATGGTGTTGAGAGGTAAAGTCCTTACCTGGATACGTTCCAATGACACTTAGCTTGACCGTCCCATTGCCACCTGCTCTAGAGACCCTAGACGACTGTAACTACATGAACTGATATCTGGTTAACCAGCTTGAACTGTAGTTTCGCATTTTCTTGTACATGCAACTTTGTTAGTAATATGAACTGTATAACTGTATTTTTCCTGTAACCAAGTAACCAAGTTCTCAAGTATCCTTGTATTGTCTGCGCCGAGCTACCCCTTCGGGTTTGGTTTTGTGCTATACCAAATAAACAAACAAACAAAACAAACAATCTTGTTGGTAGTTGCCTGATAGTGGGAGGAGGATTTGAGTGTCATCCGCCTAGTTTGCGTATGAGATGCCGAGGGCATCTAGGTGGGCAAAGGGTGATTTTGTGTATATGGTGTAGAGTGTAGGTGATATGCATGATCTTTGTGGGATGCTGCAAGTGACTGGAATGGGGGGATGGGAGTCTGCGTGATGTCCGGCAAAGACTTGGTTGGTTCTTTCAGCCAGGAAGAATGTGACCCAAGTTGGCAGTTATGGAAAAGTGGTGGCAGACAGTGGTTCTGGGTGGCCCAAAGATGCATATCCCACATTCCGAATCTCTCGCAGGAGCTTTGTTGTGACATTGCCATGCCATCAGGTTCCGTCAGATCTCAGAGCATCATAAAAAGTCAAAGCCATTATTCAACTTGTTCAAATAGTCATTTTTAAAGGTAAATCTAAATCGAATTTGCAATTATATCAAACGTTTTATCTGTGTTTTTTTTTTACAGGTACCACTGGATGCTACCCAAAATTAATTTGGTATCACTGGATGCTACCAAACTAATTTAATTTGGCAAAACTACGAAGTGATTGATTTCAACTTGAATGCCGGCTCTGCTTTAGTTTGGTGCAGAGCCAAAAGTTGTCATCCAAAGTGTCCCAATCCTATGAAAATGAGTTTGCAACCTTACCTAGACGCTGTGGTTGCTTCTTCCAATATATATTCTTTATATTCATAGTCTAAGGGCCTCATTACCACGATTGTGCTGACAGTAAAAATGTGGTATTACTGAATCATGAATGTTTTACTGTTCAGTAATATTATAGATTTGTGAACCCACATGCAACAATCTACTTGCTTGTGTGTGGCGGTTTTTACCACCTCACAAAAACATTACCTAAAGTAGCATTACCCATGCAGTAGTACTGTACTCTGCAGTACAGCTATTCCCCAATGGTTTCCAATTGGACTCCAAAATGGGGGAGAACTGTAGGGTACAGATTATTCGAAATCATGTGTATCCTTCTGATTACCACATTTTTTTCTGTATGTGGTAACAATTAACTAGTTTGATGGCATTTCTGGAGGAAAATCTGGCAACCACCTAAGGGACCCTTAATAGGCAAAAATGTGAATTGTATGATGAAATTAAAAAAACTTTTGGCTGCAAGTTGAACTTGATACAATCAAATATGGAAAGGCTGAAGAGAAATATTCTGCGAAGCAGACGATGCAAAAAAAAGCGACTTCAACATTTTCAACATGTACTTTGTAAGAGCCACACCTACTATAAAAACATGTTTTTTAATCAAATTAATTTTCAGTGGTTTGCAGTTAAAAAGATATATCATCGATATTGCAACATTCTATTTGTAGATGTACAATGGTAGAAGTTGTGCATTTGATGTAATTGTGTGCATGTTTACATTATTCACCTTCATTGTGCTGTCCCCATCGCCACGTTAATTATATTGATAAAACAAACAAGCAAGCGCATTTCTTTCCTCCATGGTTTGGGTTGGGTTTCTTGTTTGTTTTTTATTTCATTGCCGACTCGTTTACTGAAAGTAAACTACTTTGCTTACAAAAGGTCCATTGATAAAATGTGTGTGAACCAAAGGCGAGCATACTTCAGATATTTACTTAATAAAGTACTAAAATCCTTCTGTCTTTGGGTGATTTTGTTGGGAAATCTTCCAGAAACTGGTGCCAGCTCTAAACCAACAAAGTTTAGTGAACTGTTTGACAGTAATAGGTTCAGTGTTTTAATCTTTTAATCAAATATGTTATTACTGTTCATATCCTGCTCCTGACCTTTGACCGATAAATTCAGCAGATTAAGATGTAATCCTTGTGAAAATGTGCTTCCAGCATAATGACAATATGGTATCTCTTTTTCTATGCCTCAGTTTCAAAGATGGTTGTAGATTATTTGTTTTTTCACCAAGACCTTGCAAAGTACTTCTGAAATGCAGATATTTTGATCATCAAATATATGAGTCCCAAGCTTTAATTATTTAAGCACTTTGGCTTTATTACATGACTTGGAATTATTGCTCAAGACTGTTTCATATGTGCTGCTTAAGTCAGCAACCCTTTGAAGGGGATAGAGTTAAAGCACTTGAGGTTTAAATAAACTACTTAATGTGCTTCTCATGGGGTCAGATAACTCCTAGCTCTGAACTGTAAATACTAATTTGATCAAGCCTTCGCCTCATTTACCCAGGTTCCAAATAAACATTGACCATTCAATAGAATGCAGAGAGCATGTGATTGAGAAAAGTACGATTTTCATGACATGCCTAATGTACACCATGCTTAAGTTGCACCTGCATGTAGGCAAACATTCGTAATGTGGGGGGTGGGGGGTGGTTATTCACACGTTTTGACAAACTTCCCCAAAAGTGTCCCGTGAAAATTCATTCTAGTCAGAGCCAAAGGTTTTGTTTCATGTAAATTGTCTAAGTAAACCTTTGAGTTGCATCCTAGCCCCTGTATCTCCGAAAATCACCCTTGTGTCTCATTCTGCCCCATTCTCCCTATGGTTCCCACCCACAGCGCTGCAAGAAATAAAAATATATATATAAATATACTAGCAGAAGTACCTGTTCTCCGAACGAGTTCTGTAGACAGACATGTTAACACTGATCGGGTAGGTCGCTGTTCCGATTCGCATATCGGTTGATGTGCTTTGCACCATGAAGTAAACTGCACTGAGAATGGATGCGTGTGTCTGGCTGACATAACCTGGAGGAGACGTTGGGGGGAGGCGAGAGTTGGTGTGCTGATTTATACGGGGTCTTTCTGTGCTCTCTTCGCACCTGTCGCCTCACCCTGCAGTGGTGCAGTTGTTTGTAGTGTAAATATCTTGAAAACCATGCATCCCAGGTCCTGGATCTCGAGTTTTGTTCCTCATGTTGGGACCGGTCCTTCTATGACCACATTGATGTTTCACTGATTTCAGCCAACCATCTAATGTGTGAAGGTTCTGAAATCTGTGTAAAGGTGTGGAGTGTCCAAACGTCATGTAGCTGGTAATTTCCAGAGGGTCCTAACTGGTGACTATGCACAATTTGGTGTAGATTGGTGAAACTGTATGCAACTGTATAAGGAGCAATGCTTCGCCAAACCACAAACCCACACACAAATGTTGACGTGCTGAAATCTGGGGAATGGGGTGGGGTGTCCAAAAGTCATGCAGCCACTAATGTCCAGAGGCTCTTAACAGGTAACAATACAAAATGTGGTGCAGATTGGTGAAACAGTGTGGCATTGTATAAGGAACAACTCTTCACCACAAATCCCACCACAAACAAACACAATAATTTTCACTTTTATATATATATATATATATATATATATATATATATATATATACTAGCAGGAGTACTTGTGCCTCACACAGTAATTCGTAGGGCTGTAGCATGTAAGCTTGAAGTGACATACCCGTACATGTATGGTTGATGCATGTAAGCTTCGTACGGTTGAGGTGGTATACATTCATCAACTTCCGTGGGAAATGAAGGTCCTGTAATAATCATGAGAGATGTGCCACAACGTGATGGACAATGTAATTGCGGACACTATTGAAGCGACATGCAGCATTTCCTGTCACCGGCATTATGACAAAAGCACCGTTTTGTGTTACCCGCATGACTTGAAAAGTGAGTGCCGCTAATGTCAGCTAGAATGGTGATAGTGGGGAAGGTTTATGAACAATGAACTGCTGAAGTTTTCATGACCTGGCTGCTTAACTTTAGGAACAACGAACATGGAACTACGGCAGAAATAGGGTGTGAAGAGCCATACGGCAGGGGTAAGCATTGCAGAACGCTTAAACAAAAATCTGAAATGGGTATAATTTATACTTGTTCTATTGTCTACACCATGGAACCTACCCACATGCGAAATCTCATGTTTGTAGCATGTTGGGAAGTATGCTGAACATTTTGAACAGACACACACATATCCAAGCATTGCAGACTGCTTACAAAATAAACCAAATAATAACAATTTACATGTAATACTCCTCACATTGTGTACACCATGGAAACTACCCACATGCCAAATTTCAGGTTTGTAGCATGTTGGGAAGTATGCTGAACATTTTGAACAGACACCCAGACATATCCACAAATTTCCCTTTTATTTTTATATATATATATAAAATTATAGAGCGGCGCTAGTTAAGGTGAGTCGGACTCCCATAGAAACCTCGAAAAATTCTATTTTTAATAACTTTTGATTTGTGTTGTGGATTAGGATGAAACCTTGAAAATTGTTAGGGATGTGCAGACCCCTCCAGACTGCAAAGTTTTGTAAAGATTTGTTACAAAATAAAAAAGTTATTAAGAAGACAAAAAAAAATTCACCAAATTTGCAGCCTATTTCCTATTCATTTTCCCATGGACAAACAAGGTCAATTTTTGCCAGACCGCACAGCCCAAACCGCTGAATGGATTTTGACCCGGTCCAACTTGGGTATGAAGCATTTAAAAGAGGCCTTTTTATGTTTTGGGGTTATCCTGTGCAAATATTTGATGGAGGAGAGGGTGCCTCTTCTCAAAAATAGATAGCTATGTCTCAGGTAAATTATCAAAACTGGGAGTTTTTAGAAATGAAACGGCTGTCATCTTTTTATTTTCTCTATGCGAGAGATAGCTGTGGCTATGGCCGAGGATATCTGAAAATGTAAAGCAGGGTAAAAGCTAGTTGCACGTCACAATAATTGCAAATATCATTCGTGTAGAGGTGGGGGTGGCTAGAGGTCACCAAGTGAAATTTGGGAGATGGAGGGGGTCTAGGGACTGAATTTGCATAATAAAGCTTTTCTGTAACCTCGGCTATAACCTCGAATAGCAGACATCTCAAAGTAATTTGCATCACAGAAGCAGCGTCTGTTGTGGGGGAAAGGGAGAGAGCAGGGGAGATGAGGAGGCCATCGAAGAAGTGGGGGGAGCTGGCACAGATGATGGGGGCAATTGGTGGGGGCCTGGGCAGGCAAGAAAGCATTTTTATTTTCTGCCTGTGTTTTCCGATATTCGCAGTTATAATAGACGACAAATAACCCCGGCTATCTGTAGTTGTAATTGGTTATTTATAATGCGCTTAATACCCAGAGGTTTCTAACCGTGGACCCAGGAATTGAATCTGTGTTGCTCTGCTTCATCTTGTTTCCAAGGCAAGTGCGTTGCCCCTGAGCTCTCCACCCGAGACTGAGGTTATCTGCAGTTGTGTACCCGCAGCCATAGAAAAAAAGTTAAAACATGTTTTAAAAGATATTTTGATAGGTACAGTGATGTCAGGGGTATCCCGGGACTCCCATCTATGCAGTAACCAGGACTGACCCTGCCTAACTTCACAACAAGGTAGCAGCTGGCACCCTCAGGCCATGTTAGGTAGCAAATAGCACAAGTTAGAAGACCACTTAGAGCAATGTGGCCTGAGGGGGGCAGGCACCTTCCTTGATTCGAAGCTAAGCAGGGTAGGTCCCAATTACTGCATGAATGGGGGACAGTCGACAGTTCCCAATGCCATGTGTTTTCTTAGTTTTAAATATCTCATAACACACTAAGAAAACACACAAAAGGCATCAGCATTATTAGTTCTTTTAAACGTGCTAATGTCAGTCCGTGAAAGTATTGCACTTAGAGACCATGGGCTTGCCTTTTACTGAATTGATTTCAGGTATTTGCAGTTTCCCATCAAGGTGGTGGGAATAATGCCACCATTGTACACTTTTTGCCTAACATAGTTCGATAAAGATTTATATATTTGAGTGACAATATGGTATGTGTATTTTTCAAGTTATCTTTATAAAGCAGAGTATTGTTGAAAGCCAAACATATGGTGAGGAGGGGAAATACCAGGGCAAGTAAGTCATGAGTATTTGCACATGATGTGGCAGGAGAGCTTGCAATCTTGGACACTGGTGCAGTTATTTGCCCCTGGTTGTGGCTGATTTTCAGGACACAAGTAAAGGACACATGTGGGTGGACAGCGTAACTTATTTCAAAAGGCAGATGCAACTCCTTGTTTTTCTTTTAGGTTGGCAAGCTTGCTCAAGTATGTGACTACCCGGATTCCACTCAAGTTTTCACGTTCCCAGTGCAGATTCTTACCCACAAGACCACAAGGACTTGTTTCATTTTGGGATTTTGGTTTCCAGGGAAAGTTTCATGATGAATTGATGGGTGCGCACCTTTAATACTTTACCAGAATATTTATTTCAACATTTCCTCTCTCAGGTTATTTTTCTGGTGTTCACTACTTTTTTTTTAAAGTCCAATGCTATTTTGTCTTGCACACTTTCTTCTAAGGGGAAGGTCAATTGAACTACATTTGTATATTTCACTTTAAGATGTATGTTCACTTACTGAGTTTATATCATGGGTGGCAGCTTTGGCTTTTCGCTATTGGCGCAAAAGTACCTAAGGATATTTTATTCAAGGTCATATTTTTCCCTTTTCCATACTGCTTAAATGTGGGTAGTTGTGTCCTGTGCGATGTATCACAAGATTCACCAAGAGAGCAGTCATAATACAAGGGGCCTGTAGCACGCTGCTTAACCAAAGTGTGTGGTTTATGGCAAATCATATTATCTCACTGAGCGTTGCCTAAAAACATTGTGAGTATTCAAAGACCGTAATCTTTTATACATAACAATACCACTGTCAGAATAGTTCCAAATCAGTTTGTGATTGATGAACATCTTTGTGCGATGGGTTGCAAGTGTTTTAAATATAGAGTGGCCGGTCCCACCGGCCATGGCCAAAGGAGAAGGCCATGGCTAGTGGTCTGGTAGTGTTCTAAAAATCTATGCAATAACAAAACCCTTGAAAGTCAAGGAAGAAATGTTAGTTGCAGGGATATTAAGGTGAGCAATACATTGTAAGACAACCTTTGAAATTCAAGGAAAAACATTAGTTGCAGGTACGTTAATGTGAGAACTTAACGCAACAAAATCCCTGAAATTCAGATAAAGCCACCTAAATTTCACATTCCCTTTTGCGCAGCCTATTACCACAATGATGACATTGCAGATGGCATTACTGATGACATCACTGGTGACATCGCTAATAGCATCATACATGGCATTCATGATTTATTAACTAATTGCATCAGACATACGATCACTCTACGCATTTGCCCATATTTAGACTACCCCTTATGTTTCTACAAATGTGATATTAGCATTTTAGAATAATTCATAACAATGAGTACATTGTTTAAAACAGTAAACAGCTACACACACATCACATCACTACTTGTGAAGCTTTCCTTTGTAGTATGTTGGTAAAAGATGATATCTGAATTATAAATTGTACAGCTAAGAATTTTCCTGTTTGTGCAAAATATATCTTAAACATGTTTACTATAATATAATCTGTATATACATGTAAAAATCAATTAGTAGAAATAAATAGAAAGTGACACATGTTGAACCCTATTTATTTACAACAATTTTAATTAAACATATGTAAATACTCAATTGTTTTATTGTAAGAAAAATGTGTACACCTATCATTTTCTAAATAACAACAGAAGTGCTTTAAAAAAGGGAACAGCTAGGTATTAGGATGTATTTGAAGAATTCTCATAAATGGGTATTGAAAAAAGGATTATTACTCTAAATGTATACAGCAGTAGCACCCACATACGCAAATCTCTTTATGGGGCCTGGGAAGCCAAGCAGTTTTCTGAAGAATCTCTTTTTACATATACCAACAAGGTGGCCCTTTGGCAGTGTTATATTGACGATTTGTTTATAGAGTGGGAGGGCAGTGAACAGGAATGGATGTCTTTTTTTAACATCTTGAATGCACATGATATCAATCTCAAATTCACAGAACAACATGATCGAATAGAGGTGGTTTTTCTGGACATTAAGATTGTGATAAAAAATGAAGTACTGACGACGGAAACTTACAGAAAACCAACAAGTACAAACTCATTGCTTCATGTGGAAAGTGCACACCCGAAGTGTCTAAAAAACAGTATACCTTATGGTGAATTTTTAAGAATGAAAAGAAATTGTAGCGAAAACAAAACTTTTGAAAAGAATGCCAAAATAACAGCGATCAATTTTATGGCAAGAGGCTACAAGAAGTCGACTACCAATAGTGCTTTTAATCAATGCGCCAAACAAACACGAGCGGATATTTTCAGAAAAAACAAGGAGAAGAATGAACAGAGATTACAGGAAACAAAATCTGAAAGTATACGCTTCATTACAACTTACAATAATGGGGCAAAAGACATCCAGAAGATCCTGGCTAAACGATAGGCGCTATTACAAAGAGATCCAGATATTGCAGGACACATTCAGAAAAATGCCAGTGTAACATTCAGAAAAGCGAAATTGCTACAATCAGAGTTGTCACCAAGTCGACCCCGACACAGACAACAAATCAATGGTTAATAAATAATCAGGGGGGGTTTACAAATGCACAAAATGCAAGGCCTGCAAACATGGGGTGTCTTTGAAACACTATGTACATCCACGAACCCAGAGGAAAGTGATTATTAAAAAACATATCACCTGTGTAACAACTTATGTAGTCTATGTGATCACATGTGGCTGTAACCTCTTTTTATCTGTATAGTGATTAGATATTTAAAGAAGAATGTACTAACCTGCACATCCAGCGGTAACCAGGAAAGGCAAAGGTACTGATGATAGTGAAGGCTTCCCTTTAAGCCCAATCCTCCTCACCCGGATTGAACAACCAGGAGCAGGAAGGACTGTGCCCTCAGGGAAACCCTCTATGGGAAAAAAACCTGCGCGGCACTGAAGACACTGGTTCTGGGCTGGGTTCAATGTCCTGGAATCTTGCGGGAACTGTGATGCTGAGATACGAGTTCGGAAGGATGGGTTCTGTAGAAATGAGAAAGAGTTGATGAGAGAGGTAAAGGTCGGAGGAGGAGAGTTCCCCAGAATCCCTGCGCCTACCTATATCCCCCTTGGATGTTATAGTGCAGACAAATTGGACTTCAGGAACTGAAGAAGAGACAGAAGGAACACTCCTGGAAGGTAGGGAAGAGGAGGAAGGTTAGTAGAATGACGGGGCTAGGAAAAGAGGAGAGGAAAGGACCTTAAAGTAAATACCATGGAATGAAAGTGCTTGGGCTGAATGCGAATAGAGGTCCGGAGATACACTGCAGGAGGTCTTGGCAGTTGAAGTCAAAGAATCCCTGAATTCTGGAAGAGTCAATACTAAAGCACACAAGAGGGAAAGAGTTAGCAATAGAACACAAGTCTGAGAGTAAAGATCCCTAGAAGGCGATCATTTACGAAGCGTCTGGGCTAGAGGAGTAGCGACGCGCGGAGGCAAAGCGCTCGGTTCCTTATATCCGGTCACATGACCTGCTGGCGACGTCTTAGAAGTGCATGAAACAACTAGACCGGCACTCAAAGGATAGCAAGAAAGATACGTCACCATGCTGGGGGGATTTACGAATGCCGAATGCCACGTCCTGCCGCGATGCCACAAAGACCAACGTTTATAGCAGGATGTAACAGTATGCCCCCTCCGCAAAGGCGGAGAGCCCGGCTTTCCAGGATTCAGTCAGAAGAACTTGTGAACCAAACGGGGGGCATGAACCCCTGAAGCTGGTTCCCAGGACCTCTCAGCTGGAGAAAACCCCTTCCAATCGATCAGGAATTGAAGACGCCCCCTGTGGTAACGGGAATCACAAATAGCAGCCACCTCGAATTCAGGTCCCGTAGCAGTAGATACCGGGGGAGGACGAGAAACAGGGGAGCGTAGAAAACGATCAGGCACTCCCAACTTAATCTGTGAGAGGTGAAACACAGGAAGTATCCAAGACCAAGAAGGAGGCAGTGAGAGTCTGAGTGCTGCTGTTCCCACCAGAGACACCACCCTGAAGGGACCAAAGAACCGGGGAGACAGCTTAGAAGGAACCAAATGGCGAGGAAGAAACCTAGAAGATAGCCATACATTATCGCCAATCAACACCTTGGGAGCTGGCCTTCGATGGCGATCCGCAATCTCCTTGGCCCGATCCTGAGCCGAGCGAAGAGCCCTTTGGGCAAATAGATGACCGTGTTGAATGTCTGCAACAAGCTGGTCCACACCGGGACAACGGGAAGGAGTGGGTGAAATGGTCGGAATGTAAGCTGGATGGTAACCATAAGTGCAATAGAAAGGGCTGGCTTTCAACGCTGAATGCTTGTCGTTATTATAAGCAAATTCAGCCAATGGTAAGAGTTCAACCCAGTCGTCTTGAGCCGCTGATACGAAACAACGTAAATAGCATTCCAGCGTTTGATTCAAGCGTTCTGTTTGCCCGTTAGTCTGTGGGTGATACCCTGAGCTCAGGGCCCTTCTGATTCCCAAAAAAGAACACAACTTCTGCCAAAAAAGGGAGATGTACTGGGGTCCTCGGTCCGACACGATTGTGTCTGGGACTCCATGACGTGAGAAGATATCAGAAATGAAGACTCTGGCCATCTGGTCTGCATTAGGAAGTTTAGACAATGGGGTGAAGTGAGCCATCTTAGTGAAATAGTCTATCATAACCATAATCACAGAGTGATGAGAGGATTGGGGAAGATCCACTATGAAATCTGTAGAGATCCGCTGCCAGGGTCTTTCGGGGATAGGCATTCGGGTAAGTAATCCCAACGGAGGCTGTCTAAGCGATTTGGACTGCAGACAGGTAACACACGCCGAGACATAGTCATGCACGTCTGAGAGAAGGTCAGGCCACCAGAAATGACGTTGGATAAGATCTAATGTGGACTGATATCCACTATGTCCAGCTGTTTTAGAATCATGGTACTTATATAATACCACCTTCTGAAGGGTGGTGGAAGGTACTAGTACTTGCTCCTTATGAAAGAAGTTTCCATTGCTCCTTGTTAAGTGGTATCTCCGCTCAAGATCTTCAGAGGATTGAAGATGTAGAATGGTGTCCTGCTTAAGGGTCTGGAGAAAATCAGTTAGAACTGAAATGAATCGAGCCTTGGGAAACAGACTTTCTGGGCAAAACCTAGCCGTAGGATGGTCCTTCCGAGATAGAGCGTCTGCTCTAAGATTTTGGCTTCCCGGTAAGAAGGTGAATATGATATGATAGGGAAGGAAGAAATGTGCCCATCGTGCTTGACGACTATTAGTAGTCTGGGTCTGTTCAAGCACTTTCAGGTTTTGATGGTCAGTACGGGCTTCCACAGGGAATGGAGACCCCAATAACAAATGCCTCCACTCCTCAAATGATCTCTTGATGGCCAGTAGTTCTTTTTCCAGTACTGAATAGTTTACTTCTGATGGATTAAAGGTCTTGGATAAATAGGCAACTGGTAACTCCACCCATTGGCTGGACTTCTGCAGGAGGACTGCTCCCAAAGCGTAGTGAGAGGCGTCAGTCTCTAGAATAAATTGCTTGGACTGGTCAGGGGTTGACAATATCGGGGCAGAGGAAAACAATCCTTTCAGTTTATCAAAGGCATCTTCTGTCTTCCCAAGAAAAAGGTACATCTTTTTTCAACAATCTTGTGATGGGAAGAATGATGTCGGAAAAACATGGGATGAATTTACGATAGAAATTTGCGAAGACCAAAAACCGTTGTATCTCTTTTATGTTTGATGGAGATGGCCATTCCAAAACGGCCGATACCTTTCTGGGGTCCATCGAAACTCCCGGAGCCGATAGCACGAACCCCAGATAATTAACCTGAGTCTTGTGGAATTTGCATTTCTTCGCTTTGCAATACAAATGGTTAGCTTGAAGTCGGTCTAGGACTTCCTTCACATGTCGGATGTGATCCATTTCATTTGCTGAGAAAACCAATATGTCGTCCAAATATACAATCACATAGTGCAGTAAGATGTCTGCAAACAAATGGTCCATGAATCTTTGGAATATGGCTGGGGCATTTGAGAGCCCAAAAGGCATTACCTGATACTCATAATGCCCAAAGGGTGTTCGGAAGGCTGTCTTCCATTAATCTCCGGGAGCAATACGGATGAGATGATAAGCTCCTCGGAGATCCAGCTTCGTGTAAATGGAAACCCCTTGCACTGCTTCAAGGATGTCTGGAATTAGAGGCATCGGATATTTGTCTGGTACTGTGATTCTATTGAGGCCTCTATAGTCGATACAAGGCCGGAGCTCCTCAGTATCTTTCTTTGGAATAAAGAACAGAGATGCCCCTGCAGAAGAGGTGGATTCAGTAATTAGGCCGTTTTGTAAGTTGGTATGAAGGTACTCCTTGAGAGCCTCTTTCTCTCGCTGGGACAAAACATACATTCTTCCAAATGGAACTGGCTGATCGGGAAGCAACTCTATATGACAGTCATCTCTCTGATGCGGAGGTAAGGTAGGAAATTGCGGTGTGGAAAATACTGATAGGTATTTCTGATAGCATACAGGGACGTTTTCTAACTGAGAAATCGTTGTGATCGGAGTGTGACTGGGCTCCTGTTGAGGGATATGAAGTCCCACAGATTCATGGGAGAGACAGTGAGTCACACATAATTCTGACCCCAGAAATAGGGTACCAGCGGACCAATTAATAAACGGATTGTGTAACCGCAACCAGGGCAAGCCTAGTATGATGGGAAAATGGGCTGCCTTGATCAAATCAAAGGTACGGGTTTCCTTATGAGACGCTATTAAACAAGTTAAGGTTTTAGTTTGCTCCCGAATAGGCCCAGAGCTTAAAGGGCTCCCATCCACCCCTTGAATGGGCGTAATGCAAGTCTTAGCGATCCGGGCAATTCCTTTGCTTTCGGCCCATTTATCATCAATAAAATTTCCTGCGGCTCCGCAATCCACTAAAGCTGGGACCCTCTGAATTACTTGGTCTCGGAACATCAGAGTCATTGACACCACCACCATAGTAAGATCTTGTGATTGGGACGTGTGTGAAACATCTATCTGGGTTGAGGAACCTCTTTCTTTTTTCCCAGCCGTGGTTCCTCCTACGACTGGGATTTGGAGTTTCCCGAGGCTGGTGCTCCTGTTCTGCGGGGCGGTACAGTCGGACAATCTCGTAACACATGAGTGGAGGAACCGCAATACATGCATAGACCTGATGTTTTACGTCGTTCCTTTTCATTCAACGATAATGGACCTCGGGCTGTTCCAATCTGCATTGGCTCTTCTGTCTAAGGGGTCTTACTAAGTGGGTGGTAGAGCTCGGATCATGGACGAAACCCCTTTCCTTTCTTTCTTTCAGCTAATCTCTCATAGAGACGATAGTCCATCTGCATGGTGATGGTGATCATGTCAGCTAAATTGGCAGGACGGGGAACTCTGGACACTTCATCCTTTAGCTCCTCAGAGAGTCCTCTTCGGAATAGCGTTAGAAGAGTGTCGTCCGTCCAATTAGTTTCAGAGGATAACTGTTTAAACAAGGTAATGTAGGCCAGGAGATCCTCTTTCCCTTGCCTAAGTTCGAGGAGTTTCTCCTGGGAGGCCACTGATATCTCTTGCCTGTTAAACATGGACTTAAGGCTGTTAGTAAAGGCTCGATACAAATCCAGAATCGCATTTCCCGAGGTAACTAAAGGGGTTGCCCATGCTAATGCAGGGCCGGTAAGTTGAGAAATCAAAAAACCCACTTTATCCTTATCAGTAGGGAAATATCTTGGTTTAAATGTAAACTGTACAGTGCAACTGTCCAAAAACTCTTTTAACTTATGAGGATCTCCATCAAATTTGCCCGAGGGCAGAGAAGACGGAGGGTTCTCAGGGGCTACTCGAGCTATTTGTTGGCGGAGCTGCGCATTATCTTGCTTGAGACTATGCAGTTCTATAGACATCGACTGCATGGCGGCCATGAGTTCTTGCATTTGCTGTTCCATGGTCACTTGCCAGAAGTACAACATTTTTTTTTTTTACGGGCGTCGCTATCTGTTATCTGTATAGCGATTAGATATTTAAAGAAGAATGTACTAACCTGCACATCCAGCGGTAACCAGGAAAGGCAAAGGTACTGATGATAGTGAAGGCTTCCCTTTAAGCCCAATCCTCCTCACCCGGATTGAACAACCAGGAGCAGGAAGGACTGTGCCCCCAGGGAAACCCTCTATGGGAAAAAAACCTGCGTGGCACTGAAGACACTGGTTCTGGGCTGGGTTCAATGTCCTGGAATCTTGCGGGAACTGTGATGCTGAGGTACGAGTTCGGAAGGATGGGTTCTGTAGAAATGAGAAAGAGTTGATGAGAGCGGTAAATGTCGGAGGAGGAGAGTTGCCCAGAATCCCTGCGCCTGCCTATATCTCCCTTGGATGTTATAGTGCAGACAAATTGCACTTCAGGAACTCGGAAGACGGAAGAGACGGAAGGAACACTCCTGGAAGGTAGGAAAGAGGAGGAAGGTTAGTAGAATGACGGGGCTAGGAAAAGAGGAGAGGAAAGGACCTTAAAGTAAATACCATGGAATGAAAGTGCTTGGGCTGAATGCGAATAGAGGTCTGGAGATACACTGCAGGAGGTCTTAACAGTTGAAGTCAAAGAATCCCTGAATTCTGGAAGAGTCAATACTAAAGCACACAAGAGGGAAAGAGTTAGCAATAGAACACAAGTCTGAGAGTAAATATCCCTAGAAGGCGATCACTTACGAAGCGTCTGGGCTAGAGGAGTAGCGACGCGCAGAGGCAAAGCGCTCGGTTCCTTATATCCGGTCACATGACCTGCTGGCGACGTCTTAGAAGTGCGTGAAACAACTAGACCGGCACTCAAAGGATAGCAAGAAAGATACGTCACCATGCTGGGGGGATTCACGAATGCCGAACGCCACGTCCTGCCGCGATGCCACAAAGACCAACGTTTATAGCAGGATGTAACACCTCTGGTATACAGGCAGCACAAAATTAGAAGTAAAACTTTGGATATTGCAACATCTCGGGGCCATTAAAAACAAAGATCCAATTTACCCCCTTGCCAAGCATTTTGAAGAAAAGCGCAATGGAGATATTTCATTGTTTAAATATTTCGGCATAGATAAAATCTTACCACACCCGAGGAGGCAATTGAGAATTAAAGTTGAGACAAACTGAATGTAAATACATCGTCGACTACCAGACAAAAAATCCAGGTGGTCATAACAAGGACGAGGAATTCTATACATTTGTGGGAAATTAGAACTATTTTGGGGTATATTTGTAACACATACATACAAAAAACAAAAATGAAAAATGAAAAAAGAATATGGATACTTTATCCAAAAAATATGAGGTCACTGTATGGCTGCTTATCTTTGAAATATGCTTTCTTTTAATACACTCTCTTATATAATAGTTTTTACATTTCTTAACATGTAGGAAGCTTTTTAATATTTAGACACATATTTTTGAATATGGGTGCATTTTATCAATCTGTTACAGGCTCCTTTTAAACACTTGAAAAATATGCTATACTTTTTTCCTTCTCTTCTCCCTCTTTGAACATCTCATATATTCGAAGATTGAGAGGTTTTAGAGTAAATCAAATGGTTTTGTATATTGTGAGCATCAAGCACTTTTTTCTAGCAAAGAGGTTTTTTAAATAATGAAGACTGTTAAATGACCATTGCGATGCACCATGCACTTTATTTGGAGTACTAGTCACTTTGGAAATCTAGAACATCTGCTGTTATAATGCATAATGCACGTTATCCAGGGTACTAGATATTTTGGATGTTGTAGAATACCTGTTGTCATAATGCACATTGCACTTTATTCAAAGGGTTAGAAATGACTGTTGCTATCCTTGAAATGATTAGGTATGTTTGCTGCTATACTAGCATGATTATTGCCATTGTGCACTATGCACTCTATTCAAAGCACTAGACACTTTGCAAATCTGGGAATATCGGCAGCTATAACGCACAATGCACCTTATTAAAAGCACTTGGCACTTCAGCAATTTGGAAGATGCAACATGGTCATGATATAGGATGTACATTTCCTAAGATATTGGTTACAGTTTGAAACTTGGAAAATGCACAGCTGTATTCTGCTTTCAATTTTTCTTTGTTTTTGATGTATATAATATACATGAAGTTTATTAATTCAACATTTGTTTGAAAACATGTACATAGATGTATATTTCTTTCAGTGTGCCTTTTGTAGGTGATTAACATGTGAAAATTGAAATAAAACACATGCTGTACTAAGTGAAAGTAACCTGTAAATATTATCAATGTTTTAATACATTCACTTGTGTCTATGTCATAGAGGATGTCAGCAGTGATGTAATCATCTGTAATGCCATAATTGTGGTCATAAGCAGAATTTCAGGGGTTTTGTTGCGTTAAGTTCTCACCTTACCATCCTTGCATCTAAAGTTCTTTCCTTGAATATATACATATTTATAGACAAGTGATTGGAGGAAAGTGAGCTGATGATGGGATGAAGATGTTTGTAGGATAAGACCCGTGGCTATTGAGCAGGGAACTAGAGTGAGCTCCTCTCTTTATGTACTGATATATATATATATATATATATATATATATATATATATATATATATATATGTATATATATATATATGTACATATATATATATGTATATTACATGGCCACGGTAGTGGCCATGCTGTTATGGTTAAGTTGCTGTTTCCATAGGAAGAGCATTTTTTGGGCGGCTTATAACTTCGCTCCCCCTGGACGAATCTTCACCAAACTTTGCAAAAAAAGTATATGGGCCACTCTGAATTTCTTTGCAAAGTTTGGTGGATTTGTCCAGGAGGGGAAAAGTTATAGGGTGGAGTCCCAAAACTTTTTTTTCCCATAGACTGAATGGGAAAATGTTTTTGTTTGCGCCTACAGCCCAAACCGCTGGAAGGATTTTCACCAAATTTGGAGCAGGAGCAGCGGTTTGGTCCCGAAAGCGTGCTTTTACAAATTTGGTGAAAATCCATCCAGTATTTCTTTTTTAAATTACCAAAAAGTAGGTAAAAAAAAATTAGTGATATCTGTGTTCGCTTCGCCGGACACACTTTCCTGTTTGCTCCGCGGACAGGACAGGGGTTGTGCAAGCGGGTTGCGTGATGTCTCCGGACATCTGACGTGCTCTCTCATTAGATGCAGTGAAAGCATGCAGTGCGTCGTGGCTTCAGAGACGCCCGCCATCTTTCTTTCTCGCATGAGAGGCTTTAGGCTTTGTCAGGTCAGCAGGAGCGGGATCTGCTGCCTGCACAGTAAGTCCCCCACCCCCGTTCATGCCCGTGCCTGTCTCCTGTTCCCCCCACCCCACACTCATGCCCTGTGTCTGCCCTATTCTGCCCCACCCCCGCTCATGCTCTGTGTCTCCTCTGTTCCTCCAGCCCACGCTCACGCCGTCGGCACACGGTGGCCAGCGGAGGGCCGAGGAGCGGGATCTGCCGCCTGCACACAAACTCATGTTTTTGTCTGTCTCCTCTTCCTCCCCACCCCTCGCTCATGCCTCGTGTGTCTCTCCCCTTCCCCCACCCCCTGCTCATGCCCCATGTGTCTCTCCCCTTCCCCCCACCCCCACTCATGCCACGTGTGTCTCTCCCCTTCCCCCCACCCCCCGCTCATGCCCCTAGTGCATCTCCCCTTCCCCCCACCCCCCCGCTCATACCCCGTGTCTCTCTCCACTTCATCCCCGCTCATGCCCTGTGTGTCTCTCCCCTCCCCCCACCCCCCGCTCATGGCTCGTGTGACTCTGTGTCTCTCCCCTCCCCCCACCCCCCTGCTCATGCCCCGTGTGTCTCTCCCCTCCCCCCCACACCCCGCTCATGCCTCGTGTGTATCTCCCCTTCCCCCCACCCCCCGCTCATCCCCTGTGTGTCTCTCGCCTCCCCCCCTCACCCCCCGCTCATGCCCCGTGTCTCTCTCCCCTTCCCCTCCACCCCCCGCTCATGCCCCGTATGTATCTCCCCTTCCCCCCACCCCCCGCTCATGCCCCGTGTGTCTCTCCCCTTCCCCCCACCCCCCGCTCATGCCCCGTATGTATCTCCCCTTCCCCCCACCCCCCGCTCATGCCCCGTGTGTCTCTCCCCTTCCCCCCACCCCCCGCTCTTGCCCCGTGTGTCTCTCCCCTCCCCCCACCCCCCGCTCATGGCTCGTGTGTCTCTAACCCCCCCACCCCCCGCTCATACCCCGTGTGTCTCTCCCCTCCCCCCACCCCCTGCTCATGCCCCGTGTCTCTCTCCCCTTCCCCTCCACCCCCCGCTCATTCCCCGTGTGTATCTCCCCTTCCCCCCACCCCACGCTCATGCCCCGTGTGTCTCTCCACTTCATCCCCGCTCATGCCCCGTGTGTCTCTCCCCTCCCCCTCAACCCCCGCTCATGCACCGTGTTTCTCTCCCCTTCCCCCCACCCCCCGCTCATGCCCCGTGTGTCTCTCCCCCTCCCCCCACCCCCCGCTCATGCCCCGTGTGTCTCTCCCCTTCCCCCCCACCCCCGCCCATGCCCTGTGTCTCCTCTGTTCCCCCCCACCCCCACTCATGCCCTGTGTCTCCCTCATTTCCCCCCCACCCCCGCTCATGTCCCATGTCTCCCTCCTTTCCCACCCCTACCGCCCGCTCATGCCCCGTGTGTGCCCTGTTCACCCCACCCCCTCATGCCCTGTGTCTCCAATGTTATCCCCAACCCCCGCTCAAGCCCCGTGTGTGCCCTGTTCAGCTCATGCCCCGTGTGTGACCTGTTTCCCCCACCCCTCGCTCATGCCCCGTGTCTCCCTTGTGTTCCCCCCACCCCCGCTCATGCCCCGTGTCTCCCTCCTTTCCCCCCCGACCCCCGCTCATGCCCCGTGTCTCCCATCTTTCCCCCCACCCCCTGCTCATGCCCCGTGTCTCCCTTCTTCCCCCCACCCCCCGCTCATGCCCTGTGTCTCCCTTCTTCCCCCCCACCCCCCGCTCATGCCCCGTGTCTTCCTTCTTCCCCCCCCACCCTCCGCTCATGCCCTGTGTCTCCCTTCTTCCCCCCCACCCCCCACTCATGCCCCGTGTCTTCCTTCTCCCCCCACCCCCTGCACATGCCCCGTGTGTACCTTCTTTCCCCCCCACCCCCTGCTCATGCCCCGTATCTCCCTTCTTCCCCCCACCCCTGCTAATGCCCCATGTCTCCCTCCTGTACCCCCCACCCCCCGCACATACCCCGTGTCTCCCTCCTGTAGCCCCCACCCCCTGCTCATGCCCCGTATCTCCCTTCTTCCCCCCACCCCCACTCATGCCCCGTGTCTCCCTCCTGTACCCCCCCACCCCCGCACATACCCCGTGTCTCCCTCCTGTAGCCCCCAGCCCCCGCTCATGCCCCGTGTCTTCCTTCTTCCCCCCACCCCCCGCTCATGCCATGTGTCTCCCTTCTTCCCCCCCGCTCATGCCCTCTGTCTTCCTTCTCCCCCCCAAACATGCCCCGTGTCTCCCTTCTTTCCCCCCCACCCCCTGCTCATGCCCCATATCTCCCTTCTTCCCCCCACCCCCGCTCATGCCCCGTGTCTTCCGTCTTCCCCCATCCCCCGCTCATGCCCCGTGTCTCCCTTCTTCCCCCCCACCCCCCGCTCATGCCCTGTGTCTGCCCTGTTCCCCCCACCCCGGCTCATGCCCCGTGTCTCCCTTCTGTACCCCCCACCCCCCGCACATACCCCGTGTCTCCCTCCTGTACCCCCCACCCCCCGCTCATGCCCCGTGTCTTCCTTCTTTCCCCCCGCTCATGCCTCATGTCTCACTTCTCCCCCCTACCCCCGGCTCATGCCCCATATCGCTATTCTTCCCCCCCACCCCGCTTATGCCCCATGTGTCTCTCCCCTCCCCCCCACGCCCCGCTCATGCCCTGTGTGTCTCTCCCCTCCCCCCACCCCCTGCTGATGCCCCGTGTGTCTCTCCCCTCCCCCCACACCCCCTGCTCATGCCCCGTGTGTCTCTCACCCCCCCCACCCCCCGCTCATGCCCCGTCTGTCTCTCCCCCCGCACCCCCCGCTCATGCCCCGTGTGTCTCTCACCTCCCCCCCAACCCACTCATGCCCTGTGTGTCTCGACCCCCCCACCCCCTGCTCAGCCCCGTGTGTCTCTCCCCTCCCCTCCACCCCCGCTCACGCCCCATGTTTCTCTCCCCTCCCGCCCACCCCCGCTCATGCCCCGTGTGTCTCTCCCCCCCCACCCCCCGCTCATTCCCCGTGTGTCTCTCCCCTTCCCCCAACCCCCGCTCATGCCCTGTGTCTCCTCTGTTCCCCCCCACCCTCGCTCATGCCCTGTGTCTCCCTCCTTTCCCCCCACCCCACGCTCATGTCCCCCGTGCCTCCCTCTTTTCCCACCCCCACCCCCGGCTCATGCCCGTGTGTGCCCTGTTTCCCCCCACACCCACCCCGCTCATGCCCTGGGTCTCCCCTGTTCCCCCCACCCCCCGCTGATGCTCTGTGTGTTCCTCCCATTCCACCCACCCCCTGCTCATGCCTTGGTGTGCCCTGTTCCCCCCCACCCCCCGCTTGTGCCCCGTGTGTGCCCTGTTTCCCCCCCACCCCCGCTCATGCCCTGTGTCTCCCTTGTGTTCTCCCCACCCCCGCTCATGCCCCATGTCTCCCATCTTCCCCCCACCCCCGCTCATGCCCCATGTCTCCCTTCTTCCCCCCCACCCCCCGCTCATGCCCCGTGTGTCTCTCCCCTTCCCCCCACCCCCCGCGTCTCTCTCCACTTCATCCCCGCTCATGCCCTGTGTGTCTCTCCCCTCCCCCTCACCCCCCGCTCATGCACCGTGTTTCTCTCCCCTTCCCCCCACCCCCTGCTCATGCCCCGTGTGTCTGTCCCCTTTCCCCCTACCCCCGCTCATTCCCCGTGTCTCTCTCCCCTTCCCCCCACCCCCTGCTCATGCCCCGTGTGTCTCTCTCCTCCCTTCATCCCCTGCTCATGGCCCGTGTGTATCTCCCCCCCACCCCCCGCTCATGTCCCGTGTGTCTCTCCCCTCCCCCCACCCCCGCTCATGCCCCGTGTGTCATTCCCCTCCCCCCAACCCCGCTCACGCCCCGTGTGTCTCTCCCCTCCCCCCATCCCCGCTCATGTCCCGTGTGTCTCTCCCCCTCCCCCCACCGCCCGCTCATGCCCCGTGTGTCTCTCCCCTTCCCCCCACCCCCACCCATGCCCTGTGTCTCCTCTGTTCCCCTCCACCCCCACTCATGCCCTGTGTCTCCCTCATTTCCCCCCGCTCATGTCCCATGTCTCCCTCCTTTCCCACCCCTACCGCCCGCTCATGCCCCGTGTGTGCCCTGTTCACCCCACCCCCTCATGCCCTGTGTCTCCCCTGTTATCCCCAACCCCCGCTCAAGCCCCGTGTGTGCCCTGTTCAGCTCATGCCCCGTGTGTGCCCTGTTTCCCCCACCCCTCGCTCATGCCCCGTGTCTCCCTTGTGTTCCCCCCACCCCCGCTCATGCCCCGTGTCTCCCTCCTTTCCCCCCCGACCCCCGCTCATGCCCCGTGTCTCCCATCTTTCCCCCCACCCCCTGCTCATGCCCCGTGTCTCCCTTCTTCCCCCCACCCCCCGCTCATGCCCTGTGTCTCCCTTCTTCCCCCCCACCCCCCACTCATGCCCCGTGTCTTCCTTCTTCCCCCCCACCCTCCGCTCATGCCCTGTGTCTCCCTTCTTCCCCCCCACCCCCCACTCATGCCCCGTGTCTTCCTTCTCCCCCAACCCCCCGCACATGCCCCGTGTCTACCTTCTTTCCCCCCACCCCCTGCTCATGCCCCGTATCTCCCTTCTTCCCCCCACCCCTGCTCATGCCCCATGTCTCCCTCCTGTACCCCCCACCACCCGCACATACCCCGTGTCTCCCTCCTGTAGCCCCCACCCCCCGCTCATGCCCCGTGTCTTGCTTCTTTCCCCCCCAACCCCCACTTATGCCCCGTGTCTCCCTTCTTCCCCCCACCCCCTGCTATAGCCCCGGCATCTTCCTTCTCCCCCCCACCCCCTGCACATGCCCCGCAGTGTCTCCCTTCTTTCCCCCCACCCCCTGCTCATGCCCCGTATCTCCCTTTTTCCCCCCACCCCCGCTCATGCCCCGTGTCTCCCTCCTGTACCCCCCCGCCCCCGCACATACCCCGTGTCTCCCTCCTGTAGCCCCCAGCCCCTGCTCATGCCCCATGTCTTCCTTCTTTCCCCCACCCCCCGCTCATGCCCCGTGTCTCCCTTCTTCCCCCCCGCTCATTCCCTGTGTCTTCCTTCTCCCCCCCACACATGCCCCGTGTCTCCCTTCTTTCCCCCCCACCCCCTGCTCATGCCCCATATCTCCCTTCTTCCCCCCACCCCCGCTCATGCCCCGTGTCTTCCTTCTTCCCCCCATCCCCCGCTCATGCCCCGTGTCTCCCTTCTTCCCCCCCACCCCCCACTCATGCCCCGTGTCTGCCCTGTTCCCCCCACCCCCGCTCATGCCCCGTGTCTCCCTTCTGTACCCCCCACCCCCCGCACATACCCCGTGTCTCCCTCCTGTACCCCCCACCCCCCGCTCATGCCCCGTATCTTCCTTCTTTCCCCCGCTCATGCCTCATGTCTCACTTCTCCCCCCTACCCCCGGCTCATGCCCCATATCTCTATTCTTCCCCCCCACCCCCGCTTATGCCCCATGTGTCTCTCCCCTCCCCCCCACGCCCCGCTCATGCCCCGTGAGTCTCTCCCCTCCCCCCCACCCCCCGCTGAAGCCCCGTGTGTCTCTCCCCTCCCCCCACACCCCCTGCTCATGCCCCGTGTGTCTCTCACCTCCCCCCACCCCCCGCTCATGCCCCGTCTGTCTCTCCCCCCCCCACCCCCCGCTCATGCCCCGTGTGTCTCTCACCTCCCCCCCACCCCCACTCATGCCCTGTGTGTCTCGACCCCCCCACCCCCTGCTCATGCCCCGTGTGTCTCTCCCCTCCCCTCCAACCCCGCTCACGCCCCATGTTTCTCTCCCCTCCCGCCCACCCCCGCTCATGCCCCGTGTGTCTCTCCCCCTCCCCCACCCCCCGCTCATGCCCCGTGTGTCTCTCCCTTTCCCCCCAACCCCCGCTCATGCCCTGTGTCTCCTCTGTTCCCCCCCACCCCCGCTCATGCCCTGTGTCTCCCTCCTTTCCCCCCACCCCACGCTCATGTCCCCCGTGCCTCCCTCTTTTCCCACCCCCACCCCCCGCTCATGCCCGTGTGTGCCCTATTTCCCCCCACACCCACCCCGCTCATGCCCTGTGTCTCCCCTGTTCCCCCCACCCCCCGCTGATGCTCTGTGTGTTCCTCCCATTCCACCCACCCCCTGCTCATGCCTTGGTGTGCCCTGTTCCCCCCCACCCCCCGCTTGTGCCCCGTGTGTGCCCTGTTTCCCCCCCACCCCCGCTCATGCCCTGTGTCTCCCTTGTGTTCTCCCCACCCCCGCTCATGCCCCATGTCTCCCATCTTCCCCCCCACCCCCGCTCATGCCCCATGTCTCCCTTCTTCCCCCCCACCCCCGGCTCATGCCCTGTGTCTCCCTTCTTCCCCCCCACCCCCCGCTCATGCCCCGTGTCTTCCTTCTTTCCCCCCACCCCCTGCTTATGCCCAGTGTCTCCCTTCTTCCCCCATCCCCCGCTCATGCCCTGTGTCTTCCTTCTCCCCCCACGCCCCGCTCATGCCCCGTGTCTCCCTTCTTTTCCTCCACCCCCTGCTTATGCCCCGTGTCTCCCTTCTTCCCTTCTCCCCCCCACCCCTGCTCATGCTCGTGTCTTCCTTCTTCCCCCAACACCCGCTCATGCCCGTGTCTCCCTTCTTACCCCCCACCCCCCGCTCATGCCCTGTGTCTGCGCTGTTCCCCCCACCCCCGCTCATGCCCCATGTCTTCCTCCTGTACCCCCCACCCCCCGCTCATGCCCTGTGTCTTTCTTATTTCCCCCCACTCATGCCCCGTGTCTCCCTTCTTCCCCCCAACCCCCGCTCATGCCCCATGTCTCCCTTCTTCCCCCCCACCCCTCCCTCATGCCCTGTGTCTCTCCCCTTCCCCCACCCCCCGCTCATGCCCCGTGTGTCTCTCCCCTCCCCCACCCCCCGCTCATGCCCCGTGTGTCTCTCTTCATCCCCCCACCCCCCGCTCATGCCCCGTGTGTCTCTCTCCTTCCTCCCCACCCCTGCTCATGCCCTCTGTCTCTTCTGTTCCCCCCCACCCCCGCTCATGCCCTGTGTCTCCCTCCTTTCCCACCCCCACCCCCCGCTCATGCCCCGTGTGTTCCCTGTTCCCCCCACCCCCCTCATGCCCCGTGTGTGCCCTGTTTCCCCCCCACACCCTCCCTGCTCATGCCCTGTGTCTCCCCTGTTCCCCCACCCCCCGCTCATGCCCTGTCTCTCTCCCCTTCCCCCACCCCTCGCTCATGCCCCGTGTGTCTTTCCCCTTCCCCCCACCCCCATGCTCATGCCCCGTGTGTCTCTCCCCTTCCCCGCACCCCCCGCTCATGCCCCGTGTGTCTCTCCCCTTCCCCCCCACCCCCGCTCATGCCCTGTGTCTCCTCTGTTCCCCCCCGCCCCCGCTCATGCCCTGTGTCTCCCTCCTTTCCCCCCACCCCCCGCTCATGTCCCCCTTGTCTCCCTCCTTTCCCACCCCCACCCCTCGCTCATGCCCCTGTGTGCCCTGTGTCCCCCCACCCCCCTCATGCCCTGTGTGTGCCCTGTTTCCTCTCCACACCCACCCTGCTCATGCCCTGTGTCTCCCCTGTTCCCCCCCACCCCCCGCTGATGGTCTGTGTGTTCCTCCCATTCCACTTACCCCCTGCTCATGCCTTGGTCTGCCCTTTTCCCCCCCACCCCCCGCTCATGCCCCGTGTGTGCCCTGTTCCCCCCACCCCCCGCTCATGCCCCGTGTGTGCCCTGCTTCCCCCCCACCCCCGCTCATGCCCTGTGTCTCCCTTGTGTTCCCACCACCCCCACTCATGCCCCATGTCTCCCTCCTTTCCCCCCCACCCCCGCTCATGCCCCGTGTCTCCCATCTTTCCCCCCACCCCCTGCTCATGCCCCATGTCTCCCTTCTTTCCCCCCACCCCCTGCTCATGCCCCGTGTCTCCCTTCTCCCCCCCACCCCCGCTCATTCCCTGTGTCTTCCTTCTTCCCCCCAACCCCTGCTCATGCCCTGTGTCTCCCTTCTTACCCCATCCCCCGCTCATGCCCCGTGTCTCCCTTCTTCCCCCATCCCCCGCTCATGCCCCGTGTCTTCCTTCTCCCCCCACCCCCTGCTCATGCCCCGTGTCTCCCTTCTTTCCCCCTACCCCCTGCTCATGCACCGTGTCTCCCTTCTCCCCCCCACCCCCGCTCATGCCCCGTGTCTTCCTTCTTACCCCCCCACCCCCGCTCATGCCCCTTGTCTGCTCTGTTCCCCCCACCCCCCGCTCCTGCCCCGTGTCTCCCTCCTGTACCCCCCACCCCCGCTCATGCCCCGTGTCTCCCTCCTGTACCCCCACCCCCAGCTCATGCCCCGTGTCTTCCTTCTTTCCCCCCGCTCATGCCCCGTGTCTCCCTTCTTCCCCACCACCCCCACTCATGCCCCGTGTCTCCCTTCTTCCCTCCCACCCCTCGCTCATGCCCTGTGTCTCTCGCCTTCCCCCACCCCCGCTCATGCCCCGTGTGTCTCTCCCCTCCCCCCACCCCCCACTCATGCCCCGTGTGTCTCTCCCCAACCCCCGCTCATGCCCCGTGTCTCTCTCCCCATCCCCCCATCCCCCGCTCATGCCCCGTGTGTCTCTCCCCTCCCCCCACCCCCCGCTCATGCCCTGTGTGTCTCTCCCCTCCCCCAACCCCCGCTCATTCCCCGTGAATCTCTCCCCTCCCCCCACCCCCGCTCACGCCCCGTGTGTCTCTCCCCTCCCCCCACCCACCGCTCATGCCCCGTGTGTCTCTCCCCCTCCCCCGCTCATGCCCGTGTGTCTCCCCCCCACCCCCGCTCATGCCCTGTGTCTCCCCCCCACCCCCGCTCATGCCCTGTGTCTCCCTCCTTTGCCCCCCACCCCCCGCTCATGTCCCGTGTCTCCCTCCTTTCCCACCCCCACCCCCGCTCATGCCCCGTGTGTGCCCTCTTCCCCCCCACCCGCCTCATGCCCCGTGTGTGCCCTGTTTCCCTCCCACACCCACCCTGCTCATGCCCTGTGTCTCCCCTGTTCCCCCACCCCCCGCTCATGCCCTGTCTCTCTCCCCTTCCCCCCACCCACCGCTCATGCCCCGTGTGTCTCTCAACTTCCCCCCCACCCGCCACTCATGCCCCGTGTGTCTCTCCCCTTCCCCCACCCCCGCTCATGCCCCGTGTGTCTCTCCCCTCCCCCCACCCCCTGCTCATGCCCCGTGTGTCTCTCACCCGCTTATGCCCCGTGTGTCTCTCCCCTCCCCCCCACCCCCGCTCAAGCCCTGTGTCTCTCTCTCCTCCCCCCCACCCCCCGCTCATGCCCGTGTCTCTCTCCCCTTCCCCCCACCCCCGCTCATGCCCCGTGTGTCTCTCAACCACTCATGCCCGTGTGTCTCTCCCCTCCCCCCACCCCCGCTCATGCCCTGTGTGTCTCTCCCCTCCCCCCGCTCATGCCCCGTGTCTCCCTTCTTTCCCCCCACCCCCCGCGCATGCACCGTGTCTCCCTTCTTCGCGTCCCACCCCCCGCTCATGCCCCATGTCCCCCTTCTCCCCCCCACCCCCGCTCATGCCCTGTGTCTCCCTTCTTCCACCCGCCACCCCCTGCTCATGCCCCATGTCTTCCTTCTCCCCCACATCCCCTGCTCATGCCCCGTGTCTCCCTTCTTCCCCCCACCCCCCGCTCATGCCCTGTGTCTCCCTCCTTTGCCCCCATCCCGCGCTCATGTCCCGCGTCTCCCTCCTTTCCCATCCCCACCCCCGCTCATGCCCCGTGTGTGCCCTCTTCCCCCCCTTCGCCTCATGCCCCGTGTGTGCCCTGTTTCCCCCCCACACCTACCCTGCTCATGCCCTGTGTCTCCCCTGTTCCCCCACCCCCCGCTCATGCCCTGTCTCTCTCCCCTTCCCCCCACCCACCGCTCATGCCCCGTGTGTCTCTCAACTTCCCCCCCACCCCCCACTCATGCCCCGTGTGTCTCTCCCCTTCCCCCACCCCCGCGTGTCTCTCCCCTCCCCCCACCCCCTGCTCATGCCCCGTGTGTCTCTCACCCGCTTATGCCCCGTGTGTCTCTCCCCCCCACCCCCCGCTCAAGCCCCGTGTGTCTCTCTCCTCCCCCCACCCCCCGCTCATGCCCGTGTCTCTCTCCCCTTCCCCCCACCCCCGCTCATGCCCCGTGTGTCTCTCACCCACTCATGCCCCGTGTGTCTCTCCCCTCCCCCCCACCCCCGCTCATGCCCTGTGTGTCTCTCCCCTCCCCCCCACCCCCCGCTCATGCCCCGTGTCTCCCTTCTTTCCCCCCCACCCCCTGCACATGCACCGTGTCTCCCTTCTTCCCGTCCCACCCCCCGCTCATGCCCCATGTCCCCCTTCTCCCCCCCACCCCCGCTCATGCCCTATGTCTCCCTTCTTTCCACCCCCCACCCCCCGCTCATGCCCCATGTCTTCCTTCTCCCCCACATCCCCTGCTCATGCCCCATGTCTTCCTTCTCCCCCACATCCCCTGCTCATGCCCCGTGTCTCCCTTCTTCCCCCCCACCCCCTGCTCATGCACCGTGTCTCCCTTCTCCCCCCACCCCCAGCTCATGCCTCGTGTCTCCCTTCTCCCCCCCACCCCCCGCTCATGCCCTGTGTCTCCCTTCTTTCCACTCCCCACCCCCCGCTCATACCCTGTGTCTCCCTTCTTCCCCCCACAACCCCCGCTCATGCCCTGTGTCGCACTTCTTCCTCCCCCACCCCCCGCTCATGCCCCGTGTCGGCCCTGTTCCCCCCACACCCCGCGTATGCCCCGTGTCTCCTCCTGTACCCCCCACCCCCACTCATACGCCATGTCTCCCTCTCCCCCCCACCCGCTCATGCCCCATGTCTCCCTTCTTTCCACCCCCCACATCCCGCTCATGCCCCGTGTCTTCCTTCTCCCCCCCACCACCCGCTCATGCCCCGTGTCTCCCTTCTTTCCCCCCAGCCCCGCTCATGCCCTGTGTCTCCCTTCTTCCCCCCACCCCCGCTCATGCCCCGTGTCTCCCTTCTTCCTCCCCCACCCCCCGCTCATGCCCCGTGTCTGCCCTGTTCCCCCCACCCCCCGCTCATGTCCGTGTCTCCCTCCTGTACCCCCCACCCCCTGCTCATGCCCCGTGTCTCCCTCCTGTACCCCCCACCCCCAGCTCATGCCCCGTGTCTTCCTTTTTCCCCCCCACTCCCCTCTCATGCCCTGTGTCTCCCTTATTTCCCCCCCCACCCCCCGCTCATGCCCCATGTCTCTCCTGTTCAGCCCCACCCCCTATCATGCTCCGTGTCTGTCTCCCTCCTTTTCCGCCCTCTCATGGCCAGTGTCTCCCCTGTTCGCCCCCACCCCCTGCTCAGGCCCCGTGTCTCCCTTCTTCCCCCCCACCCCTCGCTCATTCCCCGTGTCTCCCTTCTTTCCAGCTCATGCCCCGTGTCTCCCTTCTTTCCACCCCCCACCCCTGCTCATGCCCCGTGTCTCCCTTCTTTCCCCCCCACCCCCTGCTCATGCCCCGTGTCTCCCTTCTTTCCACCCCCCGCTCATGCCCCGTGTCTCCCTTGTTTCCCCCCACCTCCCGCTCATGCCCCGTGTCTCCCTTCTCCCCCCCAACCCCTGCTGATGCCCCATGTCTCCCTTCTTCCCCCCACCCCCGCTCATGCCCTGTGTCTCCCTTATTTCCACTCCCCACCTCCTGCCCCGTGTCTCCCTTGTTCCCCCCACCCCCCGCTCATTCCCTGTGTCTCCCTTCTTTGCCCCCCACCCCCCGCTCATGCCCCGTGTCTTCCTTTTCCCCACCCCCCGCTCATGCCCCGTGTGTCCCTCGTGTTACCCCCCACCCCCGCTCATGCCCCGTGTCTCCCTCGTGTTACCCCCACACTCATGCCCCGTGTCTCTCTCCTGGTCTTCCCGACCCACCTCCGATGCCCTGTTGTGTTCTCTTTATACACCCCGCCTTCCCTTTCGATGGTGTCCATCTTGGTAAAAGATTTTCCGGTTTGGGAAGAAAAATCTTTTTTTTTACCACACCGGGTTCCCACTTTGAGAACCTAGGATGCTAGTGGTCTTCCTCCATTGAAAAGGACGTTATGGTTACGTTGCACTAATAAAAACCTATGAAATTCAGTAAAAAAAACTTTGTTAAAGGGACGTTATGGTTAAGTTGCGCTACTAAAAACCTATGAAATTCAGTAAAAAAACTTTTTTAAAGGGACGTTATGGTTAAGTTGCGCTACTAAAAACCTATGAAATTCAGTAAAAAAAAGTTTGCTAAAGGGACGTTATGGTTAAGTTGCGCTACTAAAAACCTACGAAATTCAGTAAAAAAAGTTTGTTAAAGGGACGTTATGGTTAAGTTTTGATACTAAAACCTATGAAATTCAGTAAAAAAAGTTTGTTAAAGGGACGTTATGGTTAAGATGCGCTACTAAAAACCTATGAAATTAAGTAAAAAAACATTGTTAAAGGGACGTTATGGTTAAGTTGCGCTACTAAAAACCTATGAAATTCAGTAAAAAACTTTGTTAAAGGGATGTTATGGTTAAGTTGCGCTACTAAAAATCTATGAAATTCAGTGAAAAAACTTTGTTAAAGGGACGTTACGGTTCCAAGTAAAACCAAAATCCCTTGAAATTTGCCAGTTATGGTAAGCTAAGCAACCATAAATCGAGCCACCACCGTGCACTGCTAAGACTAACACCCACAACATCAAAGATGACATAACAAATGTCATTGATGACATCACTGATGACATCACATGTCTGTCTCACTCTTTTTTCTTTTGCTGACATATCTAGGCCACATGGTTTTCTTCAGTAATAGTAAGAATCTAAAAATTGTATTTTTTTTGTAGACGTATCCTACAAGTAGGTTCTTATAGTAATTCCCTTACAGTCCAGTCACATCATATGCATATGAAACATATACATAGGGGAAGACACAAGCTTTAAAGACAGCAATCCTTTTTGTGCATAAAGATAATCAATAGACTTATCATCACTTTCTGACATTTCTGTTGTTTTTTTATGGCTGTACATTCCCTGTATATGGTCATATTTGTATACATTGTACTCACACTACTTTCCTTAGGGTCCAATCACATCAAGTGATACATATACATAGGGTAAATAGCAGCTTTGAAACAGAGCAATCATTTATTTGCATGAAAATAATCAGTTAGGTTATGAATTGTTTGTGCTACTACTTGTGCTTTTTTGCTAACTTCACTTTCCCTGTATATACCGATATTGGTATGTGTTCTTGTCTCTTTGTGTTTTGTCTATAGTAATGCAATTATGTAATACATGGGTTTTATTAGCTACTTATTACATATTTCACAGTACACAAAAATATATTAAGAAAACAATTATCATTTCATTATTCAACATATTAACATTACGAATAGTATACCTTCATCTTGTACGCTGCACACAATGCTATGTTTCAGCATTAGTAGCTTAGTATACTAGATAGAACCCCATAATAGAATGCTATTTATATCAATGCATCGTTCAATGCACTAATTAGGGTATGATATTTATTGCAATGATCCTTGACACTTTTTTCGCAACAGCATAATAAGAATCCCTTGTACACATATTTCATGAAAAGTACATACACATGTGATGTCATCAGTGATGTCATAAATGACATTTGTGATGTCATCTTTGATGTTGTGGGTGTTAGTCTTAGCAGTGCACGGTGGTGGCGCGAGTTATGGTTGCTTAGCTTACCATAACTGGCGAATTTCAAGGGTTTTTCGGTTTTACTTGGAACCATAATGTCCCTTTAACAAAGTTTTTTCACTGAATATATATATACATATATATTCAATGAAAAAACGTTGTTAAAGGGACATTATGGTTAAGTTTCACTAATAAAAACCTATGAAATTCAAAGAAAAAACATCATTAAAGGGACGTTACTGTTACAAGTAAAACCAAAAACCCCCTGAAATTCGCCAGTTATGGTAAGCTAAGCAACCATAACCCACGCCACCACTGTGCACTGCTAAAACTGACACCCAGGACATCAAAGATGACATCACAAATGTCAAACATCCCTTAAACAAATTGTCTGGATCATGACCTTCTTACATGACCCGGACATTCTGGCCACTGCCCATGGCCACAGGCTAAACCTCAGTCACCCAAGGCATATCACTATTTTTTTGTACCTACATTATGACACTTGTCAAAAAATAAAACACGGGCACATTTGCAAAAACATGCTTTCAGATCCTTGCCAATGCTCCTTAGACAAGTTTGCTGGAAATCCACCCATGTTTTATTTTTTCAAAAGTGTCAAATGTATGCACGTACAATAGTCATATAACCTAGCCCCCACTTGACAAAATCTATTCAGACTTTAGGAAAACATTCATAGCTAGATCTATAATCTTTTCGCAAACCTTTGTGTAGATTTGTCAAATGGCATCACATTTATAAGCCTATTTTGCCCCCCCTCTAATTTTACACACTCTTGACAAAATCCCACCAAACTTAGTCAAAAGATTTATATCCAGATCTATAATCGTTTTGCAAACCTTTGTGTAGATTTATCAAATGGCTATATCCATACACAGAGGAGAAAGGTATGTCATTTTACCACACAAATACTCTCATCTGCAGTGATAGGGTGCTAGATTTTCCTGGCACTGAGGGTCATAAAAAAATGGACACAGTGCATGTCTAATACACATAAATCAGATTAGTTTAATTGAATCCAAGTAGAAAAATTCATAAAAACAGACCTCTTTTCTTGGCCCACATGGTGGGTGTATAATATACATGTTAATCACAAATACATCACAAAAAAACATCTAACAAATTGCAGAGACTAATGACATAAACATAAACAACTAGGCACTCTAAAAGTGTCTATAAAACCTATTTCCCTCAAATGGCACCACATTTATAAACCTTTACAATATTTTGGGACCCCCCCTCTAATTTTGATCCCTTTTGACAAATTCCACCACATTTCGCAAACACATTTATATCTAGATCTATTATCAGTTTGCCAAATTAAGTGTAGATTTGTCAAACAGCAGCTCATTTATAAGCCTTTACATCATTTTGGGACCCCCTCTAATTTTGTCCCCTCTTGACAGAATCCCACCAAACTTTGCAAACTCATTCGGAATCAGGTCATGAATATAATTGCATAATGTCATGCTGTTTCATTAAGTGGGCCAAAGTTATAAGCCATCCAAGAGCTGCTTTTCACAAACCCTGTGATGCAAGGTGTCTGCGAACTTCACAGGACTGTTCGCGAACATCCCTTTACAGCAAAAAGCGCCTGTTTTTTTGTTGCTTCTTGCAGCCATATCCCATTCCATCCTCATCACTCCTTGCCTCTCCAGAGATTATTTGATAAGTTTGACAAGTGCAATGTTTTTACTTTGATGTCCGTGGACAGCGGCTGAAGTCCGCGAATCCAAGATGGCGGGCGTTTCCAAAAATCTGACACACTTGATGCTTTTCACCATCCAATCAGTGGATGCATCCGATGTCCGTGGACAGCACGTTGCCTTCTAAGCCAGTCCGCAGACCGAACAGCACACCTTCGGGACCAAGTTGCCACTCCTGCTGCAAATGTGGTGAAAATCCATCCAGTGTTTTGGGCGGTATGCGTGAGCAAATTTTTCTCTATTCAGTCAATGGAAAAAAATGAAATTTTGGGATTCCCCTATAACTTTGCCCCCCCCCCCCTTTGATGAAACCTCACCAAACTTTCCGGAGTGGGCCATATACTTTTTTTGCAAAGTTTGATGAGGATTCATCCAGGGGGAGCGAAGTTATAAGCCGCCCAAAAAGTGCAACTTCCAATGGGTTTAGCAACTTAACCATAACTACACGGCCGCTACCACAGGCCATGTATATATATATATATATATATATATATATATATATATATATATATATATATATATATATATATATATATATATATATATATATATATATATATATATATTATATTTTATGGCCCTACAAGCCATTATAATTATGTAGAAACACAAATTGACTTTGGCAAATACATGCGCAAAGTCAGGTTGAAGACATTTTTCCCCATGAATCCACCCTAGCCTGTCGCTAAGGAATCTCTGCAGGGCTATGCACCTGTTACTATAGAAGATATGCAAGCATTTGGTAACCTCATAAGTCTGGGATCTGACGGTGAAGATATTGAAGACACTAGAGATTTGGACTGGTACTCCATGAGTATACATACAGACTGGCCAGGCACGAGTGAGCTCAGATCAAAATACAGATTCAACCCCATATTTAATCCGGGACGACACATAGAAGCGTTTCAGGATCTAGTGATAAATGATCTGAAAAAAAACAGAAAGACCATAGTAACAACTTTTGCAAATCTCACTCGCCACGAACAGAGCACTCTCAAAAATCTGTGTACTCTTCATGATTGCATCATAAAACCCTCTGACCAAGGGACAAATATTGTTGTGATGAACGTTCAGATTACATAAAGGAGGCGGCAAGACAACTAACTGATCATTCCTGTTAAGCCAAACTGGATGAAGATCCCACTACAGGTATGAATATGAAACTTTTTGATTTGTTCACCACATACAAAGACAAAGGGTTACTTGAAGAGGATATGTGTAAGTACTTAAATCCGAAGTTCCCAGTTATGCCCACTATTTATTTTTTGCCCAAAGTGCACAGGAGTATGAGGAGGCCTCCGGGATGACCAATTGTGACACTTTGTGGAGCTTTGTATGAAAACACTTCTAAATTTGTGGATGAGACTTTGGTGTCCTTTGTGACCACACTTCCATCTTACCTAAGAGACACTTAAGAGACACCAAAGACATTCTGAACAAAATAGATCACTTGGGATTCTAATTTTCTGTTGACAACTTTTGATGCGGTATCCCTCCACACCCGATCCATTAATTTTTTACAACACAGCAAAATGATACTGGACATGATTAACCTTTGTCTGACTAACAACTGTTTCTTGTTTAACAAGGAATTGTATGTGCAGCTCCAAGGCACAGCTATGGGGACCACATTTTCTCCTGCCTATGCTAACCTTCTGATGGGCTGATGGGAGAAGTTTGTAGTATGGCGACAAGATAATAATTGTTACACAGCCAAAATGATACTTTGGCTGCGATATATTGATGATTTATTCATTATCTGGGATGGAACTAGTTCTGAATGGTTGGATTTTATACAGAAATTGCTATCATCTATTTAGATGTTCTTGTTAAAGTGGCTCAGGATGAACTTGTTACAGAACTTTACAGGAAACCTACAAGATCCAGCATACCTCTACACACCAAGAGCAACCATCCTACCACCCTAAAGAAGAGCATATCCTATGGGGAGTTCATCCGCATAAGGAAAAATGTTTCCAAGATAGAAACTTTTGATGCAGAATGTACACTCATGGCCTTGAGGTTTAAACAGCGTGGTTACCCTAAGAAAATACTTGAAAGAGCGTACCACAAGGCAAGGGAAAAAGACGGCTCTTCACTTTTAGTATCCAACATAGAGCCATCTACTGAAACATCCAGCACGCCTTATTCTCACCTATGGAAAAGCATCATTGCATATTCAGCAGATCATGCGTAAACATTGGCATGTTCTACGGCTTGATGAAGACTTGGGAGGAATACTAGGTAACAGGATGAACATTACATTTCAGAGATCTGTTTCACTTGAAGACAATCTGGGTTCCAGCTTTATGAACTCGTTGGTAATGTCTGCAGGCCAAACCTGGCTTAAAACACAGACTCCAGGTTTTCACAAGTGCAAGAAATGTAAAGCATGTCAATATGCCACTAATACTCTGAACTATGTCCATCCCATTTTGACTAAAAACGTTCTGATAGGATAGCGCATCATATGTGACACTGAGTTCGTGGTTTACGTGCCTGTCTGTCCCTGTGATAAGTGGTATGTTGGGAGCACAATAGGCAAATTGAAGCTTCGTGTGCTCCAACATATCTGTGCTATTAAACATGCAGATCCTACATATCCCATGGCTCTTCACTTTCAATCTATGCATGATGGACTACTTGATGGCTTTAAATACTTTGGCATACATACAGTCCCAAAGCACCCTAGGCGAGGCAATCAGGAACCTTTGCTTAGACAATTGGAAACCAAATGCATCCTGGACTTGGAAACTGAAAAACCAAAAGGACACAATTTAGATGAAGAACTCTATACTTTTTTGGGTACCTAGAATTGGGTGTATATTCTTATATCTAACTTTTCCAGTGCCAGAATCCCAGTTCCCCATTTGTGTAATTCTGTAACTCTGTAGCCTCAGCTTTTGAATCTTCCAGTTTGGTTCCTAATATATGTGTCTCTCCCTTTTTTTCTTCACATTTTCTCTTCCATCTTTTACATATTCTTCACTGAGAGATTATAGTTTAGTTTCTAATACCTCTTGGTTTTGCCATGCTTTGTTTGTACAAGGTACCCATGCTCTTAGGCTAGGTTTGTTTGCTTTTCTATTCTATTGGGCAGCATTTGACTTATACATCAGGGCGGTTCAGATATTGTAAACACATATTATAGTCCCTGTGGCACCCTTGATATATCAGGTTGAATAGACCTCACAGCTTTTTAGATTTTAGTTTTTTTCTCCCTATCTTTTTTATATGTTCCATCAGGTGAGTTCTATGCATGAACGTATTTAGACATTCACAGCAAGGCTCTCTTTAATTACTTGATTCTGCAATTAAATTGGTGGTCTGCTTATTGACATCCTATTGCAGCTTTGGACGTCGCTGCCTACTACACCATACATTCCCCATTAGGTCCTGGCATACAGCACCTTACATGTGCAATATATGTACGCATTAGACACTTTAGCATATAGGCAGTTTTGCACTAGAACCAAGCTCAATGCACTTTACATTTGATGATGGCTGTGTATGTTGAATTCTACATATTCTAGCCAATTGCTGCTTTGCCTTTTTGCACAAGTCTAAATGTTTACAGTAAATTAGATTTCAAGCACCATGCATTTTATTTACTTTTAACCATGGCTGTCTATGTTAAACTCCGCATATTCGAGCTTTTTTACAACTTTGCATAATTACACATGATATAGGGTTGCTTGATGGGTATGTTTCGATTACTGAATGGGTTAATGCAGTTTCTAGAATTGTGTTCATAAGGCAGTAGGTGGTGGCGATTTATAATATATGCATTTACTTAGCATGATGTAAGCAGTACTCTGTGACAGGAATACTAATAGCCTTATGGGCGTAAAGACAAAGAATTGTTATTTATTTATAATGACATGCCGCACTAATGCAGGACAAGGTTTGCTGTTAGACAGCTAACAAAACACATTTTTTGTTGATCGCACATTGTGTTTAGGTAAAACATACTACTCCACCTGACTGCCTTTACCATATTGTATGTGTAAACCTAATATATTGGTAGTTTGAACAATACTAATTATCTGATATTAAAAGAGGTCCGCCACTTTTGTCTAGAAAGATATTGCGGTTTTGAAAGAGACACTCTATCATAGGGTGTAACCAGAGAGTCACCTGTGTTCATTTAAAGTCTCCTTTTTATGTCTGATCTCCAAACGTGATCAAGCAGTGTGTGAACCACGAAACGCGCCATTTGTCTGTAACTTTCTTTGTTCTGTGGCATATTTATAATTAAAGGAAATTGTTTGCCAAGAATCCTTCTGGTGTCCCTGCCTCATTGCTGGAAGCCAATACAGTGGTTCCGAGCTTCTTTTGGGAGTGCACTCTGATTTTACATTTTGCAAAATTACACGGCCACGGTAGTGGCCGTGTAGTTATGGTTAAGTTGCTGTTTCCATAGGAAGATCACTTTTTGGGCGGCTTATAACTCTGCTCCCCCTGGACGAATCCTCACCAAACTTTGCAAATAAAGTATATGGCCCACTCTGAATTGCAAAGTTTGGTGAGGTTTGGTCCGGGAGGGCAAAGTTATAGGGGGAGTCCCAAAACTTATTTTTTTCCCATAGACTGAATGGGGGAAAAACTTTGTGCACGGCTACAGAGGAAATCGCTGAATGGATTTTCACCAAATTTGCGGCAGGAGCAGCGGTCTGGTCCCGAAAGCATGCTTTTGCACATTTGGTGAAAATCCGTCCACTAGTTTATTTTTGAAACGATCAAAAAGTAGGTCTAAAATAATTAGTGATATCTATGTCCGCTCCGCAGACACAATTGCCTGTTCGCTCCGTGAGCAGGACACCGATTGTGTAATCGGGCGTGTCACGTCTCTGGACATGTGACGTGTTCGCTCATTGGATCGTGGAGAGTGTGAAGTGCATCAGATTGTTTTGATGCGTTTGACATCTTTGATCCATGTTTTGGTGTCTGCGGACATCGCTGCAAAAACAGAAAAAAATTGCACTTGTTAACGTTATCAAATACTGTCTGGGGAGGTGAGGTTTGGGGATGTGGCAGCAAGAAGCAAAAAAGTGGTGCTTTTTTGTCACGAAAGTCATACGGCATATTTGGAGGTAGGGTGGGCAACTGTCCCATAATTTGCAGGATTGTCCCGCAATTGGTGCCTGTGTCCCGCAGTTTGCCGAGTGGCTCTGCGGGACACGGGTTGTCCCGACTTGCTCTGTTCGAGCACAATTTGTGATCTAACAGAGTAAGTCAGGATTCACAATTAGTCATGCTGGGGGTTGGGGCCGAGCGGGGAGGGGGTCATATACATACATTTCCCGTGAATGGGAATAACAGTGGCTGGCAAGTGGCAGCTAATCTGTAAATAAGAGTCCTGTAGCATTGCATTGCAACCGCAGCTACCGACGTGACAGGCTTGCAGGGCGGTCATGTCACTAGCTTTGGGTGCAATGCATTGATTGTGCCAGGTCAATGACGCTGTGATGTCACCAACACTTTTTGTCCCGTAAAGGGATGTGACAAAGTTGGCCACCCTATTTGGAGGTATTCCTCAACATATAGTGCGTGAAGTACCGGCAAAGGAATAATGTGTCTGTGTTACAACGGATTTAAAATAATATTGGAAGCAGATTGGCGCCCCCTAGAGTTTGGCATTTGAGGCAGCCACCTGCAGTGTTTGATGGAAACAGCGGCTGTGCACGTGTATGACAATACGAATTCTCATGGGTGCGTTGAGCCGTGTTGTTGCAAAGTGAGAATGTATTTAGATTCTGAGTGAAGGTCACTAGCTTTGATTTTTTGGTTGCGAGCTAAGGCAGCCCATGCATGGGACAGAAAGTAAAAGGGCCAATTGTTTTTTGACCTTGAGAGAAAGGGATTTTTCTATAAAGAGTCAGTGAGAGGAGGTTTGTAATAATGAACATTTGATAAGGTTATGTATTCCAAAAGTGTGTACGGAACATGTAAATTCAGTTCATGAAGATTCTTTGATGCGAGCGGATTGAGCATTTCGGACTGAATTACGGGAAGAGAATGGAGACAGTGAATATTATGTAAATTTGTTTTTGACAACTGTATAACGGACCAAGCTTTAACCTATTATTATCTGAAGTTTAATTTTGGCAATGTAACTCAAGTACTATATTTCTGTGTGGTTATCTTTTTTATGTGGTTATGGGGAGTGCAAAATGTAGGTGTATGTCGACTATAACTAGATTCACCTAGGTTCAACGCTAATATTTCTTTAAAATGTCATGTATGACCATATGGAATTGTGTATCAGTTTCTAGGTTCTTTTTGTCTTATTTGAGATTGTTTGATGTGTGAGCTAATCATTAGTTTAAACTCTATGCCGAATTAAGAAAAGTATACATATATTGTAATAAAGGTAGGGTATTGATAAATATTTTTTGTTATGTTTTCCAAATAGCTACATGCTGCCTTACTGCGATTGCCATTGATTCCAGATGCCAACTGATGGGTTCTTCAATAGGCAGGTGCACGTTGTCGTCAACGGCTGGATCACCATCACTGTTTTGTGGGACGATCGTCCAGGGCCCATTTGTCCGTATGCTGCCCTAGCAATTAGGAGTAACAAAACATCTTTTATGGTGGTGTAGGCGCAAGTTGATGCAGACGCCCTGGAATTCACTGTGGGACCCAAGCGGTTCCTTTATCGAAATTAACACTTTGTGTATGAAAAAAGAAGAACGTGTGCCTCACGATTAACATTTTCGATCACGAGCGAAGAAAAACATTTGCAATTTGATTGAATATGGGAACAGTCGGATGTTCTCAGAGAGTTCATTAGGAAATAAAAGTACTTTAACAATTGTATACTGTTATTCTTTTCTTTTAAAGACCGGTTTAATAATTTGAATTGTGACGTAGTATGTTGTTAGTCGATGGGTGTTGATTTTTTGGGTTCTGCGTCACGTCACTTAGGTGATTATGGGCGTGTTTGGCTACGCTGAAGAGGACCGTCAACAAGAAAGGTGTTCATTTTCACTAGGGTTGGTAATTTGAGGGTCAAGGGCGGGGCATATGATTTAGTGACATCAGACCAGTTTACCGTAGGCCGATGCAGCAATGGTTAAGAATAGTACAAGAGAGACGCTCCTTGTTGCCACATTTCGTAAGTTTCTCAAAGAGGAGAAATTAGGGTGGCCAAGTGTCCTGGATTTCGCAGGATTGTCCCGCAATTAGGGACTCCGTCCCGCGGTTTGCAGAGTGGCTGTGCGGGACATAGGTTGTCCCGACTTGCATCGGACAACCTGCCTCCAGCACAAGCACTCTGCAAACTGAAGTGGGCCTCTGCTCAGCATGGTGCTGCCACCTGCTGCTTTCTTTCTCTGGGCCGCTCTGCAGCCCTGGCTCCTTTTGAGCCTACAGGTCAAGCTGTAAGGTTCAGACACGTGCCTTAATTCAAATGCTGATACTTTGCTCCTGGGGTCGTGATGGTCATGTTTGCAGTCAAAAACATGAACAACACCTCCCCAGGACAAACCATTTGTATTTAAATTAAGCCAGGAATTAAGAGCCATCAAAAAAACTTTTTTTAAAAGAGGCGGGCCAAACGTGAATGACGTGACATCATCACCGCCTTGTGGCCAAGTGTCCCGCGACAGACTATCAAAGAGTAAAACACCCTAGGGGGCAGTGTTTCTCATGCTCCTTGATTACAGCAGTGGTGGTGTCTCATGGGAGGGAGGGATGCCGTTAGCTGATGTCATTTTAACGTAAATAGCCGTTTTACCAAAATGATGTACTGTGTACTAGATTGTTAATGGATGAGTATGAATAGGTGTTGGAGCTGTGCAAGGGAAATGTTGAAGTTGCAAGTTCCTACATTAGTAGAAAATGTAGTTCCAAACTTTGCATCTTTGCATGAAGCATAGATGTTATTGTTAAGTGCGTATGGGTTCTCGGACACGTCATCATGCTGTGCGCCAGGATATGGTCATGTGGTATTTTCTGGAAGGTGTGCAATGAAGTCAAATGTTCGTAGACATTATGGTTCAGTTGCGCTAATAAAAACCTATGAAAATCAGTAAAAAAAGTTTGTTAGAGGGACGTTATGATTAAGTTGCGCTACTAAAAACCTATGAAATTCAGTTAAAAAAAAGTTGTTAAAGTAACGTTATGGTTAAGTTGTGCTACTAAAAACCTATGAAATTCAGTTAAAAAACTTTGTTAAAGGGACGTTATGGTTCCAAGTAAAACCGAAAAACCCCTTGCATAGGAAGAGCACTTTTTGGGTGGCTTATAACTTCGCTCCCCCTGGACGAATCCTCACCAAACTTTGCAAAAAAAGTATATGTCCCACCATGTGCAATATTTGTACGCATTAGACACTTTAGCATATAGGCGGTTTTGCACTAGAACCAAGCACAATGCACTTTACATTTGATGGTTGCCGTGTATGTTGAATTCTACATATTCTAGCCAATTGCTGCTTTGCCTTTTTGCACAAGTCTAAATGTTTACAGTAAATAAGATTTCAAGCACCATGCATTTTATTTACTTTTAACCATGGCTGTCTATGTTAGACTCCGCATATTCGAGCTTTTTTACAACTTTGCATAATTACACATGATATAGGGTTGCTTGATGGGTATGTTTCGATTCCTGAATGGGTTAATGCAGTTTCTAGAATTGTGTTCATAAGGCAGTAGGTGGTGGAGATTTATAATATATGCATTTACTTAGCATGATGTAAGCAGTACCCTGTGACAGGAATACTAATAGCCTTATGGGCGTAAAGACAAAGAATTGTTATTTATTTATAATGACATGCCGCACTAATGCAGGACAAAGTTTGCTGTTAGACAGCTAACACAACACATTTTTTGTTGATCGCATATTGTGTTTAGGTAAAACATACTACTCCACCTGACTGCCTTTACCATATTGTATGTGTAAACCTAATATGTTGGTAGTTTGAACAATACTAATTATCTGATATTAAAAGATGTCCGCCACTTTTGTCTAGAAAAATATTGTGGTTTTGAAAGAGACACTCTATCATAGGGTGTAACCAGAGAGTCACCTGTGTTCATTTAAAGTCTCCTTTTTATGTCTGATCTCCAAACTTGATCAAGCAGTGTGTGAACCACGAAAAGCGTCGTTTTTCTGTAACTTTCTTTGTTCTGTGGCTTATTTATAATTAAAGGAAATTGTTTGCCAAGAATCCTTCTGGTGTCTCTGCCTCATTACTAGAATCCAATACAGTGGTTCCGAGCTGCTTTTGGGAGTGCACTCTGATTCTACATTTTGCAAATATTACACGGCCACGGTATTGGCCGTGTAGTTATGGTTAAGTTGCTGTTTCCATAGGAAGAGCACTTTTTGGCCGGCTTATAACTCTGCCCCCCCTGGACGAATCCTCACCAAACTTTGCAAATAAAGTATATGGCCCACTCTGAATTGCAAAGTTTGGTATTTATTGCTACATTTGCGTAGCAATTTACACCAGTTATATTTGAAAATTTGAATGGACCAGATAGTTCTGAGTCCAAGTCATTTCTTTGGAGTGTGTGTTGCTTCTTTGAAGAAGTACCTGAGTTACTTTGAGTAGTAGATTCTTCTTTCGTTGTAGTAATTGATGAAGTATTAGCTTCTTTTACTCTCTTTGGAGGATTTGCACTGAGATCCTGTTGCATTTCTGTTTGAAGTAGTTTTCTTTTACAATGTTTTGCTTTTTGTGGCACAGGATAGGTTGTTAGATGGGGTGTACAGTGAACTTAATCTAATGTATTCTAAAATGCAAGGAATATCAGCGTTTACTTTACTTGCATCATAGTTGATTTGAAATAGACCATCAAGTGTACGTAAGCGTGATAGTGCTACGTAGCTCATGCCTCTTTAATGACTGTGTTCCCAATATCTATCAATGCTTTATCTAGGGTAAGACCATGTGATTTGTGAATGGTGACTGCGTATGCTAGAGAAAATTGCTCTCTGCATAGATACATGTCTTTGAAAAGTAGGAATCGAGCTGTTGAGCGTCCTATCCTTTTTACTTCTGATAGTTTGTCAAAGAGAATTTTGACAAACTGAATGTTGTTGTCACGTGGGTATGCTTGAAAGCCAACAACTGTACCAAGTGCTCCATTAACTAGTCCTTGCTCCGCGTCAAGGTTACGTTTAAGCATTACTCTTCAGTTTAAAGATCATTTTAATATTTTCTCCAAACCAGCTGTGTTGGAGATAGAGTTTTCCAAGGTATTTAGTCTTGTTGTGGCTTGTTGACACATGGGTAGTGTCATACCATATACGTCCAGTTTGTGGAGCAAATTTCAATTATTGGTTCCATTTCTTTTTTCAACATTGTTTCATTGAATTCTGAACAGCTTGCAAGAGTTGGCATCAAGGACATACAATTGACATTTTTGTGTGATAATTTTTACATGACATCAGTAGCACATGAGTTATGGCCATACAGTACATGGATATGTTGGGTTTTTAATATTGATTGTGCTTCTTGAGGTAGTACACCAACTCTAATACTTTTTAAAATGTTGGCGTATGTGAGGTTTGCAGACTGGCGCATGTTTTCTGTTAATTCTCTGTATTGGAAATGTTGCCAAAGGTTGACATTTCCTATGCTGCCAACCGTTTTACGGCAGAGTTTGTGTCCTAAGGTTTTAAAAATAGGTTCACCTTTCACTGGTGTCAATTGAAGAAATGTCCGAAAACAATAATGTGTTTTCCTCCAAAGAGCTCTTCGTAGTTTTTTTGAGTACTTCTTGTAATCTGAGATGAATCAAAGCCAACATTAGGTCGGAGACCAGGCTCACTTCATCTATTGGTAGCATTTTCATTTATTTTAACACTCTGCATAGTTCCATTGCAGTTTCTACAGAGAGTTTATAATATTCTAATTTCTTTTGCTGTTCTACTGGAAGGAGTAGTAATCGGTGCAAAGTGACACCGCCTATGTTGTAGGCAGCTAAACCTGTGGGGGCAGTTACAACAGCTGACATTTTGTTGTTTTTTAATTGTTGAAGGAACTTGCTGATGATTTTGATTAAGAATGAACCAGCTTGACCAATGATGTATGGCAGTATAGGTTTGTAATTTTGGCAGGTACATTCTTTATTTTCATGTTATACACCATGTGCAATTTCTTTTGTTACTTCTTGAAAAATGCTACACTGCTCATTGTTCAGTTTTGATTGCAGTAAAGTTAAGTCTTCTGTATCTTCTTCATAGTGACACATGGTGTTTTCTACTTCTGTCATAGCTAATTCTGCCTCATTTGCTATTAGTGGCTGTCCCAGTGGTTCTTGGCTTCCTGTTATAGAAGGTTGACTACTGTCGGGAGTGTCTTTATCTAGTTGGGCCTGGAGTTCTTCTACGTGTTGCTGTTCATTGTGCAACATTGTTTTGTACTGTGTTAAGTTTACATCGGTTATAGTGCTTTCATTTGCTTTGAAAGCGTCTTCATAGGAGTCATAGATATCTAGTAACTCTTCTTCTTTTCTCCATGGTTTAAAAAGTTGCAGCAGGGACATGTAATATAGTTCCTCATGTTGAGGAGTTTTTAATGAGAATTTGATATGATTAATTAAGCTTTGTTTGGTAAGTTTCACTAAGCTGCCTTCACAATTTGTCTCTCTGTATCTACCTTTATTTTCATCTGGTTTTATATTATTTTTGTATGTGAAGTTTTGGGATATGTGGCATAGACACATGGTTTCCAAAGTGGTACTCCTGTGTGGGTAGTATGTGTCTAGTAAATTGTCTTTCAAAGTGTCTTGGCTGTTGGAATCATTTTTGGCTATTGTTTCTATGTCGTTGTATGATTTGAGAACTCTTTTTCTAGATTTAGCAGGACCAAGACTTAGCCATACTATATTTTCAAATTTTCCATACAAAGCAGTACTGGTTAAACGATCTGCACCTTCATAGCAGCCATATTCTCTATGAGAGAGAATTGTTATGCCTAAGCTGTACAATTTCTGAGACAGTGTTTTGTCTGATGATAGGTCATCCCAGAGGTTTGAAGCTCTGTTTATTTCTGCTTTTAAGTAGGCTGTAACATATTGTGCAACTACAGTGGAATTGTCTGCAATGTACTGCACATCTATGTTTGCATTCCATAAGAGGGCAATGATTGCATTGTAATCATTGATATATTTTGATTCTGCTGTTATTTGTATGTAATATGTGTTCTTAGTGGATTTACCTTTAACACTATGTCTAACTAAAGGCATGAAGTTGTTTACTTGACCTGTTGCTGTAACTGGTCTAGGGAACCCAAAGCAGCATTTGGTGTAGTATTTCCCTTTGTTTTTGTATTTGCGATGACAATATTTCCCACATTTGTCTTTGAAATTGTAACATTTGTGTATGAAGATCACTATTTGTTGCTTCTGATGGAATTTCACAAGTGACATATTTTTTGATAAACTGTAAAACAGTGGCATCACTGTCTTGACCAAATTTAGGAGCATCTTTAATCCATAAAAGCATGTGGCTATGTGGTTCTCCTCTGGCTTGGTATTCTTTTCTCCAAAAGAAGCGTTGCACTTCTCCGAGGGAAGGAACACTTTTATTACAAATAAAGTGTAGCATAGCAATGAAGCGATGATGGAGATATCTTGAAACATTAACAGGATCTGGAGAGCAAAGTTCTCCAGGTGTTAGTATATCTATGTTTGTTTTGTTTTTGTTTGATATGCGTAGGAAATCATGTAAATCTTCCCATGCATATTCTGCACAACTTAATGTAACAAACCAAGTGGGTGGGCCAAGGTTTCTTATCATACAACGTACAACGTACATCTTCGTTACGTCGGAACCAGTACTCTTTAGTACCACGCATGTTTGCTAACAGATTTGTAATGCTTGATTTTTCTTGCACTTTTTGTAGTAATTGCATAGCTGACATATTTTGAAAATGGGTACCTGATTTCAATGTGTGTGCAACTCCGTAGCATAGAGTTGCTAGTTCACTTTCAAAGAGTAGGTGGAATATGTATTCCACATTTTGTCTAAATCTGGGATCTTTAGAATACATTCGTAATGAGTGGTATTCTGATGCTGTTATCTGAGTGGGTCTATCATCGTACCTTCCTCCTTTCCCAGTAGGAAAGAGTAGAGGAAAAGCACATGCTTCTATAATTTTTTTCCCATATGCTGATTGCTGATCCTTTGGTTTGTCGCATTTGGTATGTTTCTAGTGCATCATCTATGGTGTCTTTAGAGTGTAATGGATGAATTGTATAATGGTCTAAAATATTGGATACTGTAGCAGGATCTAGAAGTTCAAATTGGCCAGTTTCTGGTGACTCTTGAATTATTTCAGTCGTTTCCCTCAGGTTTTCTTCAATATTAATTTCTTTGTAGTATTCATTGTTGTCTTTTAGATATTGCAAGGCTTGTCTAACTTTATGTAAGTCTATGAGTTGCCAAATTTTTTTGTTTTTTGCATGTACACCATTTACTAAGACAATTAAAGATTGCTCTATTGGACGTTGCAATCCTAGAGTGTGTACTTTTTCTTTTGGTAAATAAACTACTTTGCCACAAATGCCTTTCAATAATTCTGAGGGAGGTAATTTTGCTTTGAAGGCATATTATTGCTTGAAATTGATGCACTGTTTGAATTATGAGGCTCTCATATAAATTGTTATTTGTGATAGCATGTGAAGGAGTTTGGTGGTTGTCAAGTATTAAGGGTTCATTTATTTCGTATTTGTTTTCTGCTATAAGGTAGAGAGCTAGTTCAAACCATTTGGAATCTTCATTGTCTTCTATTTTGTATGTTATGTCTACAGTCTTTGTGCTACTTTTATAAAAGGTTCTTTGGCAACACACACACACACACATGGTTTGGTACTTCAGCGGATGTACTTTTAAATTTTAGTATTTCTTTTTTGTATGTGTGTAGTAGAAGGTTGCCATTTGTAGAATTGGTCCTAGTCTGTTGTAAAGCTATTCCATTTTGTAAGTAGCTTTCACTTCCAAAATATTTTCTCTGGATATGCTCTATTTCTTCGAGTAGGTCTTTGGCTGTACCATGTATAAGATTGTTATTTAAAGTGTGTAATGCTAAAGTTTATGGACTAGATGTCTTATAGTTGAATGATGTGTTGATATCATTTTGATATGATGGAAGGTGCTTTTGCAGGCTAATGAATGTCCTTGTAGTCCTGTGTGTTTGTGCACTGGACAGGTATCCATATTTTGCAGAAGTTTCATTTTGAATTTGTCTTTGCCTTTTACATATTGATTGAGGAACTGGTGTAAAGATTTGAAAGATTTGACGTGCACGGCAATTTGTATACTGGACATTTTGGTTCAGTCTGATGGAGAGGTGATACTGAGTTTTCTGGGGATATTTTTGTGAGCAGCATTTCTTGTTCCATAATGGTATTATTACGTTTTTCATACCCTTGTCCACTGCTATGTATGGCAATTGTGTTTGTTTGCTTTTGTTTGTATGCTTCTGCATTGAAATATGGTTCTTTGCTCGTGGTATGACTCCATTCACCTCCACAGATATTTAAGAAGTTATTTTTGTTGACATTCCATTTATTGAGAAGTCTTTTTTGTAATTTAGTACTTAGTTTTGTTGGTGGATTCATTCTGTTTAACACTAAAATAAATAACTTCCTTTTGAGAAGGATTGCACTGCCTATGAGAACTTCTAAGATACATTTTCTACTGTAGGTTTAAAGGGTTGTGCATGATTTCTCTCCTGTTTTTATACGATTTTGAAGGACTCTGTGGCGGAAATTGTTTTGTAAAATACTTTTTTTGGTATGGTTACTTGCCACTACATCAAGATTTATAGGAGCAGTGTTAGCAGTAGTGGTAGCTGAATTCTAGTTAATCACTTTCTGTTTCGTTTTACATTTTGAAAGAGGAGGCAACGGGCCTCATTACGACCCAGGCGGTAAGTTACCGCCTGGGCCGTGACTTTACCACCATGGCGTAAACTACGTTTACGCCATGGTGGTTGGCAGACTTACCGCCCCATTCCGACCTTGGCGGGGCGGTAAGTCCCCAATCCCCATTTACCCTTCCCCATTCCCATTTTTGCCCCATAGGGCATAATGGGAGTGGGGAAGGCGTTAATTACGCCACCGTAAATTACCGTAAATGCAGGTGTTAAAAGCACCATGGCGCTAGGGGACCTCGTAATCAGGCGGTAAGGGTCGGCGCTGTTAACGCTGCCGTAAACCCCTTACCGCCTGGGTCGTAATGAGGCCCAACGTGTTTGTACCGGAAGCTTGTTTTGTTTCGCTTAATGACTCTATTAGATCTTTTGTTTGAACTTTTTGTACAAATTCTGCTAGAGATGGATGCTTATTTTGGAGACTTTTATTTTCATTTGCTCTACTTCTGCGTTGCTTTCTACGGACTTGCTTTTTGGTAGGCATTCTATGGAGTCTGTTGAAAAAAAAAGAAGGTATGGGTTGAGCTGTTCTGCAATTTATGTGTGCAATGTGCATGAGTGTCTGAGTATGATGGTAAGGATGTATGTGGTGGTGTCTGATTGTGCATTAGGCAGCTACAACTAGTTGGGAAGGCTATTCTTGTATTTGTGTGTTACTATACTGGGGTTCAGATGACAGTAGAAAGTAAGCTAGTGGTGAGGAGAAGCACTAATACTAAATATAATGGTATAGAATTAAAACAGTTTCTTTGTTCTGCAATACTAACATTCTAGGGGCTGATTTATGGAATTTGTGCACCGAAAAACAGGGATTTGTGCGCCAATCTGCCTGAAAATCCCTGTTTAACAAATGGGGATTTGTGGGCAGAATGGAGCACAAATCCCTGTTTTTCAGTGCACAAATTCCATGAATCAACCCCACAGTGTGTTTCAGTAACAGTAAGAATAGTATGGTAGTATTGTACTTATTTTTTTTGTTTGGAATGAGCAGGTTTCTTCTGAGTTGTTGTTTGTACTTCAGATGTTGCTGCTTTTCAGGAGAGTGGTCTTCACTGCAATTGTAAAAGAAAGAAGTTAGTAATTTTGTGTGTTTATAGCACTGATGTTAATGTAGAAGTTGATTTTTTTGTTTTTGTAGTAGTATTGTTGTTTGATAACTGAATATAGTGTGTACATGCAGTTAGTTTCCTTTGACTATGTGCAGCCTTTACATTCTACTTACAATATGTTAGTTCAACAAATTAGTAGAATACTAAGTGTATGAAACTCACTAGGTTTCTTAAGGCTGTGTTATTGCATGTTCGGAGATAGAAGAAATAATGATATACTTGTTTTGCAAGGTAAATGGCAGAAACTATATAGAAAAGCACAGAATGTATGCTTTTGTGAAGGTGTGGGTAATAAAGGAGAAGGATGTGATTTACAGACAGTGATGTTATTTCAGCTGGGAGCTTTTCAATGATAGTGTCCATGAGTGTATAAAGATGCATGAACTTATCCTGGCTGTGTGTAATTGTATAATACACTACTAAGTGTTTTTCTACAAGTATACTGTTATTTCTCCCATCCTTTAATATTCTAATTTTTTAGATAGTTGCGTGTGTAAAAAAAGAATTTAGATAGCAGATAGGTTTGGAAGTGACAGTTGATTATAGCAGATGGGAAAAATAATAGTAAGTTCATTTTATAGGTTTTACAGGTTAAGGGGCAGATACTCTGTTTACATACATTTATAAGAGTTGTACATGTACTGTGCATAAAATATGCATACCTGTAGTTTGTATTCATGCATGTGGATATGCATGCAGCTGCAAGTAGAAATATTGGAGACTTATACAGTAGTTTTTGTAGTAGGTGATTTTCAATGATATGAGACTTGTACTCAGAGTGATCAACAGTACATTTGAAGTGCTGAACTATGATGATGGAGTTAGATGTGGAGGTCTTGGATGTGATTGGTGGATGGTTGTGTGACTGCTTAGCTGTATCCAATGAGGGAATGGCACAGAGAGCGAAGTGGAAATGGTAGAAGGGCTGTCTAAGAGGTACGCGCCCCGCGGACACTTCAGCTGTCCGCTGACATGGCGTGCCACATCCGGGGTTTTCCAGCAAATCCAGCATGGAAAGGGGACTGTAGGGATTAGCCAATCAGGTGTTGAGGTTGTGGATTTGTGTTGAACGAGGCTGTGTGTAGTGAAGATGGTAGAGGTGGAGAAAGTCAGGTTGTTGGTGCTTGGAGATATGTTTGTGCATGGCTTACAGCAGTATGCTCAATGCAGACATGTGGCAAAACATGTTGATGTTAAAGGAGTGGAGGTGGTGTGGAGCACTGTGCCTGATTGCAATGTACAGGAAATTGTACACATTTGTAAAGATATGGGCAGGATGAACAGTCCCCATGTGGTATTTTGCACTGTGGTGCTTTCCATTTGGGCTCTGTCAGTGCCCCTACTTTGTTGGCAGGTTTGGAACACTTGGTTCAAGCAGTAATGAACATCCTTCCAAATGCCAAAGTTATTTTTTCTGGATTAGTACTTAGGGCAATATGGGACAATAGTTCTGTTTTTTGTCCTCAGCAAAACATTGCTAGGTGTGCAATCAACCGAAGCTTGTGTGCTTTCATGCTTAAGGCTGGTATGTTCTTCTGTAATAATGAGAATATTGATTCCAGTAATGCTGTTTATTTTAAAGAAGATGGCATTTCTTTATCTTTTATGGGAAATGCCATGCTGTTTTGGAATGTAAGTAAAGTAAAGTAAGAAAAAACAAAACAAAAAAAAATACAAAATAACAGGTGTCTGTCAAGCATATGCAAAGAAAACAAAAAAAACACTCTTTTCAGAGCCATCCTCAAAGGGGAAATGGGGTACATTATTTAAATTTAAATTCACCACGCTCAGATTTTCGATAAGTCCGCAGACATGGCGGTAGTCCACGTACACCGCGTATTACATACGTGGATTTTGGGGTGGAGAGGCATGCATATGAGAATGAGTAGAGCCAGGGATTGGTCAATAACGTTTACTGGGTGTGTTGTGTAAGGAGAGAGTTTGTCAGAAAGTCTTTTTCCTTGGAGAAGAACCGATAGCTATGGCTGTGTGTTTCAGAAAACAGATTATCTGTATTTTGGGACACTCATGGATACATTGGTTGGAGGTGCATGCAGAACGCTGTGGAGCAGCTGCACATCTTGGATTCCCTCATGTGGAAGTGTATTGGCATGGAGTGCGTGGAATGAAGTGGCTGGACTTGGTACCTCATTGTGCTACTTTGGAGACACAGCATCATCCAGACATAATTATAATTCATTGTGTAGGGAACAGTTTAGGACATGTGTCTGGAATTTCTTTGCAATTTGCTATGAAAGAACGACTTGGGAAGGTCATGGACGTGTTACCAAATTCCCAAGTAATTTTTTCTTGTATTGCGCAGAGACAAATGTGGCTGCGTTCCTCTTCATTTGGTCCACAAATGGAGAAAGTGAGGCGCAATGTCAATAAGGCTGTTTGTGCCTTTTTAAGAGATGTTGGCATGTCCTCTTTTCACAATGAAAATATTATGTTTCGTAGCGCATACATTTTTCGCAGAGATGGAGTCCATCTTACTTATGCTGGCAATCATATTTTTCTGAGAAATGTACAAAATGCATTGTGACCTTTTTTGGAATTACAGCAATCCATTTTGCATTAGGTGTTCACCATTTGAAGTTTTTCAAACACAAAAAACACCACCAAAAGGCTCTTTTCAGAGCCGCCACTTCCTCCTTGAGAAAAGTGCAATGGTTTTGATAGGGCAGCTCCCCAAAATGTTATATGTCCGCGAACTGTCGGCGGACTTCTAAAAAATGCACAGGCCCTGCACTATCTATTTGTCACTTCTATTTTTAAACTGTGAGAGGCGTCTCTGAAAAGAGCCTTTTTTTTGGTTTTTGTTGTTTTATATTTTTTGGGGTTTTTTACACGACACACAAGGAAAGGAGGGGAAAGGAGGGTAAGGAAGGGACACCAAGCACGGGGATAAGAAAGGGCAGGTGGAGAGGCAAAGATGTAGGGTCGGTCTTATTTAGGTAGGCAGCAGATCTTCTCATACTCCGTGACCGCAGTCTTGAAAGCACTTCGAAGACCCTCCCCCCTGTAGAGTACTGCATCGCAGTGCATACACAATATTGTGACCCTCATGGATGGCCTGCGAGGCAGCTGGAGGGATTTGCTGTCCCACAGGAGTGTCTCTTGTGGTGACATAAGCGGAAATGGGGGATGTTGTAGAGGAACTCAACCTACTACATTTATCACATGGTACAACCTTGCAAATAGCCCCATCGTGGAACGGCCTTAGGTGTCGCTTCATGGGTGTTGTACCAAAGCTGTACGAACCAGGCCTCCCACGACTCAGCACCATTTGCACTGGTTGCAGGTGACCTTATTCGTACGTGCTTTTGGCACTCCACCATGAATGGTAAACAACCGCCACACACAAGACTCACGGCCAGTGCTGGTAGTAGGGACTTCAACTACCTCATCCTCTTCATCCTCTTCATCCTCTTCATCCTCCTCCTCTACATCCTCACACCTGTTCCCATCTGCAGGCCCTTAGGGAGGTGGTGGTGGTGGATGGGTTGGAGGTGGTGCTGAGGCTGAAGCAGCACCAGCTAGAGCAGCAGCAACCATAGATGCCATCAGGTTTGATGATGGAAAGCAGCAAGAGCAGCAACAGCAGCAAAAGCTGAAAAATTTCAGGTAGCCAGAAGCACAATGAAGATGAGTTCTGAGCTGTGGCTTTTTATAGGGGTGCTGGTGCATGCTCTGCAGACAGCCGTGCTGTCTGCGTACAGTTCGAAAACCCCAACAAGGCTCACAAAGTTCCAAAAGGTATGTAGAACGCCAGGGTCATTGTCTGGGACATGTGCAATGGTGAATTTGTCCTGTAAAATACTTTGGATTGTCCAAAAAAGTACTTTAAAAATGTTCGGGGACCTGGACAGTGTCCACAAATCAGGGCACACGCTCAGCGTGGGTGTGTTCACATTATGACGTCGCAAACATGTCTGCGAATGGGACGGGTGTCCGCAGGACACCAAATGCATAGCAACGGTTGTGTGCATGTACACGGATGTTCTACGGACAGTGTTCGGGTCCTCAAAATAATTAAAAGTGCGACAAACGTGAGACGGACAGCTATGGACAGGTATAGTGTCCTTAGGACACCTCCATTTGGTTAATTGCAGACATTCCGGACACCAAGTGTGTTCTAAGAACAGTTCCATCTTGCTTGCTGACAGTATGGACAGGTATAGTGTCCTTAGTACACCTCCATTTTGGCTAATTGCAGACATTCGGAACACCAAGTGTGTTCTAAGAACAGTTCCATCTTGCTAGCGGATAGTACAGACAGGTATAATGTCCTTAGGACACCTCCATTTTGGTTAAATGTGGACATTCCAGACACCGAATGTGTTCTAAGAACAGTTTCATCTTGCTTGCAGACAGTACGGACAGGTATAGTGTCCTTAGGACACCTCCATTTTGGTTAATTGCGGACATTCAGGACACCAAGTGTGTTCTAAGGACAATTCCATCTTGCTTGCGGATAGTACGGACAGGTATAGTGTCCTTAGGACACCTCCATTTTGGTTAATTGCGGACATTCCAGACACCGAATGTGTTCTAAGAACAGTTTCATCTTTCTTGCAGACAGTACGGACAGGTATAGTGTTCTCAGTATACCTCCATTTTGGCTAATTGCGGACATTCAGGATACCGAGTGTGTTCTAAGAACAGTTCAATCTTGCTTGCGGATAGTACGGACAGGTATAATGTTCTTAGGACACCTCCATTTTGGTTAATTGTGGACATCCCAGACACCCGCACTGTCTACGGACACCATAACTGCCTTTTTAAAAAATAAGCCACAAAGGATTGAATTAAAACACACAGAATATTTGTTTTATTATATACAGATATAAAATGTATGAAAGAGAGCGGGAAGCAGAAACTAACACAAATACAGGGGAATAAGAGGTTTGAAGAGGATGGATGGGAGGGGATGAAGTGATGGAAGTCTCATCATAATGTTTTTCTAGGTACTGAGGGTTTGGGCATAGCTGACTGGGACATGGAGAGGGGAAACAGGTGCATGTGGGACAATGATATTTATTTTTTTCTTTTATGTGGTCCTCCACAAAATGTTTTAAAAGATTGAAATTGTCCATAAGCATATCCATTTTCTGTTCCATGCGCTGCAGAGTATTTTGTAATGTCTCTTTTGCTATATTATTTTCAATGTTTGTATGGTCTGTTAAAAATATATATATATATATGGTAAGTACACATAAAGTAAAGATAATTAATTTGCTTATATAGAGAAGTTTCTACCATTAGTATCGCTGTCTTCAGTCATTTCCTCACGTGGGAAATTTTCTTCAAGCCATTCCAAAGTACTGGACATTTCTATGTAAAAAAAAATATTACTTTTAGTGTACCTAATAGAGAAAGTTTAGAAATATACAAGAAAAAATAAGTTTACTTACTAGTTTCTGTTAAGTTTTGTTGTTACTGTTGTGTAGGTCTGATGTTGCTTCTTGCTGTGCAGTTTCTGTGAGGTAATTATGTTGGAGGCATATCTTTTTTGTTTTGGTATATTCCATTTTAGTATATATGCTATTTAAATGGACCGTTGATGTGTTACATATATAGGTTCCACTTCTTATTTATTATTACATATAATGTGTTTATATGCTGATTTTTGAACTTGTTCAGTATTTATATGGCATGAAAGAACAATTTAGGATACCCCTGAGTTTTTGGGTAGTGTTGACTGTGATACGCACAGTCCGCGGACATGAAAATCACTAGCTGGGGGTTCAGTATGTTCTATTTTACATGTATATAAAGTAAGGGAATCCTAGTAAACATGTATCAAATTCACACTATGAATATGTATATTCAGTAAAAAAAAACTTTGATAAAGGGAGGTTATGGTTAAGTTGCGCTATTAAAAACCTAAGAAATTCAGTACAAAAATGTTGTTAAAGGGATGTTATAGTTAAGTTGCGCTACTAAAAAGCTATGCAATTCAGTAAAAAAAGTTGCTAGTTATGGTAAGCTAAGCAACCATAACTCGCGCCACCAATGTGCATTGCTAAGACTAACACCCAGGACATCAAAGAAGACATCACAAATGTCATTGATGACATCACTGATGACATCACATGTCTGGCTCCCTCTTTTTTCCTTTAGTGATATATCTTAGCCAGTAATACTTAGGTACAAAGAAATCAAAAAGTACTATATTTGTAGACTTATATTTCAAATAAGTTCTTACAGTTTTTTTTACTGGATATATATATATATATATATATATATATATATATATATATATATAATAGTGTCGCAGTCACTGCGCTATAGTTAAGCGATTGCCTAGATACATAGGAAATTTGAAAATTCTATTGCTAAAAACTTTTGACTTGCATGACTGATTTGGCTGATATTTTCCAAAGAAAAAGGTTGTCACGCTCCTCAATGCCCAGACTGGGTGCCCCCTTCTCCCAAAATTATAGCTATGTCTCCCGTGGTGCTTTGCAGTAGAGATGCTTTTCAGAAATGAAAATACAACATTTTATTTTGTTTGCTCAATGCAAAAATTTACCCCAGTAATACCTGACAGCCGAAAACGAAGATATTTAGAGGAGGAAAACGGAGACAATTGTATCAGACTAGAGGCGGGGAGGGGGAAAGAGGATACTATGTAAAATAGGGGAGTACAGGGTGGTCTTGTTTACCGAGTTTGAGTTTGAACATTTCTGCATAACCGCGGGAATACTGGGACAATCCCGCGAGAATAACCATGGCTACAATGGAAGATATGATTGGGAACGAAACTCTGTCACACGAAACGAAAAGTGATAGGGGTAATGGGAGAGGGCTAGGGAGGGAAAAAAGCAACTGAGGCATGTGGGGGGACCATGTACAGAGGAGGGTGCACTTGGCGAGTGCCTGTGAGTACGAGGCCGAGTGAATGTACATCTTGTACACACACAGGACATGTATACTTATGAAATATACTTTATGTATAAAAACTCACATCAAAGTCATAACTAACTTTGATTTTGATATGAATTTTATATGCCTATAAAGCATATAAGAGATGTAAATTAAGTACATGTACAAAATATAAGTCATACGGCTCAAAAGCCATATTCTCATACGCGAATACACTCTTTCAGCAAACACTCATACTACACACACTTATGCAACATACACTCATATGCTATATGCTACTCTCCCCACAAACAAATCTTTGTAATTAGATATTAAAAAAGGCTTATGGTTAACTAATATAAAGTCATTGAACCAGGTGGTTCTTTTTTGTAAGAATAACACAAGCGGTAAGTTCATGGGTAGACGGGCCCCAGCTCCCTCCTGTTGCATCCCTTGCATGTCTCAACTGAACTCCATCCAACTTCTACACCTGCTTTCATTCCAAGTTGGAATGAAGGCACACATTTAATTATACAGAGGCGGAGATTCAGAGAAGTATCCATGCAACAGTATTTATAACCATATACGTTGTGAATGCGGTTCTTGACTGATAGAACATTAACATTAAGTAAAGTTTACGAAGAGTGCGAATAACAACGTTAAGGTACGCACGCTCACTGTATACCACTACAAATTCAACCATGAAAAACGTAGTATAAACACGCACCATGCACCACTACAAATCCAACCTTAACAATCACTTCACATATTAGGCAGATTACACCAATCCCATAGTTGAAGTGAGTGCTAAGGTTGGGTTTGTATTGGTATGGAGTGAGTGGTTATATTTTGTGTTTCACTCTTTGCAGACTTTGTTTTAGATTAACCTTAACACTTAATTATACATGTTTTTCATATCTTGTCTATGCATGTGTCCATATATACATATATATAATTTATATTTATTAACATGTATTTGGTTGATTTGATCAAAGTGACTCAACCAAACACATCTCGTTCAAAAATATAATGGTGTACCCACTGCAGATCAAGACATGCAATACCTCATGTGAGGATGTTACTGCAGAGTAATGTTTTCTCCCTGACTTGAAGGGGTATTATACATTGTGATTCCTTGACACAAAGCGGTTTCTGCTGTCATATATTGTTATTTCCCAAGATGACTCCTAGGGATTCAATGAGCAGAGTTCTTTACAGACCCAAGCAAGAACAGTGAATATTATGTAAAAAACTGGTCCCACCAAGACTGCAGCAAAGTCTGAAAGATAGGTTCAGACTTTGCCATTGTGATTTGTCAGCTATTATCCTGCAATGCCAAAGGAACATGAGAGTGATTCAATTAACAGTCACAAGTGATTGAACAGTGGAAATATAGGAGGCTAAACGTTTCTGTTGTTCTCCTTTCTAATAAGAAACTGGGCTTGAAATCTCCACCCCTTTCCTTGTTAAATCTGGCAGATTTGGTTTCCCTGAGCTGAGTCTTTATTGTTAAGGCTTGATTTTGCAGAAAAAACGAAACAGCCAATTTTGGGAGGGTCGGGTGCAGATTCTAGAACAAGAACAGTGTGACTTCGGAATGACATCACTGGGTTATTTCAATTCAAAGCAGCTTCATTCTACTTTGGTTTCAATTTGTGTGTCAGATTTGCCAAAAAGAGAGAAGTGTATCCCATCCGCTTGAAATCACCAACACTACGTCTGGCTTCTACTAGTCGTGTGCCTTTTAGCACCAAGCACTCAGAAAATGTACCCTTGTGCAATACGTTTTTTGCATGGTAACTCTGGTACAGCACTTTTCTATTCTCTGATACAGGGACTTACAAAAAACAGCCAGATGAGCAGTGTTACAATGTATAAACTCAAACGTCCGATGCCCAAGATATGCACTGATCTTTTTTCATGTGCCTTAATGGAAACTGGTTCAACGAACAGGCCCAAACATAAGGAGTCTAATGAGAAAAACTGGCAAGGGTACTCAGCTTCCTGCTATAAAATATTAAAAAAAAACACCTCAGCTTCACCCACTAAGAGCTCTTTAAATGTCTTCAAAATTCAAACTCTGCATGGAAGGAGTCTTATTTCAAGAAGCCCTGGATTCAAAAACATTCTTTTTCAGGCCGAAACATTTCAATTAAGGCCCAGCTCAAATGCTTTTAATTCATCACCAAAACCTCGGTTTGAATAATGGTATTCAGCCACATAATTCATCAAGTGTGTGGCCTCAATTCATGCTAATAAAGTGAATACCTCAAAAAGAAGTAAGGGAAACATACTGGCAGACATATTATAATGGACTGCACAGGACTTAAACTACTGCCAGTATTCGCTCAGACAAATGACCCACAGAAGACACCAACTGTGAGCAAGAAGGGAATCTTTCTGCTGTAACCCACTCGGCTGCAGCATATGCCATGGACCATAACACCAAGCCAGATTCTACCGACCTAGAACTGAACACAGACTGCTATCAGTCCACCTCCGCTGTCATGGGCCGTCATCAAGATTCTGGAGCCCTCGCTGATGTATTGTGATTTCCAGAAGACTGTGGATAGAACAGTTGCCTCAACAATCAGTAATCACATATGAGATATCAGAAAATCACGAATTTCAGAAATCTTGATGTCTTTATCTGAGACAGGGGCTGACGGTTTACTGAAACAATCACAATGGTCGCCTTCTACTAGTTTCACTTTGGAAATGTAAAAAATGTGATGAATCCACCATTCACCCTAGATGGAAGCTGCAAGAAGATGCACCTTTTGGAGTCGCAAACAAACAGCCACCCATAATTTCCTTTGTCTTTCCTATGGCTATGTGGGTCAAGCTCCAGGCTTATTCATAAAAGCCGTGAGAGATGATGCCAGATCAAAAAGATATCAAAGTCCAAACCAGGTTGTAAAACAAGACAATTTTATTATCAAATTATCATATAAAATGTGCCAAAGAATTGATGGCAGACCAAGCTTTGTGTTGGTACACCACATAAAGATTGGGAAAATCTCTTATGAAGTATAACAAGTGCTCATGAGATATGAAAGTGAGTCTTATGCAACAAAACACCTCTTTAGACTGTACTACACGCCCACTAAAATGTGGAAGGTTTAGACAAAGGATATGGATAAATGTTGTTTTTGAGCTGGACTAGAGGCTAACATGTTGTACATGATGTAGCAGTAAGCACTTGTGAGGACCATTACTGTAAATCACAGACCAAAGGGGCCTGTCTATAAATCTGTAATATCACCCATAGGGTCAGACAACCCCACACCTATTATTGAGACAACATAGACACATCTACTGCTGTCAAACTAGGTGTATTGAGGCACTAGCGGCTCAAGAGGAGTCCAGCCCAATAGAGACAGACAGCAAATTCTAACTGTCCCTATTCCCGCCTCAATTTTTCCTCGTGGGCGGTTGTGCGCCGCCTATCTATGAATAGACAGAATAAGAAAACAATTATGTAGCACACTGTCTCAGTACATGTAGCTCAGCTTCTATCCCTAGAGGGAATTTATACACCAATCATACACACAAAGATGAACATGTGTCAATCAATCCTATTTAAAAGGTGTCTTCGCTCTTAGTTCTATGCAAGTTTATTCGTCCTGGGGTGTAAAACAATGCGTTAAAACATGCAGCAAAAAAAGGCTTTAAAACTGCACTATTTACTAAAGAGACATATGGTGTCAAAGTGAAATGCTCAATGACACCTAAAAGTGAAACGTTTGCCACCACTTATCTTATTTCCTGACTGTCTGTCGACTGGTTTTAATGGACTGGCATACATGTATTCATCAGGACTGTCTTCTGTTGTTGTAAGCCAATAGATTTTAGCAATCATTAGTATCTTCAAGAGATAACATTAAAGAGATACAATACTTGTTTGTCGTTGTATTTTCATACGCACTGGGCTCTGTGCTCAACTGCACTGTGGGTACTATATCACCACATATACCCATCTATAGGTCAAGGATCGGCCAAACATGTTCTAACTTCCAGCATGATGTCCTTAGCAGAATCAGCATGGTACTGGGCCAAAGTGTCAATGTTAACTCAATGTTGGCCACACTTGTCTCAGCCTATTCCTATTTTGAGATACAGGTTACCCTAAGAGGGCTTAGATTTGGTCTTGGTCATAACTGATTGTATTACTCTGGTAATACAATAAGTTATGACCAAGACCAAATCTAAGTTCAGCAACTCTCTCAGTACATTTGTATCAATCACTCATGTGTAATTGAGAGGTAAATCTAATAGTTAGGCAAGTTGGAGTCCAGGTGGAAAAACAAAATAGTTCTGGACAAAATATTTTAGAAAGTTGCTGTTTGGTGGGTCTCAGGTCTACCCCGAGTTCAATCAAAGAAACAATGAGTGATTGAGACAAATGTACTGAGAGAGTTGCTGAACTTAGATTTGGTCTTGGTCATAACTGATTGTATTACTCAGGTAGCCCCCTTAGGGTAACCTGTGTCTGATTGTACATATACTTGGTTCTGTTTTGGATATTAGCTGCAATCAACTGCTACAATTGTCTTGAACCTCGAGATTTCTCTTTTTCTTTTCTATTCTTTCAATTTATGATTTTTGATTACAGTGTTACTTGTTTCACTTCTGTGACTGTCTATATTATGTCTATTTAGAAACTGTTCTTTTACACTTGTTTTCAAATACTAGAATATGTTAAATTGATGCAAATGCAAAATGTTAAGCATTGTGTGGTCTAGCTCGTAAAGCTTAGAGAGCCAATACAAGGACATAGAGGTGTGTGTGATGTAGGAACACATGCTGCTGGCTCTGTATTGGACAGAGAGCCATATGAGGACACCACTCCAGGCGTTAGTTATACACACCTCTTGAAGGGTGACCTCTTTGTTAAATAACCATTCTATGAGACAGCATGCAGTGACTACGACCACTGTTATAGCTTATAACTTTTTTCCTGGTGGGACACTTCTTTGTTTGAAATTTTTAGCAGCATAGCATTCTGTATGCTCTCGCACTAGGCTGTGTTCTTGGGCACTGAGGTTTCAGTTCACCTAAGGATGGTGAATAGTTCTCTGTTGTCAGAGTTGGCGTTATCTATTCAGGTGTTGAAGGTGGTAGCTTTGGCTTGGATAATATCTTTTTTGTATTGTTTGGCGAGATTTGAGAACTTCAATTTAAGGGCAGTGGAGGGGTCTCTTTTCCAGCAGGTTTCCGAAAGTATTTTTCCAGCTCTGAGAGCCGTGAGGTCCTGTGTGTACCAGGATTTTATATGAACTACAGGTTTTGCTATTTTGGGTACTAAGGCAATGGTGTTGATTGCACTGGTCAGTGTTTTGGTGTAGTGATCCACTAGGATCTTTGGGTCAGAGTTGTCCAGGATCTCTGATTTAAGAGCATCAAGGAATGGTGTGAGACTGTCTTTGGTTAGATTTCAGGAACTACAGGGCAGAGATGGAGGCATCAGTTTAGTGGGTGGTTTGGTTTTTAGGACAAGGCGGATTGTGTAGGTGATGTCATGGTGGTCTGACCACGGGCAGAGAGTATTTGCTTTGACTGTGAAGGGGCAGTTGAGGTCAGCTATCCAGTCCAAAAAGCACCCTTGAATGTGTGTGGGGTTGTGGATATGCTGACTGAAACCTATAGTCGTTAGGGAATTCGCTAATGAGATGGCTGGTAGGTTTGTGTGGTCTTTGAGGCCTAAATTGAGATCCCCTAAGAGAATGACTTGCAAAGAAGGCTTGATGTTATCTCCTAGCGTAAAAGGTAGGTCTTCTTAAAATGTTAAGATGGGGCCAGAGGACGGTAGATAAGCTGGGCAGTGAAAGTGTTGGTGGGGAAGGTGATCAGTTTAAGTGCGAAGATGTCACAGTTGTCATTGAGCGAGGTGTTGATTTGTCTAATGCGTAAGTGGTCTTTGGCTAGGAGGGCAACTCCCCCTCCTCTGGAGTTTAACCTGTCACTCTTAAAGATAGTGTAGCTAGGTGGGGTGGCGAGAGATAGGGCCGGGCCCGATCCTGTATGCAGCCAGTTTTCTGGGATGGCGAGGGCATCGAGGTTGTTTACTGTCAGTGGGATGTGGATGTCTAGGGCATGAGCAGGCAGTGAGTGGGCATTTGCTGGTACCCGCTTCTGTGCTCTGCATGGTGAGGTTAATGGAGGATGTGGTACCCTTCTGAAGGTGGCGAAGGCATGGTTAAAGTTGTCAGTTACATTAGCGGACTGGTTAGTCGTTGCAGCAGGAAGAGTCCAAAGTGGATATATTTTAGCAGTGTTGGCCCAAAATACGTTACTAACAGGAATTATACCTTGGGCAGTGGTGCTATTGGCAATGTTGGGCTCAACTAGATTGTCAATGGGCGCAATGGTAGAAGCATTGGGTGAGCAAGGGTTCACAGTAGTCCCACATTGGGGAGAGCTTTGGTCCAATTGGGTGCGACATTTGGGGAAAGAGGCATACATTCCTCAGGCAGGGGCTCAGCATTGATAACATTAGAGGCAGCAGCACTACACATGTGTGCAAGGCTATCAAGATTAGCTATACTCACTTCATGCTGGGTATTATCAGAGAAAGTATTCATCACAGTAGAATTACAGATGGGGGCAGTACCCTTACATGTGGGCACAACATTGGCAGCAGTGGGTAAGCTCACTTCAAACAAGGTATTGGCATTGGCAGTATTCATCACAATAGTATTACAGATGGGGGCGGTACCCTTACATGTGGGCACAACATTAGTAGCCATGTGTAAGCTCACTTCAAACAAGGTATTGGCATTGGCAGTATTCATCACAATAGTATTGTAGATGGGGGCGATATCAATACACGTGGGTGCAGCATTATGGTCTAATGAAATGGTTGTCCCTCACAGTGGGTGAGCATTGGCTGTAGTACAGGCAGTGACATCAAGGATCGGCACAGCATTACCCAAGGTTGATATGCTTACTTTCCCAGGTTGTACGCAGGTCTCTGTAACACAAAGTGGGTCTAGTTTACCATATCTGATGTTGCAGGCAACATGCAAGTTCCGGGATTTGGTCATTAGACCAGCGTTTAGGAGGCTGTGGTGGGACGGTGGGACGGACCCTTCTTGGAGCCTAATTCAGGCTCTGTGGTCAGTGATCCTACAGGCATTGTCGGCTGAGCTCTACGCGAACCGCTTGATGGACCGTCGGAGTGTGCTGGTTACTAGTGGAGTCAGTAGTGGTGCCAGTAGAAACGCGTGACCAGGCAATGTTCCCAGAAGGTACTGTGGTATGGCTGTCTGAAAATTAGAGTTGTGGGCTTGGCTAGGCATAAGAAAAGATATGGGGGCTGACATGGGGTGAACAAGCGTGGCAATGAGGAGGATGACTGCTGCGGGCAGTGCGCAGGGATTTTGGATCAGGTTTATCCGACTCTGCAAACTTGGCGGCAGAAGGGGGATGAGCCTTTCCTTCGGTACGGTGCTTTCTCCAGTTGGGATGATCAAAGGTTTCGTGTGCTGGGATGCGGGATCGGTATGCAAGCAAAGGCAGGCTGCGGCAGACAGCATCTTTATATGCCAGCCTTGGGTGTTGGATGGCTGCACCTCCCAGTTGGGGGCTTCCTCAGCACTTGATGCAGGGTGCAGCCAATGATCTGGCAGGCGGACTGGAGCTTGCTGGTCCTTCTGTTTCTTTCCAGAATTGGCGGCGGCCATTTTAGCCTCCCCGAGCACATCCATGTGCTTATGGGGCAGACTTTGTTCCTGGGGATCTGGGTCGCTGGCGGGCTCCTTTTGACAAAATGGCAGGCTGAGGCCAAAAGCAGCTTTATATGCCAGCCTTGGGTGTCGGCCAGCTGCACCTCCCGGCTGGGGGCTTCCTCAGCAGTTGATGTAGGGTGCAGCCAATGGACTGGCAGGCAGACTGGAGCTTGCTGGTCCTTCTGTTTGTTTCTGAAAATGGCAGGGGCCATCTTACCCTCCCTGAGCACATCCATGTGCTTATGGGTCTGACTTTGTTGCTGGGCGTCTGAGTCTCCTGGGGGGGGGGGTCATCAGAGCTGGTCATTTAAAAAAAAAATGGAAATTGCATTTAGGGAACCACCAACACATGTACTTATGTGTTGCTGGTCCCCTACATGCAATTTTAAATACTCCCAGAGCTGAGTGTGAAAGTAAAGACTAAATAAAGGGGAATTCTTTTCACTTTTGCTCTCTGCTTTAGGAGACATAAAACACTGCCTGCAAATATGCTCCAATGGAATCCACCAGCTCATTAGCAGGTGCTATCTGAGAGACATACTGCATTGGAATGCATTGGATTTACGCCTGCATGAAAATCTCTTGCAGGCATAAAACCAAATACTCTGTTGAGACGGAGAAGAAAAGCAAAGCAGAGATGCAAGTTCCCCATTCCTGCCCCCCCTACACCTCAGGACAGCTATAAAATTAAGTGCAGCCTAAAAGGAAAGCATAAAGGGGCTAAAGTTAATTTAATTCGTAATTGGTTATCGGGTAGTCATTATATTTGTACTGCAATGTAAACACCCCTGCTCCCCCGCCACCAGATTAATGTCATTTTCACGGCGGAGTGCAAAAGTGCAGTACAAAAGGCAGTGTATACATGTGTAGGTCACCGTTCTCCCTGCACATTTGCACTTCACCATGCAAAGTGAGTAAACGCTGCCTGGCATGCCAGGCAGCACTTACTTTTAATTGTGACCATTGCTTGCCAGGCACACATGGCAGGTGGCACTCACAATCACAATTAGACCCTGCCTGACATGCATGCATGTTGGGCAGGGTTTCATTTGTAGTGTAAAGACTGCTTATCATGCCTGCATGGTAAACCTGTTCACAATAAAAAAATAAATGCTGTCTGACATGCAAGCATGTTAGACAGAGTGTATTTGTGATTGTAAATGCCGTAAATATGATTGTACAGCATTTACAATGGATCTTTATCGGATCCCCCAGCTTTATACTAGTGCATAAAGCAGGTGGACTACATAGGTATCTCCAGCTTTTGTGCAGGCATGAAAATCCATGCATTTGTATGATGGAGCGGAAGTAGGTGGCGGAAACGCAAGTTGCGTTCCACCCCTCCTCTCCACCATACAACTGATTGAAAATGGGGGGTAACGTAAATTGAAGGCATAAAAGCCTTACACAAGGATTATACGCTTTCCATTAACATTACGCCCCATTTAACATGAACCTAAACCTGCTTTTATACTTTCCTTTTACGCTCTCCTGCATTACAAATGACCCTGATAAACTCTTTATCTCACAAAGGAGAGAAAGGTTTAAAGAAACAAATAAAGTCCTGTTGTATGGATTTCACTTTGAATATGTTAAAACCTTGATGACTATTCCAAGCATTAGATCAACGCAGAGGGAGAATGCAAGAAAACGCCCCCTTTGGTGCTAAAGCTTATGTGTAAACAGGCCCCACTGGTATTCTTAGTCTTTCCCGTGGTAACGTGTGCCAAGCTCAACATTTAATCTTTGAAAGGCATGAATGGTGACCCCAGGTCAAACACTAAAATAGAAAAAACAGTAAATGATATCGATGCCCAAAAAAGCTATGAAATTAGAAAGTTTTATTATCTAAATCTCATCACAAGAATTCACAAAAATAGCTTTAGCCATTGTTCCCTATGGAAAAATGAAAAAAATCGATTGAAAAAAGGAAGCCTAAATGCATCACAGAAGTTTGGCAATATTACGTTCAAACTCAATTACCATTACCACATGCAGTAATAATGGTGTAATGTGGAGGGCCAGAATAATTTAGAGTCCCATTTTGAAGTTTCATTGAACGGTATTGTGGAAATTGAGTTGTACGCATGTGGTTTTACTGCATGGATAAAACTGCACCTGTTACCGCATTTGTGAGGAGGTGATTACCTTCAAACAAAAGCAGGTAGTACCACAGGGTTTTGGCAAGGAAAACCATAATAGTGCAGAGCGGTAAAACATGTGTTATTTGTGATTGGGCCTCATTACAAGTATGGAGGTAGCCATGCCGCTATTAGCGGCATGGCTACCCCCATACCGGGTTCCGGGTCCGGGGTTCCCGGAATGGGGAAGTACCGGGCCATTCCGACCTTGGAGGGCCCGGTAATTCCCCTTCCCGGGAAACCGGACCCGGTACATCCCCATTCCCATTCGAGCCCCCATAGGGCTCAATGGGAATGGGGAGTATGCAAACAACGGGCCCGTTAATGACGGCCCGTTGTTTGCATCCTGGTCTGCTCGCGGGACCCGCTAAGGACGCCTGGTAAAAACAGGCGTTCTTTTGCGGGTCCCTCAAGGAGACCTCGTAATGGGGCGGTAGAGGGATAACGGGGACGGCATCTCTACCGGCCCTGTTATGCCTCTACCGCATAACTCGTAATGAGGCCCAAATTGTGTCTATTGTACTGTTGAATGTTGATGTATTTTTTACTTTGTTTTATGTCATATTGTATTATGTTATAGCTTGCTTTGTGACTGTATGGGATGGGTATATATATTTGTTAACTGTTGTGATTAATGAATTAATACATTTAATGAGTTTATAGATAAAATCTTTTTTCAGGTATTACTGTGTCCATTTTTTCAGGACCATCAGTAAATAAGAGAGCGAGGGCCCGTTCACCTTTTTTATGAGAGATCCTATTGTAATTTAGAGTTTCTATCTCTCTTCATGTGTACAGATTGAGGTTTACCCTAGACCACAGAGATAGATTGACCCTGGTTAGGAGTCAATTGTGGGGTGTTTATATAACCTGTTTTAGGAATATATTCGAGAGGTGTTTTCTTGTCTTGCAGGTCTTACATTGATAAGATTTTGCTAGCTCATTGACATCAGTAATAGACACACATTTAATTTGTGTCATTTGTAGTGGTTGTTGTGAATATGGCATCCTCATCAGAGAAATGTCTAGCGTATAGCGAAGACTATGTCAAGAAATGACTGGATTCATTATCAGTGTTGTCTGACACAGGAGAAAGAGAAGTCATGAACAATAGTGACCAGTGGAATGAGCTAGCACAAGTAAGCAAACTGCTAGTCCTTACGGAGTTACTTGGGGCAATAATGCTGGAGTATTTGAAGTACCAAGCATTACCCCAGGGTTTGGTCGAGAGAAAGGAGCCTGGTCGATTCCTTGACAACAAGGAATTTAAGATTAAGTGGAGTTATGTGGCCAACAAATGTGGGCATGATTGACTGGTACTCATCATCGATGCGGCTAATGAGGTGTCAAAGCAAATAGAAATTGATCTCTATAAAATACAGGAAGACATAAAGAAAGAGTTGGATGTTGAAGCCTTTAAGATTAAGTTAGAACAACATATTAAGGAGCTTATGGAATTTAAAAACGATACCACTCTTGAAAGAGTGAACAGAATGAAGAAAGACCTTGTCAGTTTCAATCATGAAAAGGTTTTTCCCTATGTAACAGATGGCCATAAATATGGTAATAACTTTCAAGCATCCAACAGTAAAAGACAGGTACATATCTGTGACACTTCATTTAGCTGTAGCGATGATGGGAATACTGCCACTGGTGGGGCACATGTACAACAAGGCCCCATTAGAGGCAGAGGCCAGAGAGGAACCAATAGACCTAGACAAATTAGACCTTGTTTAGGTCAGGCCCAAACAGGGGTGATTGGAACCACCAAACCAGGACTCTCATCAGGTCTCGGAATCAATGGTAGTCAATTTATCAGACTACATTTTGAGTCCATCTGAAGAAACTACTTTGAACAAAGGCTTCAATTTTGTCATGACCAAAAAGAACATGTTTGAGTTTAGAACGGAGTTTCATACCTTTAAAAAAAGGTACACCTTAATTAATTTGTTTCTAATCAATCGGAATTTGAAAGTATGAACCACAGCTACCTCCATAACAAATCTACCTTTAATGCTCCTGCGCATAGCTTTTCTCCTGAGTCTCTAGTGTTTGAGAAACAAGTGTTGGAGGAAGTATGCAAGTTGGAAAAAATGGAAAGAGAACATCACTCCAACTTTAGCAATAGACAAAGCACACTAATGGTGAAATTGGCTAAGAGCCACTAAGTGACAGGCAGACAAGGGAGGTGCTATAGTGTTGATGAACCACACAGACTATGTTCACAAGTGCGCAAGGTTATTGACTGATGAAAAGAGCTACCTAGTACTCACCATTGATCCATGTCAAGAATTGATCAGGACCATTAAAGAAAAAGTATCTAGTTCCTTAGATGCCAAGATGATCAGCAAACAAGAATCGGAGTACCTAGTTAGGGAACAGGGTAGGACCCCAGTATTTTACATTTTACCTAAAATACATAAAAGCTTGGTAAACCTTCGGGTAGACCTATTGTGTCACGGGTGAGTTCCATTTTAGAACCACTATCCAAGTTTGCTGATTATTATTTGAGACCTTTTGTGCAAACTATGACTAGTTATCTAAGGGACACTACAGATGCAATAAATACAATTGAAGGACTTGACTTTACACCTGGCACCAAGTTTTTCTTGAGCCTAGATATACAATCTTTCTACACAGCGATACCTCAGCGAGCTACCATAGAGGTGATTGAGGAAGTCTTATGGAACAGGAATGACGGACATTCAGTGAGCAATAGGTTCATCATGTGGTGCACAGAGTTTGCATTAACCAAGTATTTTTTCAGTTCCAGGGTTTTTTTTATCAGCAAATTGAGGGCGCTCAGATGGGTACAGCCATGATCCCCAATCTAGTGAATTTGGATGTAGAGTACTTTGAAAAATCTGTCATCTATGGAGACAATAATCCCTTCAAACATAACCTTAGGAAGTGGCTAAGGTACATCGAAGATGTCTTCATAGTCTGGGACGGTACTAAGGAGCAAGCCTTTAATTTTGTTAATTGGCTTAATCTACAGAACAGATTTTTAAAGTTCACGAAGGAACTTGGGCAATTGCAAATGAACTTTCTGGACATTACTGTATTTCATCATCAAGGTAGCTTGAGAGTCAAACCTTTCAGTAAGGGTACAGATAAGAATGCATTGCTTCATTATTCAAGTCACCACGCCAAACACATCAGGCCTAATTTACCATTCGGGCACCTTTTTAAGGCTAAAGAGAAACAGTAGCCTGAACACAGACTATGTAAACAGTGGCAATCGATTAATAGACAATTACTGGTGAGAGGCTATCCTGCAAAATTGGTGAAAGACTCGTCTAAACGAGCTTATAAAAACAACCGTGAAGCCCGTTTAGAAAAAACGATCAGTGAGGACAAGTAAAAAGCGGGCATGGTATTTGTTAATACATTTTCATATTTGTCCAACAAGATCAAGTCTGTGGTGAGAAGGGTGTGGAAAAAAGTGTATAATAACAGAGAGAAATCTCCCCCCTTAGTGGCATAAAGAAGAAGTTAAAATCTAAAGAACATTATTGTGAGGAAGAACATTGGTGAGAAACACAAAACTAATGTATGTCAGACTACACTATGGGGCATGAATCCCGTTATAGGACATTTCCCCTGTGGCCAGTGTATTATATGTAAATACACTAAGAAAACCACTGAAGTAGATATTGGTCTAAATGAAATCTTGTTGTTAAAAGAGATGACTGCAACAGTGAGATTGTAGTCTATATGATAACGTGCCGATGTGGGCTGCATTATGTGGGAAAAACTAATAGGAAGTGTAAGACCAGTTTGACAGAACATTGCAGCTGTATTAAGAATAAGGTCTTATTGGCGCCTATGGTCAAACACTTTGTGGATAAAGGTCATACTCACGAGGGTCTAAGTTGGGTGATACTCAAGAAGATGAAGGGCCTCCATGAGGAGGATACTAATTGGAAACTGGCAAACATCAAGCAAAACATGATTTTCAAATTGCAAAGCCGTGTGAATGGGTTGAATTAAGGGATTGATTGGCATCATGTGTCCCTTGGCTATGTAACATTTATGATTGGGTTTCACATTATATACAGCTGTTATGTTCTGTATCGGGCTGGTTAGTGTGTTGACATACCACTCGCTATTTTCTGTACCTAGTAATGGGAGGATATCTCCTTATAGATGCAACATACCAGTCATTTAGCCCTTGTGTGTTATCAATGGATGTGCACTCTATGAAAAGATGTTTAACATGAACTTTGCTAATTGTAAATGTATATGCACAGTACATTAAGAGTATGGCTTGAAACCCTCCCTTTATGGCTAGTTGGTGCATTGCTTCATATCTTAACCCCATTAAGAGGGGTGTAATAGCTATACAGCGTTGTTGTGCACCGGTTCGTTATTTCTATGGAGTCATGCTTTCTATGTCCAGTGTCCATGGGACACGGCATCTCTTTATGATGCCTATTAACGTATGCGCAATTGATTTGGAAACACATAGCATTAATGAGGATGTGTATACGCATTGAGAATGGATCGTGTTGGGGGTCCATATATTAGCATCTTATTCAAATAATATCCCCGCCTATCACCGTGTTCGGGGAGTTGTGCACTTGTGCAAGCTATAGTTGGGGGTTTTGTAACATGGCGTGGTGTTTTAGAACTGAAGGTGCAGTCCGTTTTTAGAGTCTCTGGATGTAAATATAACTCACGATGATGGATGCTACGGTTTTCTCAGTGAAGAGTTTGGTTTTGTTCTTGCCTCAGAGTTTGCAAAAAAAGGTAACTAGCATTGGTGTAACATCAGGAGTTGTCAGAAGTAATTGATAAAGTATGGCTAAGGATTGTAGTTCAAATACGGCACAAATAGGAATATACTTCGCATCACACTGGTGATAGTCATATTTAAAGGTGTGTGCTGGATAAGATACAGGAGATTGGTGGCATTATGCTGAGGTTCTTGGGCAATAAGAGTCTCTGGCCAAGATGCAGGACTCTTTTGCTGCGTGCTTATTTGCAATAATGTTAGTGTGAATGCTGGTCTAACGCCAACTTTTGCATTTAAGGTGGACACCCTAAAGAGTGCAATGCGGATATGGCACAAGCGTGCTGATTGAGCTAGAGGGGTGCCATTTAGAGAATTCTAGGTAAGACCTGTGGAGGTTGTAGGAAGGTCACAATTTTGTTTGAAGTGTGAATTTTGTAACTGTATAGAATGGGATATATAGAGTTTCTCCCATTTTTCTCTCTGTTTTGCCTCCGTAGATAGAAAGCACTTATCGGGTGTGTGTATCAACTGTAATTAAGTGCATACATATGGACAGCCGTTGGCAACATGAGGTATGAACCTAATGTATGCAATAGGGTGTTAACCCTGAGCAAAATGGGGTGTGGTGTACTAATGGTCTACCAGACAGTGAGTTTGATTATTGTTTTCTGATGTTTTTGTAGTAGCAATTGATCTTCCGTGCTACGAAAGAGCAAGTTAGAGCGAACAGTTTCTATTGAATTGGAATTGGCAGAAATACCTTTAGGTCTTTGAAGGAATATTATTTGCAGGTATTTCTTATAGAATGTAAGCACACACTCCATAGGCCTCATTATAATGTTGGCGGACACGGTATGAACGGTGCCGGTAAGGCACCGGCACCGTTCATACCATGCCGCCGAATTACGAGTTCTGACATGGCGGGCTGTACAGCACCTGCGAGCATAATTCGTAATTGCACCGGCACCGTTATCAATGGTGTCGGTGCAACCATGCTCCCCACTCCCATTCTGCCCTATGTGGCAGAATGGGCATCTGGAGTCCGGCAATACCGCCACCCGCGAATGGGCAATTATCGGCCCATTCAACTCATAATGAGACCCATTGTATAGATACTGGTCGAGGTATGTTAGATGCATTATTTGCACTTTTTCAAATGGGTGAGTGAGGTCTCTTTGACTCTCTCTCTTTAGGGTTTTATTACTGAACTGTATCTTTTATGAGAATTAACCACAGCACAAAGTGTTGAAGAAATTAAAAATGAAAGAACATCCCCTGATTAATGTCCGACCAGTGTAGTGTTAGTAACAGAAACATGTTGGTAATTTGATATAGAGACACTTTAGGAGTGTTGAAGTTTATATATTTTTTGTCATTGTGTCTATTGTACTGTTGAATGTTGATGTATTTCTTACTTTGTTTTATGTGAGTTTGCATTAAGGCATAGATTGTATGGGTATATGTATTTTAACTGTTGTGATTAATGAATTAATAAATGTAATGAGTTTATAGATCAAATCTTTTTTAGGTATGACCGTGTCCATGTTTTAAGGACCATCAGTAAATAAGAGAGCGAGTCTCTGTTCACATTTTATATGAAAGATCCCATTGGAATTTACAGTTTCTGTCTCTCTTCATGTATACTCACTTATTTGAAAAGACCACATCTTTTACCAATACTGCACTACTCATAATGAGGCTCCAAGTGTCATCATGGTCCTCTGAACCTGGAAATAGGCAAACATGTGTACAAGCAGGTCTCATGAATCATTGGGTTAAATGTCTATGTTCACCCTCGTCAGAATAGTTACCTTCTAACTTGGTCACTCAAATGGAGCACAGACTGTGCCAGGTTTTCAGGTCCCAAAGCTGTAATCAATGAAATCAGATCTTCTTCTCAGATCCACACGATGTAGAAAAAGTTGGAGATCCAGCAAAGTCTCATCCAGGTTAGGACTACATATTATTGTAATGGGTCATCTTGTTCCCCCAGGTTTTCTAGAACATTTTAAAGAAATTACAAACTCCCCAATGCATGACTTCATGAGTGCGATGGACAGGTTAGAGCTACACAGCATCAGATACATTTTCATATATGCTGCTCGGGGTCTGCTACTCCTGAAGTTACAACAACAGTTCCACCAAGTCAAGCCATTAGAAGAACCCAAGAAGGTTGAGTCTTTCTCTAGATCAGTGGCTTCTGCTGGACTGCGGCATGGTTATTTTACAATTGTGGTTGTTTTGGCTTCCCAATTTTTGGGTGACCATTGGTACCTGGAATTGTGTGAACTGCTTCTAAAGTGCATTTCCGAGACTGTGACCTCTTGTAGAATCTGGGATCCTTTGGACTGGTCCCCAATCCATTAGTACCCTAAACACTTACAGCCATCAAATTTGCATCTTAGAAAATATATGCACAGCAGTGCAAGCAGGTGTCACACCCAAATCCTATCCAAGGTATTGCTTGGTGAGTTTGCTACTCAACTCTGATAACTGGTCTCTTGGAAAATCATCGAGGTCAACAAGTTCCAGGCAAAAATACTTCCTATGTGTCAGGTCTCTCTGTCAGGTCTGGGTTTGGTAGTGTTGTACATGGTTATAAATCTGACTGAATCCATTGCATGAATCTCATTTTAACATTTAGGCTTAATTTATTTTAGTTATTAATAATTTATTTGTTATTTTAAAATGAGTTGGTTTAGCCTTAACTTTCTCTTTTCAGAAAGAAGTCTTCCCAATCCATCACGGTGACAATGGTCTTGGGAGCTGATTGGCTAATGGTTTCACTTCAGAACTACACAGGCATTCTAAACTGCCTTTCATCATCCATTTTCTGACATGAAGGTCCTGTTTATGTTTAGCTCCAGTTTTAGGCCACAAGTCATAGAAAACAGGAAATGAAGATTGGAGATTAAAAGTTTGATGACATCAGATCTTCGTGGGACAAGAACACCAGCTAATTTTGTGTGAACGCAGCATTTCATTAGTTTGGAAAAGCAGAGCTGTCGAAGTTTACAAGTTCTCTTGTATAATTTTCTAATTACGTATTTAGTTAGTTATTTAGGATAACCTTTCAAAGTGAAACTCCATTTGAAGAGACTTCCATTTAAAAACTGCTGTTAAGTGATTTTGTTTTGGTTTTTAAAGTGTTTCCAGAAAACGTTTGTACTAGGCACATCAAATAGAGACTGTTAAGGCGTGCCTTACTTAACTAACCACTGTTTTCTGAACTAAGACAGGAAAGTATTTAATTTCAGGGGCCGAGGTCCGACTCCCTGAAGAGCAGGGTCTCCATAGTTTCATAACGAGCCTGCTCGCGTGGAGCATCCTTAAACTGAACTGTTTAGTTTTTGCCTGAACTTGATTAGCATTTGCTTTGCTCTGATCTGCGCATGTGGCAAGGGGATAAACTGAAGCTTTCCTTTATTTAAAATCTTCCTTGTCGTGCGCATGCACAATTAAACAGTGAGTTGGGCAACCAATGGCAATTACATTTACGATTGGAGTGCGCAAGTAAATTCATATGGTGTTTAGTCCTCATTGCGCATAAGAGATTTACAGGACCGGACAGTATGAAACGCCATCTGGTATCCGCCTGAGCTGTTGAATATCGTAGTAGATTAACATGGATTCTCTGGGGGAGTTAATTAAGGAGTTGAGAGAAGAGTTGAAAGTAACGCTTTAAGAAAATGCTAGATTAAGTAAGAGGGTCGAGGAGTTGGGCGAGAAAATGTTGCAAATTCAGGGATCCATTAGGCGACAAGAATTTGAGATTTCCGCAGGGGAGCCTCAACCGCCTGTTTTGGATAGAGAAGGTATCAGAAAAAGATCAGATCAGATGCTGGAAGGGGGGCTGTAGGTGGACAAGTTTATCAAGTTCCTGTACTGCTTGCATCCCCAGAAAGTTTTGGAGGGTATCCAAAAAAATGTCAGACCTTTTTGACGCAGTGTGAATTGCATTTTCTGTGTAGGCCCGAAGGTTTCCCTACTGACACAGCTAGAGTAGCTTTTGTTTTGTCTCATTTGACTGGCGAATCATCAATGTGGTCTGTTTTATTGGTAGCTCAGGAGAATCCAGTTTTGAAAGTTGTGTTATTTAAAGAAGAATTTAGGAAGATGTTTGGCAAGGGACAAATCTCCCAGGAGATTCATGGAGAGTTACTGGAGCTTAAACATGGAACCAGGTATTTAACAAGTTACATTACCCAATGTAAGTCTTTAATTCTGGAGGGTGGGTGGCCAGAAGAAAAGAGAGCCTCATTGTTTTATCGAGGATTGCGAGATGACTTAAAAGATGCATTGTCTGTTATAGTGGATAGACCCAAGGTGGAAGTGGACAAGTAGGGATGTGAAAACTAAAGTTTTAGAATCTAGAAGAAAGGTATGAGGTCCTCTGTCTAGGGAGGAGAAAGAGAGGTGTAGAGCAAATAACTTATGTTTGTATTGTGGCAGGAGCAGTCATTATTTGGGAAACTGTGGCTACACCCCTAAGAGAGTTCAATCTTCCAGCAACAGATTTAAGCAGGTCACCAATACTATTCAGGCAGCAGTACCACACATTACTGTGAATGTATCCTTACATTTTGATGGCAAATTAAAAGGGGCATGTCCAGTCATTATTGATTCAAGGGCAACTGGAAATTTTATGGCTCTGGGATTAGCCAAAGCCTTAGATATTCCTTTGGTTCAAAAGGGGTTAGTTGGTCAGGTGAGAGCTGTGGATGGGTAACTTTTGACTTCTGGACCTATTACTCACGAAACTGTTCTGTTGTTTATGACTATGGCAGAAAATCATGGTGAGATAATAATTTTTGAATTGATGTATGCTCCGCAATTGCAAATAATTTTGGGAATGCCAGGGCTAACTTTCCATAATCCGGTTATAGATTGGAGTAGAAGGGTTTTGGAATTGAAATACACATTTTTTGAAGAACATTGCTTTGATTTTAGAGGGGAGAAGCAGGTGGGAAATGAGAATCAAGGTAAAATTTTACCTTTTGCAGGAGAGCATGAAACTGTTCATTCAGTTGATGCAGTAACAGGAGTCTTGCCAGAGTGTTACAGTGACTTTGCTGATATGTTTAATGAAATTGAGGCGGGGGAGTTGCCACCAAATAGGTCATATGACTGCAAGACAGATTTGGAAGATGGAGCAGTTCTCTCTTGTATTAGGGTATGTGCACTGACTGAGAGTGAGAATGAGTATTTAAAGGAATATATTGAGGAGAATTTGGATCAGGCATTCACAGTCCCCAGCAGTCTTTCCTTTATTTTCTGTACCCAAGAAGGAAGGAAAGCTATGGGCTTGGATAGACTATAGATCGCTTATCAAGGTTAACATTAAAAATGATATCCTTTACCTCTGATTTCTGAGATGCTGGATCGTATTCAAGGTGCTACTGTGTTTTCCAATTTGGATTTGAGGGGGGCCTATCATTTTATTAGAGTCAGGCAAGGAGACAAGTGGAAACCGACATTTAAGACTAGGTTTGGATTATTCGAATATCAAGTAATGCCTTTTGGACTGTGTAACACCCCAGCTGCATTCCTGTTTTTTATCAATGATGTTTTGAAATAATTTTGGGATATTTGTGTGGTTGTTTATATTGACGACATATTGATTTTTCTCATACTCTGGAACAGAACCAAAATCATATCAGGCGCGTAATAATGAAGTTGTGAGAACATCATCTGTTCGCTAAATTGGAAAAGAGTGAGTTCCACATGGAAACTGTTGAGTTCCTTGGTTTTGTTATCTCTTCGAGAGGATTAGAGATGGACGCCAGGAAAGTTCAAGCAGTGAAGGATTGCCCGACACCTATTCGAGTGAAAGAGGTACAAAGTTTTTTAGGATTTGCGAACTTTTACAGGAAGTTCATTGAAGGATTCTCTCTGATCATACCTCCCATCACTAAGCTTCTAAAGAAGGGAGTTCCATTTTTTTGGAGTGAGGAAGCAGAGGATGCATTCAAAGTCTTAAAAGGAAGATTTGATTCTTTTACATCCAGATCCGTCCAAGGCGTTCTTTGTTGAAGCAGACAAGTCCAGTTTGGCCTTGGGAGCAATTTTGTCACAATGACATGGAGAAACTGGGTAGTTGCATCCTGTGGCGTATTTCTTAAAGAGGTTTTCAGCAGCTGAATGTAACTATACGATTATGGACAGAGAATTGTTGGCAATCAAGGCAGCCCTTGTGGAATGGTGACATTATTTAATGGGAGCCCGACACACAGTTACAGTTCTTACTGACCATAGAAACATACTCTTTCTTAAAACAGCCAAGACTCTAACTCCCAGGCAATTAAGGTGGTCTTTGTTTTTTTTCCGATTTTGACTTTATTGTTACTTTCCGACCTGGGAGATTGAATGGAAAGGCGGACACTCTTGCAAGGCAATTTCCTGGGAGTGAACAAGAGCAGGGAGTAAGTCCAAAACTGTTAATTTTGGAGGAGCATTTCATCTTGGTCAATACGATTGTGGAGGAGGATTTGTTGCAGGAAATTCAACAGAGTTTATCTTCTGAACAATTGAATGATTAGAGGAGTCAAGAACTGGCTCGTAACTTATCAGAAGGGTTGCCATATGTGGGTCCAAATTATTTCTTCCAAATTAAGTTTTGCAACAAATGGTCCTTACAGAATGTCATAAATCAAGTTTAACAGGTCTCGGGGGGGATAGCTCAGGGGCTATGTGATCGCTTTGGAAGCAAGATGATGCGGAGCAACACAGGTTCGATCCCCGGGTCCACGCTTAGAAACCTCTGGGTATTAAGCACATGATAAATAACCTATCATATCATATCCTTTTGCAAAACCTTGGATTTAGGGCAAAGACAGTTTTGGTGGGAGACTATCAGGTAGGATAAGTTAACGTTTGTTAAAACCTGCAAAACATATGCAAGATCTAAAGCTGCTGTGGGAAAACCTGTGTGTCTGCTAAAACCTTTACCAGTGCTCCCTCGGCCATGGCATACAGTCTCATTAGATTTTATTGAAGATCGTCCTAATGATCAAGGGTGTACATCTATTCAGGTTGTGGCAGATTGTTTTACCAAGGAGGGTCATTTCATCCCCATTAAAGGAAAAATCATGACTGCTAGGTTAGCTCAAATTTTCTTTCAGGAAATTGTTCTGTTGCATGGTTTACCTAATCAAATAATTTCAGACAGACAATTTTTTTCCAGATTCTGGAAGGCTTTCTGTGAATTTTTGGGAGTTAAGTTTCAAATGACTTCAGGTTATCATTCAGAGACCAATGGACAGGTGGAGCGAATAAATCAAGAATTTGAGAAGTATTCAAGGTGTTTTTGGAGCGAGAACAAAGGTTGGGTTGAGTTATTGTGGCCAGCAGAATTTGCATACAACAATTCTAAAACAAATTGTACTTTTCTGTCTCCTTTTATGTGTAGTAGTGTTTTACATCCTCATTTTCTTCAGGACATTATACCTGAAAGAAGTTCTAATCCTGCAGCAGAAGAGAGATTGCTTGAATTGAGCGAAGGATGGGAGAGAGTTACTAACGTTTTACAAAATAAAGACATAGAAACTGACCAACTTCTACCAGACAGTGATCAACAGTCTCAAAGACATAACATTGTCACCATGCAATGTCTGAGCCACTCCGGGAAAGGCATTTGAAAACAAATCCACAAGTAAAAAGACCGAGAGGATATGGCTAATCTAATGCATCAAACTTCAGCACCAATGTATCCAGAAAGTCATGTCAGACCTTTTTCACACTACAACCAAGCCATTCGAAAATGACCTTCCCAAACGCGACTGTACAAGTTCTAGTGAACTAAAAGACCCCAAACAACCCAATAAGACACACCTTATACCCCAGCCTGGCCCATATGACTCAAGTTAAAGCCCCAAAACAAAAACCATCACAATACCAGTTCTCCTATAATTCCTGTCTGCCACACACAGAAATAAACCCAACTCTGACGCATCCCTACAGCCATGGAAAAGTGAGCACCCCAAAGTAAAATAGGAGTAGGATAAGAAAAAAACAAATTGGATAACATCTTCTGTGCCCACGGACTGCCCACAGATCCAGTACCCTAAAACAATTAGCCATCTCCACTCTCATTCACCCTCACCTCAGCATACACTTATCACACACACTAGAGAGGATTAGAAAATCCACCCACAAAACACCCCTCAACTGAACATCTTTCTAAAAACAACATATGAAACACTCATTTGCTGAAAACACATGACTATGCAAACACTGGAGGTGTTCCAATCCGTAAACAATGTGCCCAGTTCTCAAAACAAAATACACCAAGAAAGCACACCAGCACATACACCAGTTACTCATGGATCTATGCACACCAAAAGCTGACCACAACATCTGATGTATCCCTCTTTCCACCCTAACAAACTCACTCCCGCTATGCCTTACAGAACCATGAGAGCTCCGGGATACCATGCACATAGCAGCGGTATACGGTATAAATCAACATAATATAACATAACAACCTAATCCAATATGGTTGAGGATTTCATTTGCTGGAAATACCAATCTCCTGTCTCAGAGAAATATACTTCAGCCAATGCTATCGGCAAGCTGTAACCTTTGATGGGGCAAGGTGCTCAGGGCTGCTATCAAGGAGGTTACTCCCGCTGTGTGGTTTGCCATGCAGTCAAATAGAAGCTCCCGTGACTGTAGGAGGTCTTTATGCCACTGCACTGCTCAAGACTCTTTACAGCCCTGCCTTCTCCCATTCCAGGGTTATATTCCTAGGCATTTGTTGACTCAGCCCTGGCACACCAAAGTTGTGAATGACACAACAAAGTAGCATTTCTAACCTAATTACAGTAATCACATGGCTGGTGTTGTTTATTAGTCAGCGTTAAGGATTCTAGATATTTTAGGACAGAAAAATAATACATTCGACTCCAAATTATTTGTATCATTTTGAGTTCCATAAATATTCCAAAAATTATCATTTTTAGCTCCCCCACCACCAGACGAATTACAATAATAATTTCTAAAATGTGTTCAAGTCTGGGCACCTGGTCCATTCTATGCTCATGGCTTTGTCATGCTAGTGATTGCATGACCACGAATCATGCAGATTAGAAAGGGAAAAATGTCACGCATTTTCATGCCTAGCTAACTACCTCATACTACCAAAACAGGCTTGTAGCTTATTGTCTGTGGTAACGGTGCATAGAGATGAACTTAAAAAATGTTTATAAAGTGTTTATAAAGTGAACCTTCCGGTAAGGCGCCAAGCCATAGTCACCACAGGCATTAGAGTAGAGCTACCTGAGGAAATCTAGGCAGGATTGCCCCATGTCTGGTGGTCAAATGTGGCATCGATGTTGGGGCTGGTGTGAGTGATATGAATTATCTTGGAGTGACAAAGGTACTTTTATTCAAACGGGGGTCTGGAATATTTATAGGTGAGGAGGGGTACCCTTAGCTCAGTGGATGTGTGAGATGACCATGTAGAAAGAAGAATTTCAGACCCAAAGGGAGCCAGAAATGGCTACGTAGTCATTTTGACCCTCCTATATACATCAGAGCTTCCCTGGAACCATTGATCAGGATCTACACTGAAGCATGGCATCACAGCAGTCAGAACAACTAGGGGTGAAATAGTGGGTTGTAGAGGAGCAGTTGGACACATTATCCCTAACTCTCACCCCCTCACCACCGTCAAAGTGGAATAGTAGGAGAAGTGCTCTGTATGTGACCCCATGTGTTGCACTCAGACAGCCGTACCAAATGTACCCTCGCATATAAAGTGTGGAAGGATGCAATATGGAAGGATGTCAGCATGCACCATTGGACATCATGGATGCTGAGTGAAACCTGACGTGGGCAGAGTGATATGGAAGTAACTGATGACCAATGAGTGTAAATATGTAGTAATGCAAGGTAGAAAAGAAACATAGAAGCTTGCTATAAAGTAATATACAACGGGCAAGGACGGCCATCATTGGAAAATGGACGCTAGCTCATGCAAAGATTCAACTCAACTATCTCAGGAACAGGCCATATTGATGAGTCAGGAGATGCTAGAAGAACTGCTTTGTGTGCAGAACAAAGAGGAGTCGATGTTGGCTTGAGATCAAGGAGGCTATTTTAAGGAATAGCTGCAAAGCACAACGGAAGGCAGGCGGATGAGTCATGGACGTAAGACATATTTCTCTTAGGTTAAAGAAGAAGAAAACATTTACAAGAGCCAAGTATTGGACAATTAAAAGTGTATTAAGTATATGCAAGGTAGATTGAGCAAGTCTCTATAGGGCAGTATAATTACATTAAATAGCAGTAAATAAGAGGCTGAAATTGACAAATTCGTGTTCTCTTCACACATGACCCAGGAGTCGAAAACAAGGGTTATTCATTGAGCCTCGAATGAAGATAGTGATGTGCTTTCATTCCCTTGAATGTCCTAGAACAGAGAACAGAGTACAAGGTCAACTACAGACAGGAAACTTTGGCTCAGGGCCAGACTGATGAGAGATGATGGACTAATTGGGAAAGTAGGGAGTAATCTGATGTGATTGAAGCACCTGGATTTTGGTTTCCTTACGTGCTGTTAGCCGAGTCGAAAGTTCAAGGTTGTGTGCGAATGCCAATCAACCTGCTATACAATGTTGCATACACCAATCCACTGCTATTGTGTTTGCTATAATCAGTATTATAGGTATTTAGAGGTAGTTTGAGGGTTGTCCTACAGATAAAACAGCCAATGAAGTACTAACCCATATACCTTCTATACGTAGATGTGTTCCCCTAATCCAATCCCTCCTGCTAATAAATTTTATAGTTTGCCACGTAGGATGACATCATTGATGATGCATATTGGGATAGAAAACCCCTATGTAATCCAGTTTGTGTGTGATTGTGCAAGCATCAGTCCGATGTCTGCCAGATGATCCTGCTTTATTAACTTGAGAATAAAGTAGTACTTGGCCATATTCCTTGAGTCTCTCCGATTATTTGGTCTGAGATCTTTATTGGTAATCCCATCTAGCACAAGAGACGCTACATGTGCTAGAGCACAAGGTGATGCACAAGACCTAGTGTAAACAGAAAAATCCACTTAGAACCTAGGTTTCCTTCAACCCAAAGACATAATACCTTTCTGTGAGCTGCTTTTGTGATGACAATATCGACAGATGAGTGGAAGCAAGTAACTGGCTGCAATTTTGTCTAACAAAGGGGGCTTCTGTACCAATCATCTAAGGGTGATGAATGTTGGGCTCCATTACAACCTCTCCCTATTATCAAAATCCCTTTTCCTGGAATTAGAAGGATGGTGGTGGGTTCCCTGAGGCCCTCAACAGCTGGGATTCTCTACATTCTGGTCATATTAGACTATGCTGCCCATTGTCTGGAAGCCATCCCCAATGAGAACAATTCCACACAAATAATCTTGAAACATTTGGTGTACTACTTAACAGGGGTATGCTTTTGAAAGGTAATCTTAACAAATCAGGGTGGTGCCCCTTTCACGTCCAAACTCTTGACTGAACTGAAAAAGCTACTACAAGTATGAAGCCTCTGCACCACTGTAAATCACCCACACACCAATTGCTTAGTGGAGCATTTCAACCAAATATTAGAGAACTTTCTCTGGAAATTGATTTCAGAGAATTCGATGAATTGTGATGAGCTGCTTCACTGCAACCACTTTGAAGCACAGAAGATTCTTCAAGCTTCTGCAGCGTTCTCTTCATTTGCACAGGTCAAGAGGAGAAAACTGCAAGACATCATTGAGGTTTTAAATTAAGGTTGGAAAGGCCAAGAAAGTCTAGTAGGTGTAACTCCAGAGTTTGTCAGAACCACTCAAGGGAGACTCAGTTTGATCGATTTGTTATCCCACCAAAATCTGCCAAACAGCCAGGTTAAGCAGAAGCATTAACATGATTAGGAAGCCAAACTAATTTGGTATAAAATCAGTGATTTCATCCTGGCCATAATACCAAAAGCACTCCCGACCTGCTCATGAAGGCGTTTCTCAATTTCATGAATGCATCAGCAGCCTTTGGGGCCTCATCACCTGCCCTGTCTGGATGGCTCGGGGGGTCAGAAGAGGTTTCTATTCTCTTCCGGGTCTTATTACACCCCTGTGGGCCCTCTGGCGTGGCCTCTGTAGACGTGTTATCCTTAATGGTGCTCTTGTTCTCCTGGCTTAAAAATGATTCACTGGTTGCCAGTCTCTCTTACAGGGGCCTCACCCCTTGTGCCACAGCTTCAGTCAGTGAGTTTCCCAGCACTTCTCTAAAGCTATAGGATAGGTCTTCAGCCTGCTCCTCCTCACTCCATTCAAATTCTGCCATTATATAAGTGCTGTCTTTGTGCCTTTATCTAGTGCCTTTAAATACCTGCAATGAGGTGTAGTGACACGTCCACTTCTCACTGTGCATTTGTGTGGCTGCACCTTTCCTCTTCCTGCTGTGCAGGCTTCAATGTTTGCTCTTAGAGCTTTGTCCTTAGTCTTACTGTTTATAGCAGGAAGGGGTGTTTGGCTTCTGGCTCAAGCTGTTTTCAGGCTTCACCACTTGAAAGCACAATGCTCTATAAATACTGTTTCGTGCAGCACAAGAAAGTGTGATTTATCTTCATGAGGAGCAGGTAAGAAGAGGGTGATGACAGGAAGGATATGGTCACGTGGTCAGGGCACATGGGACTACAGAAGAACTGGAACTAAGGGAAATGTTTTTGGTTGAAAAAGAAAATAAAACATATTCTTTTCCCATGTGTGAAGTTATAAAGTTTTGTGTTTGTTGAAACTGCTGGAGACAGGAATACATTGGAAGATGAAGCATAATGCTTGCCTCCGGTCTTGACGTAGAATTCAAATGTGGGTCCTCTGGGGGTCCCATTTTTTAATGCTACAATAGTGCTGCCTTTATGGCGGTGTCCAAAAGTAAAATGCAAGTGTAGCATTATTTCACTACTGGAGATTGCAATGGAGGCCACAAACAGTGCTTATAACAGCTTTTTGGCTTGCATCAAAACTGAAGTCCAAAGTAAACCCGGCATCTGCATTACTTTAATGTTCCATTACAATACTGATGCCAGTCAAGGTGCCCCGATTATTACAACTACCCACTCGCACAAAGTAAGGTCTTAGTTTGGCATATTGTAGAATGTTCTTCTCGTTTATTAATCAACTCAGTATTATATTTTTTACTGTGAGCAGTGGCCATGGCCAAACAGCACACCAAGATTATCTACTGCCCTATGCAGGTTGCCAAAACAACGGCACCCACACACACATGCAAACGGGTGTTTCAGATGAAATCATCAAAGCCTGTTCAAGCTTTGTACAAACGTGATTATCTTGTTGCGAAAGAACTGCAACGGATGGAACCTTTTCATGAGATCCTAGTTCATTAGACCTGTGATCCAGTCTCTGCAGGTGCAACATACATTTGTGGATCTTAATTTGTTGTGCAGCTAGCAATGTGTTGCTCCTATTGGCAGTGCTAAACAAGGTAGCGAATTGTAGCTAGGCACGAACACTCAACAAGAAAGCTATGTGAACGTCGCCTACAAATCCCTCAACTACACAATTATTGTTTTAATGAATGCCAAATAAATAAAGAAATCCGATATTGTGAGCATGAGCGATCGCAGCCTCTTTACCAGTGTTGGGGTGGAAGTGTAGGCTGTGCTCCAGTTACGATTTTGAACGTGCGGTATTTTAATATCTATTTTCTGAAGCTGGGAGAAAAAGAATGTTTTGGGAGTAAAAAATCATTCTCATTCCCAATGGGGTATTTTTAGGGGTGGTAACGTATGTCTCAACTTAAGCCACACCTGTTTGTGATCAATACTACTCTGCAAATTAAAAGATGCATATTTACTGCAAAGTTACTTGTCTGATCAGACAGTAAAATTATTGAAGCTCCTTCCATTGGCCCTGCTCTGCTAGTACCACTGTTCCGAACAGATCTGTGGACCTGCGTGCATGGCATTTTAGGTCAGAATATTTGTACTCCCCATTTTTGGGATTACTTGTCTTTTTTGCAGATCAAAAATGGTTTGTACGTCACTTATCTGTAAGGAAGCCTATAAGACTTCTTTTGGGGTTTGGAGGAATTATCACTTATATTATACTTATAATTTATCATTAGCAGTAATCCCACCAGCTCTAATTCCTTCATTGATTGGAGGCAATTTGGAGGATAAACCTCCATCCTACTGCTAAAGATGTCCCCTGCGTATCAACTCCAAACTCGGAATATTGCAGTGCGGTAAAAATGGTTGGTAAATCTGTCACTGCCATTTTCTCCTCCACACTGCCATACTGTGTTTGAGAAAGTAAAGGTGTCCAAAGTCATGAACGACTGGGCGGTAATACCAAATCATAGCAGCAATTGTTGCCCTGATAATAATAGATGTGTGTCACTTGTACTCAATGGCCGGACGTCAATTACAAGAGGCAGCGTAAACCAGGAATCACAGACCTCGTAATTTAATGAGCAAAATGGATATCATAGAAAGACTTCTGAATGGTAACTGTGAGTGCAACCTAGATGTGGGGACATTTTCTTTAGTGAGCAGAGATGAATAGTTTGGCATAGGGCTCAATGGGAATGGGGATGGGGAGGATGCCACAATGGGCCCATTAATGACAGACCTGTTAGCATCCTGGTCTGCTAGCGGTCTGCTAGCGGGTCCTACTAAGGACGTCTGATCTGACCGACGCCCTTAGCGGCACCCACAAGCAGACCTTGTAATCAGGCGGTAGAGTGATATGTAAAATTTGCCAACCTGCTAATGAGACCAAATATGTTATTGCATCTTCCAAGCACCTACAGGAAGCAGTGTTGGCTACTTGCCAGCTATAGAACTAGGTGTAAATGTGGACATATATAACATCATAACATCTTCAACACTCTACAATGAATGTTTAGGCATCAGAGACGCACCCCTGGTATCTATTGACACGGTATAACCCAATGTCATGATCCATAAAAATGTATTAGCAGAACACAATATGGCAAACCATAAGGTCCTTATTGATCAGCTTGAAAATCGGGATTGATCTCCTGCACTTAGATACAATCAGCCTCATTACGAGTTAGGCAGTATGTGGTAAAATTGTCAATAACTGAGTTAACGCTAATTTTACCACTATGCCAAATTAAGAGTTTGGCTTTTGAGTGTAGGAGTTACCTCCAGCAAAACCCTACAGGTAAATATTCCCACTCAATGCCAAAGATTCAGCAGAATTGGTGGAATTACTGCAGCGATAATTCCACCACAGTAATTCCACAAAAAAAGCCCCATTTGGTCCAATGGACCCAACATTAATGGGGAATGATACCACCACTTGTAATGAGGCGGAAATTTCACCTGACCAAGTGGCGGTAACAGTAATTCCTCACGGCTATTTTTTGGAGGAGTTACCTCCAATTTTCTGCCTAACTCATAATGAGGCCTATGCATTTGACCCTTCCCATCAGAGAAATTCAGGCACAATATGCACCAATTGCTCATACATTAAGAATGTATCCTGTGAGCACAAAGGTTCCTCAGTGTTGCCATTAATCTTTCAAATTCATTTGACACATGAAACAATTATCTGGAAATATGAACAACATTTCAATTGTACATCAGTGCCACACATGTTCACATCTGGATGAATAAGAACACTGCACAACCCCTAGCTACTCTACTGTGGAAGAAAGAGCATGTTTTATGCCTGAGCAGATTATGAACTAAGATCGTAGTATCAGCAACTGAAATAAGAATCACACCCTTTCTCTTTCTCAGGTCCCCACCAGACCGCAAACATTGTGGACTGAATCAATATTTATGATGATGCCTAAAAGAGTTCTCCCACTCCTAAAATGAAACCACAGTGTGAACTCACAAGAGAACTGGATCACTCCTACTTCAATTGTTACATTGTCCAGGCCTTGCCCAATTCATGAGAAAATGGGACCACGTCTCACATTTATTTATTTAATGTATTTTATTTGTGGGGGGGGGTATTAATTGAACATGAACCTTTCTTCCTGAAGTAACAGGGCTCTGTACATCAGTGGAGGCATAATTAGTCAGTTAAAGTGGGGAAAAGTCCTATTTTATTCTTAGTGCCTTGCTGCTACTAGTTTTATATATTTTAGCATCTTTTTTTAGCTTTTATTAATTGCATTTAAATTGTGTTCTAAATATTATATAGAGGTACTTTTCAACTGAAGTGCTTTTGTGACAGTGTGTTGGGGAGACTAACCTTTAGCAAACCTTATATTTGCTTCGGTTACTTTCTTTTTGTATTGTCCTCGTTCAGATTACATTTTTCCCAGTATCCCGATCTACTCAAGAAATGCTTCTTTCTCCTGCGAGCGGTAAAAAGGATCCCACCATTCCTGTCATCCGCCACCAAAACATCTACTGTCATCATCTCTCGTCATGTTCAGAGTAGATTATGCCAATAGCCTGTACCTGGGTATGCCTGAACGACTTTTAAAAAATCTACAACACATACAACATGTGGCAGCCAGATTACTCCTCAAACTATCCCAAAGAGAACACATCACACCAGCGCTAAGAACACTACATTGGCGTCCAATATAACAGAGAATCAAATTCAAATCAATGTGCACCATGCACAGAGCAATTCTCAACCAAGACGCAGAGTTCCAGAGAGTCAAATTAAACTTACATCATCCAACAAGGACACTCAGATCAAGCGACGACATCCACTTGGAACCAAATCCCTACAACAAAAGAAAACTCTGAAGATCTTTCTCTCACCTCCGCCAAAAACCTGGAGCGACTTACCAAAGGACATACGTAACACAAGAAATCACCTACTATTTAGAAAACTCCTCAAATCCTGGCTCTTCACTGCATAACTAGAAAAACGCCTGCAGGGGCATATACATGGTTGCAACAATGATGAGTGAAGAAACTGATCCCGGATTCCACTCAACAATCAATTACAAACAGAATCTAAGGAAGACATTCTATGACATACAAAGCGTACCAACTGAGAGGCAGCTATGACAGGACGAAACTAAAGATTGAATACACAGCTAGACCAGGATGGAAGAACAAGGACAACCACCAATAGCAGCCTGGCCCAAATTACACACATGCACCACAGACCACCGACAGAAATAGATAGCGAGGGAGTAGGGGACTGCTAATCTACAGTACCAACACTAGAAGGGGGGACTAGACATACCTCATCCCAGAACACTAAGCCCAAACACAACATCGCCGGGAACGCACCATGACATTACTCACAACAATAAGATGGACAAGAAAGGGAAATTACAAATGCCAGTTAAATAGAACTCCTGCAATGACCTAGGATATATAACCGACTAACCCAAGCTCAAACTTCTGCATACCTAACTCACCCCAAAATCCACACAACAATATCTTGCCCACCAAACCACACGCACTTCACCACACTGCAACAACAACAAACAAACAACACATAAACTGCACCAACAGCACACGCGGTCTCGCATTGGTCCGATACTCACAGCAAAGCTCAGCGCACAGTGAAAATCATCGAACTGAAGGCGACAACAGCACACCACTACTCTCACTTTCCTACCCCTTCTTCACCCGACTAACGTAATTCGCCCTCTCTTGTTTACAGATCTGCCTAAGCACCTGGGGACAAAATCTATTGGTGATGGTGCGCGGTATAAATACCTTTAACATTTAACATCCCACCCAACGCTACTTGATTTAATTTGCAGGCGCTTGAGTGCCTGGCGCGTGTGGCCAGTCTGCGTCAGTCCACATTCAGTTCATGTGGGAGTGTTTCTAAGGTATATCTCGCTGTAGGTGAGCCGTTGTTGTTCTCATTATTCAACTCTCCTAAAGACGCATCTTCTTTGAGCTTGTCTTCAACATGTTTCAATGGGATGAAATACCAACTGCTTTACTTGAAAGAAACTGCTGTAAACAAGCAGAAATATTGCCATGTTATCTATCTATGGACTCAGGGTAAATTGAGTCACTCGTACTAACACTGAATATCAGCTTAATAGCACCCAGTTCACAATATAAAACTATGTCTCCCTCCTCAGTGGCATCTGTCCGTCTAGTCTCTCAAGTTGAGAATTTTCCTCAAATAATTTTAAAAACATATATGGATTTGTTTCCCTTTCAATTAGATGACTCCCTGCCCAGTGTGCAGGAGGGAAGTCATGTATTACAATGTGTATTACAGTCTTCTGAAACCCCAAAGGTAGTACCAAACTTTCAGTGATTTTAGCTCTATGCCAGCTACTTCTGCACCCCTAAAAGTCATACTATTGAACATAAGATCACTAGTTTGCCATGCATCAGAATATGCTGACTACATGCTGGACTTTCAGGTTGACTTATTCACTATTATAGCGACCTAGCTTCAGGACTCTGCAACTGCTGCCTCCTTTTTGCCACACTGGAAGCGTATAATATCTTATGAGCGGACCGTGGAGGTTAAGGGTAGGGGGGGTTGCTATATTCTTTAAAGACCATCTGACGAGTCATAGCACTGCTAAAATAGATCTGAACATCTTTGAATCAATGATGGTTAAATTGAATATTGATGCTATGTCTTCAATGAGCATCCTTCTGCTTTATAGGCCACCTAAGCAAACTCCAGAAATCAAGGAACATTTGCCTGCCATCTTAGGTGTTATTATACTAGGGGATTTTAACCTTAGGGCAGACAATCCCTCGGATTTTGATGTGTTGTCCATTCTGAATCTCCAGGACACCTGTGGCTGTAAACAACATGTGAAGACTACAGCTCACATTGGTGGCAAAACCTTGGATTGGGTATTGACCAGGAATATTAATATTTTACCTATTAGTGTGGATGAATGTCCATGGTCCGATCATTCATGCATTACCTGTAATATTTTCTTGCCATGCCCCATGTCTTCTCATTGTATTGACGCAAAGAAAGATCTAATGGTCAGGAATGTTCAGAAAGTTACCTCTGAGGCCTTTGCCTCGTTGGTGCTTCCTCAGCTGACCAACCTATCTCAAATTTTACAAAGTTCTTCAGATCAACTACTAATAGTGCATTTTTATTTTTTGTTAAACGTGTTTCACTAGTTTACAGAAACTTTTTACACTGAGTCATGATACAATTTACAATTATAAAATAACAGAAAACAATACATTCCCATTAATACAAACAAAAAAGGATCACGGAATGCTTTCCGAACACTGCTGTTATCTTAGTCATCCAAAATTGCACGCCACTCATCCTCCCCTTGCAGTACAATCAGTTTCAATTTTGCAAAGATTTGTTCCAGTAATTTACACAGCACCAGTATCATAGCTTGGTTGTCAGTCATCATAAGCTCTACACCCGCACAAATATCTTGACGGTTCCAACTTTGGGTAGATGACTTCCAATGTAGCCAGAGCATTTAGTCAGAATTTTAAGTACCTATTTTTTGTTAAGGGAATTTGAGTATAGGGATGTAATGAATTTGTTTACCTCTAAACAACTTCAGTCTTTCCAAGTCCGACACATCTGTACACTTCTGTCCCATTGTCTGATCTTATTCTTTTTAACATAGTCAGAATCTGATATTGCAAGTAAGGTTAACTTCTCAAAAAGGATACAGTATGTTGACATTTTTTCAAATATGGACACTCAATCAACCTATTTGTTAGACTCTTGTTCAGATAAAACTCCAAACTAGGCTCCTCAGCCAGTAACAGCTTATAAAAAAGAGTCAAACTATGTTTCATATACTATGACCACCACAATGTTAAACCCAACTCACGATGTATCGCACTAATTGGGGTTGAATTGGGGAGTCCTAAGACTACCTTCCAAATGTTACCTTCCAATGAGACCTGGAATGTTCTATTTTTAAAGACAATCATTTCACATCCATATAATAACATTGCTGTTACTTTCATTTTATATAGTTCAACTAGTGGTGTTAGAGAGAACATACACAGTTTTCTCTTTACTACTTTCATGAGAGAAATACACGGCAACATGTTCTCCTTCACTTTTTTCTTTTTGCTTCTTGACTAAGCCTATAGAAGAGATTGGCAGACCCAAGTAGCTTATAGTAGTTACCCTGGTAACTGGCTGATCATTCAGTCTCCAAACAAAAGGTTTAGTCTTACGCTTTTTTCGTAAAGGTCATTATGAAGGATTTCATGGGATTTATATTTAATAGATTTTCATGCAGGTATCTTTCCACCCCCTCCAGAGTACTGTGTAGCTTTGCCGGCGTATAATCTATCAGCACCAGATCATATGTGTAAGCAAGGATGCTAGCCTTTAGATCTTTCCATTTTGGTGCTAAACTCTTCCAACCTTGACATTTCTCCCAGAGATTCGCTAGGTACAGATTAAAAAGTATAGGCACTAGGGTCTAACACTGTTGCCAACCCTTGGTAACATCAATCACACTGGGCAGTTCACTATAATTATTTAATCTTACATTGACTGAATTTCCTGTGCACAGTAGCTGTATCATTTCAAGAAGGCCCTTATCTATCTTCCAGTTTCTTAATTTTTGCCACAGTCTATGTCAATGTTATCGAAGGCGGCCTCTAAATTGATGACTACAACATAAAGTGATTTGCCAAATAGTCCACCTATGTCTTAGACACATGCACAGAGAGTCAGTGTGCTCATAATAGGCCCAGCCCCTTTTCGAAAAAACCAGTTTGCAAGGGGGTAAGGATCTTATTATAGTTTGCCCAAGCATTCAGTTCCTGCATGATTAATTTAGCAAAACCTTTTGCTGGGGGGGTCTGTTAGGGCAATCGGACGATATTGACTGGCAAGGCTCAGTCGCCTCTCTTGAAGATAGCTACAATCACTACACACTGCCAAGAACTAGGGCAAATAGTCGTTTTTGCAATATGTGTGAAGAGCCTGCATAAACTATCTGACCACAGCCCAGGATTTTCTTTATAGACACAATTTGAGACCCCATCTGGTCCACAGGCTCTCCAAATCTTTAGATCTCCAATAGCCAATTCTATATCTATTTTGTCAAATTGAGGTTTCCACCCAGACCTCCTCCTTGGGATTTCTTCCACGGATGTGAGATATCCAGGATTAATGTGTTGGTCCAATAAGCCATCCATGCCCTCTCTGACAGCAACTTTGCAAACCAACCTGAGGATCGTCTATCCAGTTTAGTGTTATGCAAATAGATTGGGTATCCTTATTGATGATGTTCTTAAAGTGCCTGTTTCTACTGAATATGCTTTTCAAGTTTGTAGAATTCTAACCACCTGCAATAGGCCTGTCTTACCTGTTTTATTCCACTTTTAATCTCTGCCCTGCTTAAACCTGGGTAACACCCTGTCAGTGCTTTGATACATTTACGCCGCCCTATCTTTTTTTCATTTATCTGATTGTCAAACGATTTTGTATGTTTACCAGGGATAAATTCCCCCAACACCTTATCTTGACCAATCTCAGCCGGTCCCAGTTTTAATAAAAACCGATGAAAAACATTGGGAAAGGTGCATATATTTTTGGTCAGATTTGATAGAGAATCCCACCATAATCTAAGATTCTTGTTCGCTCTATTCAAATTCCTAAGTGGCACAAGCCTGTTTTGTCCCTTTGCGATAAGAGTGTCAACCAATCTTAGCAGGCCTAGGTTCAGGACCAAGTGCAGCATTGCATGATCACTTCACCTAGTGTACATTATTTCAAACATGCATAGGTTTAATTGATCCAAATCCCCCACAAATAGATAATCAATTGTGGATGCCCCCATTGAATTATTCCAAGTTGGCATATTCTTCCATTTCTCGTCAAAAAGCAAGTTTGTCTGTGTGAAGCCCCATCTGGCAAATGAGGAGGACCACATTTTACCATTGGAACTTCTCTTAGCTCCATCATTGGTTATAGCTAATATGGCGGTTTTCGCCTCCTCAAATAACACAGCATTTGCCTCAGTGCAGTTACATTCACAATGAAAATTGCCCCCCACAACAACTGGACACATCGGATGTAGATGTTGGCATTTCATCAGTATATCTTCAATCTCATCAATGAGAGAATCCAGCTCGCTACACACCGGATTAAAATAGATATTTAGTATTAAGATGTGTATCGAGGAATCAATGATGATCTAATTAACCTCTGTTGCTAAAACAGCATCAGACCTACAGTATCAGTCCTTGACGGATCAATTCTTTGTTGACCTTACTGCAGTAACCAGACCTTCCAGAGGACGCCCCCTGACACCTTTTTTTTTGCTAATTTCACATTTTTCATAAATCCATCCAATTCTGGCCAAGTGATCATTCTTGTATTCTGCAACAAAGCAAAATCATAGTTACTTAGAATTTGTAATTTTTGCAGAAAGGAATTATAACCTGGAGAATTCCATTTTAGAACCGTAATTATAGAAACCTGGCCTTGAGATTGGGATTCCTGCGAGAGATTTTGCAAGCCATTCCCAACCAGAGGTAATTGGTCTCTGAAGGAATTCCTGCAACACCATTTTTTTAAATGACAAGTTACTAAGTTCCTTCATTGCTTTGTCCCTCACTTGTTACTTGCAGTCTCCATATAGTAACTCTTGAAGCCTTTCAGCAGAATATCCTCTTGATTTTGGAACACAATGTTTTCCACAAGTTTCTAGCCAAAATGTACCGCACATTTTCCTATGCAAGTTTTATCAAATAAATGGACAAATATCAAGTCCCCCGAGGATATCTAGTACAGTTCTGGTACTGTGGAAAACAGGCTCAAAATCCTTGACCTGTTTAACCGAACACCACATTCATCATCAAACAGGGATTCAAAGATAATAGGCCTCAGACTGGATGGTGCAGCCTCCAAATCTGTTCTCTCAAAATCCCAGTTCCTCATATTTCCAACCTATGAAAAACCTTCCAACCTTGGTCTTTACCCACATGTCTCTGGCCATACATTTGGTATTAAATTTGTCAGCAGGACTGTCCAGCTCTCCAACCAAGCCTGTCTTTCCAGCCGCATCATGAGCACTTACAGGTTACTGTTGGAGCCTGTTAGGGCCCTAGTTCCTTTTTTCCTGAGCCATCCGGCCCTGCTGCCTCTGTTTCCTCATCCTTCTCATAGGTTGCTTCCTGAGGCTTTCATTATTCCCAAGTTTAATGTTGGCTGGCATAGACATAGAGTCAGCAGACCAAACCGATTTTTTTCCAATAATTCCCAAATGTATCTCATTGGCGGGAAAACAGGGAGAGGCAGATCGGCCCCGCCCCGCCTAACATGGCCTTGTGCTTTCTCATACTTTCTCAAACTTTCTGAGATGTAACTTCTTTGACAGCTTATCGAGGATCGTTTTCAACCATCTCCTTTTCCACCAACGTTGTAGGTACAGTGAATACTGGGATGTTGGTTGGGCACGGAACATACTTAGATCTCTCTACAGAACCAGTGGCATAACACAAAATGTGGGGGGCCCCCCTGCGAGCTATGCTGATGGGCCCCCCCAACTCGGCAACAAATTACTGGTCGTGCCACACTCTGAGCCTGCATAGATTATCACGCTTGTGCAATAGGCACAAACGTGCTGCTGAAGGGATATGCTGCACACCGTACTAGAAGAAAGATATAATTATGTGTTTTAATGTGATATACAGCACACTTTCTGAGAAAAATTGCCTAAAAAGCCAGAGTGTTTGCAATTGTTTTGTAGGGTAACACCAATTTAATAGATGTTATTTACCAACAGTGTACAGGAACATTAATGCTTTGCTATTAAAAATGCCATGCCACAATGAAAACATGTCCAACTGGCTTCACATTGTAGACCAGTGTAGACATGTAATAACGTTACAGTAACGCATGCCAGGCCACATTTAGACATACCTAGACTGGTTGCACCAAAATTCCAATCAAATCAATAACACTCAGCAAGAAGAGAACACACATTTAAGCCTGTGGCCTCTAACAACACGGCCAAACTCTTTAAAATCTGCAAGGAACTGGTCAATCCTGTTGCAGTCTTTACCTCTCCTGTTCCCTCCCAGGCCCTCTGTATGGCTCTGTCATCTCACTTCTCCGCTAAAACTCCGGACATCCTGTCCTCCATCTCCTCTTCCTCTCCCTCTTTCTCTGTCGGACCCCCTTAGGCCATCTCTACCTATCTTCCTACTTTCTCCTCTTTTTCTCTGACAACACCTGACGAGGTTTCTAGACAAGTGTGATCTAGGAAAGTGTCATCCAAACAGGTGCTCCCCTGCTCCTCCAGAACCATCAAGGACCATATTGACACCCTTGCTCAAGCCTTGGCCGATTTCTGTAATCAATTTTTTCGCCACTGGAATGTTCCCCTCTCCCCTTAAGCACTCCCTTATGCACCCACTCCTCAAGAAGCCATCTGCCGATCCTACCTGCCCGGCAAACTATCGCCCAATCTCCATCACCCCTTTCTTAGTCAAACTGTTGGAAAAGCTGGCCATCTCCCAGCTTACTCTCCACCCGGAATCTGTTGGTTGTTTCCATGACCTTCAGTCTGGTTTCAGAGCTGCCACAGTCACAGGAACTGCTCTCCTGAACACCTGTGAAGATCTGCTCTATAACCCAGCATTCCTTCTGTCCTCATCCTTCTTGATCTTTCCTCTGCTTTTGAAACGGTCAACCACGCCATCCTGATCAATCCTGATCAATCGACTCCATGAGAACCTGGGCATCACGGATCAGGACCTTGAGTGGCTGACCTCCTTCCTCTTGGACAGCCCCACCCATGTTCAACTTGGTCCCTTTCTCTCCGATCCATCCTCTCACCCTAGTTTTTCAACCTCTACTTGGTCCCTTTGGCCCACCCGATCTCTACCTTCTCCTCTAACTTTCAGTGTTATGTGGATGACACTCCGCTTTCCTTCAGGCTCCCCTTAGACTCCTCTCCTCTCTTGTTCATTCCTGACTGTCTATCCGCGATTCAGGATTGGTGTGCCTCCAAAGATATGTGCCTTAATGTCAGTAAGATGGTGATCCTTCTCATTTGGACTTCTGCCCCTGCTTTCCCTCTCTCACTCTGGCCCCCTGCCTTGGGCCCTCTTCCTTCGCCTTCCTGTGAGGCAAACAACCTTGGTGCCATCTTTGACTCCACTGTCTCTTTCTCTCCTCACATCTCAGACGTCGCCAAGAAGTCCCACTACCAGCTGCTCCTCCTCAAAGGGACTCTTCCCTTTCTCACTTTCCCCCAGAAGCTCACTGTCTCCAGAGCCCTGGTTCTCTCTAGGCTGGACTACTGCAACAGCCTCTTTCTCAATTTGCCATCCTCTACTCTCCACCCTCTCCAACTAATCCAGAACAGGACAGCAAGACACTCCTTGGCCTCAAGCCCAGGGATCATATCTCTCCAGCCCTGAAATCTCTCCACCGGCTCCCAGTTGCTGCAAGGATCAAGTTCAAGACCCTTTGCATTGTCCACAAGGCTTTCTGGGCCTGGGCACGCACTACATCCAACGCTCTCTTCCAAAATATATTTTTCTCAAGCCCTTCGCTCAGCTACCTACAACTCTCTAAGGGTTAGACGCTTCTCCAGGCAGAGAGTGGTTGGTAGATCTCTCTCCTCTGCAGGTGCCTCCCTCTGGAATAGCCTCTCTGCCGCTCTCAAACTTGAGCCGGACCACCTGAAGTTCCGGAAGCAGCTCAAAACCTTCCTCTTCTCCTCTGCTTTCTCTCTCTCCATCCCCTGCTGACCTACCTGTCTGCTGTACCTACTGGCTGCTTGGCTACCCTCAGAGTCTCACTTAGTCCAGGCTCTTTCTTGATCAGTCACCCTTGCACTGCCCCTGGGCCTACCACGCACTTAGGGCCTGTAACTGTAACCCTACAGTCCCTTGTTCTCCTTGCACTACCGAGAGCCGTGCTGCCCTGGCTGCACTTACTCAGAGCATTGCTGGCCTGTTCTCCCCCATCTCCCTTACATTTTGCCCTTCCCTTTCCCCTTACACTTCTCATTCTCGCACTTGCACGATCTGAGTGACACAAGGCTTAGTAAGCTAGTAAGATCGTTTGTCTTACCCTCCCTCTATCTTCCCTCCCTTGTCTTGTCGCACCTACAAACACTTGTGTACAGGCGCGTTATAAATGACTTATATCATATCATTTGATCACAGATGCCCAGAAAAATATACAATGCCGCAGTAAGAAACGGCTAGAGTGGCAGCACCCAAATGGCAGTTTAGCCAGGTAATTCATTTAGCAGGACTGCTTTACCAGAAATGTCCAGTTAAAAAAAGTCATACCAAACTGAGGAATGACTAGACTGGCTGCACCAAAATGCCTCTAGCCACTAATACCACATATCATGCCTGCTTAGTCTCGACATGGACCGCCATTATGATTTGTTACACAAGCCTGCCCCACCCCTTACACATCCCCTCTCCCTCCCAACCCTACCCCAACCTCCAAAATCAGCTCCTGGGCCCAGAATGACCTCCACGTTCCTCTTCCTTGTCCCAGGGCTTACGTGTGAGGCTCTTTGCCTCATAGGTAAGTACTGGGATGAGGATGAGCGGGACTAGGAGTAATGAAGCTTACAGGTAGCTAAATCAGACATTACCTCCATGTACCTCTACCTCATCCCAGTACTTGTGAATGAAGCAGAGTGCAGTACTGTCTCGTACACACTGGGACGAGGAAGAATAGGGCTAGGAGTAATGAGTAATCAAGGCATTAAACACAAGTATTGGTGCAACGCCATTGAGTTGACTGGGATTCAGCACCCCCCCGCCCTGAAATTTTGCGCTATGTTGACTCGACCTGGCTGACCTTCAGAGCAGCTGCCAGACAGAACAGGACACAGATGTTAAATGGCACCTGGGTTTTGCTGTTAACAAGAGCCCAGCAATTACTAACAAAGCATTTCACTGTTAGTTGCCACATTTTTTAGGCAATTGAAATCGTAATGTGGGTTTAATACTTGCATGCCAGGGGAGTGATTGGAAGGGTAGAGAGGGAACAGGAGACCCTTCATTCTCACAGCAGTCCATAAGTGGGTGCATTCAACCTTAAAGGAGAGAGTTAATTGCTTGTAACATTGAAGCTGCACTAGAAATAGTCTCATTAAAATGCATAAAGAAATTAGATGCCCCCAAACAAATCAGTTTTCCCCTCCCCCACCGCCCATTAAGTTAGCGCCTCTCCCAACATTTGAGGGGTTAGCCCCCGAAATGTAGGTTTTGTTGCCCTCTGAACGCAAGCACACACACCATTCACCATATACACACACGCACACCCAGCCATCCATACATTTAAGTGTGCACCCTTTCACCATACAGGCACACCCAGGCAGCCACCCGTACATTTAAGTGTGCACCCTTTCACCATAAAGGCACACCCAGGCAGCCACCCATACATTAAAGTGTGCACCCTTTCACAATACATTCACACAGGCAGCCACCTATACACACAGGAAGCCACCCGTACATTTACGTGTGCACCCTTTCACCATACAGGCACACCCAGGCAGCCACCCGTACATTAAAGTGTGCACCCTATCACCATACACTCACACACGCACCTGTCATGGGGTTAAGGAGAGCCCTAATACTTCAAATAGAATTTGGGCCTCATTGCAACTATGCCGGTCTGGTCCGGCACCGTTGTTTCCGGACCGGCATATTACAGCTCTGCGGGCGGTTGCCCTCCCGCCCGTCAGGTCGGACCTGCCGGGCTGAACAGCATCCACCCGCAGAGTTTTCACGGAAGCACTGGCACTGTTATTAACGGTGCTGGTGCCTCCGTGGTTCCCATTCCCATAGAGTCCGCTGGAAATAGGGACTTACCATTTGTCGGCACCTGACTTCCCAGAACGCCGGGGTTGTAACCCCCAGTGTTAACGGGAAGTCGGACACCGGTAAATATTTACGGGTCCAGCGGCAACCTGCCGGTAGCACCGGCACGGTTACCGCCAAGCCTGTAATGAGGCCCATAGTTTCTTTTTGAAGTCACTCTGACTTCATAAAGAAATTATTTCCGTTAAGGACTGAACCATAAGGGAAATCATTCCTTTGTGAAGGCATAGTTACTTCAAAAATAAACTATTTCTTTTTGAAGTCATGGGGCTCCTCCAACCCATGACATGGAGGCCTCCAGCCTAGGGTCTTCCATGCCATGGGGAGGGCCCAGCCCTCAGACTTCAAAAATAATGTTTCTTTTTGTAGTCACTCTGCCTTCATAAAGAAATTATTTCTGTTACAGAAATCATTTCTTTATGAATGCAGAGTAAATTCAAAAAGGAAAAAAAAACAAATTTTGTTGAAAATAAAAAAAAAATGATAATTTCTCCAGTGGGGCACCCTCCCAGGACATGTGCTGGTGGGGCCCTCCGCGCCGCGTGGGCTGCAGGGGCCCCTGTTACACCAGTGCACAGAACCCATCTCGACCTCGTTCAATTGCACCTTTTGTTTACCACTTGACGCTGACACCAAGGCTAATAAGAGAGCCCTGAGATCTGCTAAAATCACCAAATTGTATCTCACCTCATAGACCATAGTGTCAAATAGGCGAATAAATGACTGTAGGACTAGGTTCAATGCAGCTAAAGAACTCAAGCTGACGTCAGAGCATTCCTTACTTGTCAGGTCCTCGCCATCAAAAGGAAGCGAGGAATGATCAGTCCTAGATGAAGTGTCCAGACTAGGTTCAGAATCATTTCCTGTGCTATCAGGAGACATACTAGTAGACTGGGTATTAAACAGACCAGGCTACATACTCACTCTTTCATTCAGGCTGTTATGTGCTTCCAACTCTTTTTCCAAACTTACAACATGCTCTGGCTGCAGAATGCTCAGTCTCCGTTCAATGTTGCTGAGCACAGGGCCAGAGATTTCATACATGGTTTCTTCCGTTGCCGGTGTTCCAGCTGTCAGGAGGTCTATGGCAGACGTCTCCAGTGTAACAACTTTAGGAATGGCTTGCGGACAGAACCTAGTGATTTTCCCCTGTTCAACTGAGACCCCACCAGTTTCAGTCACTGTAGCTAATTGGTTTTTCCTCTGGCTTCTTAGGGGTATCTCTTATTTTTCCCTTTCGTTGTCAGATTGACCAGCACCCCACTGTGAACATATGTGTTCAACGCGCAGTGTTTCATTAATCGCTGGTATTTAGATACAATATAATAGCAGGGGATGTGAAAGTCGAGCTGAGCTGCACTGAACCTTCTGATTGTTCTCTGCTTTACTAGTAAGTGATGAGTATAAGTAACATGATTGCGACTAAGGGTTCAATAACAGTTTTTTCAAAGGTTTACCCGGGTCTGTTACACTCACCTGATATCCACGGGGACGTCTGTATGCCCTGGTTACCGGATTTCCCCCAGATCTACTCAATTCGGGATGATGTCTTCTATGGCATGTGGGCCTTGTTATGATGTCTGGCATGCTCTCCGTCCTGCTTTCTGCGCAGGGGCGCATAGTTTCTGCGGGTTGAAGCGACCGAGTTAACGTCACTGATGCCAACCCATTCAAGTGTCTTTAAAGAGGTAAGTTCGATTATAGTAGTCTTTGAGGGCCTTTGCTTTCTTGCGGGCTATTAATGTCTTTCCCTGATTGTTTCCTCCTTAGGTATGCAGAGGTTTGCCGGGTGCGCTGCTTGGCTTCGGCCCCTGGTGGGATTTATGGAAGCGTAGCGTATGAAGAAAAGGTGGGTTCAGCGCGAAGTGCGACGCTCTAATGTCTTTTAGGGCTAACCAGTATTCTTTATTCCTTTTCAGGTTATGTTGGTCTTTCTGGGCGTGCAGTGATTTCCGGAGCGGAACCGGCCAAGATATTCCAGCCAGGTGAGGAGATTTTAGTTACTGCTGAGCTTGCCGTGAGTAACGTGTTTAACATTGTCCCTTTTTCTCTCCTCCCCAATGCTTCGTTCCGGTGCGAGTGCGATGTTCTGAAGATGCTGCCAATGGGATGGAAGACCGCAAGCAGCTGGGATCGAAGGATGGAAGACTGCAGGTAAGCTGAAACTGCTAATAATGTTCTTTTGTCTCCTCTGCAGGTCCGTGATTCCAGGAACAACGGGTGCTGGTCTCTGAACACGGTGAGCGTTATGCTGCTGGCTGCAGAATAACGCGAAGCACATTCTTTAGCTTGGGTGTGGTTTATATAGTCAACCCTGTAAAGTAGTCCAGGTAAAGTAGTCCGGGCTACCACACCCTAAAACACTGCACCGCACAGTCTGGTTCTCAGGTACTAGACTGTGTGGGTGCCTTCATGTTGGCTGCAGGCCTCCATATGAAAAGTAGTCCCTTCAAGTCCCATTCCAAATATGAGCCTGGCGCAAAGGCGCCAGGACTGGCTCCAGGAGAGTCTCTGGTGACAATGCAAGGCCCTTGGGGCCCCAAATGAACCCCGAGCCCTAACCCTACCTGGCATGTGACCATGCCAGTGGGGTTCTGGGTCACGGGTCGTGACAGGTCTGGACCCAGGCTTCTGTGTGCCCTGCTGCTTTTTATTTTCCTCTCCCAGCGGTTTCCAATGGGCAAGTTTAATGGCAGACCACCCAGTGACGCATAAAATCGCAGGAAAGCACAGGAAACAAGGAAACACTCCTGCCCCACTCCACTGTCGCTCTGCTAATGAGCCAAGTCTTTCAAGAATGTTCTCCTCCTGACAAAAAACAGTGTAGAAAGACTTCCAGCTAGCGTGACACACAGAAACACTCCTCCCACACTCAACTGTCACTCCCCTAATAAACTGAGTCTTTCAAGATTTGTCTGCTCCTCCTGGCAAAAAACCATTGAATCCAGTTTAATCCAAAGATGCACAAAAGCACCTTGACCTTAAGCTCGTTGGATGCATCCATTGAGGCCACTACCATGCCAAACGTCCATCACAGTATCTCAGAAAACATAGCTGTTCAAAGAAGCACTTGCAGCAAACAAACTTATCCCTGTCCTACAACTATCCCCATGACCTTCAATCATGGCCCTAATATAATTTCTGAAAAGGAACCAAATGATTGTCATCTTTGATCAAAACCTCTCAACTGGGTTTGCCCACCTGCCATAGCAGCTGCGTAGACTAACTGCTGCTAAGTGGCCTTACTCAATCGATATACTGTTGTGAAGATAAACAATGAATACATGAAAAAATACAAAAGAACACTCCAATCAGGATTAACTAATCCTTGCGGCAAGACAAACATTGGCTAGGCTGCACACATGTATTCCAGACACATTTTACTTTTTATAATCTGTCCACTGCAATACCACGTACACGTTGCAGAGGATTTGGGGGCATATTACTACAATCATGCTAATGTACAGAGAACATAATGCATACTAGTCAGGACATACTAACCACCTTAATTGTGTTGCAATGGCCATGTAACTAGAACAATGGAAATAACGGTGTTGAGGCAAAAAAGATTCAGAACCCAAGCCCAACCCCTTGCGTTTTTATCTTGCTCAATCTCTCTTCTGCCTTTGACACTGTCAACCATGTCATCCTGCTCAACTGTCTCCGTGATAACCTGGGTATCACTGGTCAGGCTCTGGCGTGGCTGACTTCTTTCCTCTCCGACCGACCCTCCCAGGTCCAACTTGGGTCCTTCCTCTCTGACATCTTTTTCTCTACCTGTGGTGTCCCCCAGGGATCCAACCTCTCTCCCTGGCTGTTCAACCAATACCTGGCACTCCTTGCCCACCGCATCGCCGCTCTCTGTCCTAACTTTCAGTGCTATGCAGATGATACCCAGCTAATTTTCAGGCTACCCTCGGCTTCTTCCTCCTCTCCTTCCCTCATCTCTGACTGTCTGTCTGCCATCCAGGAATGGTGTGCCACCAACGACCTCTGCCTTAATGCCAGTAAGACTGAGATTCTACTCATCGGCGCACCCACTCCCTCCTTCCATGCAGCTCTCTGGCCGGCCTCTCTTGGCCCTCCTCCCACTCCCACCTGCAAGGCTAAAAACCTCGGGGTCATCTTCGACTCTGCAGTCTCCTTCTCCCCTCACATCTCTGATGTCTCTAAGAAGTCACACTACCAACTGCACCTCAGAGGTATTCTTCCTTTCCTCTCCTTCCCCCAGAAGCTCATTTTCTCCAGAGCCCTGGTCCTCTCTAAGCTGGACTACTGTAACAGCCTTTATCTAAATCTGTCTGCCTCCAGTCTCCACCCTTTTCAACTTATCCTGAACAGGACTGCGAAACTTGTCCTTGACCTCAAGCCCAGGGATCGTATGTCTCCAGGACTGAAATCTCTGCACTGGCTCCCACTGGCTGCGAGGATTAAGTTCAAAACCCTTTGCATTGTACACAAGGCCTTCTGGGGCCTGGGGCCGCAATACCTTCAACTCTCTCTTCCTAAATATCTTCCTTCTCGAGCTCTTCGCTCTTCGCTCATCTGCCTGCAACTCCCTCAGGGTCAGTCGCTTCTCCAAACAGCGAGTTGGTGGCAGATCACTCTCTTCGGCAGGGACCTCTCTCTGGAACAGCCTTCCTGCCTCCCTGAAACTCGAGGAGAACCATCTCCGGTTCCGGAAACACCTCAAAACCTTCCTCTTTGCTTCTGCTTTCACTCCTCCCCTCCCTTGCTGAATTCCTGACTGAAATTGCACTGGTTACCTGGCCACCCTTTTCTGATCTCTGGCCCAGTCCCCATCAATTGCCCACCTGCACTGCCTCCCTGGCAACCCCTGCACTTGGGGACCGTTTTTCTGTATCCCTTTCAGTCCCCCTACCAGCACTTATGTCTGCACATCATTGCACTTGCCTATTTTATCTTATTTATTCCACTTTCCCATGTACTGCACTTTCCCCGCTCACTTCCCCCGCGCACTTTTCCTTTTCCCCCCTTCCCATGCACTTGCGCGATCTGAATGACACCTGGCCTAGTAGGATCATTGTCCGTCCTCCCTTGTTCCCCCCCTTGCCTTGTCGCGCCTTTAAACTCTTGTGTATAGGCGTGTTACAAATGCCATATCATATATCATATATATATATCATATATCAAGCTGTAAAGGCAGGCCACATGCGCAGATCTCCATATAGTTGCATGTAAGGTGCTACCTTCGTGTAAAATGAATGGAGATTGATAAAGGAATTAGGAAACGAATGCTAATAATAGAGTTAGTGACAGAGCTGCGTGATCAAGGAGAGTGCAGTAAGGAATTAAACAAAATACAGCAGCATTTTAAAAGTGCATCAGTGTGCATGCATCTTTGCTCAATACACAAACATGTGAACAAATCGCAAATTCTCATGAAGTGGAAGATGGGCACAGCTGGCTGGCGTGATTGCACCCCATATGGCTAAGACTGGGCCCCTCTTCTGTCTCTGGATGTCTGGAGCAGTAAAGAAATGCTGCATCAGAAATGCGTCACGTCATTCGGGGAAAAGAGAGTGCTCTGGGGAGAGTAGTTGCTTACCCCTGGAGTGGTATATGCATTCGTCGAAGCACTGTCCCTGTACTAAAATCAAGGTGAAGGCCACGAGAGGCCCTCAGAAACTGCTTCAATCAGGAACACAGCTTTAAAGATGATGTCATTTGCACTTATTAGGTTAATGGACCTGGAGAAAAGGAAATCACCAGAATTGAGGCATGCTGCAGGATGGCAAAGACTAGTCCCCTTATCATAATTATGATGCAGTGTGAACCAAGAAACATTAGTATGTTGTGAGTGCAATGAAACATCAATTAATTCTGAGGCTGGTGGAAAGAGGATGTTGGCAGATCTCTCTAGTTCAGTCTGTCAAAACATGAAAAGGTTTAGCAAACCAGTGGAAAGTGACAAAGGGGTGGTGTGAGACATGTAACTGAAGGTAAGCCCTGTTGGGCGACTTAACGGTTAGGCTTTCTTAAACAAATAGGATTGGGCATTTTATTGTACAGAAAAGTACATACTGGAAGAAAGTCTTTTAAAGCAGGTAACAATGGAACGAAAAAAGAAAGGGGGAGAATGGTGTTTTGTGGCTTAAAGTCGAACGTGTGCTCTATGGGTGCCTGGTCCAGAAGTCTTAATAAGGGCACGGCTACCGCCAAACCCGTAATGAGGCCCATTGTTGACTGAATGGAATGGGACAATTCTGTGATGGTCTCTGCACAGCATCACAGAATTAGTGAGATCCTGCCACAGGGACGTCATTTCTCCAAAATGCCATGGGTAGTGGAAGTGACATCACATGACTCCACCCCAAAGTGACATCACGGGAAGCGATGGAACACGACCTTTCACCCCTTGACAAAAGAGGAAGTGGCATCACATAGCATTGTTCTTAAGTACACTAGGAAAAATATGGTTACAATGTCACTGTAATGTGATGTACATTTCATACAAGAATGGATCAGCATATGAATAGTTAATGGGCCCAATGTGTGAATAGGCCCATATTACCAAATTACTTGAATGCAAGCAGATGTCCAAGGCCAAATGATAATAATGTGTTATTATATGGCACTTAAGCTTAAGCACTTTATATAGAGCAAATATGCATACAATATCACCCAACCTGTGTTGGTTCTGATTTATCATTAGTCCCTGAGTTAAAACCCTTGGTGGCTTTCTAGACACCAATCTGAAAATGAAAAACCATGTCACACACATCAAGTCCACATGCGATTACACTACCAAGCTCATCAGACAGATCAAACGTTATCTGTCAGATGTTAATGCTGCAGCGTTGGCTACTGCACTTGTGAATTCTAAAATTGACTACTGCAATAGCCACGTTGCTGACACCCCTAAAAACAACCTGAAGACTCTACAGACTGCCCAAAACAACGCTTTAAAAGTGGTATGCGAAAGCACCACTTTTCTCTAGCTTGTCACTCCCTGCAGTGGCTTCCTGTTAAACATTGTATTTTCCGTAAACTGCTTTCTCTGACCCATAAATGTCTGACCAATCAGGCTTCTCTATATCTCATGAATAGAATCGGTAGGAATCCCACTGTACACTCACTTTGATCGAATGGACATAATAAACTATTTCAGCCTCAACATAAGCATCAGAATTTTGGAGGAACCAGCTTTGAAGTATTTGCTCCTGGTTTTTGGAATTCACTGCCCCTTGACTTAAAAAATATTCCAGACCTCTGTCACTTTAAAAACAAAAAGTTATTAAAAGTTTCTGTTCAACTCTGAGGATTAATCTAGGATCCTGGATTGCTCGTCTGCCATCTTGTTTGGTCCTGATTACCCTTGGACTGTTTGTTTTTTTGTTTTTTGTGGTTTACGCACTGAGGCCCCAAAGCGTGTTGCACATTATAAGAAATAAATAATAAAAATAATACCAATCAACCTCAAAAGGATGAAAGGCTGAGTTGGCCTTGCCGGGTTAGAACCTGCAGATCAAACACACATCACAGCAGCAAGCGCTCAACCCACTGAGCTATCTTAACCAGCTATAGCTATCTTACCGGCTATAGTACAATGAGCAAAGTATATGTTTGAAAGTTTTCAAAGTCAGATGACGAATTACACTCTGCAGTAGATACCATTAAAACCGTAACTGAGATTTAACAGCAGGCCAGTTCATCTGCAGGTCTGGTGCAAAGCTGGCCACATGTCAAGCTTGCGTGGATCTACATTTCAGGCTTCAGAGGATAGCAAAATGCATACCATTGGGAGGGTTCATAGCTGTGTTTTCAATAATCTAGAGTAGTGCAGGGAAAGCAGCGCACACACACGGCATCACATACTCCGGGCACTCATTACCTCAAACATGCAAACAAACATCCAACAGCATGCAAGGGAGCTAGGAAAGATAGACACATTTTAACAAAGCATTAATTGTGGTACAATGAAATCAAGGGACAAATTGTGTGCTATGGTCAGACATTTCTACACTGTACACAAGCTTTTAGGCACAAGGATTTTGTTAAGTGACCGAGGACACCAAGATGGAATGCCTTGTGATAATCTTAACAGACAACGTCAAAACAAAAACATGCTATAACTTCAACTTGCAAAAAAGCAAAATACATGTATTTAGTGTGCATTTGTAATGTGTTTTATACAACATAATTGTATTTCAAAGCGCCAAATACATAGTCTGAAATTAATGCGTATTCGCCTCATCACGAGTTGGCCGGTATCCCAGCAGTATTCCCGCTAGGATACTGTCGGTGCTATTAGTGTTACCATCAACCCCCCGGCGCTATTAGCGCCGGATCACGAGTTTGGCAGAACAGGAATTCCCCATTCCCCTTAGGGCCCAATGTGGAATTTTCGGCGCGACTACCATCGGCAGTATTACTGCACGGTAATTGTTCTGAAAATCAGCAAATTCGCAGCAGATTTACCCACATTTCAGAGCTGGGAGTAAATTCTGCCAAAACCGTGATTTGGCGGACCCTTAAATGCAGCAGTAATAGCGTTACTGCCGCATTTAAGGGTTACTGCCAAACTTATGATGAGACAGTAAAGGTTTTTTGGAAGTTTGTCTGAATTGTGAATTTGAGGTGTTTAAGAACAGACTAAATCAGTCACTCACCCCCTCAAGTGTGCCTGAAATAAACCTTTAATGACTCTAGCAATTATTGTACAGAATAACAGAGTCAAATTAATTGTTATTCCTATTCCTTCTTATTTAGGGTCACTGCTCAAAGTGTTACACTTGTGGAACCCCCCTTTTTTTTAAAGGGGCCTGAGCAAGAAAGTCAGCCACTCTATAAACAAAGTGCCACATGGCAGTGGCCACAGCCCAGGAGCTTCAATAAAAAAAGCTGATTTAAGAAAAGTGTTTTAAGGCTAGCAAGGGAGACCACAGGGGTTGCAGGTGTGACCCCTGGTCACCCCCAAATGACAGCCCTGTCCTTTCCACGAAAAGCCCTGTGAAGGGACAGCAACATTATTATTGCTTCAAACATAGATAAATGGATGGCCACATAATTCCCAGTGAATTATACACCTACTGTTCTGAATTTGCAGAGAATGGCATATTGAATAGCAATCACATCGGAGCACAGCAATCAAGCAAACACAAGGTACAAAACTAGATTTCAGGAACACAATGGGCCACAAAGGGAACCGCAACATACTGTTCTCAGACACACGCGAGTGTCACGACACAAGTCCCTTATGGGCTAGGAGTGACCCCTTCTCACTTGCCCCCACTGCTGACACAGAAATGTAGGGTAAGCCCAAACCAAACGCGGTCACCTAAGCATTACCAAACTCAGACCTGTATAGACCCGGATTCCAAAGAAATGAACTGAACAAGGACAATGATCATCTCTCGTCCACACTTGTGTTCGGCGAGGCAGGAAACTGATTAAAAGGAAATGTGAAATGTTTAAGCAAAAAGTTATGTATTAATTTACGCTAAAATATTTAATTTTAAAAAATGATTTTAGAGAGCAAGCGTGGTAACAGAACCTTGAAGACCGAGTGAGAATGTTGGCAGAGCTGGTAATCAGGACGTGTGGCAACCAAAGGAGCAATTAGCAAAGGCCAACACAGAATGAGGACATCAGGATAGAAACAGTACAATGGGCAAGCGAGTGACCAGTTACATATAGCCTCAAATCAAGGCAGCGGAGGGAAGAGTGGGCCAGGTCAGAAATGAGGCTCTTGGAAACTCTGCACCAGACCCTAAAGAAAATGCACATGCATAATGTGATGCCGGAAACCAAACCACATTCGGAACAGAAGTGCGGTTTAACTTAGAGCTCAACTAATGATTCCTGGTTAAGTGATTGAATATATTGACGTACAAAGGGAATCACTGCTACCTGCTTGTAGTTTTGGAATATAAAGAAAAGCGAACAAAATGACGTGCCAATATGCTTATAATGCACGGTGGTATTGCGTTCTCTATTGAGGCAGTCCTTGGCTTGTCAGAGCATGGAGTGTTCATGGAACAAGGCCACCCTAAACCAGCAACCTAGTGGTCGTGATGCTGCAGAGCACTTGGGTGAACGCCTACTCTGTTTTATGGCTAATCTGCCCCTTTCTGAAGCACTCATATAAGTTCATAAGTACATAACATTGTGAGCATCTGTGCTGCCGAGTAGCAGGATTTCCATCTTGGAGCCGGATGTTTAGGCTGTTTTAGTTCATCCATAGACTTTTGCTTGTAACTACTTCGCATACCCTAGAAAAAAACACATATATAAGATAGACACTCATTCAAAGATAAGTGTCTACACTGCAGCCTGTAGAGGAGACCATTTTGACTGCACTGCAATCTGCAGGGGAGATTTCTCACCAAGATATAAGTGACTGAATGACTATTGCCTTAACTGCAGTGTGCTGCTTACATTCTTAATCACAGTGTTTGTCATCTCGGCCAGGATCAGTTAGTACAATGAGGTAGTGATCAAAGTGTCTCTCTCACACACCCCTTCCGAACAGATATTTACTCTGTCAACATTAGCTGGGAGAGTTTAAGAAAGAAGGGAGCGTCGTTTGTATAGATTGGATTCACATACAGGGAAGTTAAGTTTTTTCACAGTACAAGAAGACGTGCCTGATCGTAGAACTTGCAGTAGCTGTGCTCCTCCATGGACTTTTAACGCACCGTTTCTTCAATTTTTGGTACAAGATCGTCTGGCAACAGTGACGTCATCTGAGGCCTTGCAGGAACAACACAAGGTCCTGCAATAGGAGAAACATCAAAGGACAGACCAAAGGGGCAGCCCCAGTCTTCTCACAGAGGATTGACAGCCCCATGGGCTCACTTGGGAGCAAGATCATTTATTTCCAGGCTCTCTAGGCAACTGTGAGAGATGCAATGTTTTCCTTGTTTTTCTTGATGGTCTGTGCAGCAGGAAGTGACATTTCCAGAAAATCACTGGTGACGGAACAAGGGGGCAAGTGTGTTTGCCCTCTGCTTCACACTGGAAACTGCTACTGTCACTAAGACGCTTCAGGCTCAGAATCTCCTGCTCACAGGAGCTTCAGGACGTTGTTCTTTTCCTCTGGCATCTCCTCCCTACACCCGAGGGACAGGTCCCCTGGTGCCCCCAGAGCAATGTGGACCTTCACTCGCTTTGGTGCTTTGGGGGAGGTGGCAAAATGCTGATGATGCACTTAGTCCAGGGCTGTCGGGATGAGGGTTGTTAGAACACCTGCTGCAACGTCCTACCTTTTCAAGACAACATTGTTTTGTGGACCACGCTGACGTGCCAGTGGCAGAGGCAGGTTTCGGGAGGGGCAAATGCCTCATTATGGGGTACCATTGGGTCAATACCATGTGATTACTTTGCTACTAGAGCTATTTGTTGAGATATCCTTTTTGGTGTCTCATTAAAAATTTATACAATTAACGTATCCATACCAATCTTTACATTTTCCCTTAACTGTACGTAACATAATTATATATGTAATTGACATTCATGTTATGGGGAATCTTTACTGTATCGAAAGCATCGAACTGTATCCCTGTTGTAAAATACTTTCTACCTCAAATTAGGGTTACAGACAGGATATGGTATGAACGGAACGTGCCATCCTGATTGACCCAGATCCCATTCTGCTCTTTTGTCACAGTTCAGCTGGATGTAGACCGCTGATGAGAGTGTATTTGTTTGCTACACAAAACCCATATTGAACATTTCCTGGAAATAAAATGTTATGCATTTAACACGTAACAACAAGCTGCATGTCCGTGTCAAACAAGGACTAGAAAGGTGTGTTGTCTCACAGATTCTTCCCAAGTATCTAAGGGTGGAATGCAACACAACCCATTGGTCAGCGTCTCCAGGCATCCCAGCCCAGGTGTGAAATAATCAACCATTCTTGGCTTTTAAGCTTCCACCTCTTTGCATTGCGGGGCAGGAGGGTAAAAGAGCAGAAGCAGAAGACAGTGCAACGGTTTGGCGAACCGACAGATGGAATAGGCCTTGGAATCACAGGGCACAAGGTGGGGACTAGAGGGAAACAGATTGCCAGGTAAGGATGGGACAGCCTAGGAAGGGATTTCAATATAAGATTTAGCAATATGAAAAGGGTTCAGTGTTGTATTATAAGCCACCCAGCACTAAGATGGTGGAGTAGTGAGTTACAAAGTTCTGTACATTTTTGGAGGGAAGACTAGAGATGAAGTTTTGAGCACTGTGAATTGATCACAGTGTCATAAAATCGATGTTATTTATTATGAGATACTTTTCAGAAGAAAGGAGCAAGATATTTGATCCTAATATAAAGGCTTAAAAGGTTCCTAGTTTTAGAAAAAGGGTTCCTTATAGTAAAAACTGTAAATAACCAACGCAGTGTTTTGCACTACATTTTGTTGTGATACTATTGTCTAAAATTGCACTTTTGGCACCTTTGCACTTTTTGGTATTGTGTACTTTGTATTGTAAGGTGGATCGATTCCCAGTGGTTAATAGACCACTGCGGGTGTATCAACCATTTCAAATATTGACCAAAGGGAAAGTCAATAACATGTATTTTTGCATTTGTGTATGTTTGTCTACATTATATTATAGATGCTTTTAATCACACCAGGTTGCAAAAAATTGTGTTTTAGAGATATATATATATACATGTTTACTTGTGTAAAAAATTGTTTATTGAGATATATACAAAATAAACATATTTTTATGATTAACATTTGTGCTTTACCCAGTCAATTTGGTCCATGGTCTGGGTGATTTTTTGACGAAAGAGTAAAGGAAGGTTTATTGGAGAAAGAATGTTTTAAGGAGAAGTGACGCATTGGTTCTCAGGTTTAAATATTTTTTGTTCACCAAATGAGCAGAACCTCTGTGTCTTTAAACCAGCCCATAGTCTCTTTCTTGTTGTTGAAGTCTTACAGAAGGCAAAAGCTGTTGTCCCAACAGTGAACCTTGGGGATAGGGTTAGGTGTTGGGAGGAAGGATGAAAGGTGGCTAGTAGTGGGGGCGTGTTGAAGGATGGTATAGATCTTCATGTAGTTATACCTACTGCTACAAAGGTGAACATGTGTAGAGACCACGTGTGTTTGCAGCAGCCCAAGAGCAGAGTGCAATATCTTGAATGTTTGATTCCGACTGCTGGTGCCCATCATATTGATGACCCTATTTCTTATGTTCACTGATCGATTTACTATTAGTACTACTGCAAAGGTTAGCTTTGTTTTAGTGTCTCATACAAATATGTGTGTGTGTGTGTGTGTGTGTGTGTACGCCTGTTATACGTATGCATGTGTTTTATATTAACACAAATGTATACACAATTTACTTACATTGATGTATAATCACACGCACAGTGGTTGACACCGTTTTATAAAACTATTTGCACTGACCTTCCACTAAATCTTGCGCACAAATATTCATAACAACTCATAGCTCAGCGGTATTGATTGATGTTTGCCTGTATGTCTCAAAGCCTTTACATGCACCCCGATGGCTTAAAACACTGCACTTGGGAAATCATTTCAAATGACACGTTTGCATTTAGGAGTTCAGGTCCCATTGCTACTGCCAGGATGCCTGTTATGTGTGTCACAATGATCTGTATAACGCAGCCATTGAAACTGTCATAAACCCTCTTTTAACTTTAAAACATAACAGGTGTTTTTGTAGGGTGCACGTTCACCCCAGAGGGGAATCTTGGTACTATTGACAGATAACAGATATGTATTATTATCCAACTTAATTGTACTCCTTTTATTGACCTCGGAAGGATGAAGGGATGAATGAACCTGCTGAGATTTTAACCTGCGACCATGAGGTCAAACAGAGGCCCCTGCAGTGGATGCATTAGTCCCCTGTGCCACAGACCCTTTATCAAGAGAGCTGAACTGGCTAGTACACACTTATACAGAATACAATGGGAATCACAGAATCACAAATGTTCTGATAATAAATCTAATCTCTGTGCCAACACTTAAAGAATAGCCATCCTCTCCTCAAGGTAAAGAAATAAATGCTCTTAGTGTGGCTTTCATATATTCCTCAACCAGGCCTGAATGTGCAGCTGCCACCCACTGCTGAAGTTTGCTGGACACTTGCAGGTAGAGGTCAGCGCAGAATTGACTGGAGTATGTTCACAACAAACAGTACAAAGCTTGCATTTCTCAGCTCCACGAGTCAACATCCTTTCTATCTGCCCTCATTTCAGCTTTAGTTTTTTGGACATCCATACACTATGTTGATCCCAAGCAATGAGCAGTCCTTGTATGTACTGGCATTCAACCACGTTTCCTCCGCTAGGTCTTGCAACGCAGGCAGAGTTCTCATGCTGTGCAGGTGTGGTGCTCCCCTGTTCTTGCTCACCCCTTGAGAAACACACAGGCCGGGTGTACTCACAATAATGTGCATATTGTGCAAATTGCAGCACAGGAGCACATGCATGATTCTCATTTGCTGATTGCCTTGCAGCTTGTAGAGCTGTGCTTTTACAATTAACTGATGATGGTCTTTTTTCTGCTTTGCACAACAGGCGTGCACAAATGGAGTGCATCAGGAGGATTCAAGGGAGCCACAGCAGGCACTCTCCATTAGCTGTGGCACTGTTTACAGCACATTCTGCCCCCTTCCCTGCGGCAGCACCCCAGGTCAGTCAAATTCGGTGTGGTGGACACAAACAAGACATCCCCAATGTCTTCTTTAACTGCTGTGCCACCAGCAGGACTAATTATAATTGTTGTTTTATAACGCACTTAATACCAGAGACCAGTTTCTAAGCACGAGACCGGGATTCAAACCTGAGTTGCTATGTGTTGTCTTGCTTCCAAGACAAACGAGTTGCCCCTGAGCTTTCCTCTCGGCCTACACAGGAAACTGCTGTGTACTGACAAATGAAATGATACGCAAGAAAAAAACTTATCGGACGCATTCACAAGATTTACTTGCGGAAAATGTGCCAGCACACCCCTTATCTGGAGGGCTGACTGCTACACACAATGAGCCTGATACAGAAAGTTAACAGAATTAATTCAATCAGCTACATTAACAATGAACTTCCTAATGTTGCTGGAGGGCAAGGATGTACAGCACAATTCAGGAGTTGTACAATTCTTCATACCCACTTGATATAGACCATCAGCTCTAGCAGCTCTTTCCACAATATGTTATTTCTCATATTCAAGCAAAACACACTGTGCACTATTTGATTTGATGGAAAAGAAGGCCATGGTCTCATTCCACGTGCTATTATGTTTGGTAAATGTCAGGCTGGGTTGAAAGAATCAGCCCTGAAATCAGCAAATAATCAAACTTTTTACGTATTCTGGAGGAGTGTGAGGGTAGGTGTTATGCCCACATTAGAGTAGAGAGAATATGTTGCATGTTTGTAATGGTGCAAATAGGTGAACAGGCCACTGTTATATCCAGAAAACCAGAGCGACAAAAAAGACACGCTGTAGAAGGGCCAATGTATAATTTCACTTAAGGATTAATACCTATGGAAGGAATCACTGAATTTAATGTTAATGTGGGGGAAACATATATTGAGAGATCCTGTGATTCTAACCAGTTTAAAAGAGACACCATTTCTGATAGGAATGGATTTTCCTAGGACCTGCCCCTATTATTGATGAGGTTGATGTGGTTCTTAGTTTCTTAGCCAGGATACACTTACACCTCCAGAAGGTTGCACGCCAAATCAGTGCTTCACAGTGTGGGATGTTTTTACCCATGGATCCAAGCCCTACCATAAAACTGTGCAGTACTGGCATGGAAAACATCATGATGGCCAGAACTCCCCAGATAGTGCACAGGGAAAACATGAAGAATAGGCTGCCACCCATGTTTGCCTATGTTGTGAGCACAGGAGGGCACTGCCTAAAACCACCATTGGGCTACACACACAGTAGCCTGAAACCATTGGGAATGTCAATGCTGATTGCCAAAAAGCAACTCAGAACTGTGGGGAATTCATTTTCTTAATCCCAAAAATGGAGGCAGTACCGGTACTCACCACTATCAGAAAGCCAGCGTTTTAAAACCACCAGACTTTTGTGTAAAACTGAACAAATGAACCGAAACCAGGCCAAGGAAAGACTTGCTAAGAGGTGGATACAATGTAAAACTATATTCTGAAATGACTTGAAGGAAGTAATTATTTAATGTATAGGTAAAAATTGTAAGTTTGATTTAAACTGTGAACTAAAGTGACATTTAGCTGAATTCTGCCTGACAACTACCCCCGACAGGAGAAACCTGCTCAGCCACTCTTCCCAGGCCTAGCTGCATCCTGCTTCCCCACCAAAAGGAGTTGACACCTCTCTGATTAGATTAGGGGTGGAGCACCTGGGAACTGGAAGGGACAGAACAATGCAACTTCCTTGACTCAGGCAAATGTTATATTGGGGGGGCGTAAAGTGGCTTCCTCTTAGGGGAAACTGGGAGGGGCAGTGCCTCTGCAAGCCAGCTGAGCTTGGGGGAAGTGGATAAACCAGTTATTCCACCATTTGATGTGGGAAGCCACACCCCTTTTTGACCAGGGCATACTTTTAAAAAGATGGATAATTCATAGTACGGACCTGTCAAAATTATATAAATAATGTCATTATTCTTGTGATTTTTCTGTGCACATTTTAAGAGGTGTTAGGACCCTGTGGTATGTTCCTGGGGATAGTAGCGGAAAAAAGGTTGTTACTCCAAATGTATGCATCTTAAAAATCTGACACTTTATCATCTGTAACCCATATCCCTGGTGCACATTTGTGTAAAATCTGGAAAGGTTTAGAGGTTATTATCTGGATGAAAAGGGGAGAATTCTGTCATCAGTGGACACAACATCGTACAAAGACAGGGATCGGATGGTTTGGTGCTACAGAAAATATGTTAACTGGACCTATAATATTAGAAAAATGGTACATAGATAAATATGTATTTGGGTCAGAAATAGATTTGTGTGCAAATTGACCAGGGGAGGATCCTCTGACCCATAAACAGACCTCATCATGATGACAATCCATTTCCTTCCCCCAATCATGCGAGAGGGGAGAATTGGGCCAATGACAAGTAGAGAGGGGCAGGCTTAGCTAGGCCCAGGCACACACCCATTTTCAAAACACATAAAAAGAGACTGCTGGGACAGGTAGAGACATTCAATTCCATTTGCTGCAGAGCATGCTGACCGACGACTTCACATCCAGAGATCCAGACTTCAAATCCATCAATCTCCAGAACCTGTAGCAGAAATTAACTCCAGAATTTGTAGCAGAGAGGCCTGAATCCACCAGCTGAATCCTCTTCAGCAGGCCTCATAACCAACCAAACTATTCAACAGCCGGGCGAGCTGTTTGAATTTTTGCCGAGAATTTTTGCAAGAACCTGTAGCAGTACCCAGAAAGCAGTGCTGTATCCGGAACCCGAGAGAACCACAAACCAGACCGTTGTGAGCAGATCCGGTGCTTGACAGACCCAGAGAGCAGAGATGACCCAGATAGCCTGGACTTCAGAACCACCCGCCGGAAGTCCCGTCCAACCTGACCAGACCGTGACGAGGCCTATTTGAAATTGATATTGTGAGTACCTAGCAGAACTGTGAAGAACCAATCTCTTAGTTAAAATAATCTAATCCAAACTATTTCAACCTAAGTAGAACAGCCTCCTAGAAATCGTATCATCTGTCATTTTTAAAGCTGCACAACTGTCACCTGTCAATTCTGCAGCTGCAAGCTGTCATCTGTCATTTTGAGTTTACTTTAAATCCGAAAATCTACCTTTATTAAATTGTCCGTATCTCTGGAACTGTTTGGGCTAGGAACGAGATTTAACTTTCCTCTGAAGGCTTAGAATCTAAGCTTTCCAACCAACTTCCTACTCCTTATACTTTTACCGCAATCGTGATTCACGCACTCGCAAAATTTACCGGGATTTGCGATTTGGCTCAATTTCCCCACTTGTCAAAATAGCATCTCCATTCTTTCTTTTGTTAAAATCCGTTTGCAACTTGGTAATAACTCATAGAGCATTGCTAAAGTGAGCCTGAACTAATTTTACAAAGGTAGAGGGCGCCCCTCTCTCGCAAGAACAGACATGATAACCTGTTCAGTGGTTATTAACCACTTGAGAGTTCGCAGCCACTGCTTTTACTCACTGTACCTTTCACAGATGGGAAATATCCATTTGCATATCAGTCTTTGTCCTGCCCACGGGCAGTCCAGCACCGAAATACAATGGCAATTCCAATCTGAACGAGAGTACCACCAGCAACCCCATACACGTGTTTCACCCTTGTTGGGGATCATCAGTGAGGTGAAGCTGATGCCTCTCTAAGCACAGTGAGAGGGAGACCACGTCTGGTTGCCCCCAGGAGACCTAGGGTTACCAATCCCAGGTTCCTTAAAAAATAGTTTTACAAAGGTAGCGGGCGCCCCTCTCTCGCAAGAACAGACATGATAACCTGTTCAGTGGTTATTAACCACTTGAGAGTTCGCAGCCACTGCTTTTACTCACTGTGCCTTTCACAGATGGGAAATATCCATTTGCATATCAGTCTTTGTCCTGCCCAGAGGCAGTCCAGCACCGAAATACAATGGCAATTCCAATCTGAACGAGAGTACCACCAGCAACCCCATACACGTGTTTCACCCTTGTTGGGGATCATCAGTGAGGTGAAGCTGATGCCTCTCTAAGCACAGTGAGCCTGAACTAATACCAACACGCATCCTCCACTCACCCTGAATCTCTAGAGGGAATTAAAATCAGTTGGCACATTTTCCCATCCATTGCCATCACATTTAAAAGCATTTTGGGCCTGTGTTTCAAACCTCTACCTGTTTTCCTCTAAGCTTGCTGGGGGGGAACTGAATCTCGTATTGTATTTGATTGCATTCCTGAGAAACTGTGTGCTCCTCTTTCCATCTCCTTCCATTTCTTACATTGCATAGGGGAGGGGGTGAATTGCCAGAGAAAAAGTGATTATCTCATCTTTTGCTAAAATCATATCAAGTATTTCTGTACTGCATTTTATTCCTCATTGCATTTCCTTGAAACCATAAAGCATTTTCAGTTACCTCATCCTTTATACTACTCCTAAATAATCAAGTGTACCACTGTAACATTACCCATTGTGGATCCACATCATATGTCTCAGTGTACTATCAGATATTAATATATTATAAAAGTGTGATAGATATATATTGTTGAATTGTCCAAATAAACCTTTTAATTTGCAAAACAAACCTACTTCTTGGCTCAGTGGGGTCAGCGGGATTCTAAGAGGGGGGTGTTATACAAGGGTTGTCATCCAGAGTACTGAACTGGACATAAGAATGCATCAATAAGGGTTTTCCTCAGCATCCCAGACTAGGCATTGACTTAGCTGTAGTGTTGATTGAATATCGCTTACAACAGGAATGTCACACTGTAAGAAGGTCAGAAAGAGCAGTCAAAGTGCACTTATGGAATGAGTGTGTACCAAGTGCCACTATCTTTCTGATGCATGAAACATAATTGGGTAACAAGGGGTCAGAAATATCCCTTGAGATCCATTTAGACTCCAAATAACGATGGCAGGCACAGCGAGATAATCAATGCCTTAACCCAAATGCATGGTGCAAAGCCTTGAGTAAGGCTTTTACACCATGCATACACGTCATGGATCATCTGTGTCTCTTTGTATAGCAGAGAGGAGGGGTTGAATACAACTTGTGTTTCCACTGCCTCCCTTATTCTTCTCCATGCAAATGCCTCAGCATTTGCCCTGGGAGTATTTGTAGGGCTTACAAAAAGCAAGTTTCTGAAGTGGCTGCTATTTACAGCTGCAGAGAAGTAGATAAATGAATTGGTAATAATCTTTTCTTTATTTATTTATTGTGTTTCAGTATAAAACTGAACAATTCAACATATTTTAAAATATTTCAAAATATCAAAATATATCACATATCATATAAAATCTTTCATAAAATCTCATAAAATGATCTGCGGAATATACATAAAATCACTACAAATCACTACAAATCACAACATAATAAATGTCCTAACAGGCATTATACATCACTTATTTAGTTAATTAGTACTTGAGTATTTTGCCTTTAAATTACCCATCTTGGTCGCATAAATCTTTACTCAAGATCACTAAAATACTGCTTTTGCTCCTATATCTCCTGTGTCGTCACACCAATTAAATTTAACAGCAAGGCTCAATGCAACTAATATCACTAGTACTCAACTTTTGCACCTAGTAGATCACACTAATTTGAATTCTTTAGAGACCTACCTGTTGGGTGTCCTGACCCACGTTTAAGCTATCATGCTGCAACATTTGGTGCTGTGGGCTTAGAAAATTCAAGATGGCGGAAAACCCACATGTGCGCTGAAATCCAGGAAAGCTGCGCAGTTTGTGCGCACACTAAAATGGTTGCCTCACTTGCCACCCACCAGTGCGAGAATGAAAGGCTGGGTTGCCATGAGGGAAATGGGTTGCCAAAGGAAAAACAGTAGCGCCGGTTAGCTTCAAAGCGCTTTAAAACCACCATTGGACTACCCGCACAGTAGTCTGAAACCATTGGGAGTGGCAATGCTGATTGCCAAAAGCAAACCCATAACTGTTGGGAATTCATTTTCTTAAATCCCAAAAATGGGTGCAGTACCAGTACTCACCACTATCCAAAAGCCGGCAGTTTAAAACCACCCTGTGTTTCTCTGAAGGCAGGCTCAAACCGTCTATTTTAAACATTGCAACACATCTAAAAACTCACTGGACACCAGCAGACATTTGGTAGAATGGAGTGTTGTGTGCCTACAAAATCTGGGAAATGAAGAGCCCAAAACAATGCTTATAACAAAACTGCTATGGAGTCAGCAGTTTAAGTTGCATTGGACTGAAAGACACTACAAATCTAAATGTTTAAATTGACTGAGTGACCTACTTTTGAGTGTCACATAGGTTGCAATTGTTTAAATGTCATAGTTTTGCACTTAGAATCAGCATTCTAGCTGCATGTGTAAAATTGCAAGTTAATTTAAAAAGCAACAAATAACATGACAGTAGCTGAAAGTCTGGCTTAAGGAACTGAATTCTGCCTGGCAACTACCCCCATCAGAAGGGAAACTTGAGTCACAGCTGTGTTCCCAGGCCAAGCTTCCTTTTGCTGCCCACACTAAGGATATGCCATCTATCTGATAATTGAATTATCTGTGCTCTGCAAGAGAGTGAACAAAGCCCTCTTCACTCAGGCAAAGGTTTTTATTACCGCAGTCGTAAATTGTAGCTTCCTCTTGGCAGGAGCTGGGAGGAGCACTGCCTGTGAGAGCAAGCTGGCTTGGCAGAAACTGGAAAGACTGGTTTCTATACCATGTGACCTGGGAAACCACACCCCTTTGGAGCCAGAACATAACTTTAAAAAGATGAATAACTCATAGAGCGGACATGTGAAAATTTTATAAATGATACCATAATTCTTGTGATTTTTCTGCCCACATTTTAAGAGGTTTTTCGACCCGGTGGCATGTTCAGGGGGGTGTCAGCGGAAAAGTGGATATTACTCTAAATGTATGCATGTTAAAAATCTGAAACTTCATCAGTTAATGTCCCTACTCCCTGCACACATGTATGTAAAGTTGGGTCAATGTCAGAAATTGCAAAATCAGTTAAAAAGTGAAATATGTGCCAGTTCTGAATGCAAGCTCCCAGGAAGAGCAGAGTTTGAACAGGGTATACCTCCTGTAATGCATGATGGGTGCATATGATTTTAAAACAATATGTACCTCTGCAAATAGGTATTTGTTTCAAATCTAGATTTGTGTGTAAGTTGACAGGAGGAGTGGACTTTCTGCAGGCTGTAAAATGACATCACTCTGACTCACAGTTCATTCCCCAATCAAATGATAAATGGAAGTTTGACCAATTAGAAGCTGAGAGAGAGGTAGGGTCAGTGATGCTAGAACACACCCACATTCTAAACACATAAAAGCAGACAGACAGGACAGATAGGAACTTTCCAAATCCATCTGCAGCGGGACGCTCTGCCGGAAAAATCCATACTTACCTCCATCAACCTCCAGAAAGCCAAACTAGAGACTTCAATCTATCCAGAACTAAGAGAACCAGAGAGAAAGCAGTGCTGTACCCAGAGAGACCCAGACCAGCAGAGAGAGCTGACCCAGATCACTGTGGAGTGCAGAGGCCAGACCAGACCAGAGTCCAGTCTAAAACCCTGACCAGATCCGTGGCGAGGCCCATTTCACTCAAGAATATAGTGTGAGTACCTAGAAAACTGTGCAGAACCAATCTCTTAGTTAAAATAATATAATTCAATCCTATTTTAATCTAAGTAGAACTGTCTCCTAACTGTCACCTGTCACTTGTAAAGCTGTCACCTGTGATTTGCTAGTTGCAAGCTGCACTTGTCATTTTGAGCTTTTGAAATTTGCAAACCCAAAAACGACCTTTATTAAATCGCTCATATCTCCGCGACCGTTTGGGCTAGAGACTTGCAGTAACTTTCCTCTGATAGCTTGGAATCGTAGCTTTGAATCGCACCAAGAACCGCATTCCTACCCCTTATAGTTTTACCGCAATCGCGGAACACGCATTCGCGAATTTTACCGCGATTTGCAATTTCTTCACATGTAAAAACTGCTGTTGCTTGCTTTCCATTTGCCAGAAATTCGTTTTAACCTGCTAACTATCCCTGCATCATTGCTAGTGTGAGCCTGGACTAATATTAACTAGATACCACTCACCCTGAACCTCTGAAAGGGAATTAACAGCATTTCCAGCATATTTCTCATCAATTGCTAACACATATAAAAGCATTTGGGCCTGTGTTTTCAAAACTCCTATCTGTTTTCTGTGGTGTAAGCTTGCTGGGGTGAACTGATTACATTGATTGCATTTTTGAGAACTGTGTGCTTTCCTCCCATTCCCTTGCATTGCATAAGGAGGGGGGGAGTGAATAGCCAGAGAAAAGTGATTACATTGTTTGGTTGAAATCCTATTGAGTATTTTCTGTACTGCATTCATTGAATATTGCATCCACCTGAGCTTACATAAAGCATCCTCTACCACATTATACTTTTGTTCCTATTTACCAGTGTGCTACCTTATCCATTTCATGTCAACTCATTGGTGATTATAAGAAGTGTGCTAGTGCCAGATTCTCCGTTGTTAATCTTTATCATATTAGATTAAGGGTGATATTCAATTATTAATTTATTACAAAGCGTGATATATATATCTATTTTAATTTATCAAATAAACCTTTTAAACTTGCAAAACAGAACTACTTCTTGGCTCAGTGGGGTCAGGGGGATTCCAAGAGAGGGGTGTTATATAGGGGTAGTCATCCAGAACGCATGAACTGGACCTAAAGATATATCAATAAGGGTTTTCATTCAGTATTATAGACTAGGCGTTGACTTAGCTGTAGTGTTGAATTGAATCCTCTTACAAATTGGGGGCTCGAGCCGAGACGTTGGGTTAGATTTACCACTTGTGCAGCTTAATACAGTGTGCTAACTGACGGGATACATACATCCGGTCGGATCACCACGCTGCATTACGCTGTGAAGCATTCCTCAAAAGGGACACTCCAAGAAAAGTTCTGTTCTGCAAAAATAAAATACAAACTTCTGTAAGTCAGGACAGAGACCAATCTCTAGAATGACGACCTTAGTAGACATGAAAATAGCCAGAGAGCACCTCTTGCATAAGCTATTTGTGAGAGGTGAATGGACCGAACAGGGCCAGGATGTGTGGTTGCAGGCCATCACACAACAGGTCACTGAAACAGGGTCAGATATATATAGAGATCAGGGTCCCTTACATGTGACCCTGAGTGAACTATATATGGCTCCTAAAGCCAAAGAGGAACACAATAAGATTGCCAGGATAGCAGCATACCTGTACCTATATATGGGAGACATGCAGGATAGATGTGCTGAAAGCCAAAATCTGGCAAATAGGCAACTGCTGGCATTACAGAAGGTCCAATCTGACCTGGTCTCTTCTGAGCAGAGGCTGCAGAGGAGCCAGGAGTCAGAAAATGACAGCAGACTGTACATCACTAAAATGAAGGAGGATATGGATGTGCTGCAAAAGGAAAAGTCAGAACAGGATACCAGATTTCTGGCCCTGCAGAAGGAGCACCAAGACAGTTTGGACTCCTTACTGCAGAGCCAGAAAAAGCTGGAGCAACAATTAGACTTTAACAGGGCATGCACGGAGCAGGTAGCCACCCTGCAAAGTCATCTAGATAGAGCGAAGGTAGAGAGCAACAAGCTGATCTTGAAAGACCTGGATACCCAGGCAGAGTTTGATGAGGAGCGCCAAAAAGCTGGTGCCCTTCAACGGCAAAGGGACGACCTGGCGGCACAAATGCAGGCTCTTAGTCAGGAAAGAGACGCCTTAGGCCAGGAAGTCTGCCATTTAAAAAGAAAAATGGAAGAAAACACCTGGCCCACCAGGGACTGGGTGATCTCCAAAAAGAACACCAGAACTTGTTAGAGCACACCAGGAGGGTGGAGGATGCTCTAGCAAGAAAGGAGCAGGCCAATAGGGACACAGCTCAGGAGGTAACCCTCCTGCAGCAAAGACTGGCCCAGTTCTCCAGGACCAACCAGGAAGCACAGAGGGAAAACGAGGCCCTCTGTCAACACAATGATAGGCTCCAGCAACAGGTAGCGATGCAGGAGAAACTGATAGAGTCGAGTAAGGCCTTAACAGAGGAACTGAAAGCACAAATGCAGGCTCTTGCATTGCAACAGGGAACAGGGGCGGATAGAGATGAGGTCCGCTGGGAAAGAGAGATTCCTGACCATAACCGCAGGAGCCCTAACACCAGGGGCCTTCATCTCCCCCAGTCCCTGGACTCTACCACCCCCATGTCCCCTGGCGCACATGAGCACAGGGCCGCAGGGATGGCAGATCACTATCCAGCTAAGAGTATGGGGCTCATAGGCCAGTACCACTCAGGAATGGAGGGGTGGGCATCCGGGTATGGGCACCCAAGTACAGTACAGTTCAATGGGGAACCCCAGGAGAGTAGGCCCATTAAGGGCATCCTGAAAACCTCTGCCCAGTTAGGTCAGTGGAGGGGGTACCCATCAAATCCTGGCAGCAAGGAGGAATCTGAAGACTCCTCTGAACTGCGCAGGACACAGGAGACCAGGTCCCCACATTCTGCCAGCCATTCCCAGGCTCGCAGAATCCGGGAAAACCTGGAAGAACAGACGGGAACCTCTGGGAGCAGTGCCTCTGAGTCCGAGGAAGAATGGACAAGGGTTACCCGAACCAAAAAGGCCAATAAGGCAAAAAGGGCCTTGCTTAAGGACCCCTTAAGGCAGATTAAGGCGATCAGGAGCGTCATCACGCCTTACCATAAGAACGCTAAGTATTCTGTTTGGGAGCACTTAGAGTTGTTTGAACAAATGATGGAGACTTTCCATTTGAAGGACAGCCAAAGCTGTATTCAATATGTAAAGTGGACATTCTCCCCGGAATACTCCAGTTTCTTTGCGGGGCTGGAGGACCAAAATCATTTAAGATGGTCCACATATAAGGCGGCCATCCTGAAACATTTTTCTGTTCACAGAAATCCTCAAGAGGCTCGCAAGGCGGCCTACAATTTGCAATGTGGGGAGGATCAGGCCCCACGAGAATTTGTGCAGGAGTTAAAGCGTGCTTTTGCGCAAACCACCAGAAGGGTGCGCACAGATAGTAGAGAGTTTGTCAATACATTTTTCCATGCCTTGCCCAAATATATAATGACCCAGCTCGTGAGAGATTTTCATGAGAAAAGATCTTTAGACTGGGTCATTGAACAGGCTACCCGGATCTACGAGGTGCAGAAGCCCATAGAAAATAAAAGCAATGCCCAGAAAAACCCCAAAGCCAACAGCACCCCTGCTGCTGTCAAGGTGGCAGAGGTAAAGGTCACCCCCGTTTTGGATCTGGAGATGGGGGGGCCTAAAAACCTACCTGCACCTAATAATGCTAGGCCCAGAAGGTCCTCGGGCCAGTCACAGACAGGGAGCCAGGGAGGCAGCCCCACAAATGGGGTCCCTCGCTCTCCTGACTATGTAAGTCCTCGCTACAAAGGTAACAGACCCATCCTGGGTTATGTGTGGACTCCTCCAGCCCAAGGGGGGGGATCCAGCCAAGCACCTAACCCAGGGAACTTCCCTCCAATCTTCCCACCGGAGGGCAGAAATTTACCAAACCCTGGGCAGAACTTTTTCCCCAGATATCCTCCCGACTTTCAGCCCCAAAACCATCCATCCTTCTTTCCCCAATTCCCTGAGCCCAGACCACTGAATCCGGGAGAGGGGAGGCCAAGGGTGGAGGGGTACCCAAATCTTCCCAACCCGGGGTATCACCAGAGGAGGGACAGCTACCCTTCCCGGGATCAGCCCAGGGGAGAAAACAGGGCCCCGTATCAGCCTGAGCGGGTTTCCCAGTTAGAGCGCCAGGTTCAAAACATGGCGCGGGACCTGGGTCACATACTGAGGGCTCAGCAGAACCCTCAGATGGGCGTGCCGGTGCAGAACGCACCCAACTCTGGACCTGGTGCTCCAGAACAATGACGGGGGCAGCACCCCGATAACTCACCGGTTCCCAGGGAGGAGGCACAAAGGGAAGGGGGGTGTAAAGCCTTGGAGGAAGCTTCCTTCCTCACTTGTAAACAGCCCCTGGAAACCCAGGAACCGGAAACAAAATCTCTTGCCCCTGAATGTCTGCCTCCTAAGGAGCAGAGGGGGGGTAGGGGAAACAAAAGACCCAAACAGACTCAGTTTGAGGAGGAGGTACAGATCTTCCAATTTGAGGGAGAGGGATCCTCAGAGGATCCTGGGAAAAGGATCTTCTCCTTCAGAGAGGGGGGAACTCCTCCCAAAGAAAAATGGGTCCCTAGGGATGCAAATCCAGACTGGGGAGATGTGGAGACTGAGCTACCGCCGCCCACCATCTCATCCCAGAACCAACAGCAAGAAAATCCCCGGGTTCAAACCCATACTGGGGACTGCCTCCAAAAAGGGGGGGGCGGCCCAGAACCGGAACCAGGGGAACCCACAATGGCTCTGATCTCCAGTTGCCAACTTTTTCTTTCAGATTCCCAAGGCTCTCCACAGAATTCCGCCCAAAATTCTTCTCTCGCGATGTCCAAAACCAGAAAGTTAGCCCACCAGTTGTCCAAAAATGTACATTATCTGTGCCCCCTTGAGGAGAAGGAGGGAAGATATTATGCCCCGGTACAAGTACAGGGGCAGGGTACAATCTCGGCACTGGTGGACACTGGATCTCAAGCTACCCTTCTGTCCAGAAGGGCCTTTGATGAACTGAATGCAGGAAGGGGAGAGAATTACCAAATTCCTCTCACCTCACTTCCTGGACAACTCCAGAACTTTGACGGGAAGGAAATTCCCGTTGAGGGGACTGCAGATTTGGACATTAAAATTGGGCGACATAAGTTGAAACACCCGGTCATAGTTGTGACCCCAGAGGGCACCCCTTGTTTACTAGGGAATGACCTCCTGAGAAGGTTGTCACCCCTAATAGATTGCGTAAACAAGGTCCTCTGGACCCAGACTAGCCGACCCATAAAATTAAAACAGAGTGTCAACCATGTTAGTTTAAACGGCACCTGCCACATGGTTGAGCAAAAATCTGACCAAGTAGAATTTCACTTCCAGAACAACCAAATTCCAGACGTGACAGTCATAGCAGTAGGACAACAGACTGGTGATGGGGGGTCCTCTCTATTTCTGAAAATCAACCTTCCTTCCAGTCTAAAGTGGTATTCCACGCTGGAAGGAAACACTTTGAAATTCTATACCAATCCACAATCTGAAACTCCCACTCCTATAGTCCAGAAAGATGTGAAATCAGCTCAAAGCCTGGCTGATATTCAGCAAATTGGAGAGCAGTTGTTCATCCCTGTTCAGTTAAATGATGGGAAGGACTCTGTTCTCGCTCGAGTGTGTGTGAACAACGGTAAGAGCTTCATCAGCGAAGCCATGTTTCGCCAACTCCCAAAAGATCCAGCCATTCCCACCTTCAAACTGATAGACAAATGGGAAAGGGACCTGGAAGCACCTAATTCCAAACATCTCCTGCCAAGCAGGTGTATGCTCAAAATCTCCATTGGCAACAAGAGCATAGTCCATAATTGTTGGGTCGTGCGAGACGTCCCTGCCGCCTTTTACTTAGGCAGTGACATTCTCAATCGCTTTGCCATTAGTTTGGACCTAATAAACTTCAAAGCTTGGTCCCGATTAGCGGATAATCCCATGGGCTTTGATGATCCAGAAAAAGCATTTAGGTCAGCTCAATTGCTACCTTATGCAGTTGAAATTCAGGTTAAAGAGGAAGTCACCATCCCAGAAAGGACCCGACAATTCTCCCTGGAAGTGAAAGTTAAAAGGGGACAAGAGTTGAAAAACCCTGATGCTTACATACATCTAAATGCTTCTTTCCAACAGCAAGGGTTGGGGGTAAACCCAACTCCATTAGTCAACATAGAACATGACACCATTCTAATAGAGGTGGATAACAGCGACTTAAAGAGTATTACTCTAGCCGCAGGCACCATTATTGGAATGGCGGTTGATGACCGACATTTCTCCATTGATCTTGTAAATGAACTGTTAGGACCAATCCCCAAGGACTGTTTTGACAGTGACAGTGATGACAATACAACACCAGACAGGATTTCTACCCGGCATGGGGGGAACTTCCTGGTGTACACTTCCTGCCCCTATGGTAAGGAAGATGTGACTTGTGACTTCAGGAGGGATGAGGTGATTTTCCAAGTCCATGAGGGCTGCCTTTCCCACCTGAAGCCTCCGGTCCAAATCAGCACTCTGACCAGGGACTGCTCCACCCAGCTGGAGGAGGCCGCGGAGATAGCCAAACCAGAAGTCTTTCCAGGCTTCAGGCAGATGGTGGAAGAGAGAGTCAACCTAGCTGATGCCTGTGTGACTCTGGAACAAAAGCAAAAGTTGAAACAAGTTTTCTTGGATTTCCAAGATCTCTTTGCGGTAGACTCATATGACTGTGGTCGCACTGACATCCACACAACAACAATCCCCACGGACCCTGGCATGACTCCTGTGTTTGTGAAGCAATATCGCTTGCCTCTCGCATCAATGGAGTCCCTTACCGAAATAATTAAGAACCTTGAGTCCCGGGGAA